>NC_088381.1:121387500-122012500 GCF_037993035.2 Macaca fascicularis | reverse complement strand
AAGATGGGCTCACTTCTTGGTCAACATGAAATAAAACCCACAGAATGACAAACTCCATTCACCTTCTCAGCTTTTTAGTCCTTCAGTCTTAAACATGAATGGACAACCAAGAGTCACCAGATGTTTGGTAAAACAGGCCAACATCAGAGAGAGAGAGAGAGAGAGAGAGGGAGAGAGAGAGAGAGAGAGAGAAAGAGAGAAGGGTGGGGGTAGGGCAGGGAAGACAGAGACCAAACAAACAAACAAATGAGGACCTAGAAGAAGAATCAGAATAAGAAACAAAATACAACTTCAAAAAAACCCCTCAACCCTAAACTTTAATACCCCCAGAAAGATAAAACAATATTGTAAGAAAAAAAGAGAGAGAGAGAGAGAGAGAGAGAGAGAGAGAGGATAAGACCTGGGACAAGTTATTAACATCTCTGGATCACTTACCAAATAGAATAATAATAGTACCTTCCTTTGTTGAAGATTAAATGAAGTAATATATGTAAAGCACTCAGACAATGCCTGGCTTATAAGTGCTATTAATAGTTATTAGTACTATTAGTTATTAAGTGCTATTAGTTATTAAGAAAAGTCTCTTGGAAATAAAAAAAAAGAAATATAAAATTGATATAGAAGGGTTAGCAGGTAGAATTGAGTAGATCTCTTAGAAAGCAGAACAAAAGATCAGTAGAAGATGGCCAAATAGGAACAGCTCCAGTCTACAGCACCACAGTGTGAGCAATGCAGAAGACGGGTGATTTCTGCATTTCCAACTGAGGTACCGGGTTTATCTCATGGGGACTTGTCGGACAGTGAGTGCAGGACAGTGGGTGCAGCCCACTGAGCGTGAGCCAAAGCAGGGCGAGGCATTACCTCACCCAGGAAGCACAAGGGGTCAGGGAATTCCCTTTCCTAGCCAAGGGAACCTGTGACAGATGGCACCTGGAAAATCCAGTCACTCTCACCCTAATACTGCACTTTTCCAACAGTCTTGGCAAATGGAACACCAGGAGATTATTTTCCGTGCCTGGCGTGGAGGTTCCCATGCCCCCGGAGCCTCGCTCATTGCTAGCACAGCAGTCTGAGATGGAACTGCAAGGTGGCAGTGAGGCTGGGGGGAGGGGCGCCTGCCATTACTGAGGCTGGAGTAGGTAAACAAGGCAGCCGGGAAGCTCGAACTGAGAGGAGCCCACCACAGCTCAAGGAGGCCTGCCTCCCTCTGTAGACTCCACCTCTGGGGGCAGGGCATAGCCAAACAAAAGGCAACAGAAACCTCTGCAGACTTAAATGTCCCTGTCTGACAGCTTTGAAGAGATTAATAGTTCTCCCAGCATGGAGTTTGAGATCTGAGAATGGACAGACTGCCTCTCAAGTGGGTCCCTGACCCCCTAGTAGCCTAACTGGGAGGCACCCCCCATTAGGAGCAGACTGACACCTCACATGGCCGGGTACCCCTCTGAGACGAAGCTTCCAGAGGAATGATCAGGCAGCAACATTTGTTGTTCAGCAGTATTTGCTGTTCTGCAGTCTCTGCTGCTGATACCCAGGTAAACAGGGTCTGGAGTGGACCTCCAGCAAACTCCAACAGACCTGCTGCTGAGGGTCCTGACTGTTAGAAGGAAAACTAACAAATAGAAAGGACATCCAAACCAAAACCCCATCTGTACGTCATCATCATCAGAGACCAAAGGTAGATAAAACCACAAAGATGGGGAAAAAACAGAGCAGAAAAGCTGAAAATTCTAAAAATTAGAGTGCCTCTCCCCCTCCAAAGGAACGCAGCTCCTTGCCAGCAACAGAACAAACCTAGATGGAGGACAACTTTGATGAGTTGAGAGAAGAAGGCTTCAGACAATCAAACTTTCCGAGCTAAAGGAGGAAGTTCGAACCCATTGCAAAGAAGCTAAAAATCTTGAAAAAAGATTAGACGAATAGCTAACTAGAATAACCAGTGTAGAGAAGTCCTTAAATGAGCTGATGGAGCTGAAAACCATGGCATGAGAACTATGTGATGAATGCACAAGCTTCAGTAGCCGATTTGATCAACTGGAAGAAAGGGTATCAGTGATTGAAGATCAAATGAATGAAATGAAGGGAGAAGAGAAGTTTAGAGAAAAAAGAGTAAAAAGAAATTATCAAAGCCTCCAAGACATATGGGACTATGTGAAAAGACCAAATCTACGTCTGATTAGTGTACCTGAAAGTGACGGGGAGAATGGAACCAAGTTGGAAAACACTTTGCAGGATATTATCCAGGAGAACTTCCCCAACCTAGCAAGGCAGGCCAGCATTCAAATCAGGACATACAAAGAATGCCACAAAGATACTTCTCGAGAAGAGCAACTCCAAGACACATAATAGTCAGATTCACCAAAGTTGAAGTGAAGGAAACAATGTTAAGGGCAGCCAGAGAGAAAGGTCGGGTTACCCACAAAGGGAAGCCCATCAGACTAACAGCGGATCTCTCGGCACAAGCTTTACAAGCCAGAAGAGAGTGGGGGCCAATATATAACATTCTAAAAGAAAAGAATTTTCAACCCAGAATTTCATATCCAGCCAAACTAAGTTTCATAAGTGAAGGAGAAATAAAATCCTTTACAGATAAGCAAATGCTTAGAGATTTTGTCACCACTAGGCCTGCCTTACAAGAGACCCTGCCCTAAAAGAGCTCCTGAAGGAAGCACTAAACATGGAAAGGAACAACTGGTAACAGCCACTGCAAAAACATGCCAAATTGTAAAGGTCATCGATGCTAGGAAGAAACTGCATCAACTAACGAGCAAAATAACCAGCTAACATCATAATGACAGGATCAAATTCACACATTACAATATTCACCTTAAATGTAAATGGACTAAATGCTCCAATTAAAAGACACAGACTGGCAAATTGGATAAAGAGTCAAGACCTATTGGTGTGCTGCATTCAGGAGACCCAGCTCATGTGCAGAGACACACATAGACTCAAAATAAAGGGATGGAGGAAGATCTACCAAGCACATGGAAAACAAAAATAGGCAGGGGTTGCAATCCTAGTCTCTGATAAAACAGACTTTAAACCAACAAAGATCAAAAGAGACAAGGCCATTGCATAATGGTAAAGGGATCAATTCAACAAGAAGAACTAACTATCCTAAATATATATGTGTCCAATACAGGAGCACCCAGATTCATAAAGCAAGCCCTTAGAGACCTACAAAGAGACTTAGACTCCCACACAGTAATAATGGGAGACTTTAACACCCCACTGTCAATATTAGACAGATCAATGAGACAGAAAGTTAAAAAGAATATCCAGGAATTGAACTCAGCTGTGCACCAAGCTGACCTGATAGACATCTACAGAACTCTTCACCCCAAATCAATAGAATATACATTTTTCTCAGCACCATATCGTACTTATTCCAAAATTGACCACATAGTTGGAAGTAAAGCACTTCTCAGCAAATGTAAAAGAACAGAAATTATTATTATTATTATTATTTTTAATATATATATTTTTATTATTATTATACTTTAAGTTTTAGGGTACATGTGCATAACATGCAGGTTTGTTACATATGTATACTTGTGCCATATTGCTGTGCTGCACCCATCAACTCGTCAGCACCCATCAACTCGTCATTTACATCAAGTATAACTCCCAATGCAATCCCTCCCCCGTCCCCCCTCCCCCCTCCCTATGATAGGCCCCAGTGTGTGATGTTCCCCTTCCCGAGTCCAAGTGATCTCATTGTTCAGTTCCCACCTATAAGTGAGAACATGCGGTGTTTGGTTTTCTGTTCTTGTGATAGTTTGCTAAGAATGATGGTTTCCAGCTGCATCCATGTCCCTACAAAAGACACAAACTCATCCTTTTTTATGGCTGCATAGTATTCCATGGTGTATATGTGCCACATTTTCTTAATCCAATCTGTCACTGATGGACATTTGGGTTGATTCCAAGTCTTTGCTATTGTGAATAGTGCTGCAATAAACATACGTGTGCATGTGTCTTTATAGCAGCATAATTTATAATCCTTTGGGTATATACCCAGTAATGGGATGGCTGGGTCATATGGTACATCTAGTTCTAGATCCTTGAGGAATCGCCATACTGTTTTCCATAATGGTTGAACTAGTTTACAATCCCACCAACAGTGTAAAAGTGTTCCTATTTCTCCACATCCTCTCCAGCACCTGTTGTTTCCTGACTTTTTAATGATCGCCATTCTAACTGGTGTGAGATGGTATCTCGTTGTGGTTTTGATTTGCATTTCTCTGATGGCCAGTGATGATGAGCATTTTTTCATGTGTCTGTTGGCTGTATGAATGTCTTCTTTTGAGAAATGTCTGTTCATATCCTTTGCCCACTTTTTGATGGGGTTGTTTGTTTTTTTCTTGTAAATTTGTTTGAGTTCTTTGTAGGTTCTGGATATTAGCCCTTTGTCAGATGAGTAGATTGCAAAAATTTTCTCCCACTCTGTAGGTTGCCTGTTCACTCTGATGGTAGTTTCTTTTGCTGTGCAGAAGCTCTTTAGTTTAATTAGATCCCATTTGTCAATTTTGGCTTTTGCTGCTGTTGCTTTTGGTGTTTTAGACATGAAGTCTTTGCCCATGCCTATGTCCTGAATGGTACTACCTAGGTTTTCCTCTAGGATTTTTATGGTATTAGGTCTAACATTTAAGTCTCTAATCCATCTTGAATTAATTTTCATATAAGGAGTAAGGAAAGGATCCAGTTTCAGCTTTCTACTTATGGCTAGCCAATTTTCCCAGCACCATTTATTAAACAGGGAATCCTTTCCCCATTTCTTGTTTCTCTCAGGTTTGTCAAAGATCCGATGGCTGTAGATGTGTGGTATTATTTCTGAGGACTCTGTTCTGTTCCATTGGTCTATATCTCTGTTTTGGTACCAGTACCATGCTGTTTTGGTTACTGTAGCCTTGTAGTATAGTTTGAAGTCAGGTAGCGTGATGCCTCCAGCTTTGTTCTTTTGACTTAGGATTGTCTTGGAGATGCGGGCTCTTTTTTGGTTCCATATGAACTTTAAAGCAGTTTTTTCCAATTCTGTGAAGAAACTCATTGGTAGCTTGATGGGGATGGCATTGAATCTATAAATTACCTTGGGCAGTATGGCCATTTTCACGATATTGATTCTTCCTATCCATGAGCATGGTATGTTCTTCCATTTGTTTGTGTCCTCTTTGATTTCACTGAGCAGTGGTTTGTAGTTCTCCTTGAAGAGGTCCTTTACATCCCTTGTCAGTTGGATTCCTAGGTATTTTATTCTCTTTGAAGCAATTGTGAATGGAAGTTCATTCATGATTTGGCTCTGTGTTTGTCTGTTACTGGTGTATAAGAATGCTTGTGATTTTTGCACATTAATTTTGTATCCTGAGACTTTGCTGAAGTTGCTTATCAGCTTAAGGAGATTTTGGGCTGAGACAATGGGGTTTTCTAAATATACAATCATGTCATCTGCAAAGAGGGACAATTTGACTTCTTCTTTTCCTAACTGAATACCCTTGATTTCTTTCTCTTGCCTAATTGCCCTAGCCAGAACTTCCAACACTATGTTGAATAGGAGTGGTGAGAGAGGGCATCCCTGTCTTGTGCCAGTTTTCAAAGGGAATTTTTCCAGTTTTTGCCCATTCAGTATGATATTGGCTGTGGGTTTGTCATAAATAGCTCTTATTATTTTGAGGTACGTTCCATCAATACCAAATTTATTGAGCGTTTTTAGCATGAAGGGCTGTTGAATTTTGTCAAAAGCCTTTTCTGCATCTATTGAGATAATCATGTGGTTCTTGTCTTTGGTTCTGTTTATATGCTGGATTATGTTTATTGATTTGCGAATGTTGAACCAGCCTTGCATCCCAGGGATGAAACCCACTTGATCATGGTGGATAAGCTTTTTGATGTGTTGCTGAATCCGGTTTGCCAGTATTTTATTGAGGATTTTTGCATCGATGTTCATCAGGGATATTGGTCTAAAATTCTCTTTTTTTGTTGTGTCTCTGCCAGGCTTTGGTATCAGGATGATGTTGGCCTCATAAAATGAGTTAGGGAAGATTCCCTCTTTTTCTATTGATTGGAATAGTTTCAGAAGGAATGGTACCAACTCCTCCTTGTACCTCTGGTAGAATTCAGCTGTGAATCCATCTGGTCCTGGACTTTTTTTGGTTGGTAGGCTATTAATTGTTGCCTCAATTTCAGAGCCTGCTATTGGTCTATTCAGGGATTCAACTTCTTCCTGGTTTAGTCTTGGAAGAGTGTAAGTGTCCAGGAAATTATCCATTTCTTCTAGATTTTCCAGTTTATTTGCGTAGAGGTGTTTATAGTATTCTCTGATGGTAGTTTGTATTTCTGTGGGGTCGGTGGTGATATCCCCTTTATCATTTTTAATTGCGTCGATTTGATTCTTCTCTCTTTTCTTCTTTATTAGTCTTGCTAGTGGTCTGTCAATTTTGTTGATCTTTTCAAAAAACCAACTCCTGGATTCATTGATTTTTTGGAGGGTTTTTTGTGTCTCTATCTCCTTGAGTTCTGCTCTGATCTTGGTTATTTCTTGCCTTCTGCTAGCTTTTGAATGTGTTTGCTCTTGCTTCTCTAGTTCTTTTAATTGCGATGTTAGAGTGTCAATTTTAGATCTTTCCTGCTTTCTCTTGTGGGCATTTAGTGCTATAAATTTCCCTCTACACACTGCTTTAAATGTGTCCCAGAGATTCTGGTATGTTGTATCTTTGTTCTCATTGGTTTCAAAGAACATCTTTATTTCTGCCTTCATTTTGTTATGTACCCAGTAGTCATTCAGGAGCAGGTTGTTCAATTTCCATGTAGTTGAGCGGTTTTGATTGAGTTTCTTAGTCCTGAGTTCTAGTTTGATTGCACTGTGGTCTGAGAGACAGTTTGTTATAATTTCTGTTCTTGTACATTTGCTGAGGAGTGCTTTACTTCCAATTACGTGGTCAATTTTGGAGTAAGTACGATGTGGTGCTGAGAAGAATGTATATTCTGTTGATTTGGGGTGGAGAGTTCTATAGATGTCTATTAGGTCTGCTTGCTGCAGAGCTGAGTTCAATTCCTGGATATCCTTGTTAACTTTCTGTCTCGTTGATCTGTCTAATGTTGACAGTGGAGTGTTGAAGTCTCCCATTATTATTGTATGGGAGTCTAAGTCTCTTTGTAAGTCTCTAAGGACTTGCTTTATGAATCTGGGTGCTCCTGTATTGGGTGCATATATATTTAGGATAGTTAGCTCTTCCTGTTGAATCGATCCCTTTACCATTATGTAATGGCCTTCTTTGTCTCTTTTGATCTTTGATGGTTTAAAGTCTGTTTTATCAGAGACTAGTATTGCAACCCCTGCTTTTTTTTTGTTCTCCATTTGCTTGGTAAATCTTCCTCCATCCCTTTATTTTGAGCCTATGTATGTCTCTGCGTGTGAGATGGGTCTCCTGAATACAGCAGACTGATGGGTCTTGACTCTTTATCCAGTTTGCCAGTCTGTGTCTTTTAATTGGACCATTTAGTCCATTTACATTTAAGGTTAATATTGTTATGTGTGAACTTGATCCTGCCATTATGTATTAACTGGTTATTTTGCTCATTAGTTGATGCAGTTTCTTCCTAGCCTCGATGGTCTTTACATTTTGGCATGTTTTTGCAATGGCTGGTACCGGTTGTTCCTTTCCATGTTTAGTGCTTCCTTCAGGGTCTCTTGTAAGGCAGGCCTAGTAGTGACAAAATCCCTAACATTTGCTTATCTGTAAAGGATTTTATTTCTCCTTCACTTATGAAACTTAGTTTGGCTGGATATGAAATTCTGGGTTTAAAATTCTTTTCTTTAAGAATGTTGAATTTTGGCCCCCACTCTCTTCTGGCTTATAGAGTTTCTGCCGAGAGATCTGTTGTTAGTCTGATGGGCTTCCCTTTGTGGGTAACCCGACCTTTCTCTCTGGCTGCCCTTAAGATTTTTTCCTTCATTTCAACTTTGGTGAATCTGGCAATTATGTGTCTTGGAGTTGCTCTTCTCGAGGAGTATCTTTGTGGCGTTCTCTGTATATCCTGGATTTGAATGTTGGCCTGCCCTACTAGGTTGGGGAAGTTCTCCTGGATGATATCCTGAAGAGTGTTTTCCAACTTGGTTCCATTTTCCCCCTCACTTTCAGGCACCCCAATCAGACGTAGATTTGGTCTTTTTACATAATCCCATACTTCTTGCAGGCTTTGTTCATTTCTTTTTCTTCTTTTTTCTTTTGGTTTCCCTTCTCGCTTCATTTCATTCATTTGATCCTCAATCGCTGATACTCTTTCTTCCAGTTGATCGAGTCGGTTATTGAAGCTTGTGCATTTGTCACGTATTTCTCGTGTCATGGTTTTCATCTCTTTCATTTCATTTAGGACCTTCTCTGCATTAATTACTCTAGCCATCAGTTCTTCCACTTTTTTTTCAAGATTTTTAGTTTCTTTGCGCTGGGTACGTAATTTCTCCTTTAGCTCTGAGAAATTTGATGGACTGAAGCCTTCTTCTCTCATCTCGTCAAAGTCATTCTCCGTCTAGCTTTGATCCGTTGCTGGCGATGAGCTGCGCTCCTTTGCCGGGGGAGATGCGCTCTTATTTTTTGAATTTCCAGCTTTTCTGCCCTGCTTTTTCCCCATCTTTGTGGTTTTATCTGCCTCTGGTCTTTGATGATGGTGATGTACTGATGAGGTTTTGGTGTAGGTGTCCTTCCTGTTTGATAGTTTTCCTTCTAACAGTCAGGACCCTCAGCTGTAGGTCTGTTGGAGATTGCTTGAGGTCCACTCCAGACCCTGTTTGCCTGGGTATCAGCAGCAGAGGCTGCAGAAGATAGAATATTTCTGAACAGTGAGTGTACCTGTCTGATTCTTGCTTTGGAAGCTTCCTCTCAGGGGGGTACTCCACCCTGTGAGGTGTGGGGTGTCAGACTGCCCCTAGTGGGGGATGTCTCCCAGTTAGGCTACTCAGGGGTCAGGGACCCACTTGAGCAGGCAGTCTGTCCCTTCTCAGATCTCAACCTCCGTGT
Organism: Macaca fascicularis; assembly: GCF_037993035.2. Classification (NCBI taxonomy): domain Eukaryota; kingdom Metazoa; phylum Chordata; class Mammalia; order Primates; family Cercopithecidae; genus Macaca; species Macaca fascicularis. Next base: position 122,003,483 of record NC_088381.1, on the reverse strand, counting down.
TGGGAGATCCACTGCTCTCTTCAAAGCTGTCAGACAGAGTCATTTGCATCTGCAGAGGATTCTGCTGTGTTTGTTATTGTTTACTGTGCCCTGTCCCCAGAGGTGGAGTCTACAGAGACAGGCAGGTTTCCTTGAGCTGCTGTGAGCTCCACCCAGTTCGAGCTTCCCAGCAGCTTTGTTTACCTACTTAAGCCTCAGCAATGGCGGGCGCCCCTTCTCCAGCCTCGCTGCTTCCTTGCCGGTAGATCACAGACTGCTGTGCTAGCAATGAGGGAGGCTCCGTGGGCGTGGGACCCTCCCGGCCAGGTGTGGGATATGATCTCCTGGTGTGCCTGTTTGCTTAAAGCGCAGTATTGGGGTGGGAGTTACCCGATTTTCCAGGTGTTGTGTGTCTCAGTTCCCCTGGCTAGGAAAAGGGATTCCCTTCCCCCTTGTGCTTCCCAGGTGAGGCGATGCCTCGCCCTGCTTCAGCTCTCGCTGGTCGGGCTGCAGCAGCTGACCAGCACCGATTGTCTGGCACTCCCCAGTGAGATGAACCCAGTACCTCAGTTGAAAATGCAGAAATCACCAGTCTTCTGTGTCGCTCGCGCTGGGAGTTGGAGACTGGAGCTGTTCCTATTCGGCCATCTTGCTCCGCCCCCAAGAACAGAAATTATAACAAACTGTCTCTCAGACCACAGTGCAATCAAACTAGAACTCAGGATTAAGAAACTCACTCAAACTGCTCAACTACATGGAAACTGAACAACCTACTACTACTGGGTATATAACAAAGTGAAGGCAGAAATAAGATGTTCTTTGAAACCAATGAGAACAAAGACACAACATACCAGAATCTCTGGGACACATTTAAAGCAGTGTGTAGGGGGAAATTTATAGCACTAAATGCCCACAAGAGAAAGCATGAAAGATCTAAAATTGACACACTAACATCACAATTAAAAGAACTAGAGAAGCAAGAGCAAACACATTCAAAAGCTAGCAGAAGGCAAGAAATAACTAAGATCAGAGCAGAACTGAAGGAGGTAGAGACACAAAAAACCATTCAAAAAATCAGTGAATCCAGGAGCTGGTTTTCTGAAAAGATCAACAAAATTGATAGACCACTAGCAAGACTAAGACAGAAGAAAAGAGAGAAGAATCAAAGAGATGCAATAAAAAATGATAAAGGGGATATCACCACTGATCTCATGGAAATACAAACTACCATCAGAGAGTTTCTGCTGTTTAAGCCACCTAGGCTGTGGTATTCTGTTATGGCAACTGGAGCAGACTAACAGACATACTGAGTCTGAACTGCCTTGAGATACCTTGGTGGAGATGATGTGTAGGGCATTGGACATAGGGAGTTTAGACTAGAAAAAAAAGATTGAAATTTGAAAGTCATCAATAGATGATTAAAACAGACCATTTTACTCTTGTGAAATCTGACTGTGAAAGGAGTTGTCAAGTAGAAAAGAATCTTGGGGGGAAGAGATTTAAGCCCATAGCTGGAGGAAGGGACTGAAGAGACAGAAGAGAGTAGATGTATGATAGTTGCCGAAAAGGGCAGGAGAGGGTGGTCTGTAGAGCAGAGATGAAGGGTTAGCTTTCATGAAGACAGGGGAGCAGTAAGACAAGGGTTGGGGCTACTATGCATAATTTCAGAGGTCACGGTAAGAAAGCTTAAGAGAGATCAGATTTAGATGACACTGATGAAAGACAACTGATTTTGGGTGATAGAAACAAATGCTTCTATTAAACATGCAACCACAGAGAGTTTGATTTTCTCTCTGTCCTTTCTAGCCTTTAAGAGCTATGCCTTAGCAGAGTTAGTATTTTTACACCTTTTAAAAAATGTATTTTGAAAATTACATCTATATGCATAAATACAATTTAAAATATGTATATAAATGTGAGCATTACTTCTGCCCTGTCACAGTAATAACCTGGTTTATAATTTTCCATATTTTTTCTGTATGTTTGTGCAATCAAATGAAAATATACATACATTACTTGGAACAGAATAGAGAGGTGAGAAATAAGTCTGCACACCTACAACCACCTGATCTTCAACAAAGCTGACAAAACCAAGCAATGGGGAAAGGACTCCCTATTTAATAAATGGTACTGGGATAACTGGCTAGCCATATGCTGAAGATTGAAACCGGACCCCTTTCTTATGTATACAAAAATCAACTCAAGGTGGATTAAAGACTTAAATGTAAAACCCAAAATGATAAAAACCCTGGAAGACAACTTGGCAATACCTTTCTGGATATAGGAATGGACAAGATTTCAGGACAAAGATATCAAAAGCAATTGAAACAAAAGCAAAAACTGACAAATCAGATCTAATTAAGCTTAAGAGCTTCTACACAGCAAAAGAAACGATTAACAGAGTAAATGGACAACTTACAGAATGGGAGAAAACATTTGCAAACTATGCCTCTGACAAAGGTCTAATATCTGGCATCTGTAATGAACATAAATTTACAAAAAAAAAAAAAAAAAAAAAAAACATTAAAAAGTAGGTAAGTGAGACTGGACGCAGTGGCTCACACTTGTAATCCCAGCACTTTGGGAGGCTGAGGCAAGCAGATCACTTGAGCTCAGAAGTTTGAGACCAGCCTGGGCAACATGACGATACCCTGTCTCTACTCAAAATTAAAAAAAAAAAAAATAGCTGGGCATGGTGGTGTGTGCTTGTAGTCTCAGCTACTTGGGAGGTTGAGGTAGGAGGATCACTTGAGCCCAGGGGCAGAGGCTGCAGTGCGCTGAGATTGTACAATTGCACTCCAGCTTGGCTGACAGAGCAATACCCTGTCTCAAAAAAAGGTTTGGGGAGCAAATAACATGAACAGACAGCTTTCAAAAGAAGACATACATGCAGCCAACAGGCATATGAAGAAAAGCTCAACATCATTGATCATTAGAGAAATGCAAATCAAAACCACAATGAGATACCATCTCACACCAGTCAGAATGGCTATTACTAAAAAGTCAAAAATAACAGATGGCAAGGTAGTGGAGAAAAGGGAATGCTTATACACTGTTGGTGGGAGCGTAAATTAGTTTACCCATTGTGGAAGACAGTGTGGTGATTCCTCAAAGACCTAAAGACGTAACTATTATTCAACTCAGCAGTCTCATTACTGAGTATATACCTAAGGGAATATAAATTATTCTACTGTAAAGACACATGCATATGAATGTTCATTGCACACTATTTACAGTAGCAAAGACATGGAATCAACCTAAATGCCCATCAGTGGTAGACTGGATAAGGAAAATGTGCAGTTGGATTTGGTGGCTCACGCCTGTAATCCCAGCACTTTGAGAAGCTGAGGTGGATGGATCACCTGAGATCAGGAGTTCAAAACCAACGTGGCCAATGTGGTGAAACCCCATTGCTACTAAAAACACAAAAATTAGTAGGGCATGGTGGTGGGCATCTGTAATCCCAGCTACTTGGGTGGCTGAGGCAGGAGAATCACTTGAACCTGGGAGGGAGAGGTTGCAGTGAGCCAAGATCACACCACTGCACTCCAGCCTGGGTGACAGAGTGAGACTCCATCTCAAGAAAGAAAAGAAAAGAAAAGAAAAAAGAAAATGTGTACATATATACTATAGAATACTATGCAACCATAAAAAAGGATGATACCATGTCCTTTATGGGCACATGGATGGAGCTGGAAGCCATTATCCTTAGCAAACTAACGCAGGAACCAGAAAACCAAATGCTGCATGTTCTCCCTTATAAGTGGGAGCTAAATAATGAGAACTCATGGAAACAAAAGGGAACAACAGACACTGGGACCTACTTGAGGGTAGAGGGTGAGAGAAGGGAGAGAATCAGAAAAAAATAACTAATGGACACTAGGCTTAGTAAGTGGGTGATGAAATAATCTGTACAACAAACCCCCATGACACAAGATTACCTATATAACAAACCTGTGTGTGTACCCCTGAGCCTAAACGTTTTTTCAAAAAGAAAATATACATGCATTACAAAGATACACCACACACACACACACACACACACACACCACCCACACCACACACACATATATATATTCTTGAATGCTTTTTAGTCATTTTAAAATAAAACTAGGAATACATTTGATATGGTTTGGCTCTGTGTCTCCACCCAAATCTCATCTTGAATTGTAATCCAAATTGTAATTCCCAGATGTCGAGAAAGGGACCTGGTGGGAGGTGACTGGATCATGGGGGTGGTTTCCCCTTGTTGTTCTTGTGGTAGTGAGGGAGTTCTCGTGAGATCTGGTTGTATGATAAGTGTCTGGCAGTTTCCCCTGTGTTCTCTCTCTCTCCTGTCAACATGTAAAACATGTCTTGCTCCCCCTTTGCCTTCTGCCATGATTGTAAGTTTCCTGAGACCTCCTGGCCATGTGGAACTGTGAGTCAATTAAACCTCTTTTCTTCATAAATTACCCAGCCTCAGGTAGTATCTTTATATTAGTGTGAAAATGGACTGATATAATAATATATCCACTTTTCTGTGTCTTGCTTCTCTCAGAATGCCTTATAGAAATTCTTCCAAGTCACGTGGTACATTTAATTGGTGATGTCCATAAGAATTATGAATTTATTTAATACTTACTGATGAGAATTCATTTGGTTGGCTTGTTTTTTTTAATCTACTACAAAAAATACTACAATGATCATCTTTATGTATTCATTTCATGTTGATGGTTTAAGGACAGATTCCAAGGAACAGAATTACTGAGCCAAGTTAACATATGTCTTTTTTGTTTGAATAGATTTTGCCAGACTGCTTTGCTAAAAGGGTCTCAACATTTCTACCAGCAAAGTATGGGCACATTCTTTTCTCCATTAACCTTAAGTATGATATGTTACCCCTTTTTTAAAGTTCTTCTATTCTAAGAGGTATAAACAATGCTCTATTGCTACTTTAGCTGCAATGTGACAATTTTCTTTTTTTGTTTTTGATTTAATTCCATGGTTTTTTTTAATCAGCCAGTTGAAATTTTTAATTAAAAAATTAAAGTACTACATTCACATATTTTGAAAGTTGTAATAGAACAATAGTATAGATGTAATAGTATTAGTAATTTTTAAATTATTATTTCAATAGATTTTGTGGGAATAGGTGGTGTTTGTTTACATGGGCAAGTTCTTTAGTGGCGATTTCCAAGATTTGGGTGCACTCATCACCCAAGCAATGTACACTGTACCCAGTGTATAATCTTTTATCCCTCACCCATCTCCCACCCTTCTGCCTGAGTCCCCAAAGTCCACTGTGTCATTCTTATGGCTTTGCTTCTTGTAGCTTAGCTCCCACTTATAAGTGAGAGCATACGATATTTAGTTGTCCATTCCTGAGTTACTTCTCTTAGAATAATGGTCTCCAACTCCATCCAGGTTGTTGTGAATGCCATTATTTCGTTCCTTTTCATGGCTGAGTAGTATCCCATGGTGGGGTGTGTGTGTGTGTGTATCACATTTTCTTTATATACTTGTTGACTGTTGGGCATTTGAGCTGGTTCCATATTTTTGCAATTGCTAATTATGCTGCTATACACATGTGTGTGCCAGTGACTTCATTTCCTCTGAGTAGATACCCAATAGCGGGATTGCTGGATCAAATTGTAGATCTACTTTTAGTTCTTTTTTTCTTTTTGTTTTTTTTCTTGAGACAGAGGCTAGAGTGTCTCTGGCTAGAGTGCAGTGGCGTGATCTCGGCTCGACTCACCACAACCTCCACCTGCTGGGTTCAAGCGATTCTCATGCCTCAACCTCCTCAGTAGCTGGGATTACAGGCATGCACCACATGCTCAGCTAATTTTTGTATTTTTAGTAGAGAAAGGGTTTTGCAGTTTTAGCCCCAGGCAGGTCTCAAACTCCTGGCCTCAGGAGATCTGCCCACCTCAGCCTCCCAAAGTGCTAGGATCGTAGGCATGAGCCACCATGCCTGACCATACTTTCAGTTCTTTAAAGAATCTTCATACTGTTTTCCATAGTGGTTGTACTAGTTTATGTTCTCACCGGCAGTATAAAAATGTTTCCTTTTCACCACATCCATGCCAACATCTATTATTTTTTATTTTTAAATTATGACCATTCTTGCAGGAGTAAGGTGGTATCACACTGTGGTTTTGATTTGCATTTCTCTGATAATTAGTGATGGTAAGCATTTTTTGCATATGTTTGTTGGCCATTTGTATATCTTCTTTTGAGAATTGTCTATTCATGTCCTTAGCCCACTTTTTGATGGGATTATTATTATTATTATTTTGAGATGGAGTTTTGTTCTTGTTGCCCAGGCTAGAGTACAATGGTGTGATCTTGGCTTACTGAAACCTCCACCTTCTGGGTTCAAGCGGTTCTCCTGCCTCAGCTTCCTGAGCAGCTGGGATTACAGGCATGTGCCACCACGCCTGGCTAATTCTTTATTTTTAGTAGACACAGGATTTCTCCATGTTGGCCAAGCTGGTCTCGAACTCCCGACCTCAGGTGATCCACCCGCCTCGGGCTCCCGAAGTGCTGGGATTACAGGCGTGAGCCGCCATGCCCAGCCTATTTTTTTTTTTTTTTTGCTGACATGTTTGATTTGCTTGTAGATACTGGATATGAGTCCTTTGTCAGATGCATAGTTTGTGAAGATTTTCTCCCACTCTGTGGGTTGTCTGTTAACTCTGATGATTATTTCCTTTGCTGTCCAGAAACTTTTTAGTTTAATTAAGTCTCATCTATTTATCTTGGTTTTTATTGCATTTGCGTTTAGGTTCCTGGGCATGAAGTCTTTGCCTAAAGCAAAGTCCAAGAAGGGTTTTCCCAAAGTTATCGTCCAGCATTTTTATGATTTCAGGTCTTAGATTTAACTCTTTGATCCATCTTGAGTTGACTTTTGTATAAGGTGAGAGATGAGGATCCAGTTTCATTCTCCTACATGTGGCTTGCCAATTATCCCAGCACCATTTGTTGAATAGGGTGTCCTTTTCCCACTTGATGCTTTTTTTTTTTCTTTGTCAAAGATCAGTTGGTTGTAAGTATTTGGCTCTATTTCTGGGTTCTCTATTCTGTTCTGTTCAATTGCTTTATATTCCTGTTTCTATAACAGTACTGTGCTGTTTCAGAGACTATAGGCTTATAGGATAGTTTGAAATTGAGTAATGTGATGCCTCCAGATTTGTTCTTTTTGCTTAGTCTTGCTTTGGCTATGTGGGCTATTTTTTGGTTCCATTTCAATTTTAGGATTTTTTTTCTAGTTATGTGAAGAATGATGATGGTATTTTGGTGGGAATTGCACTGAATCTGCAGATTGCTTTTGGCAGTATGGTCATTTTGACAATATTGATTCTACCCATCCATGAGCATGGAATGTGTTTCCATTTGTGTCATCTATGCTTTCTTTCAGCAGTGTTTTGTAGTGTTCCTTGTAGAGATCTTTCACACCGCTTTGTTTAGGTATATTTTTAAGTGTTTTATTTATTTATTTTTTGCAGCTATTGGAAAAGGGGTTGAGTTCTTGATTTGATTCTCAGCTTGGTTGCTGTTTGTGTACAGCAGTGCTACTGATTGTGTACATTGATTTTGTATCCTGAAATTTTACTGAATTCATTTATCAGATCTAGGAGCTTTTTGGATGAGTCTTTAGGGTTTTCTAGGTAGATATGTGATCATATCGTCAGTGAACAGCGACAGTTTGACTTCTTCTTTACTAATTTAGATGCCCTTTATTTCCTACTCTTGACTGATTGCTGTGGCTAGGACTTTCAGTACTACGTTGAATAGAAGTGGTGAAAATGGACATCCTTGTCTTGTTCCAGTTCTCAGAGGAAATGCTTTCAACTTTTCCCCATTCAGTATAATGTTGGCTGTGGCTTTGTCGTAGATGGCTTTTATTACCTCAAGGTATGTCCCTTCTATGCCAATTTTGCTGAGAGTTTTAATCATAAAGGGATGCTGAATTTTGTCAGATGCATTTTCTGCATCTATTGAGATGATCATATGATTTTTGTTTTTAATTCTATTTATGTGGTGTATCATATTTATTGACTTGCATATGTTAAACCATCCCTGCATGCCTGATATGAAACCTACTTGATCATGGCAGATTATCATTTTGATATGCTGTTGGATTTTGTTGAGGATTTTTGCATTTATGTTCATAAAAGATATTGGTCTGTAGCTTTCTTTTTTTATGTCCTTTCCTGAGTTCAGTATTAGGGTGATACTGGCTCCATAGAATGATTTAGGGTAGATTTCTTCTTTCTCTATCCTTTTGGAATTCTTTCAATAGGATTTGTACCAGTTCTTCTTTGAATATCTGATACAATTCAGCTATGGATCCATCTGGTCCTGGACTTTTTTGGTTGGCAATTTTTTTTATTACCATTTCAATCTCACTGCTTGTTATTGGCCTGTCAGAGTTTCTATTTCTTTGGTTTAATCTAGGAGGGCTGCATATTTCTAGGAATTTATCCATCTCCTGTAAGTCTCCTCATTTGTGCACATAAAGGTGTTCATAGTAGCCTTGAATGATCTTTTGTATTTCTGTGGTATTAGTTGTAATATCTCCCATTTCATTGCTAGTTGAGCTTATTTGGATCTTCTCTCTTCTTTTCTTGGTTAATCTTGCTAATGGACTATCAATTTTGTTTATCTTTTCTAAGAACCAGATTTTGTTTCACTTATCTTTTGTAATTTTTTTTTTGTTTCAATTTCATTTAGTTCTGCTGTGATCTTTGTTATTTCTTTTCTTCTGCTTGGTTTGGGTTTGGTTTATTCTTATTTCTCTAGTTCCTTGAGTTGTAACCTTAGATTGTCTATTTGTGCTCTTTCAGACTTTTTGATGTAGGCACTTAATGCTATGAACTTTTCTCTTAGCACTGCTTTTGCTGTATCCTAGAGGTTTTCATAGGTTGTGTCACTATTATCATTCAGATCAAAGAATTTTTAAAATTTCCATCTTGATTTCATTGCTGACCCAGTGATCATTCAGGAGCAGGTTATTTAGTTTCCATGTAGTTGCATGGTTTTGAGGGTTTCTTTTGGAGTTGACGTCCAATTTTATTCCATTGTGGTCTGAGAGAGGACTTGGTATAATTTTGATTTTCTTGAATTTATCGAGACTGGTTTTGTGGCCTATCATGTGGTCTATCTTGGAGAATGTTTCATGTGCTGATGAATAGAATGTATATTCTGCAGTTGTTGGGTAGACTGTTCTGTACATATCTGTAAAGTCTATTTGTTCTAGGGTATAGATTAAGTCCATTGTTTGTTGACTTTCTTTTTTTTATGACCTGTCTAGTGCTGTCAGTGGAGTATTGAAGTCCTCCCCTACTGTTGTGTTGCTATCTGTCTCATTTCTTACGTCTAGTAGTAATTGTTTTATAAATTTGGCACCTCCAGTTTTAGGTGCATATATGTTTAGGATTGTGATATTTTCCTGTTTGACTAATCCTTTCATCATTATATAATGTTCTTCTTTGTGTTTTTTAACTGTTGTTACTTTAAAGTCTGTCTTGTCTAAGATGTAAGAATAACTACTCCTGCTCACTTTTGTTGTCCATTTGCATGGAATATCTTTTTCCACCCTTTTACCTTAAGTTTATGTGAGTCTCTTGAAGACAGCAGATACTTGCTTGGTGAATTCTTATCCACTCTGCCATTCTGTACCTTTTAAGTGGAGCATTTAGGCCATTTACATTCAACATTAGTATTGAGATGTGAGGTACTCTTCTATTCATCGTGCTAGTTGTTGCCTGAATACCTTGGTATTTTTTTTTTCATTGTGCTATTTTTTATAGGCCCTGTGAGATTTATGCTTTAAAGAAGTTCTATTTTGGTGTCTTTTGAGGTTTTGTTTCAAGATTTAGAACTCCTTTTAGCAGTTCTTTTTTTGAGACGGAGTCTTGCTCTGTCACCCAGGCTGGAGTGCAGTGGCCGGATCTCAGCTCACTGTAAGCTCCGCCTCCCGGGTTTATGCCATTCTCCTGCCTCAGCCTCCTGAGTAGCTAGGACTACAGGCGTCCGCCACCTCGCCTGGCTAGTTTTTTGTATTTTTTAGTAGAGACGGGGTTTCACTGTGTTATCCAGGATGGTCTTGATCTCCTGACCTTGTGATCCGCCCATCTTGGCCTCCCCAAGTGCTGGGATTACAGGCTTGAGCCACTGTGCCCGGCCAGCAGTTCTTGTAGTGCTGGCTTGATAGTGGTGAATTCTCTCAGCATTTGTTTGTTTGAAAAAGACTTTATCTTCCCTTCATTTATGAGGCTTAGTTTCACTGGTTACAAAATTCTTGGCTGATCATTGTTTTGTTTAAGGAGGCTAAAAAGAGGACCCAATCCCTTCTAGCTTATAGGGTGTCTGCTGAGAAGTCTGCTATTACTCTGATAGGTTTTCCTTATATATTATCTGATGCTTTTGCCTCACAGCTCTTAAGATTATTTTCTTTGTCTTGACTTTAGACAGCCTGATGACTAAAGTCATCACATGACTGTGTGCCTAGGTGATGATCTTTTTGCAATGAATTTCCTGGATGTTCTTTGAGCTTCTTATATCTGGCTGTCTAAATCTGTAGCAAGGCCAGGGAAATTTTCCTTGATTATTCCCTCAAATAAGTTTTTCAAACTTTTAGATTTCTCTTCTTCCTTGGGAACACCAATTATTTTTAGGTTTGGTTGTTTAACATAATCTCAAACTTCTTGGAGGCTTTGTTCACTTTTTCAATTCATTTTTGCTTTTTCTTGTCAGATTGGGTTAATCTGAAAACCTTGTCTTTGGGCTCTGAAGTTCTTTTGTCTACTTGTTTGATTTTGTTGCTGAAACAGTGTATTCTTCATTTCTCTAAGTGTGTCTTTCATTTCCAAAAGTTATGATTGTTTTTTATTTATGCTATCTATTTCTCCGGAGATATTTTTTCTGTATTCTGTCCTTTAAAAAAATTTATCTAAGTAGATTTTCACCTTTTCTCTGGTGCCTCCTTGAGTAGCTTAATAGTTGACCTTCTGAATTCTTTTTCTGGCAATTCAGAGATTTCTTTTTTGTTTGGATCCATTGCTTGGGAGCTAGTGTGATCTTCTGGGGGTGTTAAAGAACCTTGCTTTGTCATATTACCAGAATTGTTCTTCTGGTTCTTTCTCATTTGGGTAGACTATGTCAGAGGAAAGATCTGGGGCTCGAGGGCTGCTGTTCAGATTCTTTATGTCCCATGGGATGATTCATTGATGTGCTGCTTTTCCCCTAGGGATGGGGCTTTCTGAGATCCAGACTGCAGTGATTGTTATCACTCTTCTGGAACTAGCTACCCAGTGGAGCTACTGGGCTCTGGGCCAGTATGGGGAGTGTCTTCAGAGTCCTGTGATGTCATTTGCCTTCAGGTCTCTCAGCTGTGGATGCCAGCACCAGTTCTGGTAGAAGTAGCAGGGGAGTGAAATGGACTCTGCGAGGGTCTTTGATTATAGTTTTGTTTAGTGTGCTCGTTTTCTTGAATACTGGTTGATACGGTTTGGCTGTGTCCCCACCCAAATCTGATCTTGAGTTGTAATCCCCATAATCCCCACATGTCAAGGGAGGAAACTGGTGGGAAGTATTTGAATCATAGGGGTTGTTTACCCCATGCTGTTCTCATGATAGTGAGTTTTCACAAGATCTGATGGTTTTATAAGCAACTGGCATTTCCCTTGCTTGCATTTCTCTCTCTTGCTGCTCTATGAAGAAGGTGCTTCCTTCCCTTTCACCTTCCATCATGGTTGTAAGTTTCCTGAGGCCTCCCCATCCATGTGGAACTGTGAGTCAATTAAACCTCTTTCTTTTATAAATTACCTGGTCTCGGGTGTTTCCTTATAGTAGGCTGAAAATGGACTAATACGCTGGTTGTGCTAGCAGTGAAGTTGTCACATGGACAGACTCAGGACCCCTGGTTCCCCAGAATATTACACAGAGTGGAATTAGCTGTTGTTTTTTCATTTCTTGGAACAGGGTTGTTCTTTTATGAGTTGCTATAATGACTTGAGTTGGTTGGCCTTCAGCCAGGAGGTAGTGCTTTCAAGAGGGCATCAGTTTTGGTAGTATAGGGGTGATACAAGCTTACCCTAAGATCACCTGAATAAGTATTTGGGTTTCTCAGGTGATGGGCAGGGCCATAGAGCTCCCAGGAGATTATATCTTTTGTCTTTGGCTACCGGGGCAGGTAGAGAAAGACCATCAGATGAGGGAGGGACAGGCATGTCTGAGCTAAGACTCTCCTTGGGTGGGGCTGCTGTGGCCGCTGTGGAGGATAGGGATGTGGTTCTCAGGCCAATGGAGTTATGTTCCCAGGGAGATTATGGCTGCCTCTGTTGCATTATACAGGTTTCCAGGAAAGTGGGGAAAAGCCAGCAGTGACAGGCCTCACCGGGCTCCCATACAGCCAGCAAGGCCATTCTCACTCCCACCATGCCCCATCAATAGCACTGAGTTCATATCTAGGCAGCCAGTGAGCAGAGCTGAAATCTTGCCCCAGGACACAAGCCTCCCTGCTGAAAAAGCAAGCAGAGATTTCAGGCCCTGCCCCTCCCTGTCTGCCATGGTAGTATCTGGACTTGCCATTCACCCCTAACCCCCATCCCGGATTCTGCCCAGGAAAATTCATACTTGGTCAAAATTATTATAGGGTTCAGCTGAAAGTTTTCTTCTCCTTGTGGTCTTTTTGCAATTCCACTGGCAGCCCTCCCAAAGGACCCCTGTCAGAAAAAGTCAGAAATGGCTTCCCTGGAGACTGGGAAGGAAGCCCTGCCTGCAGGGCTCTTCCTGCTGCTTCTTATACTTTTTATATTTTGCTCAGCTCTCTAAATTTGTTTCAGCTCTAGGTAAGGTTAAATTTTTTTCCCGTGATCTGGATTTTCAGGTTCTCCAATGGGAATGTGTGTTTGGAGGCGGACTTTCCCCCTCTTACACTTTGGGCACTTACAGTTTTTTGGCTTTCTCAGAGTTTGCAGCAGAAAGCTGCTTCTTTCAAAGGGTCTGTGAATTCTTTTAGCTTTCATGTTATGTTCCTGTGGTAGTTCTTTGAGCAAAAGTTCACGATGTGAATCTCCACATGCTGTTCTGTTCATCCAAGTGGGAGCTACAAGTTAGTCCTGCCTCCTGTCTACCATTTTTTCCAGTTTCCAAGACTTTTCTTATTACATGCATTGGCCATTTAGATTTGCTTTTCTGTGATTCTTGTCTATTCTCAGTCTATACTATCTTTTGCTGTGCAGAATACAGTTTTTGTTTGTTTGTTTGTTTGTTTTTTAACATATCAGGGTTTCCAGTGTTGGTAAAGCTTCCCTAACCCTAGACTGTATGTGGAGTCTCCTGGATATTCTTGCAAATTTTAGTTTTTTCCCACTTATGTCTTTTTCTATATTTGGAATTTGTTTTTGTATATGAAGTAATATGTAAGTCTGGTGTATTTTTTGCCTTCCATATATCAAGGCAGTTGCACTAGCACTATTGGAAAAATAATTTATCCATGCCCACTAAACTGAAATGCCATTGTCATGTATTAAATCATCATATGAATAGGGATTTATTCCTTTATCTCAATTCAGATCTATTTGCCTACTCCTATACTCATACCATGTTGGTTTGAAGTAGTGGCCTTATATTATGTTCTGATATCTGGGGAGTCAGTCATTGTTTTTTTTCACAGTTTTCTTGGCTATTCTTGGGCATGTATTCTGCCACTTATTCTTTTTTAAAAGAACAGCTTCACTGAGATACAGTTCATATACCATACAATTCACCTTATCAGTGGGGGCTGAGCAGAATAGAACTCCCTCCTTTTGGTCACATTCTTCTCTTCCAGAACTTAGCCTCGGCATTGGACAACTGGGTACAGGCTGAAAAATGCTGATGCTCTGTACATCCTGTGAAGATAGCCCTCTGACTGGGATCTCAGGGGAGAGGGAGCCCTCTGCTCTTGGTTGTGTCAGTCTGGAGTGGAGTTTCTGTTTTCTAAGGTTGTAAGGAAGTGGGAAGGAGCAGTCTTGCTTCAAATACTATAGACTCTCTTAGTTCTTAACAAATTTTAGTTGATTTTTTTTTTTTTTTTTTTAAGTAGATGTGTCTTCATTTGCCATATGCTCTTAGGGCCATTTCCAGAGACTTTAACTTTTTAAAAGATTAGTTTTCACCAGTTTTGCTGGGATGCAGGTCTGTGTTGCTTTGTGTGATATCATGCCAGAAATTGATCTCCTTATGTTTATTCTTAAAGCTAATTTTATCCAACTAAAAAAAGCCTGTTACAAATTTAATTAGAATTAAATTGTATACAAATTTGGGGAGGAATTGCTTTTTTGATGTTTTTGTACCTAAAAACAACATTTGTCTTTCCAATTGTACGGATCCTTATTTATGTCCTTCAGTGACCCTTGATAACTTTATTCACATTGACTCTGAGGCATTCTTTATAACTTATTCCTAAGTAATTTAAAATTTGGTCATGATTGTGAATGGAATATTTTCTCCATATCCTTTTGCAGGAGTTTATTGCTAGTTATAAATAAGAACGCTGATTTTACATATTTACCTTATATCCAGTCACTTTATAAATTTCTCTTGTTAATTCCAGTAGTTTTGTTTAAGCTAGAATCTTTTATCATAAAAGATTTATTTTTAGACACAATCCAACTTTACCTCAGCAAATGTATAAAAATTATATCCCAAAATTAGAAATTGAGAAAAGTTTACATGTCTAAGTTTATGGTTTAATATTTCAGATATTACTGAAAAGAGGCAGTCATAACTGAGGAAGCTGTCTGGGCTTTCATGACCACATCATAATTTTGTCCTCTTATTACAAAATAATACTCCATTGAGGTGTCTTAAGTTTTGCTTTAAGAAGGTCACTTTTACTTAAAGCCAATAGTGACTATTACATAGGGATACAGGAACCCTGAAGACTAAAATAAAATAGAACATGAACTCAGATGGTGAGGCTTCCATCAGCTAACACACTCTCAACTCTTTTCCTTCAGTTACTTTTTGGAGATGTAAAACTTGCTTGCATTTGTTTGAATGAAATTGAAATTTCAGTGGCTTAGTGAGCCATTTTCCCTGCCTTGGAGATGGTCAAGATGCATTAGACAAATAGATCAACTACTAAATGGCAGTAATGGAGGCTGCTCTTCTGCTTTCCCTTCTCTCTGCTCTGCCTTTTCTCTCTAGTCCTCCTTTCACATTCTGCACCCACTCCCACCCCAGTCAGGCATGACACATATGAGCAAATCTGCAGGTGAAGCAGATATCCAACCAAGGAACAGAATTCCTTTCTGTAGGCAACCACAATGTTACACTGACTCCTAGAAACACCCTTAGTTCCCTCTGGGATGACAACCTTAAGGGAGAAGAGGGAGCCACCTCACCATGAACACTCTCTTCCCACAAACTTCATTCTCTCTCCTCCTCTCTCATTTCAAGTCTTTTTCTGTAGACTAGGAAGGGCGGGAATGGGTTTTGGGGTTTCATTTCCCAATCCTGAAATCTCCTAGTAGAGCCAATGGGAAGGTATCTGACCCTGCTGTGGGCAGCTTTGTTTAAATTGTAGGTTTAGTTAGTTTGAGGGGATACATACATAGGCTGTAATGACAATTCAGGTCAAAAGAAAATGTTCCTTGCAACATACCCAAGTATCAGCAGGAAACCCTTCGGAAGGTTCATGGGAGAGATGAATTTTATACTGCAATTTGATTTTTTCTGGCTTATATCTGGTGCAAAAGTTGCTGAGAGAGTGGCAGTTTAATTAGGATTACTTGTTTCTCACAAACCTATACCATAATTTGAGTAAAAACAACAACAACACAAACACAGTAGTATTATTTGTGACCCACATTTCTAATTTACTAAGTGCTTTCAAGTATATGCTCTCATTGGATCTTCTCACATCAAATTTATGATTAAGGCAGGGAAATGGATGAGTATTATAAATTTTTACCAGTGTAGAACCATGGCTCACTCAAGTTGAATGACTTGTCTAAGGTCTTGGAGCTAGTATGAACTGGAGTCAGGACCAGAATCCATTTCTTCTGACTTCCAATCTATTGTTCTTTCCACGCTCTAAATCCCAGATCAAAGGCAACCCCCAATAAAGACCTACTTTGTCTTGAAGCATCATTTTCAGTCATTAACTTATTGAAAACCTTTTATGGGAATTAGGTGTTTTCACTCATAGGATTAATTTGTGCTAGTCCATTGGCTCCATGTAATATCTCGTTGTGCTGGATATCTTCCAGTGGTCCCTCTAAATTCGCTTGCTGCCATTCTCTACCTTGGCCTGTGTCACAGGAAGCTGACTTTTATTATACTAAATCAATGGGTCATCTTGGCCTGTGGCTTGTGCTTGGGTTCCTCCAAAGGGGAGCATTTGCAGGAGATCAGACAATGGGAGCGGAATGGGTTTGAGTACTTATTCTAGACTTTAGACATTTTTTGAAGATAGAAAGATCTATTTGCCTAAAGTTTGGCCAATGGAATGAGGGTGGAAGATACACTACTTCTGGGATCTGCTGTGGTCCTTACCCGAAATATCCCATGTATAGCCTGGATGTTGATGTTCAGAGCAGCCTCAGAAGTCATAGGTCAAAGACGATAAAGCCTTGTCCATCTGGGTCTCTGAAGGATTGTATAACCCCCATGCCCTGCCAATTAGATCTTATATGAATAAGTAATAACCTTCTATTGAATTAGCCACTGAGATTTAGGGGTTAGCTGTTTAGCAGTTAACATTATCCTAATGACTACATTGCATCTGGTTCATTGAGAGTAAGTTGCATTCTTTTTTCTTTTTTTTGAGATGGAATTTCGCACTTTCGCCCAGGCTGGAGTGCAGTGGTGTGATCTTGGCTTACTGCAACTTCCGACTTCCGGGTTCAAGTGATTCTCCTGTCTCAGCCTCCCAAGTAGCTGGGATTACAGGCACCTGACACCATGCCCAGCTAATTTTTGTATTTTTAGTAGAGACGGGGTTTCACCATGTTGGCCAGGCTGGTCTCGAACTCCTGACCTTATGGTCTGCCTGCCTCAGCCTCAAAGTGCTGGGATTACAGGTGTAAGCCACTGCGCCAGGCAAGTAAGTTACATTCTTAAAACAGTAACTGTTTCCTTTAAAATACTGGCATTCACAACTCACACAGCAATGGGTTCCATGTCAATAGTAGATTTCACATTTTTCTGATTGTGGATTCATGACCTACTAGTAGGTTGTGACTAACAGTTTTAAGACATCCCATTAAATGCATTTCATACCTCTATGTATAAATATAGACCTGCCCACTGTCCACTCAAGGTCAGTCACCAGGAAAACTGTTAGTTTTATTTACAGTGTAATTTGGCAAACTCTTAATTTAAAACTGTCATCAAACTCTTCTGAACAGATTGATTATGCCATCTAGCTTGTTCTCTTTGCTTTTTGTAACATTCATATCCTTCTTGAAGGGCTATAGAGACTGGGAGATACATCTTAACCTGTGATTTTGCAAGGGGTGGATTCATGCATGTGTCCTTTTCTTTGCTTTGTTAGTTTTTATTTTCTTTGAGTCTATTAGCTTCAGTAAATTCCTGGCATTAGAAGTACCTACACCATTTTAACTCTAAGCCCTCATTTAAACAAGATAAAATGTTTAACACACTCAGTAGAGATCCTGGTACACAGTAAGTCCTTGTTATATGTATGTGTGTATCTCTATGTAGCTATTTATCCATCCATTCATCTCTATTTTGAAGCAGAGTCACAGTCTCTTTTGTCCCATGGGACTGCTCATTCTCGATAAAGAACTGTATCCAAGCTCCACAAAGTACACAGTGGTTAGTGGACTGACTTATGGGATATTATATATTTGAGTTGCTTCCCAGTCAACCCCCTTGTACTAATCTATTGCTGCGTAACAAATTACCACAAACTTTAGCAGTTTCAAATAGAGCCAGCTTATTATCCCATAGTTCCTGCAGATCAGAAGTCTAGGCATGATTTAACTGGGTTTTCTGCTCAGGGTCTCACAAGGCTGAAATCAAGATGTCAGCCAGGCTGTGTTCTTATCTGGAGACATGATTTGGGAATAAAGTGCTTTCAAGCTCATTCAGTTTGTTTGCTCTATTTGTTTCCTCACAGCTGTATAGTTGAAGTCCTTGTTTTCTTGCTAGCTGTTGGCCAGGGACCATTCTCAGAAACTAGAGGCCATCCTCACATCCTTGCCACGTGGACTTCTCATGAATCCTCTCACTACATGAGAGCTTACTTTTTCAACCCAGAAAGAGAGTCTTTCTTGCTTGGGCTAGACCTTATTTCTTTCACTTTATTTGTTTATTCATTCATACATACATATATACAAACAGGGTCTTGCTCTGTCACCCAGGCTGGAGTTCAATGGTGCGATCTCAGCTCACTGCAACCTCCACCTCCCGGGCTCAAGTGGTCCTCCCACCTTAGCCTCCCAAGTAGCTGGGACTACAGGCACATGCCACCATGCTTGGCTAATTTTTAAACATTTTTTTTCTAGAGACAAGGTCTCCCTGTTTTGTCCAGGCTGGTCCTGAACTCCTGGGTCAAGTGATCCTCCTGCCTCTGCCTCCCAAAGTGGTGGGATTACAGGCATGAGCCACTGTTTCCATCCTCTAGACCATCTTTTAAAGGGCTCCACCTGATTGGCCAGGTCTATCCTAGATAATCTTTTATTAACTGAAAATCACCTGATTTGGAAGCTTAACTACATTTGCAAAAATCCCTTTACCTTTGCCATATAACATGGTGTAATAATCACTTTTGCCATATAACATGGTATCTCATCACTTTTGCCACATTCCATTGGTTAGGAGCAAGTCACAAGTTCTGCATGCACTCAAGGGAGGTGGTTATACAAGCGTGTAAGCCTTTGGGGGTCATCTTATGATTCTGCCTACCATACCCCTTCAACTTGGTTTGTGTAGTGCTCACCCCTCTACCCTGCCCTGCCCCTGTTGACCACTTGGATAACAGGATTTTTATGAACATGAGAGGTTGTTGGAATGAGAGAATGAGCTCTTTAGAAAGAAAAACCATACAGCAGTGTGGTGAATATTACGAAGTAGTTTCATGAGTACATTGCCTATACTGAACTCTTGAGTAGATTGAGGAGATTCTGACCTTCTCTATCGGTGGTTCTGGTGATAAGTAAGAGTAGATCTTGAGACACAGTGGTGGAGATGAGAAGTCTTCATCTAATTGAAATAAGTAATTCTCATTGACCAGCTTCCTACTTTTGAAAGCTTAACAGGACACATAGGAAAAGTCCTTAATTTGAAAAGACATCGTTGTCCAAATGTAGGCTGGTGGAATTTATGCTCTAGTTCCTTCAGGTTTTACCTAGGCCCACATTGAGAGGAGCCTCTTACTAAATACTGTGAAGTGTGGGCCCATGTGTGTGCATGGAGGGAGAGTGGGACAAAGTAGGGAGAGAGGGCTTGCTATTCTCAGCAACATTCTATTCTTTGTTACTTCAACATTTCAGCAGATATGACCCTGAACAGAAAGACATTCATTAAAATGAAGCATAGATTTGTCAGGTTTGAACTGCTGGACTATTTAAAGTACAACTTAAAAAAATACCACAGACTTGATTTTTTTTTTTCCCTACTGCCTTCCTCTAGGTATTTCTTTATACAAGAACTTCTGGGTTTTTATATTCCAAGATTACCTCCAGATGGTCTGAAGTGTTCTTTCTCAGCCATTTCCTAGTGGCATTTCTTTTCTTACCTGGGGAGAGGTACCACAGAGATCAATGCCAGAGGGCATTTTTGAAAACATTGACCCAGAAGGCACACTCCAGGCCACTGGAAGCATCTGCTTCACAAATGTCAGGCTGGGGGACATCACCAGATGTTAGTGTTGAAATACCATTTAGAAGACAAACATTGACTCCAGAGGCCAAAGGTCACCTAAACAAAGAGCCAGACTGGCAATGAGGATCAAAGTGAGGGTACAAAAACTAGATTCATGTGGCCATGACTTTCTGTGGTCTAGCTCACAATTAAGCAGACTTTCCAAGACTATAGAAACTTTGCATTGTCTTCTGTGGCTTGGATCTAAGTGCTAACTGGTGGAGTGTTGGCTGGAGAGAGAGGAAAGGGGAGGCACGAAATGATAGGGCAGGCACAAATTTAACATACAGACATTCAAATAATTTCTTCTTCACGTGGGATCTTGGGGATCCATGAAACACAATTTAAAAACTGCTATACCAAGGGATTTTTAGGTTGTCTCACCAATACCAAAAATTGGAATGAGGTTATTCCTTTTCTTTGTACCAAAGGGGATACACCGCTAAGCCTTTCTGAGAGTGAAAGTGAAAGGGTGAGTCTTCCTTCACTCTTTTTTCTCTCTGTGCTTGTCCATGTTATTAGTGCCATTCAGTATGGAGGCCAGAGGATTGTCAATAAGGTAGACAGGGTGTATGTTTCTCATGGTGCCTTCTTTTTATTGTGCCCCAATCACACATTCTTTTATGCTTATGCATTTGCGGCAAGGCTCACAAATGATAATACCATGTAGTATTTACTTGGTTAGGTTCAAATTGA
The DNA here is from genome assembly GCF_037993035.2 of Macaca fascicularis. Taxonomy (NCBI): domain Eukaryota; kingdom Metazoa; phylum Chordata; class Mammalia; order Primates; family Cercopithecidae; genus Macaca; species Macaca fascicularis. The sequence goes on along the minus strand of NC_088381.1, from coordinate 121,982,942 downwards.
GGATGGAGTTGGGCCAAGATGGAGGCTAAGAATAGAAAAAGAAGAATGAAGAAGAGATAGCTTTTTACTCCTCCAACTACATATGTTAAGACACTATGAGAAACTAACAAGATTCTGGCTTGATTATAAAATACGTTGACCACCAAGCTGGGGATCTGGAGACTTTTATTCCTTACATTACCAAATACTTTAATATACCAGGAATGGTGAATATCAAACTATCCTAGCTTAAGTATTCTGTTCTGTCTCTTGGAAACACCCTCCCCAAAACAATCTTTGATGTGGACCAGATTTGTAGAGAATTATAAAAAAATTACTCACCCGTTAAACATTTTTCACAGACCTGAAAAAGTATGAGGTGGTAAAATCTATAAAGTTGGCATTCTTCTTTTTTATTCATCTGGCACACATTGTTACTTGGCTCAGGTGAGAAGACTTGTAAGAGTGATGACAGTATATTTGAAATGTTTTTCATCTCAGTAGAATGTCTTTCTGAAGAATCTTGGACTTTTTTTCTTTTTTACTTGAGTGAAGGCTGAAAGATTTAACAGTTGTTGAACTTTCCAGGCACAAAGCAACAAGCCACTGGATGAGTTGAGACCAAAAATCCTCGAGTTTTGACTGACTGACTTCATCAGAATAAATAAGTGTCAATTGAGCTGCTCTATTCTAGGTCTTTGAGGATGAGGTTGAGCATCCATGACTCCAGCCAGTTTCAGGGTGACTGCTGGACACTGGAGAAGGATCAAGAACTGTTTACCATGGAGGGCAGGCATCTGTGGGTGCCATCAAGCATACAGGGCCTGCACAGTCACTACTTCAAAACACAGAACTCCCTCTTCAAAAGTGTGTAAGTTCTTCCAGAGGCCCAGTTCTCTGTTTTAAGCCAGAGAGGACATTTACCTGTATAGCATCTATTCACCCTGTTTCTGGTAAAACAAAACAAATCCTTGAGTTTTCATGGGAAACTGCCCCTCCTCTACTGTCAGACACATAGGTTGGGTGGAGCTAACTCCTCCTTATGCTTCAGGGCTGGCCACCCAGGAAATTACATTCTCCTGCATAGTGGTTGGTGCAGGGATGGACATGTGACCCAGTCAGAGTGGAGAAGACAGTTCTTAGAGATCGTTAGAAAAAGAGAAATCTTTCTGTGGAGGTTGTTGTGAGGATAAAAAATGACCTGGAGCTTCTCGCTTCCATCTTGTCACACCCCAGCCCCACTGGCCTGGTGGTGGAGTTGGGGAGCCTTCCTGAGAATGGAGTCTGCAAAGAGGAAAGCTGATCAAGACACAGAGAAGCAACTTCATGAAAAATTGAGCACCTGGATCCAGCCATGTCAGAGTTCACAATACCCTTAGATTTTTTTCAGAAAATGAGCCAATCAGCTTCTGATTTATGCTGAAGGCAGTTTGAGTAGTTTTCATTCACTTGCAACAAAGAGAGCCTTGAATTAACACATGTCCAAGCAGGGAGGAGACATGAAGCATCCTTTTACTCTTACCCATGTTCTCAGACATATTAATCCATTTTACTTTTTAGGGAAATCCTTTATCTCCCTTAATAAAGCCAAATCCAGATTGCCTAAAATTATCACTGGAGGAAGATCTTCACATTGGGAGGAGGCCCTCACCCCTGAATTTTGTCTTTCCCTTGGTGATTTCTTGCTCGTGCTACTGCTGCCACGACACATAAAAAACCCCCAACCCTTCTCTCCTCTTCATAAACACATGTACACGTTCTGAAGATTGGCAGTGAAGGGAGAATCTCCTTGTTCGAGAGACCGACTGGACCTCATAACCTCAATGCCTCTTCCTCTGATGTTTGTCTTTCATTGATATTATTAAAAGACATTATTATTTCCTCACATGCTTATGCGGAGCAGATGAGGAAAATGGGCCACCCTGACCTCCCGCTTTCTCCGACCCACCTCACTCCCACCCAGCATTATGTACACAATTGCACAACCTCTCCCTTTCCTCTGACCATAACAAAGCCAGGGTGGACAGAAGGAGCGATTGTTGCAGCAACACTCTCATGCTGTCCTGCTTCCTTTCTCCTCTGCTCCTGTTAGGTAACCCCTCCCATCAACTCCTTATTTGAGGTTTATGTGCTCAGCTTGACCTTGAGAACATTTTAGTGATTAAAGTATATAGAGATGACTGTTTTTTCCAGCAAAGGTTTGGAAAACATATTCCAACACAACACTATTTTATTTTTCTTGTAGAGTCTCTAAGGACAGTATTGCTCCATAAAAGAAACGGGTTACAACAGATTGTTGTTAAGATACCATTCTCTGTGTTGAGGGTGGATGTGAGGTCATATGTGATACTGTCCACTTTAAAACATCTGGTCATGTCAGTACAGACTTTTCTGGCAGTTCTGACATTAGGTACACACAAGTGGAATGTTTTACAAAGAAGTTGACAGGCTCTACTGGATATTTTGGAATCAGAATTTCTGAGGTGGGCCTAGTTACATGTACTTTGAAAAAGCTCTGAAGGTGGTTCTGGCAGACAGCCAGGTTGAAAACCACTGGACGAAGACCTCACGACTTGGGGGGACTCAAGAGAGTCAAAACTGTACCAAGGCTGGTTTTGAGCTCATTTAATAAGATGTAGATTCTTGCTTTCACTCTCTACATATTTTGGTTATCTATTGCTGCATGACAAACTACTATAATATTTAGTGGCTTAAACCAGTAGTGATTTATACTCTCATGGATCTATTGTCCGGCAGTTCTGTTTCTCAAGGTGTCAGCAGGGACACTGGGCACAGCTGGAAGGTTCAAAATGGCCTCAGTTCCATCTCTGGCAGTTTATATACTGGCCTCTGACTGGGTCCTCAACTGGGGCTGTAAGCCAGGGTTTCAAGTCTCCTCCACGTGGGTCTTTCCATATGGCTGCATGGGTTTACTTACAGCATGGTGGCTAGGGGATAAAAAGGTGCATTCTGGCCGGGCACATGGCTCCCACTTGTAATCCCAGCACTTTGGGAGGCCAAGGCAGGTGGATCATGAGGTCAGGAGTTCGAAACCAGCCTGGCCAACACAGTGAAACCCCGTCTCTACTAAAAATACCAAAAGATTAGCTGGGCATGGTGGTGGGCACCTGTAATCCCAGCTACTTGGGAGGCTGAGGCAGGAGAATCGCTTGAACCTGGGAAATGGAGGTTGCAGTGAGCTGAGATCATGCCACTGCACGCCAGCCTGGGTGACAGAGCTAGACTTCATCTCAAAAAAAAAAAAAAAAAAAATGCATTCTGTGAGGACAAAACTCATCACATAGCCAAGCCTAGAGGTAGTGTGAGAGGAGATAACACTGGGGCTTGAATTTTAGAAACTGTGGTCAATAGAGGCACCAAATCTCAATCTGCCATACTACCTTCTGGTATCTTCAGGGTAAAGATTCTGTATTGTCCCAAAACGTAAAGCATATGGAAGTGGGTAGTGGTTTATCGTATTTCTTATTGTCTGAGAGCTTTGTTGTCTGCTGCATTCTGCTTCCCAGACAATATCCTCCTTATCATCTTTGAGCCATGTAGAGGCTAGATCTACCCATAGGGTATGTTATTTATTATTTTGAACCATCTTATTTCAGTTTTTATCTTCCTTCTTCTCCCTACCATATAGAGACTTAGGGCAAGTTTCCAGACTGGTAATGCTGGATACCAAATCCATGTGAGTAAAACAACAAATATTTTAAAGCACAGATGGAAAAATTCATTTATTCCACAAACATTTTCTCACACCCAGCTTGTGATTTACTCTTTCTCACATCTCTTTCTTTCTCCTCTCTCATAATAACATAAAAAGGATAAAATAAATGGCAACAGTAAAACATTGTCACCCACAATCGTAAACACTGGATACTAATCAACCAGTGCCTGGTAGATGAATGAAAAGCTGGTTTTATTTGCTGCTCAGTGAAGCTCGAATGACCAGACAGGTTTACCTATTTGTGAAGACACTGGTGCTTATCACATGTGGATTGCCCTGTGTGAGTACTAGTAAGAGAGGAATTTCTACAACTCCTGTAACATGAGTCAGGCAGTGTGGTGCTCAAGAGCTGATGAGTGAGAAATAGAACTCTGAAGTTTACTCCGGAGGGCAAAATCATAGTTCAAAATGAGCATAGGTCACTGGAAGACAGAACAGTCTGGCTGGAAGGAGGTAGAGACAACTGATTTTAAGTAACAGGTAGGGTGTCCCTAGGGGATGAGATCAAATAAAACATACTATATAAACACCCTCCTCCAACACTTATATACTTGAAATAAGGGTAAGGAGGAACAATGAGGGCATTTTGAAAAGATGTAGTCTCAATGGGGAATTCGATTATAGAGGGTTGGGAAAAGCTATTAACTCCTTTCCTATTCCTGAGCTGGAAGCCATCCCTACTTAACTCTTACTGTATTTTATTTGTACCTTCTTTGGGCATTTATCATTATTATTTTGTATTAGTAATTATTCATCTTTACTTCTATACATGTTGGCAAAATTCTCATCCAAACCATCTTTCTCTCTTCTTAATACAAGACCCTACATCTAGTAGGACTTCAGTTAACATTGGGTGAATGGATGCATGCATGAATTGCAACACTGTTAGCTGTGTCCCCAGATCCTTCTCAATTCCTAACTGTTGCTCCATTTGAAGTTCTTGGGAAGGTAAGACACAAGCCACTCCAAGCAGATGGGTGCTATTTATTCATAATTGAAGCTTTTGCATAAATCCTTCCTAGTTTTCATACTCTATTGAGCTAAGATAGACAGGATAGAAACCTCAAGAATTCTCTTTACCATCCCCCTCTGATGCTGAAGACAGAACAGGATGAAAGCAGCCTCTTTCTACCTTCTCTTTCTTATTCTGGCTCCTCACTCAGAGCTCTCTCCCCAAAGCATCAGGTACCTTTCCTCTCCATCTCAGTAAGCCCCAGCCATTGTGGAGGTAAGAGAATTCTTCTTTATAAAGATAATCATCACTGTTGTTTGTAACAAACGTTCCAACCTTGAGCATTTCTTGACCTTTATGGCTGTGTATGTGTGTGTGTGTGTGTGTTTGTATGTGTGTATACTGTGGCATGGAGAGTGATACAATGTACTTCTAGAACTTTTTAGTACATTATTTATGGTTTCCAAAGAATGTGGTACACATCTTTGAATGTACATACACATGGATAAGCCACAAGAACTCCTTTGGATGGTTGCCTGAGTTACCCACTGCCCAATCTCATTCTTAGTACAAAACAACCTTCAGGGTAAAAATTGTTATACATTTTGTTATACAGTAGACATATGGGAATATTGTGATGCCTGAAGCTTTTTAGCTGAAGGAGACTTTGAGCCAAATTTATTCCTGGGGCACTCATGTGTAAATCCTATATATGTGGCCTATACTGAGTAACCTGTTTACAATTAATTTGTAAAAAGCATGTGGCAGCCAGTTGTCTTTTGCCTTTTTCAGTTGGGAAGACACATGGTAACTAGCTGTCTAGATTTACAGATGTGGATCAGCTGAAGCTGAAACATTAATGTACATAGGCAATGTGTTCTGTATATATTGCTCCTTGGTAGTTCTGGTCATGGTCAGAGGGGTTTTTTGTTTTTGGCTTTTCTTGATTCATATTGAATTATTATTACTTGTATATTTTTTATTCAGAGCAGAAGTCTAAAAAGGCTACATTTTGTAGAATGATTTTTGATACACAGTTTATTAAAAGTATTAACAGAACTTTGTTTTAGGGCATTAAAAAGTAATTTTGCAAGGAAATCTGGTAACTAAGAGATTCATTTGTTTAAAAGATAATGAAGGGCTAATTAGCTGTGAATGTAATTATCTCAGGAAACATTACCAGTTGCTCATTAGAGGCCTTCAATAGCAAGTTAGCTATTCTAGAGCTAGTATCTAGGGAGTTGGTCAGTCAAAAGTGGAAGTCTTTTGAAGACTGTCAGCTAGTGGTTTAATCTTTCTAGTAGCTAGTATCCAGGTAGCATTAATTGTCATCCTTAACTCATCAAACACTTCTCCTTTACCCAGTTGATGTATCAGTCACATTATCAGAAATATCTTTAAAGATACTGGTTTTTAAAATAGAGTCTTGGTAATTAATAGAAAATGTAAAGCAATGGTTGCTTATGTGTTTTAGTATATTCAAGTATGTTTACATGCTTAATTTTGTATTTATTTTGTAAAAATTGTATGTGCTGCCCTGGACATCTTTTGAGTTTCCTTATATATAAGGGAAATGGGTAACAGTGTGCATATATGTGTGTGTACATAAACACAGAAGTACACACACACACACACACACACATATATTTATCATATAAATATGACAATGTGAAATCATAGGAGTTGGGTCAGTGCCTACTATTTTATTGCCCCCTTTTTGGGGAAAGAAGCAAATCTAATGGCAAAGAATGAATTGGAAGACCATAAAACTTAGAGTTTGTGTCTACTAATAGCCAATCTAAGGGAAATTTATTTTCTGGGCTTTAATTATTCCATTTCAAAGTAGTATTTAATGAGGCTGGGAATGGTATCTCACACCCAGCGTTTTGGGAGACTGAGGTAAGAGGATCACTTGAGCCCAGGAGTTTGAGGCCAGCCTAGGTAACACAACAAGACCCTGTCTCTACAAAAAGAAAATAATTAGCTGGGTGTGGTAACATATGCCTATAGTCCCAACTCCTCAGGAGGCTAAGGCAGGAGAATCTTTTGAGCTTAGGAGTTCGAGGCTGCAGTGAGCTGCACTCCAGCCAGGCAACAGAGCCGAAACCCTGTCTCTAAGACAAAAAAAAAAGTAATATTTAATGGATGAGAAAAGAGTAAATGACTAAGGTGATATATAAGCATTAAACTCTGTCTGAAAGGTACCTACTTGGTTTCTTTATCTCGAATAAACCAAAGTCAGAATAATATTTTGGACTACTTAATAGTACAAAAGGGTCACCAGTATGAAAGTAATTAAACTAATATCTGAAGACATCACCAGCATGTTTGTGTTAAACAAGTATGCTTTACTGCTCTCCAAATGCTATTTAGCTAAAATGAATAACACAGATGAGAACAGCAGAACAGAAACAGCAGCACACAAGTTGAAGAGAACATGATACTGTTTTTAAGAATGGAAATGAGTGGGAAGCTGAGGTAGAAGAATCACTTGAACCTGGGAGGCAGAGGTTGCGGTGAACCGAAATTGCGCCATTGCACACCAGCCTGGGCAACAAGAGCGAAACTCCATCTCAAAAAAAAAAAAAAAAAAAAAAAAAGAATGGAAATGAGTGTGATATAGACATGTAATATAATAGGAAGTGGAGAAAATCATCACCTCACTAGTTGGATAGGGAAAGCTGGATTTATATATACTGACTTTGGAAAAAAACATTTTTAAGGCCCTCTCATTGCACAACTTTCATTTTATTTTGTATGTATATATGATTATATATATCATACATATTTATAAAATCTACATATATTTATATAAATCCTATACAGACATGCCTTGGAGATATTGTGGGTTCAGCTCCAGACCACAACAATAAAGTAAATATTGCAGTAAAGTGAGTCATGTGAAATTTTTGGTTTCCCAGTGCATAGAAAAGTTATGTTTACACTATACTGTAGTCTATTAAGAATGTAAGAGCATTATGACAAAAAATATGCATACCTTAATTTAAAACAATTTTATTGCTAAAAAATGCTAACAGTCATCTCAGCCTTTAGTGAGTCATATCTTTTTTGCTGATGGAGGGTCTTGCCTCAATATTATTGGCTGCTGACTGTTTGGGGTAGTGGTTACTGAAGGCTGGGGTGGCTGTGGCAATTTCTTATAAGACAACAATGAAGTTTGCTGCACTGATTGACTCTTCCTTTCACAAAAGATTTGTTTTGTAAAATATGCAATGCTGTTTTGATAGCATTTTACCCACACCAGAACACTTTCAAAATTGGACTCAGTCCTCTCAAACACTGATGCTGCTCTAACAATTAAGTTTATATACTCTTCTAAGTCCTTTGTTGTCATTTGAGCAATGTTCACAGCATCTTCACCAACAGTCAATTCCATCTCAAGAAACCACTTTCTTTACCCATCCATAAGAAGCAGCTCCTTATCTATTCAAGTTTTATCATGAGATTGCAGTACCTCATGATGAGTCCCATCTTCAGGCTTCACTTCTAATTTTTTTTTTTTTTTTTGAGTTGTTGCTTTTCTTTTTATTGATTTGTAAGAACTTTTTATGTGTTAGAGAAATTAGCCCTTGGTTATATATGTTGAAAAACATTTTTTCCCAATTTGTTCTTTGCCTTTTATCTTTAATTATGGTATTTTTGCCATATAGAATTTTAAATGTAATCAAAATTAATTGTTTTAGGCTTTCAAATTTTAAAAATTATAGTTAGAAATCTTTTTCCAATCTGAAGTTATAAAGTAATTCTCCCACCCTTTTTTTTAGTACTTTTGTTTACTTTTTTTTTTTTTGACAAAGTCTTGCTCTTGTACCCCAGGCTGAAGTGCAATGGCACAATCTAGGCTCACTGCAACCTCCACCTCCCACGTTCAAGCAATTCTCCTGCCTCAGCCTCCTGTGTAGCTGGGATTACAGGTGCCTGCCACCATGCCTGGCTAATTTTTGTATTTTTAGTAAAGACAGAGCTTCACCACGTTGGCCAGGCTGGTCTCAAACTCCTGACCTCAGGTGATCCGCCCACCTTGGCCTCCCAAAGTGCTGTCTACATTTTTACATTTGAGTGATTGATTATTTTGAAATTTATACTAGGGCAAGGTGTGGTTTATACATCCTTTAATTCTAATTCTCTTGCTATTTTCACATCTGTAGTTACTTCCTTCACCGAAGTCTTGAAGCCCTCAAAGTCATCCAGAGAGTTGGAATCAACTTCTTCCAAACTCCTGTTAATGTTGATATTTTGACCTCCTTCTGTGAATCATAAATGTTCTTAATGGTATCTGGAATGGTAAATTCTTTCCAGAAAGTTTTCAATTGGTTTTGCCCAGATCCATCAGAGGAATCACTAGCTGTAGCAGCTATAGCTGCTATAGCGTTACAAAATATATTTCTTAAATAGGAAGACTTGAGTCAAAATTATTTCTTGATCCATGGGCCATAGAATGGATGTTGTGTTCTCAGGCATTGAAACAGCATTCATCTCTTATTACATCTCCATAAGAGTTCTTGGGTGGCTATGTACATTGTCAATGAGTAGTAATATTTTGAAAGGAATCTTTTTTTTTTTTTCTTTCCTGAGAATTAGGTCTCAACAGCGGATTTAAAATATTCAGGAAGCCATGTGGTGAACAGTTGTGCTATCATCCAACCTTTGTTGGTCCATTTATAGAGCACAGGCACAGAGTCAATTTAGCATAATCCTTAAGGGCCCTAGGATTTTCACAATAGTCACTGAACATTGGCTTCAACTTAAAGTAACCAGTTGCATTAGCCCCTAGTAAAGAAATCAGCCTGTCCATTGAAGGTAGACATTGACTGTTTTCTAGCTGGAAAAGTCTGAAATGACATCTTCCAAGAAAAGGCTGTTTCATCTACACTGAAAATCTGTTGTTTAGCGTAGCCACCTGCATTAATGCTCTAAGCTAGATCTTCTGGGTAACTTGCTGCAGCATCTATGTCAACCCTTGCTGCTTCACCTTGCACTTACATGTTATCGAGACAGCGACTTTTTTTAACCCGCATGAACCAACCTGTGCTAGCTTCACTTTTCTTCTGTAGCTTCCTTGCCTCACTTAGATGTCATAGAATTGAAGAGTTAGGCCTTGCTTTGATTTGGCTTTGGTTTACAAGAATGTTGTAGCTGGTTTGATCTTCTTTCCAGAGCACTGAAATTTCTCCATATCAACAATAACACCATTTTTCTTTTCTTTTCTTTTCTTTTTTTTATCATTCATGTATTCACTGGAGTAGCACTTTTAACTTCCTTCAAGAACTTTTCCTTTGCATTCACAACTTGGCTGTTTAGTGCAAGAAGCTTCAACATATCTCAGCTTTCAACATGCCTTCATCACTAAGCTTAATCATTTCTAGCTTTTGAGGGAAACTGGGAGACATGCTACTCCTTTCACTTGAAAGCTTAGAGGACATTGTGGAGATGTTAATTGGCCTAACTTTAATATTGTTGTGTCTCAGGGAATAGGGAGGCCTGAAGAGAGGGAGAGAGAGGAGAGGGAATGGCCAGTTGGTGGAGCATTCGGAACACACACACATTTATTAAGTTTGCTATCTTTTTTTTTTTTTTTTTTTCCCCGAGACGGAGTCTCGCTCTGTCGCCCAGGCTGGAGTGCAGTGGCCGGATCTCAGCTCATTGCAAGCTCCGCCTCCTGGGTTTATGCCATTCTAAGTTTGCTATCTTATATGGGTGTGATACATGGTGCCCCAAACCAGTTACGATAGTGACGTCAAAAATCACTATCACAGATCACCATAACAGATATAACAACAATGACAAGTTTGAAATGTTGCAAGAATTAACGAAATGTGACACAGGACATGAAGTGAGCACATGCTATTGGAAAAATGGTGCTGATAGACTTGCTCAGTGCAAGGTTGCCACAAACCTTCAATTTGTAAAAAATGCAATATCCGTGTAATACAGTAAAGTGCAATAAAGTGAGCTATGCCTCTGTGTGTGTGTGTGTGTGTGTGTGTGTATGTATTTGAATTAGACTGGTTAGTTCTAGGCTGTTGAACTAGACCATGTCACCCAGGTTCCCTGCCTTTTACTTAGGTCATATGTAAATATATATGCTCTCCTAAAACTGTAAAAGTTTCTTTGGTGAAAATCTCCCTCTTCATTCTTTACTTATCTGGTACCTTTTCTTCCCTTTGGTGATTGCTACATGCAGTGGAATAGAGCTTGGCCTAATACAGAGGAGGGGATACCAGATTTTGTCTCATTTCAATATTTTTAGAGGCTACAAAAAGGTTAGCAAAAGACAGTAATCTGAAGTACGGTGTCAGAATTCATTAATTCATCTAGGGTGAACCAGCTCTCTGATAATAATCCATGTTAACTGTACCTAGAAACAATGTGCTCATTCTGCAGAGCACTGGGAAACAATCCAGTGGTCTGACAAACTTTCAGAGTAATCCTTCAAGGCCAGAGCTTGCATCTTCTTATCGCTCTGGTAATATGGAACAACCAGGTTCCAGGGTGCAAAGGAGGTGACGAATGAATGGGCATTTGCTACCTGAGAAAAGGAATGGAACAAACCACTTTCTGGATAAACCTTACCCTAGAGAGGAAGAAAGTACCTGCTGATGAGGACAGGTCTAGTCTGCACTATATTATGAAATCCCTTTCCGGAACATTTGTTTAGGATCCCACTATCACATATTTGCATTATTTCTAGGTGACAAAAAATGAGATTTGTATCACCTTCTGGGTAATTATTTTGTTCACTTAGCTGAGGAGATGGCATATCATTTGCCTTTATTTAGGGCCACAGTTGTCTTTTTCCCTTATGATTTCTGGGCTGTAATTTCTATTTGGCCTTCCTCTTGACTCATCACCTCTCACTTTCCCTTCATTCACTATGCTCCAGCCACTTGAGCGTTCATTCTGTTGTTTGAACAGACCAAGTTTGTTTCCATCTCAGGTCCTTGGTACTTGATGTTTTTGCCTTCTGGAACACTCTGTCCTAGATCTGCAGAAGGCAGACTGCTCCTTGGCATTCTCGTCCCTGTACACATTCACCTCCACATGTGACCCACTCTAAATTAACCTCCTTTCTATCCTCTGTCAGTCACTTGCTATCATATCACCTTATTTTGTTTTATCACTTTGTAAGGTTAACTTGCTCGCTTCTTTGAGTACACATTGATTGGCTGTCTTTACTGATAAGGGATGCCCACTATGCACACCTTTGTATCCAGAGTGCCTAGAACAGTGAATGGCATACAGTGGTGCTCAGCAAATGACTAAACTGTATGTTAAATTAATCTCCAGCTCACAGAGTTCATTGCTTTCTGAGCAGACTTGCTTCCTTATAGCTAGAGGTTGGCTCTTAAGCATTCCAGATTAAAGTATCAGTGGTGGAACAAATAAAACAATATTTTGGCTGATTTTTAGTAATGTTGAGAATGGTCACTGAGAGGGTAGGAAAGGGGTAAAAGAAATAAAAATGCATTTGATTATGAGGTACTAGGGATTTTCTTGGTTCCACCTTCGTGGCAGGTTTAGAACAGATGTTTGTTGGAATGGAAACTGCCTTATTTATCCTCAAGCTGTTTGGTCTTTTCTTTTATCATAAGTGGGCCTTTGTGCTGGGAAGGAACTGTAAGACTTCCTGCTTACTCCAGCATAGACATCTGTTAGTCAAACAGACATTTCTCCATAGACTTCAAATGACTACTTGCTTCTTGTACAAACGGAAATATGCTGACTATAAGGAGGCCGAAGAGAGAAAAAAAATTTTCATTGGATATCCTTATAAGGAAAGCACAAGACATGTGCTTGTAATGTGCAAACAACTATTACTTTGAGAAAAAATTATTAACATGTACTAACTCTGATAAAAATAAAAACTAAATCATTTCCATTGATATAAACTGTTTGTTTTTCAACTGGGATATTCATAAGCTTCAATTATAAAATGAATGACAGATGCACAAGAAGTAATATATCTGGCTTCCACATGCACGCACTGGAGTTAGGCCCTTTTAATGCCCATTTTAAGACTCTTCATTTTTTATAGGACTGAAGTAATTTTGAAACAGTCACTTTTTGGTTTTTTTGGCTAAGATTAAGTGAAGTAATTTTGAAACGATAAACTTGTTCTTTTTACCTATGCTATTTTATAACTTTCTCTGGTTTACACGACTCATTTGATCTGAACTGTTTGCCCTGTGCTATTTCACTTGTTCATCTTATACCTGTGCCCAGATATTTCATTTTTCTGGTGATACCCAGGACTGTGGCCAAGAAGCACCCTTTTGTAAAAAAATGAAGAGGGGCTTCTCTGCCTCTAAGATCATGTTTTTATAAATAATGGCATTTCTTGACGATCCGCATAGTAGAGTAAGAATAATACACTTCCTTAGTTCTTCAGACTTTTTTATATGTTAGAAAAAACTTTATCTTAAAAATGTACAGCCTGGCCAATGTGGTGAAACCCTGCCTCTACTAAAAATACAAAAATTAGCTGAGGGTGTTGGTGCACACCTGTAATCCCAGCTACTGGGCAAGCTGAGGCAGGAGAATCGCTTGAACCCGGGGGAATGGAGATTGCAGTGAGCTGAGATCGTGCCATTGCACTCCAGCCTGGGCAACAAGAGTGAAACTCAGTCTCCAAAAAATAAAAAGGTGAAACGTACTTCAAACATCTTTTTATTCACCAAGTTAAATAGGACTTCTGGTTTGGAAAGAGCCAAACTCAGTTGCATGAGAGTCCAACTGAGAGAAGATAAACTGGGAGGTGTCCCAGAGGCTGTAGGAGTCCTGCCCTCTTTCTGGTGGTATGTACTGAGGGATAGCACTAAGGAGTGTCTAGAGAAAATTGTGTACAACTTGCACAAGCAATGCAATACAGAAGACTTGTGCCTTTATGACCCTTTGGGGATGTATGAATGTAGATAAAATTATGGATAGGGATTTATTACTTGATGTTCAGGAAAACCTGAGAATCCATGGATGAGTCACTAGAGTCTGTGACCCGCCTTGAAGTTATGTGCACAATTTGGTGTGCATTTTTGCATGTTTATTTTTCATCGGTGGGAGTGGAAGGGTATTATACCTTTTGCCTGGTTCTCAAAAGGATATGTGACACAAAAAAGGGATAGAATCAGGCACCAGAGCTATCCCAGCATTTCTTAAACTCTTGTTTCGGGGAAGTTAACATGCTAGGTGATGCTATTAAGTCCTCATTGTGGTCAGATTAGTTTGGGAAACATTGTTTAGTGTATTTCGTCTATTGGAGATTCATGATAAACATCAACTTATTAAAGGCTCTACAATATCCTGCAGTAAAGAAGCCTGTTTTACTTTATTTAAGTAGCATTTACTTGACAGTAAGCCTTGTGTTTGTAGAATACCTACAGACACCCCATGGGTGCTAACATTCCGTGGAGCTGAGTTTGAGAATGAACTAGACTGTGTTGCCCAGATTCCCTGTCTCTCAATGTTAAGAGCTCTTCTTGAATGCCTGTTGTTGAAAGATTCTTTCTTGTATATTCTAAGATGGGCCTTGACTGATTAGAAAAATTGTTAAATTTGAGGATTGGAAGGCCATATAGGTCTGTAGCTAAATATAAGTCATTTAATTAATCCTCTATTGGACACTTGAATTATCTATAAACATCACTAAAATTATTGTTTTCACAACTTTGAAATCCCTTCCTTGATAGAAAATTCACTAACCTCAAGGCCATCACACCATTTCCAGACGGTTCTATTCCTGACCTGGTTATTTCCCCTAGAGACTCTTCTGTCTTCAAAATGATGATCCGTCAAGCATTTGAAGAGAGGCAGCAGCAGCAGATCTTCTTGAAGTCTTTGTTTCTCTAGAAGGGCAGCTTCAGTTCCTTCACTATTCCCCATAGTGTGGGGTCCCTCACATCCCTGGCTCAGTGAAGGGTCCTTCACTATGTCTCACACACGGCATTCTGCCCACCCAGACTGTATTACCAAGGCAAATTAAACATTTAATTGAAAACATGTAAATTCTCTTCTGTCCACTTTTCAGGAATGTTCACACGATTGTTTCTTTCTGGTGTCTGTGGCCACAACTGCATATTCTCTGAGAATAAGCCTACTCATTTGTAACTGGGTATGCAGAGTCACTTTTGCATTATTTAATCCTGCTTGGGCCACGGTTGGTGGATGCAGGGTGGAGCTCTGACCACAGCTGGGCTAATTGGATTATCTTTCCTGATTATTGAAATTGGGTTATGTTGATGCCATATACTCTCTTCTGGGACTAGGGGCTTGTATGGTCAGGAGCTGTGGAGGCAAACAGGTACTTGGAGGAGCAGATGAGTATTGAGAGAGAAGGATGAGTCCGGTGTGTAGGGAGAAACAGAACTCTGTGTGTGTGTGTGTGTTTGTGTTTGTGTGTGTGTGACAGAGAGAGAGAGAGAGAGAGAGAGAGAGAGAGAGAGAGAGAGAGAGAGAGAATAGCCACCTTCTGGTCCTGTTTCTTGTGAGGATCATTGCCTCCAGCCTTCAGGTTAACTGTAATACTCCTGATTCTTACAATAAAGCCTCCTTTTCTCCTTAGCTAATTTAAGGGGGTTTCTATGGCTTACAATTAAAATATCCTTGACAAAAAGAAACTCCCAAATCTAAAAAGCCTTCAAGAGAATTCCACAGAGAAGATCATCCTGTCTTCCTGGAAGAAAGTGCACACTCATCCAGGGAAGAACTGGGTTATTGCAGAGTTCTCATACCTGTCTGTTTCTTTCCATTCAGCACCTCACTCTACCCTCACTCAATTTATTGATTTGTTTTACTTCTATGCCTCTGTTTATGCTAGTTTCTCTCCTAGAATGCTGTTTTGTGTCCTTTCAGTCTGTCCAAATCTTACCTCTCCTTTAAGGATGCAGTTCAATTAGTCATCTTCTCTGGAGCTTTCCCTGACCACTCAGTAAATACTTATTGAATAAGAACAGCTAATCTGATTAAAGGAATAAGAGAATAGTACCACAAGTAAACATAAAAACGCTATAGACTTTAGCTAGATGAGAAGAGGAATTGGTAACTCAGTAACAATGAATATACAGAATTATCCTTGAATTATGCTGAAGTTATTATTATCCATCTTCATTCATGGCAGTGAGGCAGAACTTGGATCAAGAATGGTTTTGGGCCATAGAAAGAATTTCTTGACTTTGGTGGGATTCACTTTTAGGGCAGTTTTTCCAGAAATGGGGAACTTTAAAATTTCTTCTAGAGATTTAAAATAGCAAGCATCTTTTTTGGACCCTTCTAAATAAGTGACTTGTTGGAGCTGTTTCTGGCTTTCGGAGTCTATTCTTTAGCACTTAGTGCATAGAAAATGTTTTATAAATCTTTGTTGAATAAGGCAGGGGATTAATGAACACAGCTTCAATCCCTGAAGTTTAACCATGAGACAAGAGAGAGGCTGGCAGTTTGCTTTAGAGAAATGCTTTATCTGCTGGTTGGAAGAGAGACTAAAAATAATCTCATGCATACAGAAATGCATAGAATTCCTTAACTTTTAGAGTTAGGCAACAAAAACAGATTTAAAGTTGTTATAGAGACAAGCAGGCCTGATGCTTAAATGCATGAGCCACTAAAAACAGCTACCACATTCCTGAATTGTTGTGCTCCTTGGCTAGGGTACCAGCATTCCAAAATCCCCAAAACACGTCTCCACCATTGACCAGGGAGCCAGAGTCTCTGCTGTCCACAGTGGTATCATGTCATGCTGAATATTTGAAAGAAGGAACCACTACCTATTTATCTTTCTAGCTCATTTGGGACCACTGGCATGGTGCAGAGAGCAGGCAGGCCATCTGAGAATTAGCAGGAATTCAGTCCTGTCACCAGATCTCTTAAAAGAGTAATAGAGAAGGAAATGGAAGCCAGCTTCTATTCATCAGTTAAGAGATGCTTTATCTGTAGAAAGTGGGAGGAAAATGCCAACCACAAAACTCATCTTGGAGTGCAAAGTGGTACATATCCCACAGCTGTGGGCAGAATGCCAGTCTGGAACCTGGGGCTTCTCAGATCTGCACCTGTGGGCAGGAAAGGACCAACAATGCTGGATAATGTATTCAAGTTGCCAGCTAAGAACAGGATGCCAAGGAGCATAGGGTCTACCTGACCATGCTTTGTTAGCTTCCACTTCTATGGGTACTATGATTGAGAGCCATGCTGTAATCGAATTCTTAATGTCTGTAGGGAGCAACAGATAATTAGGCTAGCTGACTAAGTTGATTTTCATGAGAGGAAAACTATTTTTTCCATCTCAATTTGTGTTTATGCTTGTTCATTTGAACTAAGTTAAATTCTGACAAAGCAATCTGGATTGCAGTTGAATGATTTATGTGTGACTTAGGAAAGGAGACAATTGCAAAACTATTTCTAATCTTTAGTTACAAAATGAACTTTATTCCTTTTATTCCCCTTACTCAGAGGTACTCTGGTCTGTGCAATAATGCCAACTTGCAAAGTGGCAACAGGGAGTAGATATGATCAAAAACTTTTCCTTTGGAATTCTCCACAGACCCTGCTCAGATCCTGTGAACCTTCCCAGCCTCCCTCTGTGTGAATCCACTCTCTGGTCTCTCTCCTTATTTTTTTGCATTGTGGTCTGTACCTTTGACAAATTTAGTACTTTCTGTTCTGTTACCGATTTGGGAAAAATCTGAATTTCTGTCAATGCTAATGAGAAACTTTGGTTTTAATGATTCTTATGCTGCTCTGGTTAGGGTTTTATTTAATATTGCCAACTGAAGTATGTCTGAAGTACAGTCCAGCTTCTTAGTTAGGTCAAGTGCATGAAATTAATCAAATACCAAAGAAGAGATCTATGCCCAGACACAGCAGGAATGCTCCTGACAATTGAAAGATAGAAAAAAATCCCATTCAAAGGGATGATTTATCCAGGGAACATAATGGGAAGTGGAGAAAAGTCAGGGGTAAGGGAGAATTGAATTTCAAAAATGATGTCCTTTAGATTCAAGAGGATGTGAATGATCAAGTTGTTTTGTTTGTTTTCTGTTTTGCTTTGCTTTTTCGTTTGAATAGCCAAGAGTACTTCTTTATGGATCATCTCTCTAGCGTCATGAAAACCTCAGGTAGAAAGCTGTAAGTAATGTTCCCATTATGGAGAACCAAATTTAAGAATATCTAAGCAAGAGAGTTGTGGGTGGCTCTCAGAGTTGCCTGATGGCTGGCTTTCTGTTTCTTTAAAAGGAAACTAGTCTGTGGTTATTTTCATGGGGGCAAAATTGAAAAAAAATTATGATTACAACCCACGTAACTCCGAGTTCTGTGAAGACAAAGAGAATGTCCATTTTGTTTGGAATTATACCCCCAGGACTTAGTGTGATGCCTGGCTCTAGCATATATTCATTTACTAAATATTTATTATTAATATTTATTAAAAATATTGTCTGAATCAATAAGTTTCATAAAAGTATAAGTAATTCCAGATTCAAAACACCACAACAGAATTTTTATTGCTAGTTACTAATAGATACTTGATAGATTTAGTATTACATAGTGAATACATGTGATATTAACATTGGTTTTAGTATATATTTCAGGGAATCCATTGCAAGACTACCAGGAAAACATAATCAACAGAGACTTTTGCCATTCCAAAAGATTCTCTTTACTGTGAGACATATATAGTAATTTTTTTTTGAAATAAGCATTGAGTCTACCCCTACCTATGATAATTGTAAGGATCAATCTATAAAATCTGGCTATAGGAAATAAAGATATTTGGATACTGATCAAACATTGCAGGGTAAAGACCGCTGGTATTTACTTCCAGGTATATAATCTTCATGGAGTCTACATTGAGATGAACTTGAGAACTCAAGAACTCAAGCCTTTTTTTTTTTTTTTTTTTAAATTTCTAATAGATCAGAACTTCATTGTTCAGAGTGCAAACATTGTCTTCTTAGCAAAGTTTTAAAAGTAGGTCTTGATTTGGAATAATTCTTTGGAAAAGTTTCTGAATAGTAGATGTTTCTTCTGTATTTACTGAATGACTAAATGAATGAATACAAAATAAGTCAATAAATCAGAGAATGTGTTGATTAGTTCCTCAGTGCTATTAGAAGGCAAGGAGCTTCATAAAACCACTACATATATAAATGGCAAGGAAAAAAATTTACTTCAAGTTTCAGTAACTTAAAGTTTAGGCCAGTTACTTCTGTTAGTTATCAGTAGCAGTAAGTAGCAAATAATAATAGTATTAAGCACAAAAGACAACCTGGATATGTTTAGCAAAGTAATTCCTAAAAGGAAAGTTGAATGAAAAATCAAAGTGCCACATTAAGCCTCAAATGAAATCCATAAGCCTTGGCCAATACTTCTGCTCACTTTTAGTCATAACTCTTATTCTTAATGTCATTGTAATGGTAAGTGTCAGCCCACTTGCTGGGGGCAGGGATTGGTAAAAGGGGCTGACCTTCAGGAGAGCAACATACTAATAACATCTCACAGATTTCTGGATATAGAGCTACAATGCAAAAATATTATATAAGGGACAGTTTTTTCTTTCAAAAGAAAGACAAACCAGCTCAAAACCATACACAAGCACACACAGAACACCACCACCACAAGCTGATGGTGCCAGGCCAGTTCTTAACAATAGCCCTAGGATGCCTGGTGTCCCACTCAGGTTCACATTCAGGTTCAGGTTCAGGCAGAAGCAGAAATATTAAGCAATGATTAGTGATCAGACAGTTGAGGCATGAACCATCCGTCAATTTGCACATTCCTGAAAGAGATGTAGCTACATGCACTGTATGCAAAAGAAAGTGAATATAGCATCATTAAGCTCTCACATCAGGTTTTTATCATTCATTTTTATCATTGGCAATTACTGACATTTATTTTTAATATATGCTTCTTTGAATTAGGTTTCTTTCGAGCAAAGATCAGAAATAAGTCATGCCAGTGTTTTTTTGTTTTTTGTTTTTTTTTTTTTGAGGTGGTTTGGTGATATCAAGTGTTGCTTTCTTGATTCTTAACATTTGTAAACACCTTTTTCTACCTGTGACTTTAGGTTTGGCTTGGATTGGGAAATGGGTGACATACGGGGTCCCTGATTTCCTGTGATTCCCTGATCACAGAAATGGACCCCAAAATATGTAGTCTGCATATTTTTGTGGGGCCAGAACCGATGGCTGTTACCTTTGCCCGCAAAGCAACCAGCCCCCACAAATAGGAGAGCTAGTGTTTATTTAGAAATGGCATTTAAACTGTAAAGTGACAGGCATTCTGAAAAGGCATAGGAATGATGATTTGGAATTCCTGAGTTTTCCCACGAATGGGATTTGTATGAAGCAACCTGCCTTATCCCCTTTTGCCTTCTCACACTACCTCAACCTAGGCCAGTTCTGAGTACTTTCATTGAGCTGAGATTGATCATCTAAATCCAAAGCCAGCTGAGATTGATCATCTAAACCCAAAGCCAGTTTCCTTTGAGTACCTAGGCTTGGCAAGAATGGCTTTTCCAAGCAATGGTTTCAGAAAACAGGAGCTCATAATATTCAAATTGTTTATGTTTTTAATAATTTCTTTGTTTCTCCTCCAATCCTAGTCCAGACTTGCTAATCCCCAGCATTTCTACTTTCCTATAATGGACAATCATAAATTTCCTGAGAGGTAAGGGTCCCTGGGTCTGAAGCACAGTGCTGTTGTTTGTTCAAGATATTTGGAGACTGTGCCAAGTGCATAACAAAACATGGTTTATGGCCTTCATTTGGCATTGATTTGTGCTACAAAGCTCAGAGTATCATTTCCTCCAGAGGCTTTGCATTTTTAATGTGAGAAAATATTTCCAACTACAGAGTTCTTGAAGAACTACAATGTTTAATTTTTGAAAACAAAAACCTTTCAAAATAAAACAGTTTAAAATTTTTTTGTTTTAAGTTGTTGCTTTTAACTAGAGCCTTCAAAATGGTCTTTCCAAGTAGTGTTGCTTTACTAACAGTCACTGGTGTTGCTTCCTGGGGGACACAAACCAACTTGACGTACTGGCTATGATGTTACAAAAAAATACAGGAAAGTGGTGTCAAGAAACAACATGACTTACTGGCTTGTACCCTGCAACTGGGCCTGAGTCAGAACTCTTCCACCGGCCTTGGAGCCTCGAAATGGATGGAGGAAAGATGAATCACACAGATTTTAAACACAGATAGCTTTTTCAAAGAAAGAACTTCACTCAAGAGTGAGTAGACCAGCAGACTCATCATGTCCAATAGAGAGGAGGTAAATATAATATTTCGGGAAATTCACTGCAGACGAATTAGGATGAAAAATAAATTAAAAAGCAAGTTAGTTTCCCAGATAAGAGTAGAAATGTTCACTGGAATAAAAAGGGCTAAAAAAAGAGGACAAAATAAAAGGGCTTAACACCTTCCCCCAGAAAGTCACTTGTCTTCCAGAGTATTGACTTCCCCCACTCAGATCCTTCCTTGGTCAGGAAAAACAAAACAAAACTAAAGAACAAAACTATTAGGCCCAGCGCAAGTATTAATATTATTCACCCTTGAAAGAAAAGCTTGATTATGGGTGATGCTAGTCCCAATTTTCACTGGCTTGTCTAAAGGATCTAGAAACCACAGATTGCTGGGCCACACCCTCAAGTTTCTCATTTAGTAGGTGTAGGGTGGAGTTCAATAATTAGCAATTTTCTTAAATTCCCAGGTTATATCATGCTGCCTGTGCAGGGACCATACTTTGAGAACCATTGTTCTAGCGTAACTCGTTGTTTTGGGATCCAAGGAAATGGAAGCACATGTGTTTAGGGTAATCTTGTGCTTGTTTGCATTTATTCTCATATATATCTCTGCACATGCAAACTACAGTAGAGGAAGCATTTGCCTGGATAATTCAGGCTCACAAATGACTTGCACTCCATTAAAATATTTCAAGCATAGGAAGTGTTTTCTAGGGGAGTGTTTCTGAATCACCCTATGACTTACTCTATTGCCCAGTTTTTATTTTGCATATGTATAGCAAAGTATTGTTTGCCTTAAGAGAAATATGTTTACCTGTCTCTAATGATGGCTTCGCTCTGATTTCCTGTTTGTGCCAGATCTGGGAAAAAAGTTGTGTTGGGAAATGGGAATGTGAATGGGCAAAAGGTTTTCTAGATGAGCTAGTTTTAAAACATGTCCTATTCGTATTTCTGGTGTTATTAGGAAAAGGTCACAGGCAGTCTGAAGATGAGTTTATTGTTACCTCAAAACTGAATGAACCCAAAAAGTGCTTCTTACTTGTCTTCAGTCCAGGCTTTAACTAGGAAAACCCTGGAAGAGGTCATGGAAGAGTCTTAGAATTTCCAGGATGGTGTTAGGACAATTGATAACCATTTTGTCCCACAAAACTGCACAATATCAAGGAATCAAAATAATCTCAATGTTAACTCTTACTTAATGCTGATACAGTTCTTAACTCCTAATCTATTTTCTCTGCATTTCCAACTTTTGTAAGCCTACAAAATAAAATATATATGATATACATTATCATTTTTGTTCCTTATGAAAGGCCTGAAAAGCAAGTCTTAGTTTGTATGCTTTACTGATAAGGAAGCTGAGGTCAGAGAGACAAGCTAGTGAGTGGCTGAGCTGGGGCTCGCACCCAGATCTTTTGGATTCAAAGCTTATGCAGATTAGATAAATTGGTGATGGGATAAAGGTGATAAGGACTGTTTCCCCAAAAGTTTGACTAGAAAATGGCATGAACTTATAACACCTCCTATGACTCCAATTTGATTTTATAGGGCATTACCTCCAGCTATCCATGGCTCCTTGACTACAGCTTCTCTGTGAATCTCAGTTCAAAATTCCAGAGAGAGAATTAATTGACCCAGCCTGGAAAGAATAAAAGAACAATCCAGTACAAATATAGCTTCATGCACTCATCTCCTCATTAGGGCTGAAATTGGAACAAGATTCTTTTAGAAGAGAGTGGAGTGGGAGACAGCGATTGGCATTTCTAGGACAAGCAAGTGTGGCCAACATTTACCTGCAAGCCTCTTCCTTTTTTCATTCTTCCATGAACATTCATATCTATTTCCCTGCCAAGATGAAATGCTTACACTCTTTTTACTTCTTGCTCATCCACAAGATACATTATATTTGAGTCTGTGATCAGCTTGAGTCATAGGTTACTGATATATGTTAAATATTAAATATATAAACTGTGCTAACATCTACTGCCAAAGAAATGATGCCTTGTGGCAGCTACCGATAAAACAGGACAAACTATTTATACTTAATTCATCTGGCCCTCACCAGAAACAAAGACTACTGGCCTTTGAGTGAGGAGGCTTGAGTTCCAGAGTCAGCCTTCCCTTTCACTATAAACTGTTCTAGATCATTCATTGCAAGGAACATCTCCAGGTTCCAGGTAAAGGAGGTGTGGCAGCTGTGGAAGAGAGCCCTGCTCAGATTTCCCTCCAGGAGCACCAGACTCCAGCTGCCGCACCTTTGGGATCCACTGCAACACTCACTCACAACAAGTTCATGATCCTGCAAAGCTGCTCCCAGCCAATGGCTGAGCATGCTGTGGGTATGGGAGCTGGGCCCTTCCTGCCCAATGTGGGCCTCTTTTGATGGGCAGTTTTTTCTCTGGGGTTTCTCATCGGCCTGGCCTTGCTATCTCAGACCTTGATTGTAGTCTGAGGCTTTTCCTACTCAACCCTCCTTTATTCCTTTGTGATCTGAAGGTATCTCCTGCCTGCTGCTTCTCACTCTCCCCTTTATCTTCCATGGGTATTTCCCTCAAAACATCTCCTACATTTTTAATTTTGTCTTGATGTCTGCTTCTTAGAGGGCTTAAACTGACAGAGGATGTAAGAATTCAGAAGAATTTTGTGGTATTCAATTGCAGGAAGTGGAGCTGGAATTCCTGGGAAGGGAAACTTTTGTTCAAACAGCAAGGTAGATGGTTTCTCAGATTATGGTCCCTGAACTTGTAGTCAATTGGCGTTAGTATACGTTAAGTGACTCTAATTAGTAGAGGTTAGAATGACCTCAATCTATACAGTAGAATTTTAGAGTTTCTACAAGTTGAAAAATTACAGGACTAATTACATTTACAAAGTAAATAATTACATTTTAAATGTTAAGCGTTAATGTGACTTCCAGAGGTGCCTAATGTAAAATGACTAAGATGTTGAGAGAGCAAAGCACCTTTAAAAGTTGTCTCCATTTTCTTGACATCATAGTTCCTCCAGTTTCAAATGAAGGAAAAGCCCCTTTCTAGTTATCTGTTGTGAGGGATAAGAGTTCTTGGGAAGTTTAGGTACCACATAAAACTTTGCAAATGGTGTTCTAAAACAAACAATTTTTCCATACTCCCATGAGCTTTGAAGTTTTCTTTTTCCAGCTCATTCATAGTTAAGGCAGAGGTATGAGGATAGTCAGTGTGCTGTCAAATGGTGGATTTTGGTGTAGGATGATCTGGCTTAGTCATTTTATCAGAGAACTCTGAACTGTCAGAATTTTGAGTCTTTTCTTTTGGGCTGGTGTATTTTCACAAAGGAGTCTTAAATCTTTTACTGAATTATAAAAGCCTGGCTGTCAGGTCCTGAGAGTCATATGGGGAGAAGGGTATATGTTGAATATCTTGAGGTGGGGGTATGGGGGTCAGAATTTTCACCATTCAGTTCACTTTCACTTAATCCCCATTTTCAATAGAGATACCTTTCCTCAGCTCTATCATCCCTGAATCTGGCCTCTATGGTTTTTGAAGTTTTTTTTTCTAGTGTGGAGAAAGTTTTTTGCTCAGATGTAGAAGAGACTGCAGCCTGCAACAAATAATGAGGAAGAGAATTTATGAATGTAGCTTCCTATGTCAACTTTTAATGAATTGTCTTGTCTTCAAGTTTACCTTCCATGCCCAATTTTGGAGCTACTGGTGTTTCTTATTTTTTCTGAACTTTTGTTGCAGTTATTTTCTTTTCAATTTTCTTTGTTTTTTTGTGTGTGGGTGTATTAGTCCATTATTGCACTGCTATAAAGAAGTACCTGAGACTGGGGTAATTTATAAAGAAAAGAGGTTTCATTGACTCATGGTTCCACAGGCTACACAGGAAGCGTAGCTGGGGAGGCCTCAGGAAACTTACAGTCATGGCAGAAGGCAAAGGGGAGGCAGGCACATATTCACATGGCCAGGGCAGGAGGAAGAGAGGAAAGGGGGAGGTGCAACAGTATACTTTTAAATAACCAGTTATCATGAGAACTCATTCACTATCATGAGAAGAGCAAGGAGGAAATCCACCCCCATGATTCAGTCAACTCTTACCAGGCCCCTCCTCCAACTTTGAGGATTACAATTTGACATGAGGTTTGGGCAGGGATACAAATCCAAACCATATCAGTGGAATTTTTTGCTTTTTAAATTTTTAATTTTTTTAGAATCATATTTTTAAAATGTCTTAAATGGAAAGAATAATTGTACATATTTTTGGGGTACATAGTGATGTTTTGATACATAAAATGTATGGTGATCAGATTAGGGTAATTAGCAAATCCATCTCATTTATCATTTCTTTGTGTTGTGAACATTCAATATTCTCATTCTAGCTATTTGAAACTATAGTCATTTGAATCTAGCTATTTGAATCTATAGTCATCCTATGGTGCTATAGAACACTAGAATTTATTCCTCCTATCTAGCTGTAATTTTGTATCCTCTAGCAAATCTCTCCCTTTCCCTCTACCTTTCCCATCCTCTAGTGTCTTCTGTTCTACTTTTTACTTCTATGCGCTCACTTTTTTTTTTTTTTTTTTTTTTTTTTTTTTTAGCTTTCACGTATGAGTGAGAACATGAGATATTTAACTTCCTCTTAATTTAATATCCTCTGGTTCCATTCATGTTGCTGGGGATGATAGGATTTCATTCTTTTTTATGGCTGAATAGCATTCCATTGTGTACATATACTACATTTTCTTTATCCATTCGTCTGTAGGTGGACACCTAGGTTGATTCCATATCTTGGCTCTTGTGAATATGTTGCAATAAACATGGGGGTGCAGATGTCTTTTTTATGTACTGATTTCCTTTCTTTTGAACAAATACCAAATAATGGGATTCCTGGATCATATGGTAGTTCTATTCATTGTTTTTTTTTTTTTTTTGAGGAATCTCCATACTGCTCTCTGTAGTGTTTATACTACGTTAAATTCCCAATAACAGTGTGTAAGAGTTCCCTTTTCTCTGCATCATTGTCAGCATTTATTTTTTGTCTTTTTGATAATAGCCATCCCAAGTAGGGTGGAAATGATACCTCACTGTGGTTTTGATTTGCATTTTCCATCCCATTCTCTTTGTTTGAGCTAATACCTCTTTTCTCCCCACTCCCTCTTTTGGTGAGATTTGAGGTGGAATAAGAGGTAAATATAGGTGTTCAATTAGTCATGTTTAACTCAATGTCCCCTTCCAGGAGCTCTGGAGGGTCTGCTTGACAGCAGTCATTCCTATGGAGGGGGTACAAGGAGGAGTCAGCTCTTAAACTTTAAACCATGTTAGGCTGTGAGATCACATCTAACTTCACGATTTGACCCTGAAGAGAAAGAAAAACCTGTGGATTTGATGAGTATAAGTATAGATAGCTACAGGCAGCTCACACTTCAAAGCACTTGACTTTTTGTATTGTAGCTGAGTTAATTTTTTGAGTTGCTTAGGAAGATACTATTGTAGTAAGGTGACCTATAAGCCACCAAAAAATGCTAGCTTGGTTTTCTTTGGGTATACAAAAACCTCCTAAAACTTCAGGTATCCTTTAATAATTAGTAATTTCTTATTCTGGTTAAGTTGGGAGATTGTTACACATCAGGGTTTAATGAAGTAAACATATTGAGAATAATGGAGTTAGAGAGAGGAGGAAAGCTAGATTGAATCCTGTGATATTGGGTTGGAATTCGAGGCATGAACTCATGATTATCAATAGGTAGGCCAAAATACAAATATATAAATGCAAGTCTATATGTACACACATGCATATTTCAGTAATATAAGCAGAGAGTTAAATTTAGATGTAACTCTGGTGTGTATGTGTGAGTGTGTGTACATATACATATATCTGCTAGCTCTGTCTACTGAGAGAGACTAGGAACAGCATATATACACCAATAGTAAAAGATACATTGGACCTTGATCTTGATCTTAAAATACCATTCCCCATTAAAAGCAACCAGGTCTCTTTGAGAAAATGATTGATTTTTGGTCTCGGTAGAAAAAGTAAAAGAAGAACCAGAACATCTTTTGATATAAGAGAGCAAGGGAATGTTGAAGGAATGCTGGGACATAAAGAAAGGACACAGAAGTCAGCTTGACTGGGCTGCCACAGGCCAACTCTGGGACAATTTAAGCATCAAAATAAATATAAAATAATGGATTGTAACCCATTAAATAAAATAGGAATCCATCAGTCTATACTGATAAATATTGGATAAATAAATGGGGGAATAAAACAGTAGAATAGCAATTAATAAATGTGGAAGGGAAGACATAGTTAGAAAACAGCATTTGTCAATTGTCGTAGTAATAATCAATTCAGGCAAAAAACATCAGTGGCTGCTAGAACTAGTGGATAAGAATTTGATGAGAGACAGGATATTTACTTAAGTGACAAACTATCTCCCCACAATATGTTTTAAAATTATAAATGTAAAGGAAAAAGTATAGCTTTGTAGTAGAGAAGCCTGGCAAGGACCATCTTAATCAAGTGATCAAAGTTAACACCAGTAATGAGACAAATTAAAATTCTGTACCACCCAAGAGGATGCAATAAGATGAACATTTTTGTGATATATTCCTGCTAAAAATCATAACCTGAATTTACTCACAAAGAAGCATCAGACAAACCCATGTTAAGGGATAGTCTGTAGAGTGTAGTTAGCTGTCCTGTATGCTGCCAGAATTGCAAGATCATGTAAGTGAAGGAATAGCTGAAAAATAGTCCTCATGTTAAAGGAAACTAAACAGACATGGTCATTAAATGCAACATGTGATCTTGGACTAGACTTTTTGCCATAAAGCACTGGTTCTCAAAGTGTGGTCCTGGGATTAGCAGCTTCAGCACCATGTAGGAACTTGGTTAGAAATATAAAATTTTGGACCTCATGTTAAACCCACTTAATCAGAAACCCTGGATTTGGGCCCACTAATCTGTATTTACTGAGACTTCCCATTGATTTTGTAGCACACTAAAGTTTGAGATCCATTACTATAAAGCATATTGTTGGGGCAATAGTTGAAACTCTGGAGTACATGGTAATAATATATCAGTGTTAATTTCCTGCTTTTCAGGTCATTGTTTGTAGGAAGTACATACTAAATTATTCAGGAGAAATAGAAAATTATGCCTACAACTTACTCTTAAATGACTCAAGAATTGGCCAGACAAGTTGGCTCATGCCTGTAATCCCAACACTTTGGGAGGTGGAGGTCAAGGTGAAGGGATCACGTGAGCTCAGGAGTTCAAGACCAGCTCGGGCAACATGGTGAGACCTCATCTCTACTAAAAATGGAAAAGTTAGCCAGGTGTGGTGGCGCATGTCTGTAGTTCCAGCTACTCAGGAGGCTGAGGCAGGAGGATTGCTTGAGCCCATGAGGTCAAGGCTGCAGTGAGCTGTGATCATGCCACTGCACTACAGCCTGGGTAATAGAGCAAGACCCTGTCTCAAAAAAAAAAAAAAAAAAAAAAAAGATTCAAGAATAAAAAGTTACTTGTAATATATATACAACTCTTCTGTATGTTTTAAAATATTTCAATATGAATATTTTTTCAATAGGATGGGGCTAAGTTACAGATTTACTATATTAGAAAGTTTGACTCATGTTCACTCTAATTGCTTTTATGTTAAGTCAAATGTGGCACTAAATACAAAGGATGCATATTCCATTACATGTATGGTTAAATCTGCTATGGAAAATAGTTTGTTCACCCAAAACCATCTGTGTTTATTTTCAGGTTGAATGAATCCTAAGGTTAGTTACATTCTTTATAACCATTTGATGAATGACACAATCTCTGAATCACATCAAAGCCAATATGGTTTCTTCAAGGATTCCGTATCAGTGGAAAAACATTTCTACTCAATAGCATCTGCCTATCCATATGTGGAAATAGTTAATACATGAAACTGAAAAATAATTGTTTTCAAATAATTGGCTAGATGACATACACAGCCCCTTTTTCTCAGCTGCATTACTAATTGCCTGAATATCGTCTGTGTTTTGAATTTTTCCCTCATTGTAGAACTTTGCAAGACTTTCCATTGCACAAAATTATAATACAGCAAGAGCAAAATATAGCCTGAGACAAGTACATATGTTGGATTCTATTCAAATATGCAGGGCTTTATCTAGAAGGAAAAATCCTTTTAGAGTTAGAGAGGAAGTGAATCAGGCCCATGGACCTTGGCTAACCGATATGCAAACATCGGTGGTTGGTGGTTGTTTTTCTCTTTTTTGTTGTCTACTTTGAAGTTGCTGTACAATATCCAAATACCCAGCTCCAATCTCCCTGGTGTTTTAGTGGTTATGCATTTGTTCTGAGGCTATGAATGGAGAGGTCCCTTCCAACTAACAAGTGTTCCTTCCCCAGCCATAATCCATCAGAAGAACTGAATCTGATCGGTTATGTCTCAACTGAAGAAGACAACATTTGTTTTAACAGAGTTTATTTAGAACATCCTGCTGCTAATGTCAGCACACAGATTGGGCAAGTTCCACCAAAATAACTTTCAGGCTATTTGTACTCAATTAAATGTTTATTTAAAATTTCCTTTTGGTTTTTACTGCTGTAAATGCATTGTTCATTTTTCACATACCAGGCACTGTTGTTTAGTCTCAAGGGCATTACTTGTTACAAATTTAACAACTGTGACACATTAAAAACAACATTTAGGGAAGAAATTAGTGTTGAGAAGATGTGACCAGATGTTTTCACAGTGTTTTGCCAAAGTGTCACTTAAATGCCAACAAGATTTTAAAAGGAATTTTTTTCCAAAGCATTTCACTATACCCACTTAAGTGACCCCAAAATATGTTGCTATCACAGATATGTTAGAAACAAAATTTAATTTTCATTTTAATCATAGTTTTCTTGAGGATACATAAAATCTTTTAACTGTAAATTTTTCTTTTATAAACCCATGGCAATTGAAAAAATTGTGACTGTGCCACATGCTGCCTTGGTGATCCAAATTTTCTTATGACTAAACTGGGGATGCTGGCCAGGTGCGGTGGCTTACACCTGTAACCCCAGCATTTTGGGAGGCCGAGGTGGTTGGATTACCTGAGGTCAGGAGTTCGAGACCAATGTGACCAACACGGGAAACCCCATCTCTACTAAAAATATAAAATTATGTGGTGGCACATGCCTGTAATCCCAGCTACTCAGGAGGCTGAGGCAGGAGGATTGCTTGAACCTGGGAGATGGAAGTTGCAGTGAGCTGAGATCGCACCACTGCACTTTAGCCTGGGCAACAAGAGCAAAACTCTGTCTCAAAAATATAAATAAATAAATAAATAATAAAGTAAAATGGGGATGCCATCTCCTATGATTGTTATGGAAATTAAATGAGATACCGTATGTGACAATTTTAGCCCAGTACCTGGCACATATAATAACACTTTAATAGTGTTATTACTATTATAAATAAACATTATTATTTATTGACTGACTTCATAGGGATACAAGCTAAAATATCCCCACTAAGTTCCCTGGCACTATTTTGACTTAGCAGAAAGGCAGTCTCCCCTGCAAGTCCCCCTGAGGCTCCAGTCTTTGACTGAGATTGTCAGTTCGCACTAGGAAAAACAAGCCCATCCAGAGGAAACTACAAAAGAAAGTCATTATTATTTTCACATAAATTGGATGGTGATTAGGTTAGAATTCTCTGAGCTGAACTCTAAATTCAAGAGCATTTAGAAATGAGCCTGCAGGTAAATACAACACAACAGAGACTGGACTCCAAGCAGAGAACTCCATGTTTGCTCTACTTCAGTGAGAATTCTGTTGATGTCAGAGGGTTAACAGAACTTTTAACAGTTGACTGGGGTCCTGGAGTTTTCATGATTTGGTCCACATTCAAAAATATAAAACCCAGTGAAGCAAATGCTGTACAACAGAGGTTTTTCAGGGAAAAGGGATAAGCTTGATCCAAAAATATTTTGGAGGGTGGAGACATTCCAAGCATACCATTCCGTGCCTGTGCCAATGGAACGTGGGCACAGCACAGGAACAATGTTCAAGGCTGGAGAGCTTTAGAGTACCAGGGAAATTTTGAGTGAAAAACACAAAGAAGTGAAGAATATCCATCTCTGCCCTCATCATCATCATACACACACACTCACACACACACACACACACACACACACACACACGTTTCCCTATTTACAGTAGAATTATAAATTCTGAGTACATTTTAGGTTCACAAGCTATGGATTCCAAAATTTTGTGCCAAATATTTATAGCTGCATCTTGCAGATGTACAGCTCTACTCTGATAACACACAAACACACTGAATTGAAAGGAGAGACTGGGTAAGTTCCAGTTATTACATTTCCATCCCAAACTGGAAACAACATTTTGTTTCTTTCCATTATCTTTGATGCTAAGTGAGTAAAACTGCCATAATGAAAATGTGTCAATTTAAAAAATCAACATAAATATGGACAGCTTTTCCATATTAATCATGAAAAGGGAGTAACTTCTAGCATGGAGGAATATATCCATTCCCTTTCCCAAATTCCTTGAATAAAGCGTGTGTGCTTGTTTTCATGGTTGTATTTTCCTCATCAGTGTTTGTGATCCCTCAAAACATGAAGGGATTTTGATTTTGAAAAATCTCTCATTATTCCCAAGAACTATATTGGCTGTAATTTGTGAGTGGAGTTGTATGTTTGCAGTAGTTCATCTTCATTCTTCTCTGTAGGTAATCTGAGGAAATGCTGAGACACTTGGATACCCAAAAAGGACTGAAGATTTCTCAATATAAATTTTAGTCAAACGCCTTCCAAAAATACTTTGCAGTCTATTTCACTAAAGATGCAGTCCCTCTTTTTCCTTGACTTTGATAATATATTTAACCAAAGAAGAGCAATGCAAAAGAACCATTCAGGAGGTTGCCTGGAGATGAAATGACTCAGTGTTTCTTAAAGGTGGGGCACAGCTCACCTCAATCAGAATCACCTGGGGAGCTTTGAAAACATCAGATTCCTGGGCCCAACTCCAGCCCTGCTGAGTCAGGATCTCCCCAGGGTGGGGACTAGGCAGTTGCATATTTAATGAGCTCTGCAGGTGATTCTTATGCATCTTAAGATGTAGAGAGAGGGTAATTACTAGATCTGGTCATAAAAGGTAGTATTGTCTTCTGCTCAGGAGCTCCTCTGTCTTTGAAGAGAGGGTCAGTGGCATATTGACTTTGAAAAAAATCAATTTAAACGAACAGCAAGTCATTTTCCCTCTTCTCAATACTTTATTCTAGCTGTGTTTTCTTCCACAGGTTCAATCATCCAGTCTCCTTCACACAGAATAGCATTTGGAGTTGAGCAGCTACCCAAAACATTTTACTGTTGGTCCTTTATTTCTGATGCCTTTGTGTTGCTTGTCAGTGACCATGATCTGAATTTTCAGGCAAAAAAAGGGATACATACTAACAGCTTAGTCACCTGGTAGTCACAGGTGTGGGACAGACCTGAATCTCTGACAGTATCTTATAGGCTGTGGTTCTTGAGCTTTACTGCATTAGAATCACCTGGATTTAAAACTGTCAAAGTTTAGGCCATGCCTCAGATCAAAGTCATCAGAATCTCTAAGGGTAGGGCCCAGACATCAGCTCCCGGGTGTTTTAATTTGAAACCAAGGCTAAGAACCATGGTTGTAGGGCATCTATAGAAAGTGCCGTCTTTAGAACCCTGAGGAAGATCATGAATATTTTCCTTTACAGATGGAACTTTGCTGATCTCTAGTAGGAGAAAATTTAGGAGATCTTTCTTTATAGAGACTTGTTCCTGAGAGAGAATTTTCATTTCTTCAGCGTATTCAACTACTATTACAGGAAGTCCAGTGTGGAAGACTGAAGTTTGAATCTTCCACACTTGGAGGTGTGTAAAGTACACATGCATAGACATACACACAGCGCGTACTATCCCTTCCCAGCTACAAAACTCTTCTACATCAGCACTTCACTTTGTCTGTTTCAAGATAATCTATGAAATTTATCAGTCTTTGGCTCTTTGCTATCTTCTCAAGAGCCGGTAACAGATCTCCAGTGAGCTGAAACAGGGAAAGTTGTTTTAAACCATTGACTGCTTAATAAATTAGCACTAGATGGCTTTTAGTCTAATTTATCTCTGAGAGCCAGTTTCCCAGGGTATCAGAGCAATACCACAAGAAAAATTATTTCCATTAAACACCACAAAAATGTCTTTCCTGTGATACTTCACTGAAAGGGTGACATGTACGAGATTCTCAGTCACAAAACAGGAAAGAAATGTTTGAAAGTTAAATTAAAAAGTAAAGCACAGTTAAGATTTTATTGAGCTTAAACCCCATTCCTACCCCCTAAACATATAAATCTGTTCTGTGTTCTGTGTCTCCCACTCAGATGGGTGATAAATTTTGGATGCTGAATTCTTATGTCTCTAAAAATAACGTTTACCTAAAGTGAAGTGCAACATCTGGGTTTATTGGGGGAGCATGAAGTGGCCTTTCAGGTTAATTATTTGTGTGGTCAGGTTAGATTTCCCAACCCTGAAAATGATGCCAGTTTTGTTTCTCTTGGCCCCTGCCCACTACAGGTAAAGAGTCTGGTTCCACTGACTTTCCCATAGACCTGCTTCTTAATGCAGAATGTCACTGTCAATGCCCTGACATTGAGGAAATGGAATATTTCCCATTTGCTGCCTGAGTTGAAGGACCTGCTGTCCCTGGAGGCACCTTGGTTACTGTAAATCGAAATGTTTTGGAGAATTCCCCAGTGCTGTCATAGAGAATGTCATTACAATAGACCCATGGGTCTCTGATGCTCTCGAAAGAATGTGTTTCTTTGCCCTCACCATGAAGGATATGTCTGATTGTCTAGACCAGAGAGCAGATTGAGATGGTCCATATGCATCTTTAGGGGCTGTCCAAATAGGAAAGATAGTGAAGCTGGCATTAGATTGATCATAATAAGAACTCTTTACTCTTTCCAGCACTCCAGTCCATATTCCAAAACAAGCTAATACCATGGAAAAAGCAGCCTTATGAAGGAATGTGGTGAGAGCAACCAGCTGTCCAGGGTGATCCTGGGAATTGATGGTCTTTTTTGAAAAAAATAAATAAATAAATAAAAAGAACAACATCATAGACAGTCTTGAAATAAATTTTTTAAATTTCTAGATCTTTGTATAAATTTGAGCCCAAACATTTTCATTCACAACATAAATTTTTCCAGGCACTAACTCAAGACCTGAGAGTTATCTTTTCATTTTTCCCCTTTCCCTACCAAATTGTTTGTTATTCCTTCTCTTCATTTCCACTCTTTTGGCCACTAGTTCATTTTAAGACTTTATTGCTTCAAGTTGGTCTATTGTCAAAGACTCTTTACTCATTCCCAGACCTTCAGCCTTTCAAAATTAAAGGCCATTCTGTACACCACCACCAGACTATCTGGGATTATTGCTTGGCTCATCTCACTTGTCTACTTAACTTTTTCAATGGCTCTCCCATTGACTACTGAGTAAGATTATGGCAATTTATCATGTTGTTCAAGGCCTTTTATAATTTTGTTCCAAATTATGATGCCTATTATATGTTACTTCCTATGCTCTAACCAAAGGACACCTATCTAACCCTTCTTTTTTTTTTTTAAGACAGAGTCTCACTCTTGTTGCCCAAGCTGGAGTGCAGTGGCGCGATCTCAGCTCACTGCAACTTCTGCCTCCTGGGTTCAAGCGATTCTTCTGCCTCAGCTTCCTGAGTATCTGGAATTACAGGCGCCCGCCACCACACCTGGCTAATTTTGTACTTTTAGTAGAGACGGGTTTTTGCTGTGTTGGCCAGGCTGATCTCGAACTTCTGACCTCAGGTGATCTGCCCGCCTTGGCCTTCCAAAGTGCTGGGATTACAAGCGTGAGCCACCACGCCCAGCCTACCCCTTCATTTCTTAACTTCATCTTGTCTTTTCTCACCTTTGGCTTATACCATTCTCTCCATCTGGGCTGTCACTTCCTCTCATCTCTTCTTGATAATATCTTGCTTGTCTTCTAAAACCTAAGTCAGAAATCCCCCTTCCTCCATAAAGCCTTTTCAGGGCACTTTAGTCAGAAGCTTTCTTTGCCTTCCTGTCCTTGAGCATTTGATTGGGGCTACTTTTAAGGCCTATAACATGCATTTTTTGTAGTTATTTAGGTCCCTATATTAGCTTTCTCAGTGGGTTGCAATGTCTGGAAGGCGTAAACCATTTCTTTGTATTCTCCGTCATGCCTTGTACGTGTTGGATGATGAATGAGTAAATGAAAGAAAGGTAAATGCTACTTCCTTCCCTTCCTAATCATACTGAAAAAGTGTAACATGGAGAATAGGTCCTGCAGAAATCTCTCATACATCCAGTTATAGGGCAGCCTGGGCCTAAGGATGTGGATTAGTGGTGAGGAGACCTTGGCATGTCTGAGTTCAGGTCAGTTTCCAAGGACCACCTAAGTGTTTAGAGGCTTATCTGAATAAATGGATCCTCCCAGATCTTTGGAATTTCTGAGATGAAAGTGGGCAGAACTGTGGGCCTGTCATAATAAAACATGTATTTAAAAATTTTAACTGAAGATTATATAAGTATCAGAAAACTTGAGGCCCAAATCTGATAAATATGTGGTGCAGGTGGCTCAGGAACTGAGCAGGTTGACCTCCAGCGTGCTTGCTCTAGAAACCTGGCTACAAGACTCTGGCAGATTGTGAGTTTATAGGTTGAAAGATGAAAGATAACTTAAAAGAAGGAAAGTACTTCAAAGGATTGAGATGTTGCAACAAATTCCCAGTCCTGGTCAGTGTGTTTGCGAAAGAAGGCTTAATACACGGGAATAGTCGATTCTTAAAAACTAACTTGTGTTTACTCAAATGATTTTTGCAAGCAGAAATTATGGCCAAACGTGAGCCATCACTTTTTATACATAACAGCTGCACATAACAGCAATGTAAATCAGACCCTGTGTTTTTCTTACATGCCACAGTACCGTGACTGTGTCAGCATTAACAAACTGAAGACATTGTTCAAAGAGTTTGACAGGTAAAGGTAGATTAACTGGATCATTCAGGTCCCCATTGTTTTCTTTAATAGTATTTATATTTGAACTTGTCAATAATTACCTGTATTATCTCCTAATATCACTTTGCCTAGGTAGCCGCAGTTTTAAAATTTGTAACATGAGAATAATGGTAACTTTATCCCATGGGATTATAATGATTAAATAGCAAATATGAAAAGTGTGTTTAAATAGTGTTTCGTACTTTCTGAAGCACTGACATATTTTTGCATATTGTACGTATGTATGTATTATTCAGATAAAACAGTTGGTTACTCTCTGGTATGTATTTAGTCCTTTGATCCGTGCTCCTCTTTAGAGCATTTAACATTTGGATAGATAGATAGATGATGGATGGATGGATGGATGCATAAATACATATATAAATCTGTTTTAAATATACATAATTTAATTAACAATCAGTTTATCAGATAATAAGCAATTTAGAAGTGAACCCAAACTTGGAGGTTAGGTTGAATGGATTTTATAAATGCTATTTGTGTGGTTTTGAACATAATTTTAGATTCT
The DNA here is from genome assembly GCF_037993035.2 of Macaca fascicularis. Lineage (NCBI taxonomy): Eukaryota > Metazoa > Chordata > Mammalia > Primates > Cercopithecidae > Macaca > Macaca fascicularis. Next base: position 121,946,436 of record NC_088381.1, on the reverse strand, counting down.
TTCACTACTTAGAAAATGTCCTGTAATGCAGTGTTGTCTAAGTGTGGTCTGTGGACTGATGGTAGTCCATAATTTGTTCCTAGTAGCAATTATAAGCACATTGCTTAATTTACTAAATTTTTCTTTTGCAAGAGTTTCTTGATTTCTATTCTGGCACAAGCTCTTTACGTTCTCATTGATTGGCGAACAATAGTTTGCTGCCATATTTGGCCACTATATATATATAGTGAGAGAGAGAGAGAGGGAGAGAGAGAGAGAGAGGGAGAGAGAGAGAGAGAGAGAAAGGGATTTATTATGGGAATTGCCTCATGTGATTACAGAGGCCGAGAAGTCCCACAATATGCTGTCTGCCAGTTAGAGAACAGGAGAGCCACGGGTAATTTAGCCTAAGTCTGAAGGCAGAGCACCCAGAGACGGGATGGTGTAACTCTCAGTTTCAGGCTGAAGGCCTGTGAACCTGGGGAGGCTGCTGGTGAAAGTCCTATGATCTAAAGGCCTGAAAACCAGGGGAGCTTCAATATCTGAGGGCAGGAGAAGGTAGATATCCCAGCTCAAGAAGAAAGTAGTTGTTCCCCCTCCTCTGCCTTTTTGTCCTATTCAGGCAGGCCCTCAATGGATTGGATGATGCCTGCACACATTGATAGATCTTTACTGAATCTACTGATTAAAATGCCAATCTCTTCCTAAAACACTCTTATAGACACACGTAGAAATAATATTTTACCAGCTCTCTGAGCATCCCTCAACCCAGTCAAGTAGACGAATAAAATGATCACAGTTAAGGGGCATAGCCCCTTATTAACCATTTCAGGAGGGACACAACATCACTTTTGCTCACATTATTTTTCTGAGAACAATTGTCTTCTCTTACCTCTACCTAAGGGCATAGGGAAATACATTCCTTAGCTTTGTGAACACTTCTTGGCATTAACACATTAGGGAAGGGGAGCAAAACTTTTTGATGGTCACCTAAACCAGTATTTCTCAAACTATCTGTGGTGAGGGACCAGTTCTGTTTTTTGAGAGTTTAAATCTGTCACAACCTGATACTTGAAAAAAATTCTGTAAAAATGACTTACTAGAAATAAACCAACAATATATAAATACAAGTCAAGTTTTAGAAATCATTAGATTCAGGTCGGACACGGCGGCTCATACCTGTAATCCCAGCACTTTGGGAGGCTGAGGTGGGCGGATCACGAGGTCAGGAGATCGAGACCATCCTGGCCAACACGGTGAAACCCCATCTCTACTAAAAATACAAAAAATTAGCCGGGCATGGTGGCGGGCGCATGTAGTCCCGGCTACTCGGGAGGCTGAGGCTGGAGAATGGCGTGGACCCAGGAGGCGGAGCTTGCAGTGAGCCGAGATCACACCTCTGCACTCCAGCCTGGGCGATAGAGCGAGACTCTGTCTCCAAAAAAAAAAAAAAAAAAAAAAAAGCAAAAAAATTAGCTGGGCATGGTGGTGCATGCCTGTAGTCCCAGCTACTCGGGAGGCTGAGGCAAGAGAATGGCTTGAACCTGGGAGGCGGAGGTTGCAGTGAGCCGAGATGGCGCCACTGCACTCCAGCCTGGTGACAGAACATGGAATTTTATTTTCATATAGGGAAACAGATAATAAACAAGAAAATTTTAGGTAGTGATAATCCATCATGAAGATATGTGAATGGTAGCACGTTACGCATTAGCTTCTGGAGAGGCCTCCCTAAGGAGGATCCTTATGATCAAGATAGAACAGCAGATTTGGGAAAATGTATTCCAAACAAAAAGTTCCACCTTCTTTGAATTTAAGGTGTGTTTCATTTTCACTTCTAATTTCAAAATTTTCATAAGGCTTCAGAATATGCCCCTTTACAAAAACAGGTAAAAAAGAAAGATTTTAAAATCTTTTATTCCCTTTTCCTAAAACAGTATATGCATATTATTTTTATTATAGTTTTGTTGAGATATAATTCATATACCATTCAATTAATTCATCTAAGTGTACAATTTAATGGTTTTTTAATATATACAACCACCACTATGGTTAATTTTAGAATTTTTCATCCCCTCAAAAAGAAAACCTGTATGCTTTAGCTATCAGCTCATACCCTCTATTGTCCCCAACCCTGAGCAACCACGAATCTACTTTCTATCTTTATAAATTTGCCTATTCTGGACATTTTATATAAGTAGACATTTCATATAATACGATATAATGTGATTTAATCTTTTGTGACTGACTTATTTCACTTAGCATAATGTTTTCAAGGTCCAGCCATGTAGCATGTATTGGTACTTCTTTCCTTTTGTGGCTAAATAATATTCCATTGTATGAATATACCACATTTTGTTTATGCTTTTACCAGCTGATAGACATTTAGGTTGTTTCCACCTTTTGGTTGTTACGAATAATGTTTCTGTAAGCATTCATGTGCAAGCTTTTGTATGGACATGTTTTCATTTATTTTGGTATATTCCTAGGAGTAGAATTTCTGGGTCATTTGGTAACACAGTATTTAAGAGTTTAAGGTCCTGACAGATTGCTGTCAAAAGTGGCTTCCCCATCTTACATTCCCACCAGCAATGTATGAGGGTTCCAATTTCTCCACATCCTTGCCAATACTTGTTTTTATCTGTCTTTTTTTATTTTAGCCATCCTAGTGGGTGTGAAATGGTATCTCATTGTGGTTTTGAGTTGCATTTCCTGATGACTAACAATGTCAAGCATCTTTTCATATGCTTATTGGCCATTAGTACACATTCTTTGGGGAAAAAAATCCATTCAGATCCTTTGCAATCCTTTTAAAATTGGGTTACTTCTCTTTTTATTATTGAATTTTAAAAGCTCTCTATGTAGTCTAGATACAAGTCCCTGGTAAGATAAATGATTTGTAAATGTTTTCTCCTTTGTAAATTGTCTTTTTGCTTTCTTTATAGTGTCCTTCAAAGCCTAGAAGTTTTAAATTTTGACAAAGTCCAATTAACCAGTTTTTCTTTTGGTGTTTGTGCTTTTGGTGCCATACTTAGAAAGCCATTGTCAAATGCAAAGTAATGCATATTTATACGTATGTTTTCTTCTAAGTATTTTATAGTTTTTGCTCTTACATTTAGGTTTTTGATCCTTTTAATTTTTATATGTCCTATGAGGTTGGTGTACAATTTTATTCTTTTGTGTGTTATTACCCAGTAGTTCCAGTGTCAGGGTTTGAATATGTAACCCCAAATTTATGTGTTGGAAACATAATCCCCAATGCAACAATGTTAGGAGATGGGACCTTTTCAGAGACGTTTAGGTCCAAAGGCTCCATCCTCACGAATGGATTAATATTGTTATAAAAGGGCTTAATGGAAGAAGTTCATCACTTTTCGTCCTTCCACTTTCTGCTATGTGAGAACACAGCATTCTTCCTTGTTGGAGGACACATTGTTCAAGGCTTCATCTTAGAAGCAGAGACTGGACCCTTGTCAGACAACCAAACCTGCTGGCACCTTGATCTTGAACTTCTCAGCCTCCAGAACTGTGGGAAATGAATTTCTGTTGTTTATAAAATACTCAATCTATGGTATTGTGCCATAGCAGCCCAAAATGTACCAAGATACCCAGCATCATTTGGTGAAAGACTATTCTTTCTCCATGAAATGGTCTTGGTGCCCTTGTCAAAAATTAGTTGACCACAGACACATAGATTTGTGTTAGGACTCAATCTACTCCATTGATCTATGTCTATCCTTATGCCAATACCACACTGTCTTGATTACTGTTGTTTTGAAGTAAGTTTTGAAATTGATAATTGTGAGTCCTCCAACTTTGTTCATCTTTTTCAAGATTGTTTTGGCTATTCTGGATCCCTTGCAATTCCACATGAATTTTGGTATCAGCTTGTCGATTTTCACAAAGAAACCACTTGGAATTCTGGTGAGGAGTGTGTTGAATGTACAGATTAATTTGGAGAGTATTGGAATCTTACTACTAAGTCTTTTGATCCATAAAGATAAGAGTGTTTTTATTTATTTACTACTTCTTTTTTTTAACAATGACTTGTAGATTTTAGAGTATAAGTTTTACACTTCCTTTGTTACATTTATTCCTAAATATTTTATTCTTTTTGATGCTATTAAATGGATTTTTTAAAATTTCATTTTTGGATTATTCATTGAAAATACATAGAAATATAGTTGATTTTTGTATATTGATCTTGTATCTTATAACCTTGCTGAAGTCATTTATTTAGTCCAGTAGTTTTTTAGGGATTCCTTAGGACTTTCAATATACAAAATTGTGCCATCTGCAAATAGAGATAGTTTTACTTTTTTCTTTCCAATATGGATGCCTTTTATTTATTTATTTATTTTTTCTCATGCCTAATTACCCTAGTTCAAAGTTCTAGTGTAATGTTGAATGGAAGTGGCAAGAATGGACATCCTTGTCATGTTCTTGAGCTTAGGGAAAAAAAGATCTAGTATTTTACCATTAAGCATGATGTTTGCTGCGAGTTTTTGTAGATGCCCTTTATCAAGCTGAGAAAGTTTTCTTCTATTTCTAGTTTGTTGAGTGCTTTTGTTATGAAAAGGTTTTAGATTTTGTCAAATGCTTTTACTCTGTCTATTGAGATGATGATATGGTTTTTGTTTTTTATCCTGCTGATATGGTGTATTACATTAATTGATTTTCAGTTGTTAAACCAACCTTGCATCCTGAGATAAATCCTAGTTGGTCATGGTTTATAATTCTTTTGATATGGTGCTGAATTCCATTTGCTACTATTTTTTTGAGGATTTTTGTGTCCATATTAATAACAGATAATGGTCTGTAGATTTCTTTTCTGTGATGTCTGTGGTTTCATTTTCAGGGTAATAGAGGGTTTTGGCCTTATAGAGTGAGTTGGAAAGAGTTTCCTCCTCTTGTATTTTTTGAAATAGTTTTTGAAGGATTGGTATCAATTCTTCTTTAAGTAAGTGTTTGGTAGAATTTGTTATGCCCAGACCGTTTATTCCCCGAAGAAGACCACCAGAGTCCAGAGTCAAAGCTAAGCAGCAAGGATCTTTATTACAGGTTCGAACCTGGAACTCTCCCTCGCTCGTGAAACGAGATGGGCAGGAGAGCTCCCCCACTCAGCTCTGAACAATGTTATATAGTCTAAGAAAAGTGGGCATAGAGTTATTATACAAATCAGATATATGATTGGCTAGTGTTTGAACAAGGCGATTTGGCTAACTATGATTGGTTCCTGCCATTTCTGATATTTTGGTTCAAACTTTGAGGCGGGAGAGCAGGTTTATGGCAGCAAGAGTTTATCTTACTTAAACACGTCTTGTGACCTTGCCTCAGAACTTACAAAATCTCTGGTATGTGCAAAACAAAATCTCTGGTACGTGCAGAAAACCAGGTACTCACAGAACTTACGAAATCTCTGGTATGTGTAAAGATTAGAGAGCAGAACAAGGGTGTAGCGGGTGGGGGGCGGGTACACATCTATCTTTGTGTCCTTTCATTTCCCCCTTCTCATAAGTAACTGGATGTCCAATCTTGGATTTCCAGAGTCTTATAATATAGCCTCACTTTCTGGGTGCAGGAGAGGCTGGTGATGGCTACGGAGGACCATTAGTTGGATGGTATCAAACCTTTCTCTGACAAATTGTAAAATTTTATTTACCACACAGGGGCCTATAGTGAATAGAAGTAGTAAAGACATTCGGGGGCCTAAAAGGGGTGCCAGAAGGGAAAACATTGAAGAGCTCCACCAATTGTTAGCGGCTGTAGTGAATTGTTGCTTTTTCATTTCTAAGCTTAGTTCGTGTAGGCGTTGGACTCTTTCCTCAACTAACCCTGACTCATTTATATAGAAACAGCATTCTTCTTTGAGGAACATATAGGCACCTCCTTTCTCAGCCGTGAGTAAGTCTAAGGCTCTGCGGTTTTGAAGGGTGACCTGTGCTAGGGAGGTGAGCTGCCGCTGAAGGGAGGCTAGGGAATAGGCGGAGTCTTCCATAGCAACAGAGAACTGTTGTAACAGCTTGTTGTTTTCTATCATGGAGTGTTGTAGGGCCCCTCCTGCTAACCCCGCTGCGACGACAGAGGTGGTTAAGGATATTCCGGCAATTAGTGGTAGAAAAACTGCTCGTCTATGTCGCGCAGTTTCAGTTGGGGCAGTCCTTGCCCAGCCTATGAACTCTGCCGGGGTCAGCAGGGTCAGTCGGGGAACTAGTGTAACAGGGATGCACAACTGTCCGTCAGAGATGCTTTTGGACAGAGTTTTTAACAGAGTCATATTACACCAGAAGAACACACCAGGGGGAGCACGTATGGGGCTATTAGGGTATGTAGCCGTCTGGTTGCAGAGGCTGCTACTAAATGCTGAATAACAGTAGGGGTATTTCTCTTGGTATGGGTCACGGTACAGGGCTACATCAGGTATTGCAACTGTTGATGAATTAGAATCTGGCATATAGTTTGTGGGTGGGGAGGAAAGGGGAACAGCGGTTAATGGTGGTCTTCCTAAGGTTGCACACATAAAGCAAGAGGACAGGTCGCCTAAACCGGTGAGGTTGGCGAATGCTAGCCCTTCTTGTAATAGGGTTAGCCAGGAGAAGGGCTGCAAGTCTTGTGATAGCTTGGTTTCCTGTCTGTGGATTTGTGTATGGATTAAGGGTCGAATCTGGACTAGACTCCGCCACAAGTACAGGTGGCTACTAGGCCAGCTACTACTGGCATCGTAGTAGACTGCCCCATGTTGGGGCGATGTCCACCGGGAGTGCCCTGGATCTGTTATTATCCAAGTGAATATGTTGGGAGTCCCTGTCGGGTAGCGAGTCCTGAGGAGGTTAGACTTTCTCGGGTATTCGTCCTATACCCTGGCTGAGTGCATTTTACAATAGTGGTATGGGCAACCTGCATTCTGGTGCCACCAATAATTCTTACAATTATATTCAGTCTGATCATATTCAAAACAAATCATGGGTATCCCCGGTTGGGCAATTTGGAAATTAGTGAAATTGAGGTAAATTGGAGTATTGCACCCGGAGGGGGGGCAGTCTGTACTAGCTAGCAGTTTACCCGCTTGGCGGGTTTCCCCGGGGTGAGTTTTGTTCTCATAGAGCCAGAACCTCCAGATATAGGGATTAGACGGCGCAGCAGTTAGGAGAGTCAGATGTATAAGGCATAAAAGCATAGGCAAGCTAGACATGGTTACGGCTATGTGGGTGACGGTGCAGGGTTAGCTTTAAGGGATTGTTCTTAGCTTTGTCTACAGTCCATGTAACCGGTGCTCCAGACGGCTCGAGAAGGTCGGATGTTGGGTCCACTGGTTTGACGTGTGTGTAGTGGATCCACGAAGCGATGCCTTCTACTTTGAGAGCGGTGGGAGTAGTCAGGAGTACTTGCAGTGGTCCTTTCCACCTGGGTTGAAGAGTTTCTTGCCGGTGGCGCTTGACTAGGACCCAGTCTCCCGGCTGGAACGGATGAGGCGTCGGCGGAGGTCCTGCCTCGTACAGTTCTCGTAGTCTGGGCCAAATTTCCTGGTGAATTTTCTGTAAGGCTTGTAAGGAGAACAGGAGCTCAGAGACATTTTCAGTTTCAGGTTTGAGTAAGTCATCTTTTAGACTGGGGACCAGGGGTGGGGGTCTGCCATACATGATTTCATATGGTGTGAGGCCCAGTCTGTAAGGGGTATTTCGGGCCCGGAACAGAGCGTAGGGGAGAAGTACTACCCAATTAGCGCCAGTCTCCATGGTCAATTTAGTTAAGGTCTCCTTCAGAGTCCGATTCATCCTTTCTACCTGTCCTGAGCTTTGGGGCCTATAAGCACAATGTAATTTCCAATTTGCCCCAAGAATGGAAGCCAAATCCTGACTTACCTTAGCAACGAAGGCTGGTCCATTGTCTGACCTTATTTGGACGGGAAAGCCATACCTGGGGAGGATTTCTTCCAAAATTTTCTTTGCTACAACCTGAGCAGTTTCTCTCTTAGTTGGGAACGCTTCTGTCCATCCTGAAAAAGTATCTCAGTCTCTGACGTTACAGCCGCTCCTGCATACCGCTGGCCTTGGTGGACGTAGCTGCTGCCATCAGTGAACCAGGTGAGTTCTGTGTCGGGGAGCGGACGATCTTGCAGGTCCTCCCACACCCCATGCACCTGAGCCAGTATCTCAGTGCACTAATGGAACGGGGCGTCCAAGTCTGGATTTGGCAGCAGTGAAGCAGGGTTTAAAGAGGTTGGGGGCAGAAAAGTTATTCTGAGGGGGTTTAACAGCAGTCTTTGATAGTGGGTGAGCCGGGCGTTACTCATCCATCGGTCCGGCGGCTGCCGGAGGACGCCTTCAATGGCATGCGGGGTTATAACGCGCAACTCTTGCCCCATGATAAGTTTATCAGCGTCTCGGACCATTAGGGCGGTCGCCGCGATTATCCGCAGGCAGGGTGGCCAGCCAGCAGCCACTGAATCTAATTTTTTTGACAAATAGGCAACTGGCCTCTGCCAGGGGCCTGGGTACTGTGTTAACACGGCTTTTGCAACACCCTTACTTTCATCTACGTATAAGTGGAAGGGCTTGGAGACATCAGGGAGCCCCAGCGCGGGGGCTGATAACAGGCAGTTTTGATTTGTTGAAAGGCCAGCTCAGCCTCTTCCATCCAATTGAAGAGCTGCCGTTCCTTTGTTGCCTGGTATAGGGGCTTGGCTAACTCAGCAAATCCGGGTATCCATAACCTACAGAACCCTGCCGACCTCAGGAATTCTCTCACTTGCCGTGTCGACTGGGGTCTAGGGATGCGTAGGACTGTTTCCTTTCGGGCTTTGGTTAGCCAGTGTTGCCCCCCTTTTAATAGGTACCCCAGATAAGTTACCTCCAACTTGCAGATCTGAGCCTTTGTTGCTGAGGCTCGGTAGCCTAGCTCCCCCAGAGTCTTCAAGAGGTCCTCAGTCCCTTGAACACAAGTTTCCGGGGATCTGGCTGCTATTAAGAGATCATCAACATATTGCAAAAGAGTTATTTCAGGGTGTTGCCGCCGGTACTCACCCAGATCTTCATGAAGGGCTTCATCGAACAGGGTTGGCGAGTTCTTGAACCCTTGTGGCAGCCTGGTCCATGTTAGCTGACCGTTGATGCCCCTCTCAGGATCCGTCCATTGAAATGCAAAGAGTCCTTGACTTTTGGGAGCCAGAGGAAGGCTGAAGAAAGCATCTTTTAGATCAAGAACGGTATACCACTGTTTTTCGGGATGTAAAGCACTCAGAAGGGTGTATGGATTGGGCACAGTGGGATGTATGTCCATGACCCTTTTATTAACTTCTCTTAAATCCTGTACTGGCCTGTAGTCCGTACTGTTGGGTTTACGAACAGGTAACAGTGGAGTATTCCAGGATGAGTGGCAAGCCCGTAGGACTCCCTGGTCTAGGAGTCGGCGGATATGGGGCGTAATTCCTTCTCTTGCCTCCAGGGGCATAGGATATTGCCGAACCCGAACCGGGTCCGTCCCTGGCTTAACTTCCACAAATATGGCAGGTCGATGTTTAGCTAGCCCTAAGCCCCCAGTTTCTGCCCACGCTTCAGGGAAACGCTGGAGCCAAGAGTCAATTTCCTGATCGGGGGGCTTTTGCTCTTGATGGAGTCTGTACTCATCTTCTAAGATGACAGTCAGGATAGATATTGGCCTGTTTTGGGAATCAGTTATCTTGGGCCCTTCTGGCTCAAAGTGGATTTGGGCCCCCATTTTTGTCAGCAAGTCCCTCCCTAGTAGAGGGCAGGGGCTCTCTGGGATGACTAGGAAGGAATGGGAGACTTTTCCCGTTCCTAAGTCTACAGTCCTCTGGGTTGTCCAGGGGTATTTTTTGATGCCTGTGGCCCCGTGCACCCAGGATGTTTTCTTAGACATTTTTCCAATTGGTTTGGTTAGGACTGAGCGTTCCGCCCCAGTATCGACCAAGAAGCGAACTGGGGACCCCGCCACTTGCAAAGTTACCCTGGGTGCGGGGAGGGGGTCCGAACCCCGTCTTCCCTAGTCAGAGTCCTGGGTAACGAGTACGGAGGTAGGGTTAGCTGGTCTCCGTTTCTCTGGGCAGTCTTTAATCCAGTGGCCACGTTCCTTGCAATAAGCACACTGATCTTTTTCCAATCCTTGCCTAGGGCCTTGCTTTTTCTGCTTTCTGTTTTGGCCATTTCCTGCCTGGGGGAAAGCTGCTACTAAGACTTTGGTCATTTCTTTGGTTGCCTTGAACTGTTTTTCTTCTGGAGTATCCCTATTATTATAAACTCGCTGGGCCATCTGAAGGAGGTCCTGAATCTGCTTTCCCTCTAAACCTTCTAATTTCTGGAGTTTTCTTTTAATATCTGGTGTTGCCTGGTTTACAAAGGACATTACTACCGCTGCCTGATTTTCCAGTGCTTCCGGGTCCATAGGGGTAAACTGTCTGAAGGCTTCCATTAATCTCTCTAAATACACAGCGGGGCTTTCTGTCTTACCTTGTAACACAGAATATACTTTAGCCAAATTGGTGGGCTTGCGAGCTGCAGCCCGGAGACCCGCCATTAGAGTCTGGCGATAAATGAGCAGTCGTCCCCTACCTTCTGCCGTGTTGTAGTCCCATCTGGGCCGGGTCAAAGGGAAAGCCGCATTAATGAGGTCAGGATTTGCAGTTGGCTGGCCGTCATCTCCTGGAACCAGTTTTCTGGCCTCAACTTGGATTCTTTCCCACTCCTCCGTTGTGAACAGGATTCGGAGGAGCTGTTGACAGTCATCCCAGGTCGGCTGGTGAGTAAACATGACACTGTCTAACAATGAGGTTAGATCTTTGGGATTATCTGAGAACCGAGCATTTTGGGACTTCCAATTGTATAAATCACTGGTGGAAAAAGGCCAATACATGAGACGGGAGAGCCCGGTATCATCGAGCGATCCTATTTCTCTGAGAGGCAGGGCTACAGTGGAGTCAGGGAGTCGGGAAGCTTGGTCCCGCTGTACGCGGCCTCGTGTTCGGCCGGCCGGCCCCCCCAGGTTACTTTCGCTCTCGGCTGCTTCCGCTTCTCGGTTTCCCTCTATGGAAATACCACCCTGGGGGACTGGGTCCTGCGGGATAAGGTGCGGATATGGTGGGGGAAATGTGGGTTCTAACGTTAGGGGGTCCTGGCTGTCCGGCAGCACAGGGGCCGAGGGAGCAGAGGGAGTCTTTTGTCTTGTAGGTCGCGTTACTAGGACTTTGCAGGGCTCAGGGATGAATGGAGTTATCCAGGGTGGTGGGTTTTCCACAAGATCCTGCCACACTAGAATATAAGGAATTTGATCAGGATGTCCTGACTGCCCTGGCAGGAAAATCTTAGTTTTTACCTTAGTAATAATAGAGAGACAGAAAGTTCCTTCGGAGGGCCACCCTACGCCGAAAGAGGGCCACTCCGAATGGCAGAAAGTAACTAGCTTTCCCTTCTTTAGTTCTACGCTTAAGTTACGCCCCCGAGCCTTCACATCCTTAAAATTGGTAACAAGGAGTGAGAGCGGCGTGCTCTGGTTGTTGCCCATCTTTGGACTGCTCCTACAAAGAGAAGGGGGGACGAAAATGAGTGTGAAGCAGAGGGGAGTATCCGACAGGTCCGGTCCTGGAAGGGGAAGAAAAGGTTTTATGTTTCGTTTTGGGCTTACACTTAACACTTAACAATAACGGACAGACAGTAATAACGATGAGCATTCGCGAGCGCGTGTCGGACTTCCGACCTGAGTCAGATGGGGCAACCAAGGATGGAGGCCCCCAGATGGGCACTGGGGAACGTCTCCCACCAGTCCCGAGTGGCTGTCTTCTAGCGCGTCCGCCAAGACCGTGCCACTCACAGAACAGACCAATACAGATTACAGATTACAGATTTCGCGAAATTTCAGGGAGACAGACAGAGACAAAGACAGAGACAGTGACAAAGCCGGCTTACCTACAGATTAAGATCCGTTGACTTGGGGGTCTGGTGGGCTTGGGGGAAATCCCGGACGAGCCCCCATTTGTTATGCCCAGACCGTTTATTCCCCAAAGAAGACCACCAGAGTCCAGAGTCAAAGCTAAGCAGCAAGGATCTTTATTACAGGTTCGAACCTGGAACTCTCCCTCGCTCGTGAAACGAGACGGGCAGGAGAGCTCCCCCACTCAGCTCCGAACAATGTTATATAGTCTAAGAAAAGTGGGCATAGAGTTATTATACAAATCAGATATATGATTGGCTAGTGTTTGAACAAGGCGATTTGGCTAACTATGATTGGTTCCTGCCATTTCTGATATTTTGGTTCAAACTTTGAGGCGGGAGAGCAGGTTTATGGCAGCAAGAGTTTATCTTACTTAAACACGTCTTGTGACCTTGCCTCAGAACTTACAAAATCTCTGGTATGTGCAAAACAAAATCTCTGGTACGTGCAGAAAACCAGGTACTCACAGAACTTACGAAATCTCTGGTATGTGCAAAGATTAGAGAGCAGAACAAGGGTGTAGCGGGTGGGGGGCGGGTACACATCTATCTTTGTGTCCTTTCAAATTCACCAGTGAGACCATCTGGACCTGGGCTTTTCTTTGTGTACTAATTCAATCTCTTTACTTGTGTTATAGGTATATTCATATTGTCTATTTCTTCTTGAGTTGGTTTCAATAGTTTGTGTCTTTCTAGGAATTTGTTCATTTCATCTAAGTTGTCGGATTTATTCGCACACAATTCTTCATAGTATTCCTGTATAATCTTTTTTATTTCTGTAAGATCAGTTGTAATACCCACTCTTTCATTTCTGAATCTAGTAATTTGGGTTTTCTCTATATTTTTCTCAGTCAGTCTAGCTAGAGGTTTGTCAATTTTGTTAATCTTTTCAAAGAATCAGCTTTTAGTTTTGTTGATTTTATCTATTTTTGAATCTACTTCAGATTTATACTAACTTAATTTCAGTGTGATATAGAAACATTATTTCCATATAGCTCTATTATATTTTTTCCTTTTTGTTATATATTGTATTATATTTATATTTGTTATGCATATTATTATTATACATTTTACTTTTATAAATATTACAAAGCTCAAACTATATTATTATAACTTATTTTATATAATTTTATGACTTAAAGAAGCTGAAAGAAGATGGGAGAACAAGTATATGTACTTTTGTTATATTAATCTTCTCATTTATCATTTCTTATTTTCTTTATTTGTTCCTGTAGACCTGAGTCATCTGTAGTCATTTCTTTAGTCCAACAGAGCTTTGCTTACACCCATCTCCTTTGTGAGAATATTGGTGAATATATTACATTTCTATATGTTTTAGCCCAACAATACATTTTTTAACATACTGTTTTATACAATTTTTTTTTAAATCAGTTAAGAAATGGAGAAAAATATGCATTTATACTGTCTTTTATAGTTACATGATTACCTTTACTGGTTCTTTTTGTTTTTTAGTATGTGGATTTGAATTCCTATCTGGGGCTTTCAACCTGAAGAAATTTTTTTAGTATTTCTTGTAAGTTATGTCTGCTAGTAAAAAATTCTCTCAGTTTTTGTTTATCTGGGAATCTATTCTGCCTTCATTTTTGAAAGATAGTTTTGTAGGATAGAATATTCTTATCTGACAGCTATTTTTCTCTGAGCACTTTAAATGTATCATCCCATTACCTTCTGGAGTCCATTGTTCCTGATAGAAGTCAGCTGTCACCTTATTGGGGTTCCCTTGTATGAGAATGAGTTAATTTTTGCTTTCTGTTTTCAGGATTTCCTTGTTGTCTTTGGCTTTCAACATTTTTACTACAATGTATCAATTTGCAGATTCGTGTTTATCCTACTTGGATTTCATGGGGCTTCCTGGATGTATAGATTAATGTTTTTCAATAAACTGGGGAACTTTTCAGCTATTATTTCTTTAAATATTTTTTCTTCCCTTTGTATTTCTCCTCACTGATACTCATATTATGAGTATATTGATATCCTTAATGGAGTCTCACATCTTCTAAAACTCTATTTGTTTTTCTTCATTCTTTTTTCTCTCTGTTCCTCAGATTGTATAATCTCTATCAATTTATCTCAAGTTTGCTAATTATTTGTTCTGCCAGTTCAAATCTACTGTTGAGCTCCTCTAGTGAATTTTAAAATTTCAGGTATTGTACTTTTCAACTCCAGAATTTCCATTGTTTTTTTCCTTACGGTTTCTATCTCTTTATAGAGATTCTCTATTTGATGCAACATTGTCATCAGACCTTCCTTTAGCTCTTTAATTATGATTTCCTTTAGCTCTTTGAACACATTTATAATGGCTACTTTGAAGTCATTGTTAAATTTAACATCTGGTTGCTCTCACAGGCAGTTTCTGTTTCCTACTTTTTTCTGGTGAATGAATCATACTTTCCTGTTTATTTGCATGTCCCATTTTAAAAATAAAAACTCAACATATTAGATAATATATTGTAGCAACTCTGGGTACTCATTCCCCACTGTGGGACTTATTATTGTTATTTGCTTGTGTACTTATTTAATGACTATCTGGATTACTTTAGTGCAGTCTATTTCCCCCCTACAGTGTGAAGCCTCTGATGTTGCTCCTCAGGGGACACAATCTTGGGTATGCCTACAGTCACCCTAAGATGAAAGTGGTTTTGGCAGTGACAGTCTTTGATAGTCTCTTTCTCTGACCACATCCAGCTATTAAGCATTACTAATTGCCAGCTGATTGCTCTATTGTTTTCAACAGTGTCTTGGGGCATAAATTGCTTCATAAACTAATTCAATTAAATTCAGGCTCCTTGGAAGATAAAGTTGCAGAAGGCAGTATTTGGGATTTGTTCTAACTCCAGTTGTTCTTCCCAGCTGTCTGTTTTCCCATTTCTCTTCAGTGAACTAGTCCCCTTCAATTGAATCTATCAATCTCTTCCCAATTTCTTCTCACCACAATTCCTACTATTTCTGACAGTGCCCTTGGGGCTAAACTCCACGCTTTGTTGCAAATGAAGTAAATTCCTTGGGAAGGAGATTTGGGAGCTCTCAAATGGAGTAGGAGGGGTGGAGACAATAAATAGTTCCTTCTGAGTGACAGGCCTGCTTTCAGAGCTAAGTGCTCAGTGGATGGAGGCAGCAGACCCTGGTGTCTTCAGCTTGCCTCCCTTGGTTTGGAACCCCTACCCCATGAGCTGCAGTTAGGACATTAAGAGCTCTGTTATTCTCAGTGGCACCATGTTCATCCCATGAGTTGGGGGTTGGGCAGAAAATGGGAGCTCCCACCTCACTGTTGCACCTTCCAAGAATTTAGCCTCAGCAACAGTTGAGGCTGTTGCTGAGGGCAGGATGAGAATTGCTGACATCCTTTGCTTCCTGGGAAATAGCCTCTGACTGGGTGCTTGAGAGAGAGGAAGCCTTGTATTTTTGGCTATACCAAGTCAGGAGTGGAGTTTCTGTTTCACTGCTAGGAGGAGGGAGGGTATGATTCTTCATTCAAATCCTACACACTGTTGCAGTTCTTACTGGGTTTTAGTAGATTTTATTGAATAAATGTTTCTTCATTTGCAAGCCCTTAGAACCATTTCCTTTAAGTGTTCATTTTTTTTTTTTCCTAATTATGATTTTCACCAGTTTCACTGGAGAGTGGCTTCATGGAGCTCCTTGTACTTTTATGCAGAAGTGGAAATCTTATATGTTAATTCTTTCATTTATTTACACCGAGTTTTACTGAGTGTATATTATGTGTCTGATCCTATGATAGGAGCTGGAGATACAGTGGTGAGTAAAACAGATTTGGAACTTCCTGTATAGTAGGCAAGTCAGACAAAAGGAAAAACAAGACAAGATTAGAAGCAGCTTGACAGAGGTTCCCATTAGATTTTGAATGAATAACAAATAAGCAAATGAATTCCATTAAGTTATTTGAAGGAAACCATGCTTAGCGAAGATAAAACAGAATCATGCAGCTTAGAGTCTGTTGAAGAGAGGGAAGCTAACACAGTGGTTGGGAAAATAGAAGGATGACTTAGGTTAGGAAAAACCAAGAGTTGTAGGACCTGAGATCTTGGGGATGAAGACTTTTAAGGAAGTGACTAACATCTGCTTTTAACACTGTGGCTGACTATAATTCAAGGTAAACAGTCTATGGAAAGAATAATTACGCACTATTTAGGGAAATGTATTGCTTACATACAGCTCACAACATATAACTTTAACTAAAATAGAGAATAATTACTGAAAGTGTACTATATTTGGGGTTCTTTCATTTAATTCTATCAGTAACTGAATTACTGTAAACTATGGTTTACTCATTTTTAAAATAGGGCTAACAATGCCTGAGTGATTGAGTGACCAAGTTACTATTAGCTCCAGCTCTTCATCAAAGAGCACCATACTGCCTTGAGTTAAAGGCAGTTAATATTTCTTAAGATTTTAAACATTGTTTGAACTGGTGGCATTTTGTGATCTAGGAGTAGGAAAGAAAAATAATAGATTCTTATTATTATATGCATATATAAATTTAAAATATTGTAAGGAATGTATATTGAATTATAGTTTCTTTTTATTGTCTTTTCCCAGCTCAACAAACATGTGTTGAACACTTAATATGTGCCCTGCACTATTGACAAAATGAATATGATGGGGCCTTGAACATAAGGATCACATACTATTTGGAGCAAGTATTGGGGTGGGATAGATGGATAAACCAAATAAATTCTTATTAAAAATGAATATATTAAAGACAGTTCAGCAACTGGGATGAGGGATTTTATTGCAGGAAAGGAGGGTGAGACCACAAATTAATCCAAGTTGGAGCTGCCCAACACAGCATATTTCACGTGGTGGTAAGACCCTAAGTGCAGTGAACTTTTTTAAAATGGAAAGCTTATTGCTTCTCAGGGTTATCTCTCTGACTGATTGATTGCCTAACCAGCGTTTCCTTCTTCTATTTTGAGTAATTGTGCACCACTTAATTAGTCTTTCAATCCATGAACATAGTTTATCTCTTCATTTATTTTGAACTTTTCTGTTATCTCTCAGCAATATTTTATAGTTTTCAGTGTAGAAGTATTATATATCTTTTGTTAGATTTATTTCCAGGGTTTTTCTTGTTTTATTTATTACTGAAATTGGGTTCTTAAAAAACTTTATTTTCCAAATTGTTATTGGTAGTATATAAGAATGCAGTTGATTAGCTTTGTATTCTGTGACCTTGTTAGACTCATTTATTACTCCAGTAATTGTTTTATAGATTCCCTAAGATTTTCTACAAAAAAACATCATATTTGTGAGTAGGAACAGCTTTACCTCTTTCTTCCAAGATTTAGGACTTTGGGTTTTTTTTATAGCTTTATTCCAGTGGATAGGTCTGCCAGTAAAATGTTGAATAAAATTGGTGAAAAAAAATCTGTTAATTCTCTGGCTCATACTCCTTTCCTTTCCTTTAAAGCTGATCTCCTCAAACAATAGCTACACATCATCTGCCTACTTGTGTGCTTCATCCTTTGGTCTGCTAACATGAGCTTCTGTCTAAGGTATTCTATATTGAACCACTTTGTCAAAGGCCATAGTGACCCATTTATAGCAGAATCCAACAGGCCTTTCCCAGTTCTTGTCTTTTCTGGTCCTTCCTAGAGCTCTCTCCTTTCTTGGTTCTCAAACCACGTACTTTGAATCCCTTTGAGTCTCCATCATGGCTACCTCTTTTTCTGTTTGCCTTTTAAATTGTTTCCCAGTTGTCATTTTTTGAAACGATTTTCAATTGTTTCCCAGTTTTTACTCTGGATGCCCTCTTGGGGGCAATTGCATTCACTCCCCAGACTGCAACTCAACATGAGTATTGATGATTTTCAAATCTCTGTTTCCTGCTCTACTTTCTTCTCCATCTCCAAACCTATTATCTAACTGCCTAATGGATCTTTCTGCTAGAGTTTTCCAATGGACATCTGTAACTTAACATGCATACAACTTAGCTCATTATTTCTTATGGTTAGCCTACATAAGAAATAGGCTTATGTATTTTTTTTCTGAATTTTTACAAACCAGTGGAAATTCTTCAAACATACAAAACTATTTAATGACAGTCTTTGCCCATAGTATTCCTTGTGGCTGGAATGTTCTCCTTCCTCCTCCCTTTAGCTGATTCATATATACAACTGAAGTCATTTGCCACTAAGAAACTTTTTCTAACCAGCCACACCCCACCCTAGTCAGCTAGAATTGAACTCAGTACCTGGCATGGACTTCCTTCAAAGTATCTATAACATCTTTTTTAGACATCTATTTGTTTATATGGCTGTTTCCCTCTACTAGATTCAAGGACCTATGCCTTGTCTCATTTGTTTTTGTGTCCTAAGATCCTGCCATGGTGCCTGGCCCTTAGTAGGTACTTATTAGGTATCTGTGGTTATATGCATATTACAATCAAGCCTTAAGCTAGTAAAGTATATCAACCTAGATGAAGAGAAATTAATATTATGATATCCATGTGGAAGATTGTGGTGACAGAAAATGGGTGATCTGTGACTGCATCTGTGAAAGAGGTATACTCTGAATACTTTTCAGTTCATCTCCAGAATTTTTAAGCGAAGTGGATAAATGCCTCTTGAATCCAATCAATTCCCCTTGCACTAATTCTGTGCTGAATGAGGAAGTGGATTATGATTTAGCTTCTTATGTATATCTGCCTACAAAAACAAGTGGAAACAAACAAAAATGGACTAATTAGAAAAACTGGGAATTTAATCTGTTGAGAAGTTGTAAATCTCATTTTAAAGGAAGTAAATGGCATTTGAATTCTTTGGGCTTGGTTAGGCTGAGTTGACTTCCCTAGGTCTTATCATCTCTTATCATCATCTAGACATCATATCATGTCAGATATCCTGACAAAACTGGTCTGGTCTATACAGCTAACTCAGACCTGGAGCAAGATCTCTCTTTGACCTGTCTATGTGGCTCACTTGTGTGGCTACACCTTGTGTTCTTCATGGGACTTTCTACCTGAAAAATTTACGTTGTGTTTTTATCAAAGAGCTCACCAGGAAAACCTAAGGCTTGAGTTCTGCCTAATATTATAGAGTGGGATTATTGATGATTTCTTCTCTAGCAGTTGTTGAGAATGAACTCTTGTAAGTTAAAATGAAATATGGAAAAAAGTTAAAGGGGTGATGAAGGATGAGAATAATTAGACATGTGAAGGGCAGAAGGTACAGCTACAACATTAGCTATGAAGCAGCGAGTGAAAGGTAGCTAAAGAAAATAACAGCTGGAAAAGTAGAGAGATGCTAAGAAGAGGAGGAGGATAAATGGAGGTAGAGAGGAATTTTTAAAAATGCGTATTCAATGAGTTGTAATAGTGCCCAATCTTCCCCAGCTACAAAGTGTGTTTTATGTGTCCTAACAAATTCTGAAAGTCAGTTTTGACAAGGGGGTCTTCTAAAGGCATCACACTAGGCTATATAGATAAGCTGGTTTTATGACATTTGGTTTGGATTTCTAATCCAGCATGAAATAAGATTCATTTATTCACTGAAGTATTTATTAAACCTACTGCATGCCAGTCAAGGACCCAGGGACCAGGGACATGATTATGAGTAAGATAGAAAGGTGGCCAACAGATCAAGTCAAGTTATTATTTGGTGTGTCAAATGTAAGGAAATGCAATATGCACATGGTGTTATGAGAGCAAAGAAGTAGGGCATCTCTTGGCAGCTGGAGAGGCTCCCCAAGGAATGCTCCTTATTAGACTAGAATTTCTAGGATAACAGTACCTGATCTCCTCTTACTCACTCTGACATCCCTAGAACTAGCACAGTGCCTAGTATGTGATAGAAGCTGATAAAAATAAGTTGAATGATTGAACTAATCAAAACCCATCTTTACTTCATTTGCTTGGAGTGGAAATCATCCCAATGGGAGATATTGCCCCAAATCCTATTCTTTGATTCTTAGAATTTCTTTATGAGAACAAATTTATCTGGAAATATTGATTAATTAATCTGACATTTTTATTTCTTGCCCTTAAGGTTTCAAAAATACCAAAATTTCAGTGTAACCCCTCAAGTAATCACTACAGCAAGTAAAGTCAATGAAATATAAGAAAAGCATTGAGCATATCTTTTAAAAATTGTGGAAATAATCAATATGCAGTGCCAATGGAAACACTGTAATACAACATAAATTGAACTTTGGCAACTCGATGAAGGAAGGACATGCTCCTATTTGAGCTCTTTCACAATATATCTGTAGTGTTTTAACTAGATATTTACAGATAGTTGAAATACCTAAAGACCACTTGATGATTATTTGCAGCTACTTCTCTACACCAAGAAATTAGCTGCCAACTCTCCTATTCTAGCAGCTAAAGTTTGGAAAGCAGACAAAACAAAGACTTCAAAGGAATATCCTTTCATATTAAGACTCCCACAAATTGTGTGACGAAGGTCACAGAAAGTGAATTTCAAATGAGCAGACTTAGCATTTTACTGCTTTTTGGCATCTGGCATAGGTCAGTTAATCTTCCTGAGTCTGTTTCCTAAACTATAAAATGCAGATATTGTGGTGCTTGCCCAACTTCATGGCATTGCTATGAAGATCAAAAGAGATAATATAGGTAAAGGAACTTAGCAAACTGTAAAACTCCATATGAATATTAATTATTAAAATAATATCATGAATGGAAAATAGAATTCAAATTTCTGACCATGAATGTGGCCTGTGAAGAAATTTCAATGTTCCATATTCAGATCCAGAGCCCCGACTTGTTAACAGTTCACCACAAGATACTGAAAAGAATTTTGTGCTAGGCAAAAAGATTTAGGAATTGAGTAGAACAGGTTTTGTTTGTTGTTTGTTTGTTTGTTTTTAAAAGGCTAGTTCTCTGATCTCACAACCAAATCATGAGCACATTCCTTTAAAAGGATATCCTTTTAATGATTTAAGAAGCTTTTTAGGCTCTCCGGAGTTCTCACAGAGGCTAATATGGAAAACTCGCCTACCCAAGAGGCTTGGTTGACTAATTAGACAATCTGCACCAATCTGATGGCCCCAGCTGTACAAATAAAACCTGCCTTGATGGTGGAAAGCTCAGCAAAACTGGAAGGGGCAGGAACTGAGACAAGAATAAAAATCCAGGGGAGACAGCCGAGCCGACTGCTTTCTCTGAGTGTCTGAGAAGCAGCATCTTTATAAGACTAAAAGAGTTTATTTTAACTATAACTGAAAGAAACTAAGTACCAGTTACCACTTGCAAGGGTGATCTTTATCTGTCTTTGCTGACCTGAGAGAAAGGGAAGGAATCTTAAAAGGCTCTAGCAGCTGTGGGCTCCTCACAGAGGACATCTCCCGCACATTTCTAACATGTCTTGGATTTTTTCCAACCTTACCTTAACTTGTTAGAAGAAGTTGCTTATGGGAGTTAAATGCCCTCCCTTACGGGTGACCCCACATAGGTGTTACCAACTACCCTGCTCTCAGTAGAATCAGCATTTTCCCAGTCTGTTTCTGGTAAAGGCCAGTGCTTGCTTTGCGAAAGGTTTCGTGGTCTCCTCCTGGCTTGGTTTCCCTTGGAAGGCTCTCTCCCAGCACCTGTGAGCCCTCACCCAGAGAGACGGCTAATGTGCTAATTACCACGAACCCAAAAATGTAAGCTGTAAACAAATGAGAGCTGTGTTTATAATCAATCAGTTTTATAGCCTTCTGATGGTGATGATATCAGTGGCGTTTACACTGAAAGACCGCACAGCGTTCTTCAGCAGCTGGCCGCTTATGTTGCTCTAGAGCAGAGGACGTTGTGGCCCATTAATTGTAGTATTTGCACTGAAGGGAATGTTACTTTGGCCAAATGGCCAATCCTGGGTCTTAGGATTGCCAAATAAATTATTTTCAAAAATCTTAAAGTCAGTTTGGATGGTTTTCAAATTATCCGTGGTTTGGGGGCCTACACTTACCCCCAAATGAGAAACCAAAAATGCATTCTTTCTGAGCTGTAACTTGATATATACATGATTTGAAGACAGCAGGGAGATACTAATCCCAAGGAGAAACAGGAGGGGCATTCAGCCTTGGCCTGGATGCACAAAGAAGAGCTCTTCCCCTCTGATTTAGGGAATGATCTCTGGCACATCATGCTTCCTCTACTTATGCCTTGTTTCTCCACCTGAAGGCTAAGGTGGAGATGATGTGGCGGGAGATGCCTGCAGAACACTTTGTGATCATAAGACCAGGAGGATCCACGCAAAGCATAAATATCATAAAACGTGGCAAGAGAAATGTTTACACCAATCTGTGGTTTCTGATCAAAGCCAAAATTGCTGGGTTCTTGAATGAAAACTTCTGGCTGCACATGTGAGATTTGCAACTGCCTTTGGCACCTGTAAAATATGATTTGTGAGGTGTTGAACAATGTCCTGGGGGTCTCCAAAGCCTGCTTCTTTGGCATCCAGATCCTTCAATGTGTGGAGATGTGGGTGCATGAACTTTGGCTGCATTTTCGGTTTGTTAACAGAGCAAAGAATTTGCCAGTGAAGCCCCAGTGCATTTTGCCCCAAGTACCTTGCCCTTCATTTATAGACTCCTGGGAAAACCAAGCCCATCTGTTTCTCATTCATTTACACTTTACTCATCAAAATGTTGGTTTTGGTTGGATTCCTTTGTTTTCATTTCAAGAAACCTTTAAGAATGTAGAGTGGAAAAAAGATGGGTAATTAGCAAGGAGTGTTGATGACCCTAACCTCTCTGTCCTGTTTTTAACATTACTTATGGTCCATTGTGTGGTGACAAGCATTTTTTTTCCCTACTGTCCCACTTATCAATTTCTCTAAGTTAGTAAAAAAGGAAGGAAGAAAGAAAGGAAGGAAGGTCCTTTTTGCTTCTCTTCCACAACCAAAGATTTGGAAACAAGCTAGAATCTGCATGCTTCCATGAGCTAATAGTCATAGGATCTCAGATTTTGCCTTTCCTTTCTCAATCTCTTGTTTTTAAAGAGACAACAGCATTTTCTTAGGTTCGTGAAAGTGACTGGGAGTGGCTGGGAACTGTTTATCCCATTGACTTTAGGGAATAGGGTAAAAGAGTCTAGTATTCTTTTTTTTTTTTTTTTTGTCCTTTGTCAAGTACTCTTAAAACTATGAATATTTGTGAGCTGCAAGAAAAATAAATGCAATCTATTTTCTGGCCTTTGGGGGAGTTTTATATTCCCTTGAAGCAGCTTTTTTTCCCTCTAGCTTTTAGTCAAAATCAGTAATTGCAGGCATTTTAAGTGGGACCAAATTCCTTTCTTGCTTACAGTTGTAAACTTGCTGATCTTTGGAAGTGGAAGTAAAGTTAGATTACATCCTGTCTTCCCTCACCACCAGAAAAAAGAGAGATAACTCCCTCCCCAGTCCATAGTTTATACATTCCTGAATAACAACCATAATCCAAACTTTGTAGGAAGACAATGATAAATATCTCATTTAAAGAATGCATTACTGTTGATTATGTACTATATGTACTGTATAACTTTAAATAAGGTTATTATTTAAAGAACAAAGAATTTACATTGTTGGATTATTAAGTTTCAATAGAGGTAAACCTATGGTACTATTGTTAGGTATCTCAACAGCATCTTATTACATGTATTATTTTTAATGATGTGACAACCAGGTGCCCATATAACTTGACAAATTCATTTCCATTTTACCTAGTAGTGGCTTTACTTTTTGTCATGTGTGCCAGATGGTAGAAGACCAATATAATCTTCAAAACTTAACTAATTGAACAAAGGAGACATTGCTGTTATTATGGTATTTAGGAAGTTCCAGAATTACTACTATAGCTATGGCTTTATGTTAAATACTATTCAAGTGGGTGGCAGCCTAGCAATGGCACTGAGAGCCTGTGCTTTGGCAATTCCATTTACCTGGGTTGAAATCTGAGATCTGCTGCTTAGCATTAACTAAGGCAACTTAGTAAGCCTCTCTGTTTCCTTATTTATATGGTAGGAATAATAATAGTCTCTAGTCTAGTGGTACATTGATAAATGGCAATTTCCATTGTATAAATACTTGCACTGTGGCTGATTTCAAGTTGCCAACCAGAGTTGGGGAAAGATGAGCACAATTAGCTCTCTTGAGCTGGTACAGGCCATTGCCAGTGCTCCACTAACAGCACCCAAACCTTAGGATTGTTGGGAGTATTAAAGGCAATACGGCATGTGAATTGCTTAATATTGTGCTTGTATATACTTTATTTCCTTGATTATAAGATGCCTGAATTATAAGAAAAATCATTATTTAAAAGTAGATTTTTAAGGAAAAATGTATTTATTGGCTGTATATAACTTGTTTTAGAAATGAAAAAATGTTAATGTTGAAATTGCTGAAATAGTGTTTACTCTGTACTAGGTACTATACTAAGCACGTATCATAGGTAAGAAGCCTACATCACACATGCTTTTGGCCTATGATTATATTTATTTGTTTATTAAATTAGAAGTACTCTCTCAAATGTGGACATTCTGGGCCTTCTGGTTCTTTCATTAGAAGTTTTACCTCTACAAAGTCTCTCTGGCACATCTTGTATTAGTCTACTAAGGCTATTATAACAAAATGCCACCATCTGGTGGCTTAAACATCAGGAATATACTTATCACAGTTCTGGAGGCTGGAAGTCCAAGATGGAGATGTCAATAGATGTGGTTTCTCCTGAGGCCTCTCCTTGGCTTATAGATGGCTGTCATCTTGCTGTGTCCTCACACGGCCTTTTCTCTGTACACATGCACCCCTGGTGTGTATTGCTCTTCTTGTAAGGACACAAGTCCTACCATATTAGGGATTCAACACATGAAATTTGGAGGGACACAGTTCAGTTCATAACATACTACTGTAGGCTGTGTATTAGTTTCCTGTGGCTGCCATAACAAAGTGCCCCAAACTTGGGGGCTTAAAACAACAGCAATGTGTTCTTTTACAGTTCTGGAGGCCAGAAGTCCAAAACCAAGTTGTCATCAGGGCCATTCATGCTACCTTTGAAATATCTGGGGGAGCCTCATGTAGCTTTTAGTGGCTCCAGGCATTTCTTGGCTTGTGGTGGCATCACTCCAATCTCTCCCTACATCTGCACATGGCCTTCTTCTCTTCTCTATTCCATCCTCTCTCTTTTAATGACAGATATCATTGAATTTAGGGTCTACCCAGTTAATCTAGGATGATCTCATCTTAAGATCTTTAACTCAATTTTATCTGAAAAGACCCTTTTCCAAATAAGGTCATATGCATAGGTTCCAGGTGGACATATCTTTTTTGGGGGGCCACCATTCAACCCACTGCAGTCTGGTTAATTCATCCAACAAAATGCATGGGACAACATATTGATTTGTATCACAACTAATTATGGTGTCAGTGTCTAGTAAAGAAAATTATTTGAGTAATCTTGCTTTTAAAAAGCTTTTTGCAAACCCAGATCATCTGACACCAGCTGTGGCTGAAACAGCTGAGTGACTATCTGAGACATGGACCCTCCTATAACGTAGAGTTGTGGCTATGTTGCAACTGCCCAACTGGGGACTCCATTTCCCAGCTTCTTTGATTTGGTGTGACCATGTGACAAGTTCTGGCCAATGGTCTATAAATGGAAATGATGCATGTCACTTCCTGGCTAAGGTGGTTAAGTATTCTATGTGCCTTGTCCATACTCTCCTTACCTTTCATGGCAACCTTGGAGGGACTGCGTGAAGATTGTGCCTTACAAGATTAATGGAGACTGGATACCTGAGTCATCACTTGGGGATGAGCTACTCAGAAATGATGCCCATCAAAGAATATCCTTACATTTGCATGAATGGGAAAAAAATAAACTTTTGCTATATGAAGCCACTGAGATTCAGGAATTAATTGTTATTAGCAGTTAGCTTATTCTGACGAATTCTCCAGTTGGCACTATAATATATGCACAATAAAACACATTTTATAGTCAAATTGTAACATTGATTCATAAGGTATCCATTACATTATCTTGCCATGGTAGGAATTGGTCACAAAATAACATTGGCTAGAAGAAATGTTTGTCTGAAATAGATTCTAATCAGGAAATGCTACAAAGAAATGTTAAAGATTTTATGTAACTCACCTTAACTTTCCAGATTCACTTGTTTTCCCTAGAAGATGACCAAGAATCAATAGAAAATATTGAAAGCTTATCTCATGGGGAGAATTTCATAATTTGAGGAGTGGTTACAATACAGTGGGAAAGAACCTAGTGTTTAGAGTCAGATGAGTTTGTGTTTAAATCCCTGATATGCCACTTTTACTGTGTGACTTGGAAAAACTATTTAATATTTATTTTTAAATTAATTAACTAATTAATTTTTTGAGACAGGGTCTCACTCTGTAGCCCAGGCTGAAGTGCAGTGGCATGATCATGGTTCACTGCAGCCTTGAACTCCTGGCCTCAAGCAATTCTCCCACCTCACCTTCCCGAAGTGCTGGGATTACAGGTGTAAGCCACCATGCCCGGCCAAATTATTTAATATGCTTTTAAATAATTTAATATGCTTTGAAAATAATTTAAAAAGCATATTAAATAATTTGGCCGGGCATGGGGCTTACAATGCTTTACCTTTTGTATTTACAAAAATGAGAAAAATGGCCCCTACTTCACACATGTGATTATTGTGAGGATTAAATAAAATAATGAAACAATGTGATTGCTTAGCACATGCACAATTCATCACTATGGCTGTTTTATTGTTCTTATTGTTACTGATTGTGATGTGTGCTTTCTGAAAATACTCAGGATGTTTCTATTTCCACCACCAGCTTCTGATGTGGCTTGACCTTTGTAGCATCTAGATTGCCAGACACAGTCAGTTCTACTAGTGTATTGTTTGAGTTTAAACCATCTAGAAGAGGCTCACAAGCCTTTATATCATCCAGAAAATGGTCAGCCTGTATGGTGTGCAATCCTAGCCATGCTTTGAAAGGGATGGTAGAGGAGACAGACCAATAATATTTCCAGGGTTCCTGACAATGTACACACATAGGGCTCTGAAGCTATGCCATACCATCTATGGTGGAGAATTATGTACTAATTGGAAATCAGATCCTTGTGTGCCTCTGGGTTCTGGTAGAAACAGAGCACCTAATCACGGAACTTTGAGTGGCCATGTGACCTGAACTGTCTACCTTACTTGAGTTCTATCAGACCCACTAAGTTATAAATTACAATCCAACAGCAATCCAGATATAGAAGTGGCACATCTTGTATTGAGCATGAGCAGGGACAGAGGGCACAAGAAGGCTGCATGAGCAAGTAGCCCAGACTCCCATGCCGTCCACTACTCTTGCACCATTTCTACTCCCTCATCTTACGCCTAGGGCTACATACATAGTCTCATATGATCAGTTGACAAAAAAAGGCAAGTTTGGTTGTGGATATGTTGGTTTTGTATGTGGTTATGTAAAGAGGAATCTTTGCAGTGAACACAGCTTTGGGCAGTGTAGCCCATCTTCCTCTTTGTATGGTACAAGAAGTGATCAAAGGAGTAAATATCTACTGCCTCATGGGCAGTTGCAAATGGCTTGACTAAATGGTCAGGGGTCTAAAGGAGAGTGATTAGAATGTTGGGAACAAGCAGATATGGGGAAGAGAAATATGGATGACCCTATGCAGGTGTGCACTAAATGTGAAGATACTTGCACCACATTTCAGTGTTCCTGAACGTGAAGGAAAAGAGTGAAACAACTGGCTGGGCATGGTGGCTCACACCTATAATCCCAGCACTTTAAGAGGCTGAGGCGGGCGTATCTCAAGGTCAAGAGATTGAGACCATCCTGGTAACGTGATGAAACTCCATCTCTACTAAAAACACAAAAAGTTAGCTGGGTATGATGTCATGTGCCTGTGATCCTGGCTACTCGGGAGGCTGAGACAGGAGAATTGCTTGAACCCAGGAGGCGGAGGTTGGAGGTTGCAGTGAGCTGAGATAGCACCTCTGCACTCCAGCCTGGCGACAGAGTGAGACTGTCTCAAAAAACAAACAAAACAAACAAACAAAAAAGAATGAAACACCCAAGTAAATGGAATGATTTGGTCAGTTGATGTCAGCCAGTCTCTGTCATTGGTTACCCCAGGGTAGGAACAAGGTTGCATGAACAGAATAGCTATGATGGCAGAAAGGGAGGCTATACATTAATTTAAGAGTATGGTTTCTCACTCACTAATATTGATCTAGCTTTTGCTGCCGCCAAAAATCCAACATGACAGCTACAAGGACCAACAGAGAAACAGCCTTGAGGTCTAGCTCAAGGAGAACTACCAGTCATTTGATGCAAATTAGTTATATTGGACCCCTTCTACACAGAACTTATCTTGATTGGAATCAACACATATTTCAGGTATAAATATGGCTTTCCTGTCCCCAGGGCCTCAACCAGCCCCACTATCTGAGGACTTACTGAGTGTGTGATCCACAGACAGGGAATCCTGCCTAACAGCATGTTAGACCAAAGGCCAAATTTATAGCAAAGGAAATATGGCAGTGGCAGTGGGGGTGTGGCATTATCTCTGGTCCTGTCACATATTGCATCACCCAGAAGCTGCTGGTCAGATGATGGGATGAAACAGCTTTTTGAAAGTGTAGCTGAGTTGCCAGCTTTGGGATGATGTCGTACAGGGATGGGGGGCCATCTTCAAGGATGTGGCTTTTATCCCAAATCAATGTCTATCATGTGGTTCTGTATTCCTAATAGGTATAATATGTGGCTTCAGGAACAAAGGGGTGGCCTTACATATCATCCATTTACTGCCTCTTGGAGAATCTGTATTTTCAGTCCCCATAATTCTAAGTTCTGTTATCTAGAGGTTATGATTCCCAGGGGAGAATGCTTCTACCAGAGGACACGTAAGGATACTATTAAGGCCAGGCGCGGTGACTCACACCTGTAATCCCAGCACTTTGGGAGGCCGAGGCAGGCGGATCACGAGGTCAGGAGATAGAGACCATCCTGGCTAACACGGTGAAACCCCTGTCTCTACTAAAAATACAAAATATTAGCCAGGCATGGTGGCAGGTGCCTGTAGTCCCAGCTCCTCGGGAGGCTGGGGCAGGAGAATGGCGTGAACCCGGGAGGCAGAGCTTGCAGTGAGCCGAGATTGCGCCACCGCACAAAAAAAACTACTAAACTTAAATTATGTTTGCTTGGTCTCTATAGATTTATAGGACCAAAGAGACTATCAGTCAAAGAAAGGAGTCACCAGTGGCAGGGCTAGTTGACCTTGGTCGTTAGGCAAAGTAGGTTCAGGGAAGAATTTGGATCCTCTGAGTTGTCTATTGGTACTTCCATGCCCAATTTTGTTAGTAGACAGGTACATTCAGCAGTCATGGCCTGACAGGGCATGGTGATTAGGGCTCCAGGGTTGACTAGAGTTAAGGATATAGTTCCTCGCCTCCTCCCTGCCAAGTAAACCAACTAAATCAGCAGAGATGCTAGGTGAGAGTGAGGAGAATTTAAACTGAGACATAGAGGAAGAAGGTGATGAATATCAACTGTAGCTCTGTGACCAGCTGCCAGTAGCTAGGGCTGTTGTTTGTCTGATTAGCCTTCATTTGTAAGTTTCCCCAGAAAAAGAAAGATGGGGCAAATTTAATAGAGAAAATGAGTGGATATGTGTAGCACAAGGTATATTGTTATAGATGTGGTGTGCCACCCAATTTCCCACATCCAGTTAAAGATTTAGGCACTCATTTCACCTGGCTGCTGCAATGCTACCTGCAAATAGGTCACAGCTGAGTTCTTCACCAGGCACTGCTCTCAGCTGAAGGGAACTACCTCTCTGAGGTCGTATCCCTTCTTGGAGTAGCTCATATTTGATGGCTTGTCAATATAGGGGTACAAGGAATACCTTTCTAGCCTCTGAAGGGCCATCCCAGTTTCAGAACTCCCTATGGGATCTGTTGAGGTCTCTATTGCAATTGCAGCTCAACTTCCTCTTCTGCCTGACCCTGCTTTCCTCACTTCTTGTAAGTGTTGTTTCTGTGAGCAGTCTTTTATGGACGTTGTTACTGAGAGCAGGAAAATCTGAGAAACTGTTTGCAAAGGGAACTCAATCTATGACAATTATGACCATAGGAAAGATAAGAAAACACAGACAAAAATTCTACAGTTCTATCACCATTCTATTAATACCTTAATGAATTTCCCGCCAGTCTCTTTTCTATGAATATATATATATATATTCATAGTATGTGTGTGTGTGTGTGTGTGTATATATATACTGTATAAGTTTTTGCCATGAACGCTGTTTTTATGTCTTACTTTTAAAACCTAATATATTGAGAATATCTTATGTCATTCTTCTGTATCATCACTTTTAGTTGCTGCATAATTCATGTATGGATGTACCAATATCTTAATGTGTAGTTTCTAATTTTTTCATGACTGTATTATGAATAATACAGTAATGGTCATCTTTGTAGCTGAATCTTTGTCTATCCATGGTTTTTTAGTTTATTTGTAAGTGTAGAATTGTTGACCAAAAGTTATATTTTATAGATATATATAAAATCAACACTATACTCCAAATAGGTTACATGACCCATTCGTTAAAATATGCAGTGTCTTGATCCTCAGCCCTCTAGTACTGGTGTGTAATGTGTTCACTAAGATGATTTTGCCACCAATTAATTCATTCTAATTTTTTACAGAGTATGGAGGCCCCATTTTAAAGATTTGTTTTAGGGAACAAGGTGGCAGAATAGAAAGCTCCACTGATTTTCCCTCATAGAAGGACGACAAGTTAACAACTATCTACACAGAAAAACACCTTTATAAGAACCAAAAATCAGGTGAGCACTCATAGTACCTGGTTTTAACTTCATATTGCTGAAAGAGGCTCTGAAGAGATAGAAAAAAACAGTCCTGAATCATTGTTGCCACCCCTTCACCACGCCCAGCAGCTTTGTGTCTCCAGGTAATCTTGAAAGGCAATCTAGTCCATAAGGACTGCAACTCATAGGTGAGTCCTAGTGCTGAACTAGGCCCAGAGACAGTGGACTGGGGGGTGCCTGCAACATACTGAGACACCAGCCAGGGAAAGCCAAGAGAGTGCTGGCATCACCTGTCCCCTAACCCCAAGGCGCACAGCTCATGGCTCTAAAAGAGACCTCTTCCTTCTGCTTGAGGAGAAAAGAAGGAAGAGTGGGGAGGACTTTGTCTTGCATCTAGAATATCAGCTCAGCCACAGCAAGATATGGCACTGGTCAAAGTCGTGAGATCCCCAGTCCAGGCCTTAGCTCCCAGATGACATTTGTACACACACCCTGGGCCAGAAGGGAACCCACTACATTGAAGAAAAGGACCCAGTCCTGGCAGCATTCATCACCTGCTAAATGAAGAGCCCTTGGGCCCTGAATAACCAGCAGTGATACCCAGGTACTACATCAAAGGTCTTGGGTGAGCCTCTGAGACCTGCTGGTCTCAGGTGAGACTCAGCACATAACGAGCTGTGGTGGCTATAGGGCAAAACTCCTTCTGCTTGAGAAAAGCAGAGGAAAAAGTAAAGTGGACTTTTTCATGCACCTTAAGTACCAGCATGGCCACAGTGGGGTAGAAAACCAAGCAGGCTCGTGGGGTTCCCGATTATAAATCTTGACTCTTGGATGGCATTTCTGGACCTGCCCTGGGCCAGAAGGGAGACCACTTCCCTGAAGGATGAGTCCCAAGCCAGGCGGTATTCATGCCAAGCTGACTGAAGAGACCTTGGGCTGTAAGGGAACATCAGTAGTAGTCTGTTGGTACTCCTCATGGCCTGGGTTGATGGTGCCTATAGCGTGAGGCTCCTCTGCCTTTGAAAAGGGGACGAAAGAGTGGGAGGGACTATATCTTGTGGTTTGAGTGCCAGCTCAGCTACAATACAGTAGAATACCAGGTAAACTTCTAAGGTCTTTTTTTACTTTAGTCCCTGACTCCAGACAGCACTTCTGTACCCGCCCAGGGCCTATGGGACCTTACCACCCTGAAGGGAAGGACACAGGCCTGGCTCACTTTGCCACCTCCTGATTGTAGAGTCCTGTGGCCTTGAGTGAACATAGGTAGTAGCCAGAAAGTGGTTATAGCAGGCCTTGGGTTAGACCCAGTGCTGTGCTGGCTTCTGGTCTGACCCAGTGCGGTCACAGTGGTGAGTGCCATAGAGGTGCTTGTGTCACTCCACCCCTAGCTTTAGATGGCTCAGAACAGAGAGAGAGACTTTATGTTTGAGGGAAAGTAAGGGAAGGGAACAAGAGTCTCTGCCTGATAATCCAGAGAATTCTTCCACATCTTGTCTAAGACCATCAAAGTGGTACTTCTATGAGTCCGCAAGAACCACAGTGTTACTGTGGCTTGGGGTGCCGCTTAAAGCAGATACAGCTTAGATAACAACATCTAAGTCCTTTCAAATATCTGGAAAGCCTTCCCAAGACAGGTGGCTGCAAATAAGCCCAGACAGTGAAGACTACCTAACTCTTCAATGCCCAGACACTGAAGAACATCTACTAGCATCAACACCATGCAGGAAAACATGACCTCACCAAATGAACTAAATAGGACACTAAGACATTTGACCTCCCAGACAGAGAATTCAAAATAACTGAGTCGAGGAAACTCAAAGAAATTCAAGATAACACAGAGAAGGAATTTAGAATTCTATCATATAAATTTAACAAAGAGATTGAAATAATTAAAAAGAATCAACCAGAAATTCTGGAGCTGAAAATGCAGTTGGCATATTGAAGAATGCATCAGAGTCCTTTAATGGCAGAATTGATCATGCAGAAGAAAAAAGTAGTGAACTGGAAGACAGGCTATTTGAAAATACAGTTAGAGGAGACAAAAAAGAATAAAAAACAATGAAGCATGCCTGTAGGATCTAGGAAATAGCCTCAAAAGGGAAAATCTGAGTTATTGGTCTTAAAGAGGAGGTAGAGAAAGAGATAAAGGTAGAAAGTTTATTCAAAGGGATAATAAAAGAGAACTTCCCAAATCTAGAGAAAGATATTAATATCCAAATACAGGAAGGTTATGGAACACTAAGCAAATTTAAGGAGACCTCCAAGGTAGTCTCCAAAGGAGACTTAATTGTCAAACTCCCAAAGGTCAAAGATAAAGAAAGGATCCAAAAAGCAAGCAAGAGAAAAGAAATAACATACAATGAAGCCCCAGTGTGTCTGTCAGAGACCTCTAAGGTAGTCTCCAAAGGAGACTTAATAGTCAAACTCCCAAAGGTCAAAGATAAAGAAAGGATCCGAAAAGCAAGCAAGAGAAAATAAATAACATACAATGAAGCCCCAGTGTGTCTGGCAGCAGACTTTTCAGGGGAAACTCTACCGGCCAGGAGAGAGTGGCAATACATATTTAAAGTGCTGAAGGAAAAAAAACTTTTGCCTTAGATTAGTATATCCAGTGGAAATACCTTTCAAACTTGAAAGAAAAATAAAGACTTTCCCAGATAAACAAAAGCTGAGGGATCAATACCAGACGTATCCTACAAGAAATGCTAAAGGGAGTACTTCAATCAGAAAGAAGAGGACATTAATGAACAATAAATAATCTCCTGAAGGTACAAAACTCACTGGCAATAGTAAGTACACAGAAAAATACAGAATATTAAAACAGTGAAACTGTGGTATGTAACCTCCTCTTACCCTAAGCAGAAAGACTAAATGATGAACCAATCAAAAATAATAACTACAACAATGTTTTAAGACATAGTACAATAAGATATAAAGAGAAACAACAGGCCAAGCGCAGTGGCTCACACCCATAATCCCAGCACTTTGGGAGGCCGAGGTGGGTGGATCTTGAGGTCAGGAGTTTAAGACCAGCCTGGCCAACATGGTGAAACACTGTCTCTACTGAAAAATACAAAAATTAGCCTGGCATGGTGGTACGTGCCTGTAATCCCAGCTACTCAGGAGGCTGAGGCAGGAGAATTGCTTGAACTCAGGAGGTGGAGGTTGCAGTGAGCCGAGATCATGCCACTGCACTCCAACCTGGACAACAGAGCAAAACTCTGTCTCGGAAAAAAAGAGAAACAACAAAAAGTTAAAAAGCAGGGAGACAAAGTTAAAGCATAGAGTTTTTAATAGTTTTCTTTTTCCTTGTTTATGCAAATAGTATTAAGTTGTTATCAGGTTAAAATAATGGGTTATAAGGTGGTATTTGCAAGCCTCATGGTAACCTCAAATCAAAAATCATACAGTGAACACACAAAAAATATAAAGCAAGAAACTAAATCATTCACTAGAGAAAACCACCTTCACTAGAGGAAGACAGGAATGAAAGAAAGAAGGAAGAGACCACAAAACAAACAGAAAACAAATAACAAAATGGCAGGAGTTAAGTCCTTACTTATCAATAACATTTTATGTAAATGAAACCTTCCAATCAAAAGACACAGATAGGCTGAATGGATGAAAAAACAAGACCCATTGGTCTGC
Organism: Macaca fascicularis; assembly: GCF_037993035.2. Classification (NCBI taxonomy): domain Eukaryota; kingdom Metazoa; phylum Chordata; class Mammalia; order Primates; family Cercopithecidae; genus Macaca; species Macaca fascicularis. Next base: position 121,912,065 of record NC_088381.1, on the reverse strand, counting down.
TGCCTACAAGAAATACACTTCACCTATAAAGACACACATAGACTGAAAATAAAGGGGTGGGAAAAGATATTCCATTCCAATGGAAACCAAAAAAGATCAGGACTGGCTATACTTACATCACACAAAATAGAATTCAAAGACAAAAAATATAAGAAGAGACAAAGGTCACTATAAAATGATAAAGGGCTCAATTCAGCAAGAGAATATAACAATTTTAAATATATATGTACCCAACACTGGAGCACCCAGATATATAAAGGAAATATTATTCAAACTAAAGAGAGATACAATAATAGCTGGAGATTTCAACACCCCACTTTCAGCATTGAACAGATTTTCCAAAGAGAAAATTAAAAAAGAAACATCAGATTTAATCTGTACTATAGATCAAATGGATCTAATAGATATTTCCAGAACATTTTATCCAAGAACTGCATAATACTCATTCTTTTCCTTAGCACATGCATCATTCTCAAGGATAGACCATATGTTAGGGCACAAAACAAGTCTTAAAACATTTAAAAAATTGAAATAATAGTAAGCATCTTCTCTGATCACAATGGAATAAAACTATAAATTAATAACAAGGAATTTTGGAAGCTATACAAATACATGGAAATTAAACAATATGCTCTTGAATGACCAGTGGGTCAATGAAGAAATCAAGAAGTAAATTGAAAAATTTCTTGAAACAAATGATAATGGAGACACATACCAAAACCTGTGGGATTCAGCAAAAACAGTACTAAGGGGGAAGTTTACAGCTGTATGTGGATACATCAAAAAAGGAAAAACTTCAAATGAACAGTCTAATGATGTATCTTAAGGGAACTAGAAAAGCAAGAGCAAACCAAACCCAAAATTAGGAGAGAAAAGAAATAATAAAGATTAGAGTAGAAATTAATGAAATTGAAATGAAAATATACAATACGAAATATAAGAGAAACAAAAAGTTATTTTTTTAAGATAAACAAAATCGACAAACCTTCAGCCAGACTGAGAAAAAAAAGAGAGAGGATCCAAATAAATAAAATTAGAAATGAAGAAGGAGAGATTACAACTGATACTACAGAAATTTAAAGAATCACTAGTGGCTACCGTGAGCAACTATACGCCAATATATTGGAAAATATAGAAGAAACTGACAGAATCTTGGATACATACAACCTACCAAGATTGAACCATGGAGAAATCCAAAATCTGAACAGAACAACAACAAGTAACAAGATCAAAGCCATAATAAAGAGTGTCCCACTAAAGAAAAACCTGGGACCAGACATTTAAAGAATTAACACCAATTCTACTCAAACTATTCTGAAAAACAGAGGAGGAGAGAATTCTTCCAAACTGATTCTACAAGGCCAGTATTACCCTGATACCAAAACCAGATGAAGACACATCAAAAAAGCAAACTACAGGCCAACATCTCTGAAGAAAATTGATGCAGAAATCTTCAATAAAATTCAAGGAAATCATAAACAATACATTAGAAAGATCATTTATCATCACCCAGTGGGATTTATTCCTGTGATGCAAGGATGGTTCAATGGATGCAAATCAATCAATGTGATATACCATATCAACAAAATAAAGGAAAAAACCATATAATCATTTCAATTGATGCTGAAAAAGCATATGATAAAATTCAACATCCCTTCATGATAAAAAACCTTAAAAAAACTGAGGATAAAAGGAACATACCTCAACATAATAAAAGCCATATATGACAGACCCACAGATAGTATCATCTGAATGGGGAAAAACTGAAAGCCTTTCCTCTAAAATCTGGAACATGACAAGGATGCCCACTGTCACCATTGTTATTCAACATAGTACAGCAAGTGCTAGCCAGAGCACTGAGACAACAGAAAGATATAAAGGGTATCCAAACTGGAAAGAAATAAGTCAAATCATCCTTGTTTGCAGATGATATGATCTTATGTTTGGAAAAGCCTAAAGACTCCACAAGAAAACTATAACTGATAAACAAATTTAGTAAAGTTGCATGATAGTAAGTCAACATATAAAAATCAGTAGCATTTCTATATGTCAACAGTGAACAATGTGAAAAACAAAAAAGGTAACCCCATTTATAATAGCCACATATAAAATTAAATACCTAGGCATTATCTTAACCAAAGAAGCAAAATATCTCTATAATGAAAACTATAAAACACTGATGAAGGAAATTGAAGAGACCACCAAAAAATGGAAACATATTCCATGTTCATGGATTGGAAGAATTAGTATTGTTAAAATGTCCATACCACTCAAAGCAATATATAGACTCAATGCAATTCCTGTCAGAATACCAATGACATTCTTCACAGAATAGAAAAAAAACATTCTAAAACCCATATGGAACTACAAGAGACCCAAAATAGCCAAAGGTATCCTAAGCAAAGGAACAAAACTGGGGGAATCACATTACCTGACTTCAATTTATACTACAGAGCTATAGTAACCAAAACAGCATGGTACTGGCATAAAAACAGACACATAGACCAATGGAACAGAATGGAGAACCCAGAAATAAACCCACACACCTACAGTGAACTCATTTTTAACAAAGGTGCCAAGAACATACACTGGGGAAAAGACAGTCTCTTCAATAAATGATGCTGGGAAAACTGGATATCCATATGCAGAGGAATGAAATTAGACCCTTATTTCTTGACATATACAAAAATCAAATCAAAATGGATTAAATACTTAAATCTGAGAACTCCAATTATGAAGCTACTATAAGAAAACATTGGAGAAAATCTCTAAGACATTGGTCTGGGCAACGATTTCCTGATGAATATCCCACAAATGCAGGCAACCAAAGCAAAAATGGACAGATAGTATCACATGAAGTTAAAAAGTTTCTGCACAGCAAAGGATACAATCAACAAAGTGAAGACATGACCCACAGAATGGGAAAAAATATTTGCAAACTACCCAGCTGACAAGGAATTAACAACCAGAATATATAAAGAGCTCAAACAACTGTGCAGGAAAAAAATCTAATAACCTGATTGAAAAATGAGCAAAATATTTGAATAGATATTTCTCAAAAGAAGGACATAAAAATGGCCAACAGACATATAAAAAAGGTACTCAACATCACTGATCATCAGAGAAATGCAAATTAAAACTACAATGAGATATCTCACTCCAGTTAAAATGGCTTATACCCAAAAGACAGGCAATAACAAATGCTAGCAAGGTTTTGGGGAAAAGGGAACCCTTGTACACTGTTGGTGGACATGTAAATTAGGACAACCACTGTGGAGAACAGTTTGGAGATCCCTCAAAAAAACTAAAAATAGAGCTACAATGTGATCCAGCAATCCCAGTTCTGGGACTATACTCCAAAGGAAATCAGTATATTGAAGAAATATTTGCACTTCTATGTTTGTTGCAGCACTGTTTACAATAGCTAAAATTTGGAAGCAACCTAAGTTTCCATCAACAGGTGAATGGATAAAGAAAATGTGGTACATATACACAGTGGAGTACTATTCAGCCATAAAAAAGAGTGAGATCCAGTCATTTGCAACAACAGGGATGGAACTGGAGATTATGTTAAGTGAAATAAGCCAAGCATGGAAAGACAAACATTGCATGTTCTCACTTATTTGTGGGATCTAAAAATCAAAACAATTAAACTCATGGACGTAGAGAGTAGAAGGATGGCTACCAGAGGCTGGGAAGGGTAGCAGGGTGCTGGGGCGGGGGCGGGGGGAGGGAGATGGGAATGATTAATGGGTAAAAAATAAATGAAAAGAGTGAACAAGTCCTACTATTTATTTGATAGCACAGTAGGGTGACTATAGTCAATAATAACTTAATTGTACATTTTAAAATAACTTAAAGAGTATAACTAGATTGTTTATAACTCAAAGGATAAATGCTTGAGGGGATGGATACCCCGTTCTCCGTGATGTGTTTATTTCACATTGTATGCCTGCATCAAAACATCTCATGTACCCCATAAATATATACACCTATGTACTCACAAAGATTTTAAAAAATAAATAATAAAAGCTTTTTTAAAAAGGTTTGTTTTATTTAGGAGATTCTATTCCCAGTATTTCATTCAGCATGTGGGGAATCAAGGTGTGTAAATTTCTTCTCACTTTTTAAATTGTTTCAACCAGGAGAAGAGAGAACAGACATAAGACTCTATACTTTGTTACATATGTTAACTCCTAGTTCACATCAATACCCTTTACCTCTATACTATATAAATAAGGTATACATTTTAAAAGATTGTCTGAAACTGTACTACTGTTTCTCCGAAGGGACAATTGTTCCACATGAAAGAAAGGAGAGGACACACTCAGCCAGAGGCAGGCCCTCATTCCAATTAATGGACTTCTTGGAGGAGAGCATAAGTAATTGGTTTTGAGGTTGTTTCCACTGCCTTTGAAGGACAATTGAAGTGCTCATCAAGATGTGCCAAATGTTTATAGAGTGCCTCTTTGGATGAGTATCTGTTTTAAATAAGTGAATTTAAAGGGGCCTGTAACTCACTTAAATTACACCAAGATGGGAGACTGGAGACAGGATATAGCTTCCAGTTGAAATTCCTTGATCTCTGGTTTAGTCTTAATTTTATAGATAACAAGAGCCATCATTTGAAGAACTTTAACCAGTTGTGCTCAAATGGTATTCAGATGGGACACAAGCTGCAGGCTGTACCCAAGCTTGTTGGTTCAGATTTATTTTCTTCTTAATGCAAAGGCTTGATGTTTGTTGGTCCAAAGAGCACATATGGCTTATGGCTTGAAAAATGTCTTGTGCTTCTCTCTGACCAGAACAAAAGTAGGGCTAAGAGAATGCAGTGCCCTTATCACTGGCACCTGGGCACCACGGTGCTGTCTGTTAAGTCTAGAGAAATCAGCTGTTGAATTTTGGTGAGACAACCCCCCTTTCTTCCTTCTAGGGGAAGCCCAACTCATACTTTCCTGAGACTGGGCTCTCAATCCAGGTTAAGGCACTAGATTTAAAGCTCCAATGAAGTACCCACTTGGCTGAGGTGCTGAGAGGAGGCTGGGTGACTGTGAGAGATACCAAGAGGACTTCATTATGGAAGGTAACTGATGGAACAATTAAGAGAAAGGAAGGCCTGGACATGCAATGAGTAAAAGAGGACCAGCCTGAAATTTCCTTGTCATCTGCCACTAAATGAGAAAGGAAAGACTAGTGGATGAAGATTGAGGACTAACGTCGAGACTTGTGTCTTCTGCTAACTAAGCTTGTGGTCTTGGACAAGTCATCTACTTTTATAGGCCCTTGATTTTCAAATGTTGTAAAGTCAATTCAGATGAGAAAATCACTAAGGTCATTTTCATTTTAAGTTGTGAAATTCCCTGATTTTATTTCGAAGAGTATGTTCAAATTATATCTAATGTTTTGCCTTTAAGATTTCAGGCACTTTTCACATTTGTACTGTAGACCTGTGTTTACTTCTATGTCTTAAATCTTAGCTTACTTTTAAATGGCTGCTCACAGCTGGGCATGGTGGCTCACACTGTAACCCTGACACTCCAGGAGGCTTGAGGCCAGAAGTTTCAGACCAGTTTGGGTAATACAATGAGGCCCCATCTCTATTTAAAAAAAAAAAAAAAAACCGCCAGGTGTGTGGTGGCGTGCCTGAAGTCCCAGATACTTGGGAAGCTGAGGTGGGAGGATCACTTGAGCCCTGGAGTTCAAGTCTCCAGTGAGCCATGAAGCCAGCCCTGCACTCCAGCTTGGGCAAAAGAGCTCTCAAACATACAAACAAACAATTTTTTAAAAAAGTAAATGACTGTTCACTTCTGCCCTCTCCCACCCTTGACTCCAAACACCTGTGGACATCATCCCCTTCACCATAGTGCCCAAAACCCATAGTAGGAAAATGACCACTACCCATGCAGGCCCTTCGTGCCACGCAGGGGTTCTATCACGTTGTCTTATTTCAGGCTTTTCCTACTTTCCTAGGCAACTCTTTTCATCTCTCTTCAAGCCTTGCAACTTTTTCCCTCATCCTCACTCTCAGCTGATGAATCTGCTTCCTATTTTACTTTGAAAATAGAAGCAGTCAGATGAAGATTTATACATGATCCTGTTGCCTCATCTATTCACCTATATGCGTCTTCATCTTTATACTCTGCCTTCCCTTCTGTTACGGCAGATAAATTATCTATATATCTACCTAAGGCTAACTCCTATAGTTGCACACTAGGCTCTACTCCTCTTGCCTACTAAAGAATATTGTTCCAGTACTTGCCTCCTGTCCCCATTGCATCATCAAAATTTACCGTCTCTAATGGATCATCCCCACAGCATACAAACATGCTGAAATTCTGCACATCTTAAATGAAAATTCTCTCTTTTCCCCACATTTCTCTCCAGCTATAGCTCTATTTCTCTATTGCTGTATACAGCGAACTCTTCAAAAGAGTTGTCGGTAGTACCTATTTCCAATTTACTTCCTCTTGTTCCTTTTGTATCCACTGCAATGACTTCCTTGTAGCCAAATCCAGTAGTAATTGTTAGTCCTGATCTTATTTGACCTATCTCAACATTTGATCCCATTAACTACTCTTTCTTTCCTGAAATGTTACTGTGGTTCTTTTCTCCTTAACTTGCGCTCCAAGAACCTTTTGGTTCTCATCCTGCTTTACATGCTGTTCCTTCTCATTTTCTTTTGCTGGGCCTCCTCTCTCCTCCACCTCTAAACATCAGGCTGCTCAACAACATAGTCCTTAGACCTCTTCTCTTCTCCTTTGTATGGACCCACTTCTTAAGTGATTTCATCCAGTCCATGATTTTAATTTCATCTATATTCTGATAACTCCCAAATATATGTCTCCAGTCCAGAAATTTTCCCTTAACTTCAGGCTCATTTAGCTAATTATCTATTCTACATGCATATCTGATAGGTATCTCAAACTTAATATGTTATAACTACACTGTGATTCCTTCCCCATTTCTAAATCTATGCATCACAATAACTGACAATTCCATTTCTTTCGTTGCTTAGGCCAAAACTCTTGGAGACATTTATGAAAATTTTTGCTTACATCCCATTCTGTTGGTGTCTCTACCTTCAGAATATATCCAACATTCAACTACTTCTTACCCCCTGCACTACTATTTACATGATCTCCTTGGTATCCTTTCTTCTGTCCTTAATACCAGTTATATTTTCAACACAGTGGACAGAACAGTCTTTAAAACTTTAAGTCAGGTTATGTGACTCCTTTACTTATAGCACCCCATGGTTTTTTGTTCGTTTGTTTTTTAAATAATAGAATAAAGCCCAGAGTTCTTACCATGACATACAAATGCTCCAAATATTCTCTGTCACCCTTTCCCTCTCTAACACCTCTCACCTCATCTTCTAGCTCACTGCCCCTCATTACCTCCTCTTCAGCTACACTGGCCTCCTCGATATTCTTATTTCAGTGCCTTTGCACATATTGTTCCCTTGGCTTGGCATAGTCTTCCCACAGTAACCTACAAGGTTCACAATGTCACCATATGTGAAATAGCCACTCACTCTGCATTACTCTCATTTTGACCCCATTTAATTTTTCTCCATAACATTTATCACCATCTGACATATGTCTACATAAAATTTGTTTGTTGGCTATCTTCTCCCAGTAGAAGTAGGTACAAACTTTACAAGGGCAAGATCTTACTCTATTCTGTTCATTGCTGAGTTCGCAGTGCCTATACCTGGGCTCAGCACATAGTGAGTGCCCAGTACTTACTTATTGTATAAACGTGTGAATGAATGAAGACGTTCAGCCTAGTCCCATGGGTTTTGGAAGAACTGGGTTGGGAAAAGTAGGATGAGAGGTATAGGAGACTGGTCTAGCTGGGAGCCATGTTACCCATATGTTGTCTGTGAACATGCTGAGTCGAGATGTAATCGCACAGCTTCACTTAAAAAACAGACAATGCTGAAGCTCAGGAAGGTAAATTCCCATGTTGTTGGTTTGATGTGGTAAGGCAAGGATGTACAGAGCTCGAGTTGGATAGAATAAATGACTTTGCTCCTCCAGTTAGTTGATTTACTTTCCTGTTGGTCATGCCCTTAGGTGTAATCATAATTCAATAATATGCATGTGCCAAAAGATTGCCTGACAAACGTGCTTCTCCATTAGCTTATGTGTGTATTTTTGTGTGCACGTGTTTCCAACAGTGTGCCAGATGACAGAAATTCAGAAACCATCATCCCAGTTGAAATCTGTGGTTCATTCAACACAATAGTCCCTTGCCAATAGCAGTCCAAAGAAATTAGGTCAAAATAGATATGGGCACTTGATAGCACATTGTCATTTGTAAGGCTAGAGCTCAAACTCACACCAGCTTTAACGAACAAACACAAATTATTGACTCAAAAATCTTTGAAGTTTAATGGATATTTTTAGGTATGGCTAGATTGAGGGACTCAATGAAATAATAACTTTGTATATATCTATTTGATTCTTCTTTCCTGGGTTGGTTCATTCTCAAACAGGCTTTCTACAAATGATGGCAAAGATAGTTTCAGGCAGTTCCAAGCTTATGTGGTCCCTAGCCCTACCACAATTCCATGAAGTTGGCAAGGGGCAGGGCATAAAAAGAAGCATAGCAGGGCAAATCAAAAAGTAACATTACCACTCTTCTCCTAATGGCCATTTGTGAAGATGACTTATTCAGTAAGTTTAAATGTGTTTTTATTTCCTTAAAGTCAATGACATAGTTTTTTTTTTCTTTTAAAATTCAGCTGTCTTTTATTACCATGTTTCTTAGAACCCCATAATGTTTTGTTTCCTCTGCAGCTCTTTCTGGCATAATGTTATTGTTCCTAAGAGCGTTGATGAGGCTTTGGAAATTTTAGACCAAACACAATTGAAATTATGGCTAGCCCCTTTGGTGCTGCTGTCATGACTTGATGAAAATTATACAGACTGGGGCAACATCTCTGAGATCTAATGCAAGCAGTGTGGTCCTTTCCACTGAAACAGCCCTCACACCATCCATAGGCCCCAAAGGCAAAAATTAGTTGAATTCTGCTCCAGAATGAGATATAGCTTGAGAACAAACTCATAATTTAGGAAATCAAAAGGTTCTGCTGGCATTTCAGTAATGAGGTTTGGGACTGGTGAATGCGAATCCTTCAACATGGGCCTGGGATGTCACTTCCTCAGTCTGCTTGATTCAGAGAGTGGGATGGGAATCTTCACCTTGGGCTTAAAGCAAATGGGTCTTTGCCATCAGAAAGTCACTGTTCTACTCATCTCTAGTGAACCTTGATGATGATTCTCAGATGGGAGGTCAAGGAAATTGAATTAGAGATAAGACAGGTCAGGGTTTATAGTTGCAATAGTTGCAAGCAGCAAAACTAATTCCACAGATTTTAAGTAGAAAAAGAGTGTACAGTTGACCCTTCAACAATGCAGGGTTAGGGGTGCCAACCCCCATGCAGTTGAAAATCCACACATAACTTTGGAGTCCTCAAAAATGTAACTACTAAAAGCCTACTGTTGACCGAAAAGTTTACCAATAACATAACTGTCGATTAACACATATGTTGTATATTATATCCTGTATTCTTACAAAAAAGGAAGCTAGAGAAAAGAAAATGCTATTAAGAAAATTATAAGGAGAAAATATATTTACTATTCATTAAGTGGAAGTAGGTGATCATAAGGGTCTTTATCATCATCTTCATGTTGCGTAGGCTGAAGAGGAGGAGGAAGAGTTGGTCTTGCTGTCTCAGGGTGGCAGAGGCAGATGAGGTAGAGGAGGTGAAGGGGGAGGCAGGAAAGGCAGGCACACTGGGGGTGAATTTTATTGAAAAAAATTCACATATGACTGGACCTGTGCAGTTCAAACCTGTGTTACTTAAGGGTTACCTTATGAGAAAAATACTGGATGACCCACAAGGTCACTGGGATGGATGGAGATCCAGATCCAGAAACTTGGCAGGGATATTAGTGTTATGGGTTGAATTGTGCTCCACCCCAATCCCCAAATATGGTGGACTCCTTATCCCTGATATCTCAAGGTAACTTTATTTGGAAATAGAGTCTTTGCAGATATAATCAAGTTAAAATGTGGTCATACTACATTAGAATGGTTCCTAATCCAGTGACTGGTATCTTTGTAAGAGAAAGGAATGGAGATTTACACACAGAGACAAAGAAGGGAAGAAGACCTGTCAAGATGAAGGCAGAAATTGGAGTTTTGTTGTCACAAACCAGGGAATGCCAAAAATTGCCAGCAAGCCCTAGAAGCTAGAAGAGACAAAAATGGATCTTTCCTAGAGTCTTTGGAGCAAGCAAGGTCCTGACAGTACCTTGATTTCAGATTTCTAACTTCTAGAACTGTGAGAAAATAAGTTTCTGTAGTTTTAAAGCTACCCAGTTAGTGGTATAGGGATACCTCATTTTATTGGACTTGGCAGATATTGCGTTTTTTACAAATTGAAGGTTTGTGACAACCTTGCGCTGAGCAAGTCTGTCGGCACCATTTCTCCAACAGCATGTGCTTACTTCATGTGTCTGCGTCACATTTTGTTAATTCTTGCAACATTTCAAACTTTTGTTAATTCTTGTAATATTTCAAACTTTTTCTTGTGGTTATGTCTATTATCATGATCTGTAATCAGTAAACTTCTATGTTACTGTTGTAATTATTTTGGGGTGCCACGAGCCACACCCATGTAATAAGGCACATAATTGATAAATGTTGTGTGTTTTCTGACTGTTCCACTGACCAGCCATTTCCCTATAATATTGAAATTAGGCAAATTAATAACCCCACAGTGGCCTCCAAGTGTTCCAAGAGCCACGCATTTCTCACTTGAAATCAAAAGCTATAAATGATTAAACTTTGTGAGGAAGGCATGTTGAAAGCTGAGACAGGCTGAAAACTCCTTGCACCAAACAGCCAAGCTGTGAATGCAAAGGAAAGGCGTTTGAAGAAAGTTAAAAATGCTACTCTGGTGCACACATGAATGAAAAAGCGAAACAGCCTTATTGGTGATGAGGAGAAAAATTTTAGTGGTCTGGATAATAGATCAGATCAGCCACAACATTCTCTTAAGTCAGAGCCTAGTCCAGAAAAAAGCCTTAATGCTTTTCAATTCTGTGAAGGCTATGCGAGGTAAGGAAGCTGCAGAAGAGTTGGAAACTAGCACAGGTTGGTTCGTGAGGTTTAATGAAAGGTGCCATCTCCATAACATAAAAGTGCAAGGTGAAACAGCAAGCACTGATGGAAAAGCTGCAAGTTATCCAGAAGATCTAGCTAAGATTATTAATGGTGGTGGCTACACTAAACAGATTTCCAATGTACAAAAAACAGCCTTCTATTGGAAGATGACATCTAGGACTTTCACAGAAAGGAGGAGTCAATATCTGGCTTCAAAGCTTCAAAGGCTAGGCTGACTCTCTTGTTAGGGTCTAATGCAGCTGGTACTTGAAGTTGAAGCCAATACTCATCGGTGAATCTGAAAATCCTAGGACCCTTAAGAATTACGCTATATCTACTCTGCCTGTTTTCTACAAATGAAACAATGATACCTGGATGGCAAAACACCTATGGTTTCCTGGGTATTTTAAGCCCACTGTTGAGATCTACTGCTCACAGAGAAAAGATTCCTTTTAAAATAAGACTGCTCAGTGACAACACACCTAGTCACCCAAGAGCTCTGATGGAGATGTACAAGAAGATGAATGTTGTTTTCATGCCTGCTGATACAACATCCTTTCTATGGCCCATGGATCAAGGAGTAATTTTGACTTTCAAGTCTTATTATTTAATAAATGCACTTTGTAAGGCTATAGCCTCTGATGGATCTGGGCAAAGTAAATGTGAAACCTGGAAAGGATTTACCATTCTAGATGCTATTTAAGAACATTTGTGATTCATAGGAGGAGGCCAAAATATCAACATTAATAGGAGTTTTGAAGAAGTTGATTTCAACCCTCACGTACAACTTTGAGGGTTTTAAGACTTCCTCCACTGAAGCCAGAAGTGATACAACTAGCAAGACAGCTATAATTAGAAGTTGAGCCTAAAGATGTGACTGAATTTCTACAATCTCATTATAAAATTTGAATGGATGAGGAGTTGCTTCTTATGCATGGGCAAAGAAAGTGGTTTCTTGAAATGGAATCTACTCCTGAAGATACTGTGAACATTGTTGAAATGACAACAAAAGATATTACATCAACTTATTTGAAAAGCAGCAACAGGGTTTGAGAGGTTTGACTCCAATTTTAAAAGAGTTCTAGTGTGGACAAAATGCGATCAAACAGCATCTCATGCTACAGAGAAATCTTTCATGAAAGGAAGCATTAATTGATGTACATACTCAATTTTTGCCCTATTTTCAGAAAGTGCCACAGCGCCCCCAGGTTCACCAATTACCACCCTGAGCAGTCAGCAGCCGTCAACATTGAGGCAGGACCCTCCACCAGCAAAAAGTTTATGACTCTCTGAAGGCTCAGATGATTTTTAGCATTGTTGAGCAATAAAGTATTTTTAATTATAGACTACACAACAGTGTAAATGTAACTTTTCTACGGACTGGAAAAACAAAAAATATGTGCAACTTGCTATATCGTGATTTTTGGTTTATTGCAGTGGTCTAAAACTGAACCCACAGTATCTCCAAGGTATGCCTGTACTTTGTTATTGTAGTCCTAGGGAGAAGTTAGGCAGCAGGCCTCAGCCAACATCATGCCCAGCAACAATTGGCAGATGTAATGCTGCAGCTGCCCCTGATTCCTGATGCTGGTGTGACTGGCCTTGCTGCCCTCTCCTGTGTCCTCAGGATGAATCTTCCACTTACCTTATTTCTTGGTATTCAAGTTCTGGGCAGGAATATCTGACTGGTTAAAGTCTAGGTCACATGTCTGGCCTAGAGGGTTTGACAGGAGGATAGAGAAAGGAAAAATCTGGTCTTTAGGAAGTTGCACAGTGCATTCTTCCCCCAAATAGGAATGAGCTTCAGATTCTAGGCAACCACAAAAAGTTCCTATGACATATATATGCAAGAAAGCAGCAAATTTTAATTGTTACTGGTTCCAAATAATAGTAATAATATTGAGGTTTATGAATGATTTGCTTTTTGACATAAACAGTAGGCATTGCAAGTTTATCTTTTAATATCCTTTTAGGTCCCTGCTAGAAGGCCAGGTGTTATATATATTTCCATGGTATATACATGAGAATGTTACCATTTGTGAGACATCTCTGCAAAAATCAAGGTGGGTATATGTTGATGTAGCAGCTGTGCCACCATCAATCTGAGCAGACTCTAGACAGGGCCAGAGACACTGCACAGTAAAGTGCAGATAGAGTGGAGGTTCTGGATCAGGCCACTGGAGATGGGACCTGGCACTGTCACTTACTAGCTGTATGAACTGGCCATCTTTTAACCCCAGTTTCCTGTTTGCCAAATGGGGATAATAATACCTCATGATAAGGTTGTTATGAGGATTAAATGAGTTAAGCCACATAAAGCACTTAGAACAGTACCTGGTGTATCATAAGCACTCAATGTTAGCTATTATCCCCTTACCAAATTCTGAGAATTGGAGATGTTATCTTTGTTCCTTTTGGAGTAGCAGTTCTGAGCACAAAATTCGTTACAAATCCAAAGCAGTATTCAGTGAGAAAAGATCTTGGTATTTTTATTTTACCCTTTGTACAAAAAGGAATGGAACTCTGGGTATTTTACTCTTCCTATCTGGAACAAAGAAATACAGGTGTTAGCCCAGATCCCAATGGATGGGGCTACAATGAATGCCTTGCATGTATTAGATGTTCAGTAAATATTTGCTGAGTGTACTAGGCAAGTTGAGCAAGGTACCTCCACTGTCCTCTCCCAAGAAGTCTTAGATTGCCTGCCATATGCCCATTTCTTTCTAAGGGTTTCTTATATATAAATTATACTGTAGCCTAGTATAAGTCAAATCCTAACCAAAGGAAGCCAATCTGTACATTCACTCTGCTCTACCACAGAAGTTGTTTTGTGCAAACACAGAGTCCTACTGGGATAGCCTATAGTGGATGGTGACTGATTGAACCAGTCAAATCCACTCCTGAGGAATGCAAACCTGGACTTACAAGGAGTCAGCAGTTGGTAGTGGGGACAGAGGTAAAAAGCGCATAGAATGAAGCCACCAGTTAGCTGAATCCGTAAACAGACATTTGAGGTAGACAGTGAATTAGTAAGTTGGTTCTTCATTGACAGCCAGGGCAGAATTACAGACAGACATGTTTAATGGCAAGCCTCATACCAGCACTGTACACGAGTATCTCACTTAATCCTCACGAAAGCCCAGCGAAATAGTTGACATTGTTATCCCTATTTTACACATGAGGACACTGAGGGTTAGAGAATTGAATAACTTGTTAAAGATCCTGAATTTAAAAGTGGCCGATGGCTGATTTGGGGCTCCCACCTAGACCAACCTAGAAGCAGAGGAAGAGCAGCTGAATCAGCACACACACACACGTGTGCACACACGTGCGTGCACGTACGCACGCATAAGCGCACACACGCACGCACACAGACACGCACACACGTGCACGTGCACGCACATGCACGCATGCGCACACAGACACATGCGCACGTGCACGCAGACACGCACACACGCACGCACACATGCACACACACTTGCACACGCACCCACGCACGCACACACAGACACACGCACGCACACACGCACGCACACAAACACGCACACACACATGCCCACACACACATGCATGCACGTGCACACGCACACAGATATGTATCACACATGCACGCATGCACACGCGCACAGGCATGCACACACACGAGCACACACGCACGCACACACACTCGTGTGCACATACACGCATGCACACACACGCACAGGCATGCGCACATGCACACACACACATGCACACACGCGCACACATGCGTGCACACACACACGCGTGCACACACACACACAGCTGCAACTGAGGTGCAGCTATAGTCCCCAGAGCACCACAGCTGTGGCTCAAGTCATCTTTCAGAACCTTTATGCTGGGAGGCTCAGTTGTGACTTCACCATCACTGGCTGTGTATTATGTAATAAATGCTCCATTAAGAAAGGAAACTTGAATGGTTCTTGCTCCCTAAAGCCTCACTATTCATAGTGGAGTCCAAGAACAGCCCATTCAGCATTACCTTGATACTCATTTGAAATGCAGCATCTTGGGGCTCCTTCCCAGACCTCTTGAATCAGAATCAGATCTTTTAACAGGATCTCCATGTAATTGATGTGCACATTAAAATTTGGGATGCACTTCCCTAAAACACTGATTATCAAACTTAGCTGCACATTGGGAGTTTAAAAAATACAGTTACCTGGATCCCACTGACTTAGTTGCTATGGGTTGTGGCCTTAACTTTTGAAAGCTCCCCCAGGTAATTCTAATGAACAGCAAAAGTTGAGAACCACTGCTAAAACCTCTAATTAGTGTGTGAACATGTGATAAATAAGGGGCTAAGGCATGATCTGAATGAAGACTGAAATCACGAATGTCAATAGATAAGGTGAAATACAGATTCATTCACCAAATCTCAGATGATTACCAGCACTTGAAGCTAGATAAAGATTAAGGATAGAATAAAATGATTGTGATGAAATTAAATTACTATTGGTGCCTACTTCTAGCCTTTTTCCTTCTCCTGCCTGCTGTGGAGGACCTTGCTTGCTCATAGTTTTTCTTTTCTCTGCCCCTGGATAGAGGTTCTATCTCTTGTGTGCTTAAATGGTGTGGGCTCTTAAGGAAAGGGAGGAGAAGGGGAAGATATAAAGTAGTGACCAGAGTGCAGTATTAAGAAATTTGGGGGTGGGTTTGGAAGAGAATGATGTTGGTGAGTATGCAGCTTTGAGAAAATTGGGAAGAGAATTTTTAAAAATACATGACAAGGATGGGAATGTTATTGATTAGAATCTCATTAGCATCTCTCAAGAGATGCAAGAAAAGCATTGAATTTCTTTTTAAAAATTATAAAATATACACAATATAAAATTTCTCATGTTAGCCTTTTTAAAGTATACATTTCAATGGCATTAAGTACATGCACATTGTTGTGCAACCATCACAACTATTCATCTCCAGAACTTTTTCATCTTCCCAAACTGAAACTCTACCTATTAAACATTAACTTCCTATTCCCCCTCCTCCTAGCTCCCATAACCATTATTTTGCTTTCTGTCTGTATGAATTTGATTATTCTAGGTATCTCATATGAGTGGACTCAGACAATATTTTTGTCCTTTTGTGTTTGGCCTATTTCACTTCACACATGAGTTTCTTTGAGACTTATTTTCCCCTCCGACTGTCCTTTTTAAAATATGACCTATTTGGGCCTGAACAATGTGTATCTTGGCTTTATTAGGGTTGCATTCATGTAGTGCTGCTTTCCTTGATGGGAATGGAACTTAGGAGATAGGCCAGCCTGAACATAAAAATAGACTTAGAAAAGGTTGAGATAAGGCCATTATCCTTAGCAAACTAATGCAAGAACAGAAAATCAAATACTGCATGTTTTCACTTATAAGTGGGAGCTAAGTGATGAGAACTCATGGACACAAAGAGGAGAACAACAGACACAGGGGCCTATGGAGGGGTGAAGAGTGGGAGGAGGGAGAGGTTCAGGAAAAATAACTATTGGGAACTAGGCTGAATACCTGGGTGATGAAATAATCTTTACAACAAGTCCTCATGTCACAAATTTACCTATATAACAAACCTGCACATGTACCCCTGAAATTAAAATCGAAGTTAAAAAAGAAAGAAAAGTTAAGATAACTCACTGATGACGAAGCACACAGACTCGTCAGAGGAAGGTGGATGTCTGAGGCTGACGGCCTGTGAAGCTGCTTATAATTACTCTATGCCATTTCCTAATAAAGGTAATATGTAGTTTTGTTTGAGAGTGGGCTATATGCTCTTTTCCTTACTCTGATTTTCACTTTCTTCTAAAACTAAAATATTATTTTAACAACATCGCTCCATCTTTTTGACTATGGAGAGGTTCGTTCGTTTTTGGTAATTAACAGAGGAGTTAATGTGGCTGAGACAAGATTTTTTAAAAAAGGAAATCTGCTTTACATCTCATGGGTAAGCCTTAAAACAAATCAATCATTTCTGAATTGACTACTTATGCTTTATTCTGCAAGTACTGATGAACAGGAAGTTAGACATTGTCATTTTCTTTCATAACATTTTGGGACATTTATGATCAACCTGTGAGATCTTTCAGAGAACACTCTAAATCAATTGCCATGTAGTCATTGTCTGACTTTGGATCGATTATTTAATATGTTGACTTTTAATATTCTTTTCCTTTTGGAAGAATGAATGGTAATGCCTACTGAAGAAGATTGTGAATAAAATTCAAGGTAGATAGCATCTACATAGAAGGCCCTAAATATAGTTGTCATTGTCTGTGTTGATTGTGTACAATGATGGTATATCCTTTGCAGTTATCAACATCTTTGGCAAAATTTTAAATTCAAAGGCAACAAAGTTCGCAGGTATTGTTATATAAGATTTCTATTCAGATTAGTAGCACATTAGTGTCTTAGGTTGGGTTCACTAGACACAGAGCCTGAGATAGGGACTTGGCTGCTCTTCAAGAAAAACCTATAAGGTAATAAGAGAAATAGGATCAGGAAGAGGAAGGAGCCAAGAAAGAGTGTTGTTTCAGATAAAGTCTAGACTTCTAGCTTGATGCTGAGGGCAAGGGTGAGGTCCCTAAGCAGGGGGAGTTGTGGAATATAAATCCTACCACGGGGTGATCTGAGGCAGCAGTTCAGGCTTTCCTTCTATATGGAACCATTTTAGGACACTAAAAATTTTGTGGGAAGTTTGTGGAAGCATCAAAAATAGCAATTTGCTGTGATAAGTGTGCCCTATAACTTTCAAATGGCTATGTGATAGATTCCCTTTAGCCACCTCTTAGTGATGATTCAACCAAAAAAGCCCCACAATAAATAACAAAACATTTCTCTGTTCATTAATTTAATTACTGTTTCTTAAACATCTGTTAGGTGCTCAGAACTATCCTAGGCACTAAAATCATGGCAAAACAATAAGAAGTACCAGTGGATATTTTTTAACTACTTAAAAAATAACCACTTGAAAACAAAATAGAAACTATCATTTTCTACAGGCTTTTCTATCAAAATAAACTAAGCTGCTAAATAAAATCCGGTGTTTAAACTATATTTTTAAAAAGGGATGGCATGAGGGCTTGTTTAGATTTGTTCTAGTTGAAAATTCAGAAGTAAAATCTGCTTCAAACTATTGTTGATTGGACATAAAAGCAGGGAAAATTTGCAATAGCTGAGGTGGGGTTTTGGAAATGGGTAAATTGTAAATATACCCTTTGAAATTAATCTAAAAATAAGTGGCATCTGAACATAAATATGTGTAACTCTAATATTTATTGAACAATAGATACTTTTAGACACAATAATAAGGAATTTTTGCAGGGGAATGCAAATAACTAATGTTTCTTATTTCAACTCCTCAAGTTCTTGTCCTTGAGTGTATTTAAAGAGATCACCCAGAGACACATGGAAACAAAATAAGAAAAAAACCCCATAAACCTCCACTAACCATCTTATTATTATACTAAGCCCATATTTGGAGATAGTAATTGGCATATTCCATAGGGGCAGCCTGGGAAATGTGTGTCTGTCATGGTTCTTTGTTCATAAGCAGCAGAAATGAACTTTGGATAACTTAAGCAGAGCAAGAGTTTATTGGAAGGTTATATGATAATTCTTAGAATAAAAGAGATAGCTTAGTCATCTGACTTGGAAAGGAGAGAAACTATGACAGAGAAGTCCTAGATCTAGGAAACAAAAATGAGTGGTGGTCTGTCATTAGAACATCTCTACTAGAATGAATCTGCTTTTGGCATTTTTTAGTCTCCAGATTATACTTAAGATCCAAATGTCAGGCAGAAAGTTGTGTCATTGGCCTGGCAAGAAGAAAGCTGGGCACATTCATTCATTCATTCAATGAATATATCTGTTGATCTCTACTACACATGCCAGATACCTGAAATACATAACTTAAGTGATAGCCCCAGCATAATGCATTCAGTAGAGAAAGGATTATTTCTCCACCATAAAATCAAAGTGCTAGTAGAAAAATGGGAATGGTTGCTGGGTGTTCAAGGTGGCCAGATACCCTTGCAAGACCGTTTCCCTTAGATCCACAGACATTTGTGTGTGTGCTTGTTATTTTTTTCGAGAAACATTAACTTCTCTGCTTGTACTTTTTCTTGCCTTTGGTGACAAATTTCCAAATATCCCAAATCACTGGGCTGGACAGCCTAGCTGTGGATGTTCACCTGGTGCTACCAGCCCCTCATCCACATTGGCTTCCTCCTGCATCCCAGGAAGAAGGGTAATCCCAAGGGCCTGATGAGTGTTAATTCACTTTCCTTTGTCTCTGCCAAGCTGAATTACGGATTCTGCTTTTCCGAACCCGTTATTTTCTTTATAACCATTCCCAGTTTCTATCCCATATTCCTCATGTGCACATTTATCTCAAGGTTCCATGTGAGTGTACAATTCTCATAGTGTCCTAATATTATAGGTTTAAATTCACATTTTTCATCTATCTGATGAAAAGGCCAGCTGACAAGAATATTGTGTTGCCATGTGTCCCTTAAAGGATTTTTTTTTCTTTTTTTTTACTCTGTTTTGTAGTCTTAGACTTAATACTAGTTCAAACAGAAAGGTATCTTAATTTGGAGGTAAATATAGGGAAATGACTGTATTACTTAAACACAGCTCAGTGGGAGCTAAGGTAGAAAAAAACCATTTCTTTTTGTTGTTTCCTCATAAATCATACTAATAGTCTTTGATATCAGAGCACTGCCTAAATTTACCTTGTTTGTTCATTCATTCATTTTTGTTTATTTACCAAGCAATTATTAGCCACCTGCCTACATTTGCCATGTACTATTCTTTCCTTGAATGGAGTTTGGCTTTAAAATGAACAGAAAAAAGAGGGTAAGATGAAGGTTTCAGTGAGATTAGCATAAGTTGGTCAGAGAGGACCAGAAAGGAATTTGTATTGCAGTTTCTATGAGAGCTTTACTCTTTGGCCTGTATCACTGACCTAGTCTAAACTTCCAGGTCCTGAAGCAAAACTTAAAACAGCACTTAATTCCAGTAGCAGAAACAACTTACTCTGCACCAGCTTTCCCACCTCCTGGTTCCCTGGGCAAAGAAGGAACTTTGTAGGCAGAAGTTCAAGCTCTCCTGAAGAGTATGGCCACTCAGAGCTTGGCAGGAATGAGGGTGGGGTGGTTGTGTGCTAGAAGCAGCAGAATTAATCCTGCAGTTGCTTTTTTATCTAATCTACTGTTTGTATTTCAATTCTGTCCATCGATCTAATAATATTGTTTAGAAGTATTTTTTCTCTTCCTCAACCAGACCAAGTCTAGGATCTAGTATTGCATTTGGTTATCATGTCTCTTTAGCCCCTTTTAGTCTGGAACATTGTCCCAGCCTTTGTCTTTTATCACATTGACATTTTTAACGAATACAGTCCTCATCACTACCCCTCCCCCACCACTGTTTTTAATAAAACATAACTTAGTTTTGGTGTATCTTATGTTTCCTTGTGATTAGACTGAAGTTATGCATTCTGCATAGGTGATGTGTCCTTCTCAGGGTATCACGTTTGTTCTTCGCTGGTAATGTTAATTTCAATGACTTAGTCAAGATATTGTCCAAATTCTCAATTTTATAAAACTGGGACTTTTATCACCCACCCCCTGCCACTCTGCCCCCGACTGACTCCCCAGTCATGGAACTAATAAGCAGTCTGTGAGGTGGCACTTTAAAATGGTGCAAATATTCTGGTTCTTATCAAAATTTCCTGGTAGGTGTAGCATTCATCGACAACTCTTGTCTGATCCAATCTTGACCGTCATGGTTGTGAAGTGATGGTCTTTCGCCACCAGTACTCTTTCCACATTCACCAGACAGCTGTTACATTTCACTGCAGCGCAGGGTTTCCTTTCCCTCACTCATTTACTATTTACTATCTATTATTGGTATGGACTTGTGAATTCCTATTTTTTCAATGCTTTATAATTCCTTGCTGTACTTATGTCTTTAAGTGCTCAAATTTATATATTCTTATTTATGTAAAATACCAGGCAAATGCAGCTTTATGTAGGATACTCACATCCAATCAGATTGCAGCCCCTAAGTCTCTCCTCCATAGAAATTCTGGAGCCACCGCTGTGTGTGTGTGACACATATAAGACATACTTAGACATGCATAGATTCTCAGAAAACTGGTAACGGGCTATCTTGAGAGAAGGAGATTAGAAGACAGAGATTTGAGATTGGAGAAAAATTTAATATTCACTTTTGTAATATTTGAAATTTTTTAAGGGTATGTAATAAATCATTAAAAATAATAAGTTTTTTTTTTTTTTTTTTGGCCGAGCCAGAATTAGCACAGCCAGACTAACTTGGAACACATTTTATTTTCCCAATCATTAAACTTCTAAGTTCCATTTTAAAACTTTGTAGGTAGATAATCTCCACTATCTAAATAGTGTTATTTAGTGATCAGCTTTAATTTGGGCCTGTGTTTCAAGGCAGGCCTCTGATACTAGGGCTGCAAATTCTGACTATTGACCCTGAGTTTTCAAATTCAGAATGTGATTTCCAATGCCAGTGTTAACATGGTGTAATTGCTGTGGCAATGCAGTACTGCTTTAGCCCTCAGCTCCATTCTATTAAGTTTTGCAAGCTGGGAGTATGTGAGGTTATTAGACTGAGTGCTCATTTCAGCTGTTTTCTCATTTAGCTCTACTTGTCTAGGTCCGCAACAATGGCTGATTAGGCCCGTGATGGTGCTTTGGAATCTAAATAATTGCTGAGATGCCTGCCATTAAGTAGCTGTCCTACCCATATTTTGGATTATTTAGAAAATTCTGTATAAATCCACACACAATAGAGCTTAGAATTTCTCTGTTTTTAAAACGTATGCTCTCACTGTGGTAAGAAATTTCTGTGAACCTTGCAAAACTGTAGATGCCCTGGCTTAGCACAGAGCAGTTTATAACATACAACCCAGATGCAAGCTCCACTGGCCTACTCACAAGCAGCCTCGTGTAATTATTCCTCCATTAAGCCTATATGCAGACCACACTGAGCTCAACCATAGTCTTTCTTTGGAAAAAAAAAAAAAAAAAGGTGGCTTTATTATAAACATGAGGAAGCTGGATATTTTTGAGAGGCTTTTGCATTTTGAAGCCTTGTGGTTTTCTTCATCTCTTCAATAATCATTAACATGCTCAATAGTTAACCTTCCAGAAATGTGAAACTTTATATCTGAACTTTGCAGCATCTGTCTTGCAATGCAGACTGAGTTTGCTGAGGCTGTTTTTATAATCACTGGTGGTAAAATCAGGAAGATGCAAAATGAGCATGTACTCAAGTGCAGTTCATCCAACATTCTAGACCTTAAATTAGAGTGATGAGCATAAACACTGCAAACATTTTTTTAAACTAAATTGCAATTACATTTTAAATTACCTACAATTACCAGAAACCATCTCAAAGCTAGAAATTAACTTCTTAGGCACTGGTCCCAGCAGATCAGCTGTTAAATGGACCATCCTGGGTAGCTGACTTCCCACTCTCGTTTCCCTCTGCACGCAGCCTTGCACAAGTCAGGCAAGGTGGAACAGCAGGGCGGAGCCCGCGGTTCAGGGTCACATGATAGGCGTTGGCCCTCGGAATTGTGCAACCATATTTTTACAACTTCCCAAATTACAGTTTCATTCAGGTTCATGACATTTTCCTGAAATACTGTGCGAGCTTTCTTTTCGAGAGTAAGTGATGATTTTATTTTAGATTTTAATTGAACTATTTTTATGCACCGGGTTTTGTCATATGGTATTTAGGGCATGGAATTGGGTCCAGGAACCACTAGGACTATTCCTAGCTAGTCACTGTGTGACCTTGGTAAGGGCTCTTCTGGGTTTTGGAGTCCCTGTCAGAATGATAAAGGCTAAGCGGTTGGGAAAGAACTGGACGACCTCCCTTGGAGCACCAGCTAGGGGTTGGAGGTTGGCTTAGGCTCAGGGCTAAGTTCAGCCCCATCCCACAGTCAGGCCCCTCTCTGGTCTTTGTTGCCACCTTCCCTTTCTGTGAAAGGATGGGGAACCTGGGACAGCCTTTCCTTACACTGCCTGGCTGGTACACGACTCAGCACTTGGTTGCTTGAAGTCAACACTGTAGAGTACTTTGAAATGTAGAAATTCATACTTAGTGCGTTTGGGAATGGATTAACTAGTTTAAATCTCATGGCCTCTTGTTCCTCGAGGAACTCATAACAAGCCTGTCTTCCTTGATCCAGTCTCTTATCTTGAATCCACACCCCTAACTGTCTCCAAAGTGGTTTTGCTGAAATGCAAAGCAATGCCAATTTTCTTCTTAAAATCCTTCAACATTTCCCCATTGCTAAGGGCCATGCTGATTTGATTCCTGCTAACCTCTCTGCTTCACACTCCACACTTCTGCAGCACTAAGTTATTCCTGTTTCTTTCCAATACACTACTCTTTTGTTCATGTAAGACATCTTATTTCATGCTGCCATTATTTCTGGCCTGTTCCCCTTGTTACTTCTGCAGTTGGCTAAATCACAAACAATATTGATGCCTCTGTTTAAACCACACTCTCCAAAAAGCCTCTCTAGAAGCCCCTATATTATGGAAGAGACTCCATTTTAATTTACCCATTGAATAAAGTTTATTGAGTGCCTTTACTAGGCACTCAGTGGTATTAATCAATGGGTGTCATTTTGCTTGCATTAATTTTTCTGCTCCTCTCTAGCTATGGAGAAAAGGAGGAGGGGGTCCAAAGATGAGGAATTTGATTTCTGGGTGCCTATGAGAGGGGTTGCCACATGGGTGATGCTCTTTAGGGCTCTTGTGGGAGGACTCATACATTTTTAAGATCTGGAGAAAGGTGGAGCAGAATGAACATGCCTCTCAGCCATGAATGAACTCATAAAGTTGAAAGATATAATTCAAGCCCAAAGTAAAAGACAGGTTTGTATATTCTTTTAGACTCCATGTATGTATTGGACTAACAGAAAGTTTGGTTAATAATAGACTATATCACCCCTCCTTATACTATTAAGGATGTGATACTAAAGTTATATTAAAACAGCTCTTATAACTAGGGGATAAACTATGAAGAAGATTCATTTGATTACGCTGGGCTCTATAAATCATTTCAGTGATTTGATTAAATATTGTTTATTTAACCAAACTTCTGGGAGATTTCTGAGGAACAGATAGATAGGTGTAGAATTAAAAGGTGATAAAAGGTGGGCTAAAGTGTCTGCAATCACATTGTATCAACAGGAATTCCTTTGGCATCAATGGAAAGCCTAACTAAGAGTGACTTAAACTATTTTACTTACAAGCATCCATCTGGAGGTAAGCAACTGTTTGTAGTTAAGAGCTCAAAAATACCAAGATCAGTGTTTCTCCAATTCTTACTGGCCTTTCTCTTGAGGTCATGAGGTGGCTGTCATAGCTGTAAACACTAGTCTATTTACAAGGCAGAAAGAAGGGGACACAAAAGGGGTGGTGCTTGTGGCAAATGTCCTTTATATCAGGAAACAAAAACTTTGCCAGAAGCCTCTGGAGACGTCCACTTTTACCTCACTGGGGATCAGACTTTCTCACATGGACAACCCTCACTGCAAGAGAGCAGAAAAGCAAATATTTGGCTTTTCTAGCCTCTCTAATGGAGGATGCCAGAGGAGGTGCATTTGCAAATGGGAGTTGGACTAGCCAACCAATGGCATCTGCTACCACGTTGTTCAGTGCTCTCAGAAGTCATCACCCTTCACTGTCATTTATCATTGTCTTGCTCTTTGGGACTCTTTTAAAGTAAAGCCTGGCAAAACTATGAAGTTGTGCGTCATTTTCATCAATTACCACACCAATGTGACTGCTGTCTCCAACAGGCTGTTCTGTGCTTGGAGAAGAAGCATTTGCCTGTGGTGTCAGGGAAAATTTTTGAATCTTATTGTTTGGATAGATTTGAAAAAAAAGTGCAAATAAAAACGTCTGTCCTTGGTTTAACTTTTCACTCTTGTTTATTCATGGGTGCTTCTAAGAGCTTTTGCAAGTAAACCTTCTAAATCTTAAACCAAGTGTGGTAGGCAAACCATCTCAAAGTTTATGGTTTACATTACTGATCGAGAAGAATAACAATCCATTAATTCTGATGAGGTAACTTATTAAAGGGTTCATGTGGAGTAAACAAGAGGGATTCCAGCAAGTTTGAAATCTTGAAGCCACACCATCTTCTCTTTGTGGTGGTATATCCACAGACACCTCTCTGCTTCAGAAACACGTGTGGGTAATATGCTCTTGTACAGATGGCGAAGGCAGTACAAAGTAGTGCTTAAGACATGAGTTATGGAGCCAGACTGCCTAGGCTCAAGTCCTACTTATGAACTGTGTGACCTAGGACAAGTTACTTAAACTGTCTGCGCCTTCAAATGGGACTATAATAATACTCAGCTATATCGAGAAAGTTTCCCAACAGAGTATACATAAAAATTGATAAATATTACCTCTTGTTATTATATAATGGTTTTGTATAATGGTAATACCCACCAGCGCGAGTGGGCACTTTGTTTCTCTCTCTTTTCCTTCCTGCTGGTATGTACCCCTTCTGGATGCTCCATTGTTAAAGAAGAAGTACTCATACTTGTTAATGTTTAAATGTTCAAGAGCACAGTACTTAATTACTGTGTGTATACTCTCATGCAGTGTGCATTATTGCCATGATTTCACAGAAAGAAAAGGAAATTGAGAAGACAAGTGAAGGAACTTGTTCAAGCCACACAACCTGCTGGAGTTAGAATGAGAGCTCAGGTGTCTTGGACTTTAAGGCCTGAACTTATTTCCATTATGGCATTATTGATTTGCATTATAAAGTTTAAATTAGCTTTTTATATGCATATGTATCTTTCTGCATATAATTTTCTCACGCTCTGGGAAAATCTGCACAACTCACAATCATCCTTTTTTTTTTTTTTGATAACTGTTTCAGGGTCCTAGTAAGGAAGATTCCCAGAGGCTATGTAGAGGTAATGCTTATGAAGTGCAGTTAGCACCCAGTAAATTTTACCAGCTATATTGTTATTACTAGAGAAGACAGTTGACCCAAGCTGGGCCAGTTAGAATCTTTCTTCAATAATTTGGAATTTAAATCCAAATTTACCTCCTTTTAGTGGCTTCATAATATTCTAAAACTTTTTGTATTTACCAAGACTTGTATTCACGAGATCTTATGTGAATATGGGTAGATCCTATACAAATATGGGAAAGAGACCAAGGCAAACGAATAAAGCAAACTGCATAAAGACATATATACTTATATACTACATAAAGACACATATACCCATAAGTACATGGGTACAAAAAAAATAAAAGACATATATACTTATGGGTTTGTACCTTTTAAAAATGTAGATATCTGCTTTTATGTATAGAAAGCTTTTGAAAGAATACATGAACTTTTATTAAGGTTACCTCAGGGGAGTGAGTCTTTGAAAGAAATTTTTAAAATCTTTTATGCTGTTTTTGTTACCTACAGCCAAAATCATTTCAGTGAAGAAAATTTGGACGAGATGGATATTGTAGTTAATGACTGAAATAAGTGTTTTAGATTATCATTGTAAAATTTAAAAAAATTCGGCTTCTCATTAAACAATGTTTGAACAGTATAGAAATTTATATAGAACAAAGGAATATTTCCCCTCTCCTTATCTCTCACCCAATTCTCTCCTATAAAAGGGACTTTTACTTTTCATGCTGTACTCCTCTGCCTGTTTTGTTTATTTGTTTGTTTTTACTATGACCACGCATAACTTTCATATTCAATAATCACAATTCACTTTTCTAGGAGCTTATTAAGACTTGTGGAATCAGAAAGTTTGGGGATAGAGGCTAGCCATATGTATTTTAAAATAACTGTCTAGGTGATTCTGATGTATACTCCTGTTTGAGAATCTCTGGTGGCTAGGATCATTTTCTATACCTTAAATGTCAACATGTCCTCAAATAAAATTTTAAATGTTTGATCATAGAGGGGGCCACTATCTCTAAGAATCTGGGGAGCTTTACAAGCATGAATAAATTAAAATTTACAAAAGAAGGACCTATCCCATAATATTCTGAAGACTAAGTTGTTGAACTGACTGTACTAAGTAGTAACTGAATCATGATTTCACCCTAGGCAAGGACAGCAACTATATGGTTTGTATATCTCCATTTGTCACTCCAATGTCCACTGCAAACATTGCTAACCAATTTTTATACTCTTTCTTACTAAGTTTTTACATATCTCAGAATCATTTTTATCATTACTCATCATCCCAGGTAATGGCCACCTGTCCTTGAACTGGCATTCAGATGAAATCTATTGTAGTGACCTTCTATTTGTGATCCTTCTAGCTTCCTTTCCCCAACTTTTTCAGAGTACAAAACCCTTCTTTCCTATGAGTAAGCCATTCCATATGAGTTTGATATGACTGACTATTCTCCTACCTCTAGCTACAGGAGTGGAAATATCACCTAAGTGGGCCTAATAAATCAGAGAACCCATCCCACAGGCCACACGGGTTGATGCAGGGGTGGATACCAGACCAATAAATTATTCCTCCCTGGAACTTTCTGCGGGAGTTCTTTGGGGGGAAATAACCAAAACAAAACATATTTCTGTCTCCCAGTGTATTAAACTTATATAGAATTTGAGTCTTCAGCTTCCAACAGTCACTGTGGTGATATGGAGAGAACCTGTCAAAGAAGTAGGAAATGAGACAGAACCCTGATATTGCCATTTTGATCCATGATTCAGATGTACTTGAATCCAGATTAATCCTCTGAATCCTTTGCTCTTGAGAGCTAATAAATTATCTTACTTTGCCTACATTTGTTTGAGTTAGGTTAATGCAACATGCAATCAAGAATCTTCACTAATTTCTCTTCTTTCTCCCTGGGTGTGAAAATCTGTTCCTGAAATTTTTTTCTAATTCTTTGTTCTGTTTGTGAGTCTTCGTGTTTCTGGGTTTGGTTCCTATAATTGTAAATGGGACACTCAAAAGCCAGAAGAGGTAGGGGATGATTGCTGTGTTGTTGTTATTGTCATTGTTAAGGTAAAAGCAAGAAATGCCAATTGTAAATACATAGTATTAGAATTAGAATCTTGACAGGCAGTGAGAAGAACTATTGACCAGATTATTCATAGAAACATAGAATCTTAAAGGAAGATGAAATGTAAGCAATTTAATATTTTTATTTTAATAAGAGGAATCTGAGACCTAGAAGGTTAATCCATTTGTCCAAGGTCACAGAAACAAGCCTGTAATCCAGGTCTCCCTGGCTTTATTTGGTGCTTTTTCACTGCATTGTGACCCCTTTATTCATACTGGGGCTAAAGCAGTCAGACTGGGTCATAACACAACTACATATGAAGTTCAGAATTTGCTAATGTCACAGAGAGGAGGAATATCAATAAGTGAACAATTAAAAATCAGCATTTAAAACAACTGCACTATAATAAAGTAGCACAAGAAATTAAGTAGATCATGTTAGACATAACCTCATACTTAAATAAGTAAAAGTTTTTCTATCTGTGATTCTAAGTCCAGATTTCTCCAGTCTTCCAAATTTGTTGTCCTTACTTTTCAATATTGAGAAAAAATATATGAATGTTTTCTTTCAACTCCTGCCATACTAAATACATACTGATAGAATAGTGGTTTCTTCTTAAGTTGAAGCACTTGTAAAATAATTATACAAATAAGCTATTTGTGGGACATTTGCAAGTAAATATAGATTATTGGTGGTTCACAAAAGTCCATATTTGTATCTCGAGATTTTTTTTTTCTTAACTCCTTGCATTCCTGAAGAGATATATGACCTGTAAAGTAATGAATCATTTCATTCCAAATACATAGAATCATGGAATTTGGGGTGAGAGGGTTATTTAGAAACTGCTTAAGTCCAACATTTATTGATGAGGAATCCAAGACCCAGGAAGATTAATTGACTGTATGTAACCTTGGACAACGAACTCTTATGAATCCTTCCATAATGTCACCTGAAATTAATTTTTTTCTTGTAAGTATCTAAGGAATATTAAACTGTTTGAGTACTTAAGCTAAAATATATTTCCTTATCTTTCCACTTCCCTTCTAACTACTCTCTGAAAAGCAACAATAATTATTCCAAAAACCTTTTTTTCTTATTTACAGTCTGATGTTAGAGGAATATCATAATGCATATTCTCATAAAACATCTTTGTTTCATATACACCTAACTTTAAAAGGTTGTGTATGTGTAGCAAAGAACTTGGTCTAATTGTCTCCCCATATTAACATATACAGAATTCCAGAACAGTCTGAACACATACTCATCATTGTGTTTCAGGTTAGTAGTGATCTGATTGATGAAATTAAGCATGCCAAACGCATGAAAGGCTTGGGTGAGGGTCACCTCGGGATGCAGCAAGCACCCTGGGTCACCAAACTTCAGAAACAGACTAAAAGAAGACCTCCCCTTATTCCACCTTGGAGGGGAAGTCAGCTGTTTAATGGAAGGAAAACAGTTAGAAAATACAGCATCTTAATCCAAGAAGAGTCAAATGGAGGAAACAGGTGTCCATTATTTAATTCTGTATTTTCCACTCTTTCAGGTAGAAAAGAAAGATTTGTGGAGAATTGTAAGCCTTATAGGCCCCAAGTTATTTATCTCCCAAGCCCTTGCTTGAGAGCAGATCTTCATCTACAGAGAGGAGAGTCCCCGACCCAAGGCTCAAGAGAGTTTCACCCAGTAGCTTCTAAGTGCTACAAACTGGAGTCTAGAGTTTTGGGGTTTTTAAAGAAAAGTTAAGCTGCTTTTTCATTCTTAAGGAAACTTACATAAGCACTCAGCTTGTAAAACCAAGAAGGCTTTTTCTTTGGACAGTGTCAATTCACTGTTATGTTTACTGTATGTTGTAGATTTTGCTAGATATGAGGTCTACATAAATTAAATTTCACATCTTAGAATTTATTTTAATAGATAAATAGCATAAAAGTGCAGTAATGAATACAGAAAGGTATTCACTGTAGCATTTATTATGATAGCAAAATGTTGGCATCACCACCTGAAGAACTATCAATATGGGATTTGCTAAATTAATATTTGTATCCACACAGGAAAAAATTATGCATCCTTTTTTTAAAAAGAATCCTATGAAAATTTGTTGTTTTTGTAATTTTCAACTGGATGAGATGGCATAGGTAAAAAACTTCAAAATATGTGCTTTCAGAAAGCAGTTTTATTGGGGAAGGAGTTAATCATAAAATGCTTTTTTTCTTTTTTGTTTAAACTCCTTCTGGATAAAGAGGTTCTATGCTGCAACAAGGCCAGCTGGGATTCCCAAATAAGAGACTGTTTCTTTAATGTTTATAAGACTGACCAACATAAGTCATTAAATCAGGGAGGACCCCAGCTGGACATAATTATTCTGTATGAATGGGGACCTAGTAGACTGAATCAAGTTTAGCATCTGCCAGGGCATCTTGCTGCAGACTGTATATTGTGGAATATTTGATTCAGGACATTGAAAATAAGAGGCATTCATTTGGAAACAAAAATGAACCTATATGTAGGTTTACTAAAATCTGTCTTTGCCCATATGTTGATTATTACAACATGCATAATGCAGATGAAGTCTTCTTAAGTTAGTAGTAGTTTCTAATTAATAAGCTAGTCAAATCTTGGATATCAAGGGAGAAGTGTCACTTCAGATTCTGGGCTCTGTTTGTTTTCTCTCTATCCCTAACATTTGTTGTCTGTCCTTAGACTTTATCCTTCCTGGATTCCCATCTTTTTGCTGTAGAATCTCTCACATCCTTTCTGTACTTTCTTAAAGACCCAATTATTACAGAACATGGCTTTTACACTCTCAACTATAGAAAAGTTATATGCAGCTGCTGCCACCAGGATTTCGCTATTCTTTTTTGACTGCTATAACTTGTGCATTACTTTACTCTGTGTGGGCATGGCAAATCTTCACTCATTTGTTTATTCATCAAATATTTAAGGAGCACCTATTTTGTGCCAGGTCCTATTGTACAAAGAATAAGATTTGGTTTGTGCCCTTGGGACTTTATATTTCCAGTAAGAGAAGCAGAACTTTATACTAGTAATTCTAATGGAATGTAGTAAGTACAAGGATAAAGATATGCGTTAAAAAAAATATGTGCATGCTGTGTACCTGGAACACAGAGGAGGGACCCTTAACCAGATTAGGGAAAGAGAGGCCTGAATAGCATCCTAAAGGATGAAGATAGGTAAGCTGGGAGAGAGGAGGTTCAAACAAGCATTGAACTCCAGTAAATGATATGTATTCTGACATACTTGATGGGAAGAAGTGTACTGATAACTGCAACTGTGAAATGCATTAAAAAATAAGATGCATTAAAACTAAAAGTAGGCGATACCATTCAGGACATAGGCACAGGCAAAGATTTCATGATGAAGATACCAAAGCAATTGCAACAAAAGCAAAAATTGACAAATGAGATCTAAGTAAACTAAAGAGCTTCTGCACAGCAAAATAAACTATCAACAAAGTAAACAGACAGCCTAAACAATGGGAGAAAAATTTTGCAAACTGTGCATCTAACAAAGGTCATTATCCAGCATCTATAAGGAACTTAGACTAATTTACAAGAAAAAAACCCATTAAAAAATGGGCAAATGACATGAACAGACACTTCTCAAAAGAAGGCATACATGCAGCCAACAATCATACAAAAAAAAAGCTCAACATCACTGATCATTGGTAGAAGGGGGTGGCACCAAGATGGCCAAATAGAAACAGCTCCAGTCTGCAGCTCCCAGCGTGAACCATGCAGAAGATGGGTGATTTCTGCATTTCCAACTGTGGTACCGGGTTCATCTCACTGGGGCTTGCCAGACAAGTGGGTGCAGCCCACGGAGCAGGATGGGGCATCGCCTCACCCGGGAAATGCAAGGGGTCAGGGAATTCCCTTTTCTAGCAAAGGGAAGCTGTGACAGATGGCACCTGGAAAATCGGGACACTCCCACCCTAATACTGTGCTTTTCCAATGACCTTAGCAAACGGCACACCAGGAGATTATATGCTGCACCTGGCTGGGAGGGTCCCACGCCCATGGAGCTTCACTCACTGCTAGCACAGCAGTCTGAGATCGAACTGCAAGGTGGCAGTGAGGCTGGGGGAGGGGCGCCCGCCATTGCTGGGGCTTGAGTAGGTAAACAAAGCCGCCTGGAGGCTCCAACTTGGTGGAGCCCACCACAGCTCAAGGAGGCCTGCCTGCCTCTGTAGACTCCACCTCTGGGGGCAGGGCATAGCTGAACAAAAGCCAGCAGAAACTTCTGCAGACTTAAACGTCCCTGTCTAACAGCTTTGAAGAGAGTAGTGGTTCTCCCAGCACAGAGTTTGAGATCTGAGAATGGACAGACTGCCTCCTCCAGTGGGTCCCTGACCCCGGAGTAGCCCGGAGGTGTCAGGTGGGGCAACTGACACCTCATAAGGCTGGGTGCCCTTCTGAGACGAAGCTTCCAGAGGAAGGATTCGGCAGCAACATTTGCTGTTCTGCAGCCTCTGCTGGTGATACCTAGGCAAATGGGGTCTGGAGTGGACCTCCAGCAAACTCCAACAGACCTGCAACTGAGGGTCCTGATTGTTAGAAGGAAAACTAACAAATGGAAAGGACATCCACACCAAAACCCCAACTGTAAGTCACCATCATCAAAGACCAAAGGTAGATAAAACCACAAACATGGGGAGAATCCAGAGCAGAAAAGCTGTAAGTTCTAAAAATCAGAGCACCTCTTCTCCTCTAAAGGAACACAGCTCCTCACAAGCAATGGAACAAAGCTGGACGGAGAATGACTTTGACGAGCCGAGAGAAGAAGGCTTCAGATGATCGGTAATAACTTTTCCGAGCTAAAGAAGGATGTTCGAACCCATGGCAAAGAAACTGAAAACCTTGAAAAAAGAGTAGACGAATGGCTAACTAGAATAAACAGTGAAGAGAAGCCCTTAAATGACCTGATAGAGCTGAAAACCATGGCACGAGAACTAAGTGATGAATGCAAAAGCTTCAGTAGCTGATTTGACAGCAAGTTCACAACTTTTTTGAACACATTAAAGTGCAGAAGTTCAGCTGGACCAAAATTTGAAGAGAGACAAGGGTGGATGTGACATGAGCACTAGCTTACTGGGATATGGTTCTACTGAGCAATGGTAAGATTAAGTTCAACCAGGGCAAACACTACATTGACGGAGGCTGAGTGCAGCCAGTTGAGTATACATCTGTAAGAGAAGCTTGAAGGTTCTGGAGGGCTATAAACATAAGGAAGCCTACATATTCCTGCCAGACTTTTCTCAGTGAACCCACTGGGTGCTCACAGAAAACATTGGGAAAGTTTCCTTGTGATGATGAAGCAAGGAAGAACAGCAATCACCATGAGGAGGCTGCTAAACACTACCAGGACCCTCTCTCTTCATCTCCTTTTATGGAACAAGTCTCATTCTGGGACAGGAAAGACAAAAAACACTCTTTCCTGATTTGTTGAAAACCCATTGCAGTTTTGGGAATAAACGAAAAAAAAAAATCCTCTACCTCTGCAGGAGAGGCAGAAATACAAACTGGGCTGCAAATTAGTGAGAAGGACACTTCTGAAATCAAGGAACATGGTTCTTGCCTAAGACTGAGGTTTAATACAATAACTGAGAATGCCCCATTCCCCTCTGCTAGACTAACAGGCTTTAAGTAACAAGCAACTTGCAAGAGAGCACTCTCTTTAAGGCAAAGTTTAAGGGGAAGACTGAAAACTGAAGGGGAGCAAACATTGAAAACACCCATCTGGTAAACCAATGCAAAAAGTATCATTAGAAGATTTGGGATCCTCTGGGGCACTGAGGGTTATATAGCACAATAAATCTCAAACCCAGCCAAATTTCTAATTAGATGAACACCTCATGGCTCCCCACCTCTAATTTTGGAGGAAAGAAAGGTGTGCCCATTTCCAGGGATAAAAACTATTGACCTCAGTTCTGCTGTCCTATACAAGATGTTGGCTTTCAACAAAATATTATGAAACATACAAAAAGACAAGAAAAAAAAAGCTTCTAAGAGGCAAAACAATCATCAGAACAATGTCAGAACCAGACACAGATATGACAAGATATGTTGGAATTATGTGATAAATAATTTAAAAATAACTATGATAATATGCCAAAGGCTCTGATGGAAAAAAATGAATAACATGCAAGACCAGATGGATAATTCAGCAGAGAGATGGAAACTCTAGGTAAGAATCAAATGGAAATGCTAGAAATGGGAAATATGGTAACAGACACAAAGAAAGCACGTAATACATAAATTCAAGAGTGTCATAAAGAAGATAGGTAAACTTGAAGATAGATCTATAGAAATTATTTATCTAAAATAGGAAAATAAGTGGGGACAAAATGGAGCAGAGCATCCAAGAGCTGTGGAACATTATACAATATAATATATGTGAATTAGAATTCCAGTAGCAGAAGAGAGAGAGAGAGAGAGTATAGGGCAGAAGAAATGTCTGAAGAAATAATGGCCAAGAGCCAGGATCAGTGGCTCCTGCCTGTAATCTCGGTGACTTGGGAGGCTGAGATGGGAGCATTGCTTGAAGCCAAGAGTTTGAGATCAGCTGGGCAATGTAAAGAGACCCTGTCTCTAGATTTGTTTTTTTAAAAATTAGCCAAGTGTGGTGGCATGCACCTGTAGTCTTAGCTACTTAGGAAGCTGAGGTGGGAGGATCACATGAGCCAAGCATTTCAAGGCTGCAGTGAGCTATGATTGCACCTCTGTGCTCCAACCTGGGCAACAGAGTAAGACTTTGTTTCTTAAAAAAAGAGAGAAAAAAATAATGGCCAAGAATTTTCAAAAATTAATAATAAATACCAAATTACAAATAAATGTTTCTAAAGCATCCGAGATTATCAAGTAGAAGAAATACCAAATCAAACAAAACACAACAAACACCTATACATATTATATTTAAACTGCTGAAAACAAAAATTGGAAAGTTGGGAAAAGATATGTCCTGCAAGCACAATACATATGAAAACTAGTAAGGCTAAATTATGATTGGATAAGGAAACTACAAGATGAGAAGTATTAACAGAGATAATGAGTGGCATTTAATAAAGATAAAGAGACCAATTAATCAAGAAGACAGCAATATTATATGTGTATGTCTCTAATATCAAAGTTTCAGAGTACATGAAGAAAACTTTGACAGAATTAAAGGGAATATAGACAAATCCACAGTTACATCAGAGATTTCAACAGCTCTCTTTCCATGATTGATAAAATAAGCAGAAAGAAAACCAGTACAAATACAGAAAATGTAAATAACAATTTCAACAAATTGAATTCAGTTGACATTTGTAGAACATTTCAACAACAATAGCAGATTACATCTTCTTCTTAAATGCACATGAAACATTCACCAGAGGCTACCACAAGCTGGGCCATCAAACAAGTCTCATAAATTTCAGAGGCTTAAAATTATTCAGAATATGTTCTCTGAAATGAATATAATTAAATTCATAATAAATAGCAAAAAACTGTCTAGAAAATTCCCACATATTTACAAATTAAATGGTATACTTCTAAATAATTTATGGACCAAAGAAGATATTACAAAGGAAATTAGAAGATATTTTGAGGGAGGTTCCAAGATGGCTGAATAGGAACAGCTCCAGTCTACAGCTCCCAGCGTGAGCGATGCAGAAGACGGGTGATTTCTGCATTTCCAACTGAGGTACCAGGTTCATCTCACTGGAGCTTGTTGGAGAGTGAGTGCAGCCCATGGAGTGTCAGCCAAAGCAGGGCGGGGCATCACCTCACCCTGAAAGTGCAAGGGGTCAGAGAATTCCCTTTCCTAGTCAAGGAAAGCTGTGACAGATGGTACCTGGAAAATCGGGACACTCCCACACTAATACTGTGCTTTTCCAATGGTCTTAGCAAACACCACACCAGGAGATTATATCCCGCGCCTGGCTTGGAGGGTCCCACGCCCATGCAGCCTTGCTAACTGCTAGCACTGCAGTCTGAGATTGAACTGCAAGGCGGCAGGCAGGTTGGGGGAGGGGTGTCTGCCATTGCTGAGGCTTGAGTAGGTAAACAAAGTGGCCAGGAAGCTTGAACCGGGTGGAGCCCACCACAGCTCAAGGAGGCCTGCCTGCCTTTGTAGACTCCACCTCTGGGGGCAGGGCATAGATGAACAAAAGCCAGCAGAAACTTCTGCAGACTTAAACGTCCCTGTCTGACAGCTTTGAAGAGAGTAGTGGTTCTCCCAGCACAGAGTTTGAGATCTGAGAATGGACAGACTGCCTCCTCAAGTGGGTACCTGACCCCCGAGTAGCCTAACTGGGAGGTACCACCCAGTAGGGGCCGACTGACACCTCATAAGGCTGGGTGCCCTTCTGAGACGAAGCTTCCAGAGGAAGGATCAGGCAGCAATATTTGCCGTTCTGCAATATTTGCTGTTCTGCAGCCTCTGCTGTTGATACTCAGGCAAACGGGGTCTGGAGTGGACCTCCAGCAAACTCCAACAGACCTGCAACTGAGGGTCCTGACTGTTAGAAGGAAAACTAACAAATGGAAAGGACATCCACACCAAAACCCCATCTGTACGTCACCATCATCAAAGACCAAAGGTGATAAAACCACAAAATGGGGAGAAACTAGAGCAGAAAAGTTGAAAATTCTAAAAATCAGAGTGCCTCTTCACCTCCAGAGGAACACAGCTCCTCGCCAGCAATGGAACAAAGCTAGACGGAGAATGACTTTGATGACATGAGAGAAGAAGGCTTCAGATGATCAGTAATAACAAACTTCTCCGAGCTAAAGGAGGATGTTCGAACCCATGGCAAACAAAACTGAAAACCTTGAAAAAAAGATTAGACAAATGGCTAACTAGAATAAACAGCATAGAGAAGACTGTAAATGACCTGATGGAGCTGAAAACCATGGCACGAGAGCTACGTGACGCATGCACAAGCTTCAGTAGCTGATTTGATCAACTGGAAGAAAGAGTATCAGTGATTTAAGATCAAATGAATGAAATTAAGTGAGAAGAGAAGTTCAGAGGAAAAAAAGTAAAAAGAAATGAACAAAGCCTCCAAGAAATATGGAATGATGTGAAAAGATCAAATTCACGTCTGACTGGTGTACCTGAAAGTGACAGGTAGAATGGAATCAAGTTGGAAAACACAATATAGGATATTATCCAGGAGAACATCCCCAACCTAGCAAGGCAGGCCAACGTTCAAATTCCTGAAATACAGAGAACACCACAAAGATACTCCTCGAGAAGAGCAACTCCAAGACACATAATTGACCGATTCACCAAAGTTGAAAGGAAGGAAAAAATATTAAGGGCAGCAAGAGAGAAAGGTCGGGTTACCCACCAAGGGAAGCCCATCAGACTAACAGCAGATCTCTTGGCACAAACTCTACAAGCCAGAAGAGAGTAGGGGCCAGTATTCAACATTCTTAATAAAGAATGTTCAACCCAGAATTTCATATCCAGCCAAACTAAACTTCAAAAGTGAAAGAGAAATAAAATCCTTTAGAGACAAGCAAATGCTGAGAGATTTTTGTAACCACCAGGCTTGCCTGACAAGAACTCCTGAATGAAGCACTGAACATGGAAAGGGAAAACCAGTACCAGCCACTGTAAAACTGTGCCAAATTGTAAAGACCATCAATGCTAGGAAGAAACTAATCAACTAATGAGCAAAATAACCAGCTAACATCATAATGACAGGATCAAATTCACACATAACAATATTAACCTTAAATGTAAATGGGCTAAATGCTCCAATTAAAAGATGCAGACTGGCAAATTGGATAGAGTCAAGACCCATCAGTGTGCTGTATTCAGGAGACCCATTTCACGTGCAGAGACACACATAGGCTCAAAATATAGGGATGGAGGAAGATCTACCAAGCAAATGGAAAAGAAAAAAAAACAGGGGTTGCAATTCCTAGTCTCTGATAAAACAGACTTTAAACCAACAAAGATCAAAAGAGACAAAGAAGGCCATTACATAATGGTAAAGGGATCAATTCAACAAGAAGAGCTAACTATCCTGAATATATATGTACCCAATACAGGAGCACCCAGGTTGATAAAGCAAGTCCTTAGAGACCTACAAAGAGACTTAGACTCCCACACAATAATAGTGGGAGACTTTAACACCCCACTGTCAACATTAGACAGATCAATAAGACAGAAAGTTAAGGATATCCAGGAATTGAACTCAGCTCAGCACCAAGTGGACCTAACAGACATCTATAGAACTCTCCACCCCAAATCAACAGACTATACATTCTTCTCAGCACCACATCACACTTATTCCAAAATTGACCACATAGTTGGAAGTAAAGCACTCCTCAGCAAATGTAAAAGAACAGAAATTATAACAAACTGTCTCTCAGACCACAGTGCAATCAAAGTCAAACTCAATATTAAGAAACTCACTCAAAACTGCTCAACTACATGGAAACTCAACAACCTGCTCCTGAATGACTACTGGGTACATAATGAAACGAAGGCAGAAATAAAGATGTTCTTTGAAACCAATGAGAACAAATACACAACATACCAGAATATCTGGGACACATTTAAAACAGTGTGTAGAGGGAAATTGATAGCACTAAATGCCCACAAGAGAAAGCAGGAAAGATCTAAAATTGACACCCTAACATCACAATTAAAAGAACTAGAGAAGCAAGAGCAAACACTTTCAAAAGCTAGCAGAGGGCAAGACATAACTAAGATCAGAGCAGAACTGAAGGAGATAGAGACACAAAAAACCCTTCAAAGAATCAATGAATCCAGGATCTGGTTTTTTGAAAAGATCAACAAAATTGATAGACTGCTAGCAAGACTAATAAAGAAGAAAAGAGAGAAGAATCAAATAGATGCAATAAAAAATGATCAAGGGGATATCACCACCGACCCCACAGAAATACAAATTACCATTAGAGAAAAGTATAAACACCTCTATGCAAATAAACTAGAAAAATCTAGAAGAAATGGATAAATTCATGGACACACATACCCTCCCAAGACTAAACCAGGAAGAAGCTGAATCCCTGAATAGACCAATAACAGGTTCTGAAATTGAGGCAATAATTAATAGCCCACCAACCAAAAAAAGTCCAGGACCAGAAGGATTCACACCTGAATTCTACCAGAGGTACAAAGAGGAGTTGGTACCTTCTGAAACTATTCCAGTCAATAGAAAAAGAGGGAATCCTCCCTAACTCATTTTATGAGGCCAGCATCATCCTGATACCAAAGCCTGGCAGACATAACAAAAAAAAGAGAATTTTAGACCAATATCCCTGATGAACATCATTGCAAAAATCCTCAATAAAATACTGGCATACTCAATCCAGCAGCACATCAAAAAGCTTACCCACTACGAACAAGTTGGCTTCATCCTTGGGATGCAAGGCTGGTTCAACATATGCAAATCAATAAACGTAATCCATCATATAAACAGAACCAAAGACAAAAGCCACATGATTATCTCAATATATGCAGAAAAAACCTTTGACAAAATTCAACAGCGCTTCATGCTAATAACTCTCAATAAACTAGGTATTGATGGGATGTATCTCAAAATAATAAGAGCTATTTGTGACAAACCCACAGCCAACATCATACTGAATGGGCAAAAACTGGAAGCATTCCCTTTGAAAACTGGCACAAGACAGGGGTGCCCTCTGTCACCACCCCTATTTAACACAGTGTTGGAAGTTCTGGCCAGTGCAATCAGGCAAGAGAAAGAAGTAAAGGGTATTCAATTAGGAAAAGAGGAAGTCAAATTGTCCCCATTTGCAGATGACATGATTGTATATTTAGAAAACCCCATCATCTCAGTTCAAAATCTCCTTAAGCTGATAAGCAACTTCAGCAAAGTCTCAGGATACAAAATCAATGTGCAAAAATCACAAGCATTCTTATACACCAACAACAGACAAACAGAGAGCCAAATCATCACTGAACTCCCATTCACAATTGCTTCAAAGAGAATAAAATACCTAGGAATCCAACTTACAAGGGACGTGAGGGACCTCTTGAAGGAGAACTACAAACCACTGCTCAGCAAAATAAAAGAGGACACAAACAAATGGAAGAACATTCCATGCTCATGGATAGGAAGAATCAATATCGTGAAAATGGCCATACTGCCCAAGGTAATGTATAGATTCAATGCCACCCTCATTAAGCTACCAATGACTTTCTTCACAGGATTGGAAAAAACTACTTTAAAGTTCATATGGAACCAAAAGGAGCCCACATTACCAAGACAATCCTAAACCAAAAGAACAAAGTTGGAGGCATCACGCTACCTGACTTCAAACTGTACAAGGCTACAGTAACTAAAACAGCATGGTACTGGCATCAAAACAGGGATATAGACCAATGGAACAGAGCAGAGCTCTCAGAAATAATACCACACATCTACAACCATCTGATCTTTGACAAACCTGACAAAAACAATAAATGGGTAAAGGATTCCCTATTTAATAAATGGTGCTGGAAAAACTGGCTAGCCATATGTAGAAAGCTGAAACTTGATCCCTCCTTACACCTTATACAAAAATTAATTCAAGATGCATTAAAGACTTAAATGTTAGACCTAAAACCATAAAATCCCAAGAAGAAAACCTAGGCAATACCATTCAGTCCATAGGCATGAGCGAGGACTTCATGACTAAAACACCAAAAGCAATGGCAACAAAAGCCAAAATGGACAAATGGGATCTAATTAAACTAAAGAGCTTCTGCACAGCAAAAGAAACTACCATCAATGTGAACAGGCAACCTCAGAATGGGAGAAAATTTTTACAGTCTACCCATCTGACAAAGGGCTAATATCCAGAATCTACAAAGGACTTAAACAAATTTACAAGAAAAAAATCAATCCCATCAAAAAGTGGGCAAAGAATATGAACAGACACCTCTCAAAAGAATACATTTATGCAGCCAACAGACACATGAAAAAGTGCTAATCATCACTGGCCATCAGAGAAATGCAAATCAAAATCACAGTGAGATACCATCTCACACCAGTTAGAATGACGATCATTAAAAAGTCAGCCATAAAAAGGTTGAGTTCATGTCCTTTTCAGGGACATGGATGAAGCTGGAAAGCATCATTCTGTGCAAACTATCGCAAGGACAGAAAACCAAACACCACATGTTCTCACTCATAGGTGGGAATTGAACAATGAGAACACTTGGACACAGGGTGGGGAACATCACACACCAGGGCCTGCCAGGAGGTGGGGGGAGCAGAGAGGGATAGCATTAGGAGATACATGTAATGTAAATGACGAGTTAATGGGTACAGCACACCAACATGACACATGTATACATATGTAAGAAACCTGCACATTGTGCACATGTACCCTAGAACTTAAAGTATAATTTAAAAATAAATAAATAAATAAATAAATAAATAAATAAAAGAATTCCCAGCTTGAAAAAAAAGTTATTTTGAACTACATGATAATGAAGGTATTTCACATTTGTAGGAAACAGCTAAAGCAGTGCATAGAAGGACATTTATACTTTTAAATGTTTATATTAGAAAAAATGCTTAAAATAAATGATCTACACTTTTACTTTAAGATGACAGAAAAAGAAGAGGAAATTGAACCAAAATTAAGAAGAAATGTGAAAACAATACAAGAATGAAAAGCAATTACATAGAAAATGGACAGAAAATAGAGAAAAGTAACAAAGGCAAAAGTTTTTTCTTTGAAAATGTTAATAAAATTGATTAAAATATAGTAAGACAGAAAAAAAAATGTACAAATCATGGTTGTCAGAAATGAAAGAGAGGTCATCACTACAGATCCTAGAGGCTTTGAAAAGATAGCAAAGGGGTATTATGAACAATTTTATGCAAATACCTTTGAGAACACAGATGAACAATACATCAGAAGCAATACTTTATACCTGGAGGTATTGTAGAAATTATTAACATCATCACAAAGTTGAAAGATACAGGTGTGGTGAATCCTCCTATCTCCATGACAAGTTACCTAGTAACAACAAGTAATTTTGGAGAATATCAGTCGGTTATTATAAAATTAGTTAGGTGGTAACTCCAGTTAGCTACTATCCTAGATGTGGGTTCTATCTAGTTTGCTATAAGACTGCCTATCATGATGGGTATTATCTTACTTATCAAGTCATAAAATTGGGTTGCCTAGCAGCACTTACTCAACAAGGCTAAGCAAGTGACATAGACTGAGTTTAACCAGGCCTTAAATGTATCAGTGAGTTGTGTGAGCAAGTGTCTCCCATTCTCAGTGTTCCTACTCTTGATGCATAGCCACATGAACTTCTACCTGCTTACATAGCTTCATGGGTTAGAGGAGTACCCTATGACCAGCTGATAAAAGAAACAAAACATTAAACTTGATTTTTA
Source organism: Macaca fascicularis (assembly GCF_037993035.2). Classification (NCBI taxonomy): domain Eukaryota; kingdom Metazoa; phylum Chordata; class Mammalia; order Primates; family Cercopithecidae; genus Macaca; species Macaca fascicularis. Next base: position 121,869,430 of record NC_088381.1, on the reverse strand, counting down.
GGTGATTCTGTGCTATATGCAGACTGTTCTCATTAACCTCAATTGTGTGTGATGACAAGGACAATGATGAGAAATCCTCCCTGTAATAGGCAGAATTATATGTGGAATATCTCTTTTTTCACATGTGCTGGAAAGAAAGTTGTCCTGCATTATGAGTCTAAAATGACTTATAATCAGTGGCTAATATTTGTCTGGATCGTCAGGGACTAGAGAAGAACAATACTGAGGATTGATAATGAGAGGATCTAGGGGCAGGGTAGGTGGATGGAAACCTCTGTCTTACCAAGGGTGGGTGGTAGGAGTGATTTGCCCCAGGTACAAGCAACTTTTTAGAACTTAGACCACAGAAAGTTTTTTGAGAGGGAGTATTGTGAACTGGCATTGTTTGGAATTACTAGCACATGGTGCTAAGAAGAAGAAGATTAAATCATAGTTGCCTTTATTATTATTATTTTTTTATATTATCTGCCAACAATGCACGTCTTGTCACCTTTAACTGTTGAACCACTCCCATTTCCCCACTTTAGGTCCAGAGTGTGTCAATATTGGTACCTTATGAATGCTCACCAATGGCCTTCAAAACTGAGGACTTTCTCAACCAGATGGCAAAGGATGGACCAGATGACCAGTTCAGGGATGTAAGTCAGCAGCCACTTTCCTTTGTCACTCCAGTGATTGCTCAGTGAGCTTATTGAAAGTGTGGTGGGAAGGACGAAAATTATATATGTGGGATATGGCTTCTTTCACTGCTGTGTGTCTACTTTGCCAACTTCAGAGATTAACACTGAGCCCTGCTATGTCACTATAACTCAGTATCACTGGCCAGCCACCTGGTGGCAGAATAATGATATTGGACTCTTATTGTTGGCAGGGGGTAGGAATTAACCTTATTGGAATAAAGAGTCTTACATGGAATTGTCTTCCTTAAAGCACTCAACTCATAAAACTGGAAAAGATAAATAAATGAAATTGAAGAGAGGCATAATAGAGACAAAAACAGAAATACTTTTAGACTACAACAACCACAAAAAAGATTTTAACAATAAAACTTATAGGTCATAAATTGAAAAGACTTATGAAATAGACAAAAACTATTGCTATTCCACTAATAGATAAATACAGAGAGAATGGCAAATAAATATTTGGAATGAGAAAGGCAACAAAATGGTAGATAGGAAAAATTACTTAAGAATCTGTCTGTAGGCTGGGTGTGGTGGTTCATGCCTGTAATCCTAGCATTTTGGGAGGCTGAAGTGGGCTGATCATGGAGTCAAGAGATTGAGACCATCCTGGCCAACATGGTGAAACCCTGCCTCTATTAAAAATACAAAAAAAAAAAAAAAAAAATTAGCTGGGTATGGTGGTGCATGCCTGTAGTCCCAAGCTACTCGGGAGGCTGAGGCAGGAGAATCACTTGAACCTGGGAGGCGGAGGTTGCAGTGAGCCGAGATCACGCCACTGTACTCCAGCCTGGCGACAGAGTGAGACTCTGTCTCAAAAAAAAAAAAAACAAAAAAACAAACAAATTAAAAAAAAAGGAATGTGTCTGTAAGTGTATATCAATAGACTTGAAAATCTTGATTAAATGGATAATTTTCTAGTTAACTACAAATTATCAAAATTAACTAAAGGAGGTAAAAAAAAATCTGAAATAGGCTAATAAAAGGAATAAAATAAAAAAAGATACTAAAAGGCCTACCACCCTGTAAAAAGGTTCAGATAGTCTTACATGCAAATTGTACCACATTCTTAAATATTAGATAATTCCTAGGCCATAGAAACTAAATGACATTTACACCTAGTTGATTTTTGATGAAGGTGCCAAGAACACACAGTGGTAAAAACTGGATATCCAAATACAGAGGGATGAAATTAGACCCTTACCTCATACCATATATAAAAATCAACTCAAAATGCATTAATGTAAGACCCGAAACCATAGAACTACTAAAAAAAAATAGGGGAAAATCCCCAAAATATTGGCCTGGGCAATGCTTTTTTGGATATGACCTCAACAACACAGGAGACAAAAGCAAAAATAGATGAATGAGATTACATCAAACTAAAAAGACAGCAAAGGAAACAATCAGAGTAAAGAGACAGTCTACAGAATAGTGGAAAATATTTGCAAATTATACATCTAACAAGGGTTAATATCCAAAATACATAGGGAACTCAAACAAGTCAATAACAAAAAACAAATAACCCCAATTTAAAAATAGGTAAAAGATACACAAATGGTCAACAGGTATATGAAAAAATGCTCAACATCACTAATCATCATGGAAATGCAAATCAAAACCACAGTGATATATCACTTCACTCCTGTTAGAATGGCTATTACCAAAAAGACAAAAGATAAGTGTTGATGAGAACACTAATGTAGAGAAAAGGGAATCCTTGCACACTATTGATGGGAATGCAAATTAGTACAGCCATTTTGGAAGATAGTATATAGTTTCCTCAGAAAATTAAAAATAAGACTACCATATAATCTAATAATCCCACTGTTGGGTACATATCCAAAGGAAATAAAGTTAGTATGTTGGGGAGAGAACTGCACTCCCATGTTTATTTTACCCCTGTTCACAATAGTCAAGATATGGAATCAACCCATGTCCATTAACAGATGAATGGATAAAGAATATGTGATATATATGTCATGTGTATATATGAATATCTTATTTATATCAGATATCAGATATATCATATATATATATAAATAGTATTCGACTATAAAAAGAAGGAAATCCTGTCATTTCCAACCACATGGATAAACCTGGAGGACATTATGTTAAGTGAAATAAGCCAGGCACAGAAACACAAACACCACATGATCTCATTCATATGTGGAATCTAAAAAAGTTGGTCTTGTAGAAATAGAGAGTAGAATGATGGTTGCCAGACGTTGAGGTGGCTGGTGGGGAAGTTGTGGAGATGTTTGTCAAAGGATACAAAAGTACAGTTAGATAGGCGAAATAAGTTCAAAAGATCTGTTGTACAGCATGATGACTGTAGTTAATGATGATATATTGTGTTCTTGAAAAATGCTAAGAGAATGGATAAGTGTTCTTACTGCAAAAATGTTAACTATGAGGTAATGCATATGTTAATTAGCTAGAATTTATCATCTCACAATGTGTGTATACTTCAGAACACTGTATTGTAAATAATAAATACATAGAATTTTATCTGCCTATTTAAATAAATTTGAAGATTCTTTTATTTTTTATTTTTATTTTTTATTTTTATTTTATTTTTTTTTTTTGAGACGGAGTCTCGCTCTGTCACCCAGGCTGGAGTGCGGTGGCCGGATCTCAGCTCACCGCAAGCTCCGCCTCCCGGGTTTACGCCATTCTCCTGCCTCAGCCTCCCGAGTAGCTGGGACTACAGGCGCCTGCCACCTCGCCCGGCTAAGTTTTTTTTGTATTTTTAGTAGAGACGGGGTTTCACTGTGTTAGCCAGGATGGTCTCGATCTCCTGACCTCGTGATCCGCCCGTCTCGGCCTCCCAAAGTGCTGGGATTACAGGCTTGAGCCACCGCGCCCGGCCTGAAGATTCTTTTAAAAAATTAAATGAAAAGATACTATGCGGCTGGCAAAACTCTGATATAAAACTAGTCAAGAGACTTTCTGTTTCTGGTCCAGCATGTAAGGAGCTTAGAAGTTCACCACTGTGTCCTGATAATAAGTAAAAGTCTGAATAAACTGAAAAATCAGCAGCTCTCTGAGACCCATCAGAGAAGTGAGGTCACAGGACTACAGCCTCCCCAAATTAGAGAGATTGACAGGTGGATACAGAAAATCACAGCTTGTGTGAACAGAAACCTGTGAGTGGACACCTCTGTGGGAATGAGTACCAGTGTAGGAAAACATACACTTAAAGTGAAGCATTACTGGAGGCCCAATGTGGACAACTCTGAGAATGAAAAACTCTAGGGGACATCCAGTTTCCGGGGGAGAGGGTGCAGTGGGGTTGTGGGGAAAGGTTCTCACGATTTTGTTCTACCTCCGGGAACTCTACCAGGTCCTAACAGTGAATATCAGAGAAAAAAGCCTCTCACGTTTCTTTCCAGCAGGGGAAGGAGACAAGGAAGCATTTTAAAATATGAATATGCCAGTGCATTCTGCTCTTTTTAGCAAGGCCTTCCCTGAAGAGAAGCTGCTTTATCATAGCCTAGCCTGCTGGGGTATTATCAGAGTAACCAACCTGGGGGAATAGAAATATCCATAGAGTTGAAGTCAACTCTAGCTTTCCATTTAGGGGAAGGAAAATACCCAATGTCAATTCCCTTTAGCCATCCTGTGCCACCTAAGGGGGAAAAAACAAAATTGAGAAACACTGCGGAAATTCACAGTCCAGGGGCAGAGGCTCACCAAAAGACTGAGACCTGATTATAAGACTGTAGAATGCTTCCCTTTGCCACTACATTACTAACAGCCTATTTACTGCAGTTCCTTTTACTCAATACAGCAGGTCTACCTTTCAATAAAAAAGTACAAGACATACTGAAAGGTAAAGCCAGGGGCAATGGTGTGTGCCTGTATTCCCAGCTACTTAAGAGGTTGAGGTGGGAGGATCACTTGAGTCCAAGAGTTCAAGGCCAGACTGGTCAACATAGTGAGACCCCGTCTCTAAATATAATAATAATAGAAGATTTAAAAAAAGCAGATTGAAGAGACCAAACAACAAGCATCAGAACCAGAAGTAGGTTATGGTAAAAATGTTGGAGTTATCTCACCAGGAATTATTTTTAAACTCTGATTAATATGCCAAGGGCTTTAGTGGAAAACTGTCACTAATTCAAACTGTTTTTAAATGCAAAAACAGATAGATAATATAAGCAGATATATTAGAAGGAATAAAAAAGAAATGCTAGAGATCAAAACATTGTGTCAGAAATGAAGAGTGCCTTTGATAGACCCACTACCAGCTTGATGAAAGAATCCCTGAACTTGAGGATATAACAATAGAAACTTCCAAAACTGAGAAGCAAAGAAAAGAAAGATTGGGAAAACAAACAAAACAGAATATCCAAGAACTGTGACACAACTACAAAAGATGTTAACTCTGTATAATGTGAGTACAAGAAGGAGAAGCAGAGAAAGGAACAAATGCAATAGACAAAGCAATAATCAGTGAGAATTTCCCCAAATTAATGTCAGACACCAAATCACAGGTCCAGGAAGCTTAGAGAACACTAAACAGGATAAATGGCCAAAGAAACCTGACACCTAGGCATATTATATTCAAACTTCAGAAATCAAAGTTAAAGAAAAGATCTTGAAAGAAGCCAGAGGTAACAAACACTTAACACCCCTTGAAGAGCAAAGGCAAGAATTATGTGCAACTTCTAAGAAGATAAGAGAGAGACCACAAAGTACTAACGTTGGAAATGAAACAGGGGACGTGGACAGATCCCATGGACATTAAAATGACAATAAAGGAATACTATGGACTACTTTATGCCCATGAATTTAATATCCTACATGAAATTGACAAATCTTTGGGAGACACTATCTGTTAAAACCTTCACAAGAAGAAATAGACAATCTAAGCAGGCTCATATCAAATAAATTTAATCAATAATTAATAAGCTTTCAAAACAGAAAGCACCTGCCCAGGTGAATTCACTGTTGAATTCCACTGTGTAAGGAAGAAATCTTACACTTTCTCTGCAATCTCTCCTAGAAGTTAGAATTAGAAAGAATAATTTCTTTTTTTCTTCAAACTTTTATTCTAGGTTCAGGGGTACATGTGCAGATTTTTTGTACAGATAGTTTACGTGTCACGGAGGTTTGGTGTACAGATTATTTCATCACCCATGTAATATGCATAGTACCCATTAGGTAGTTTTTTGATCCTCTGCCTCCTCTCTCCCTCCACCCTAAAGTAGGCCCCAGTGTCTGTTGTTCCCTTCTTTGTGTCCTTATATACTCAATGTTTAGCTCCCACTTGTAAGTCAGAACATGCAGTATTTGGTTTTCTGTTCCTTTGTTAGTTTGCTTAGGATAATGGCCTCTAGCTCTGTCCATGTTGCTGCAAAGGACATGATGTCATTCTTTTTTGTGGCTGCATAGTGTTCCATGGTGTATATATATACCACATTTTCTTTATCCAGTCAACTGCTGATAGGCATTTAGGGTGATTCCATGTCTTTGCTATTGTGAATACTGCTGTGATGAACATATGTGTGTGTGTGTCTTTAGGGTAGAACAATTGATATTCTCTTGGGTACATACCCAATCATAGGATGGCTGGGTTGAATGGTAATTCTGCTTTGAGTTCTTTGACAAATTTCCAAACTGCTTTCCACAATGGCTGAACTAATTTACATTCCCACCATCAGTATACAAGCATTCCCTTTTCTCCACAACCTTGTCAGCATCTATTATTTTTTTTACTTTTTCATAGTAGCCATTCTGACTTATATGAAATGGTATCTCACTGTGGTTTTGATTTGCATTTCCCTAATAATTAGTGATTTTGAATATTTCTTCTTTTTTTCAGTTTCAATAGTTTTGGGGATACAGGTGGTTTTTGGTTACATAGAAAGTTCTTTAGTGGTGATTTCTGAGATTTTGGTGCACCCATCACCTGAGCAGTGTACACTGTACCCAATACATAGTCTTTGATCCCTCATCCCCCTGTCAACCTTCCCCCTCGGGTCTTCAAAGTCCATTATATCATGCTTATGCCTTTGCATCATCCTAGCTTAGCTTCCACTTGTAAGTGAAATCATATGATATTTGAGTTTCCCTTCCTGAGTTACTTCACTTAGAGTAATGGCCTTCACCAGGTGTGGTGGCTCACACCTGTAATCCCAGCACTTTGGGAGGCCAAGGCAGGCGATCTCATGAGGTCAGGAGTTTGAGACCAGCCTGGCCAACATGATGAAACCACATCTCTACTAAAAATACAAAAATTAGCCAGGCGTGGTGGCGCACACCTGTAGTCCCAGCTACTCGGGAGGCTGAGGCAGAAGAATCACTTGAATCCGAGAGGCGGAGGTTACAGTGAGCCAAGATTGCGCCACTGCGCTCCAGCCTGGGAGACAGAGTGAGATTCCATCTCAAAAAAAAAAAAAAAAAAAAAAAAAAAAAGAATAATGACCTCCACGTGCATTAGCAAATTGTGCTGCGTAAACATGTGTATGCATGTGTCTTTTTTATATAATGACTTCTTTTCATTTGGGTAGATATCCAGTAGTGGGATTGCTGAATCGAATGGTAGTTCTACTTTTAGTTCTTTAAGGAATCTCCATACTGTTTTCCATAGTTGTTGTACTAGTTTACATTCCCACTAGCAGTGTAAAAGTCTTCCCTTTATACCACATCCACACCAACATCTATTATTTTTTGACTTTTTAATTATGGCCACTCCTGCAGGAGTAAGGTGGTATCTCACTGTGGTTTTAATTTGTATTTCCCTGATAATTACTGATGTTGAGCATTTTTTCATATATTTGTTGGCTGTTTGTATATCTTCTTTTGATATTGTCTATTTATGTCCTTTGTCCACTTTTTGATGGGATTATTTGTGTGTTTTTTTTCTTGCTGATTCATTTGAATTCTTTGTAGATTTTGGATATTAGTCCTTTGTCAGATGCATGATTTGTGAATATTTTCTCACACTCTGTGAGTTTTCTGTTTACTGATTATAATTATTATTACTTGCTGTGCAGAAGCTTTTTAGTTGAATTAGAACCCATTTTGTTTTTGGTTTTGTTGCATTTGCTTTTGACATCTTAATCATGAATTATTTGCCTAAGCCAATGTCTAGAAGAGTTTTTCTGATATTATCTTCTAGAATGTTTATGGTTTTAGGTCTTAAAAGTCTATGATGCATCTTGAGTTGATTTTTGTATAAGGTGAAAGATGAGGATTCAGTTTCATTCTTCTAAATGTGGCTTGCCAGTCTTTCCAGCACTGTTATTGAATAGAGTGTCCTTTCCCCAACTTATGTGCTTGCATGCTTTGTCAAAGATCAGTTGGCTGTAAGTATTTGGCATTTTTTCATATGCTTGTTGGCTGCATGTATGTCTTCTTTTGTCTTCTGTTCATGTCCTTTACCCACTTTTTAATGGGGTTGTTTTTGCTTGTTAACTTGCTTAAATTCCTTATAGATTCTGGAGATTAGACCTTTGTTGGATGCATAATTTGCAAATATTTTCTCCCATTCTGTATGTTGTCTGTTTACTCTGTTGATAGTTTCTTTAGCTGTGTGTAAGCTCTTTTGTTTAACTATATCTCATTTGTCAGTTTTCGTTTTTGTTGCAATTGGTTTTGGCATTTTACTTATGAAATCTTTGCCAAATCTTCTGTCCAGAATGGTATTTCCTAGGTTATCTTTCAGGGTTTTTACAGTTTTGGTTTTGTGTTTAAGTCTTTAATAAATCTTGAGTTGATTTTTGTATATGATGTGAGGAAGGGGTCCAGTTTCAATTTTCTGCAAATGGCTAGTCAGTTAGCCCAGCACCATTTATTGAATAGGGAGTCCTTTCCCCATTGCTTGTTTTTATTGACTTTGTCAAGGTCAGATTGTTGTAGGTTTGTGTCATTATTTCTGGGCTCTCTATTGTGTTCCATTTGTCTATATGTCTGTTTTGTATCAGTTCCATGCTGTTTTGATTACTGTAGGCTTGTAGTATAGTTTGAAGTTGGGTAATGTGATGCCTCCAACTTTGTTCTTTTTGTTTAAGATTGCCTTTGCTCTTCAGGCTCTTTTTCTGCTCCATATGAATTTTTAAATAGTTTTTCCTAATTCTATGAAGAATGTCATTGGTAGTTCAATAGAAATAGCATTGAATGTGCAAATTGCTTTGGGCAGTATGGCCATTTTAATGATATTGATTCTTTCAATCCACAAGCATGGAATATTTTTGCATTTATTTGTGTCATCTCTAATTTCATTTTTTTTTTTTTTTTTTTTTGAGACGGAGTCTTGCTCTGTCACCCAGGCTGGAGTGCAGTGGCCGGATCTCAGCTCACTGCAAGTTCTGCCTCCCGGGTTCACACTATTCTCCTGCCTCAGCCTCCCGAGTAGCTGGGATTACAGGCACCCACCACCTCGCCTGGCTAATTTTTTTTTGTATTTTTAGTAGAGACAGGGTTTCACCACGTTAGCCAGGATGGTCTCGATCTCCTGACCTCATGATCCGCCTGTCTCGGCCTCCCAAAGTGCTGAGATTACAGGCTTGAGCCACCATGCCTGGCCGTCATCTCTAATTTCTTTGAGCAGTGTTTTGTAATTTTCATTGTAGAGATCTTTCATCTTCCTGATTACCTGTATGCCCAGGTATTTTATTCTTTTTGTGGTGTGAATGGGATTGTGTTTATGATTTAACTCTCAGCTTGAATATTGTTGTTGTGTAGGAATGTTATTCATTTCTGTATGTTGATTTTATATCCTGAAACTTTGCTGAAGTTGTTCATCAGATCAAGGAGAACTTTGGGCAGAGACTATGGGGTTTTCCGATATAGAATCATATTGTCTGCAAACAGTAATAGTTTGACTTCCTCTCTTCACATTTGAATGTCTTTTATTTCTTTCTCTTACCTGATTTCTCTGGCCAGGACTTCCAGCACTATGTTGAGTGGGAGTGATGAGAGAGGGCATCTTTGTCTTGTGCCAGTTTTTAAGGGGAATGTTTCCAGCTTTTGCCCATCCACTATCATGTTAGCTGTGGGTTTATCATAGATAGCTCTTATTATTTTGAAGTATGTTTATTCAGTGCCACTTTGTCTAGGGTTTTTAACATTAAGCAATGTTAAATTTTACCAAAAGTCTTTTCTGTGTCTATTGAAATAGGCATGTGTGGTTTTTGTTTGTTTGTTTTCAGTTCTGTTTATGTGATGAATTACATTTATTGATTTGTGTATGTTGAACCAACCTTGCATCCTAGAGATAAAGCCTACTTGATTGTGGTGAATTGTCTTTTGTATGTGCTCCTGGATTCAGTTTGCTAGTATTTTGTTGAGAATTTTTGTATCTATGTTCATTAAGGATATTGGCCTGAAGTTTTCTTTTTATGTTATGTCTCTGCCAGGTTTTGGTATTAGCATGATGATGTCCACATAGAATGAATTGGGGAGGAGTCCCTCCTCTTCAATTTTTTGGAGTAGTCTCATTAGGAATGGCACCAGCTCTTCTTTATACATCTGGTAGAATTGGGCTGTTCATCCATCTAGTCCTGGTCTTCTTCTGGTTGGTAGGTTTTTTTTTTTGTTTTTTTTTTTTTTGTTTTTTTTGAGACACAGTCTCACTGTGTCACCTCCCAGGTTCAAGCAATTCTTGTGCCTCAGCCTCCCAAGTAGCTAGGACTACTGGTGCACTCCACCACACCCGGCTAATTTTTTGTACTTTAGAGAGACGGGGTTTCACCATGTTGCCCAGGCTGGTCTCAAACTCCTGAGCTCAGGAAATCTGCCCCCCATCAGCCTCCCAAAGTGCCAGGATTGGAGACCTGAGCCACTGGTTGGTAGGCTTTTTATTACTGGTCAATTTCAGAACTCATTATTGGTCTGTTCGAGGATTCAATTTCTTTGTGGTTCAATCTTGGGAGACTGTATGTTTGAAGAAATGTATCCATTTCTTTTACGTTTTCTAGCTTGTGTGCATACAGGTGTTCATAGTACTCTCTGAGGGGGGTTTTGTATTTCTTTCGGGTCTGTGGTAGTGTCCCCTTTGTCATTTCTGATTGTGTTTATTTGGATCTTCTGGGTTTTTTTTTTAATTAGTCTAGCTAGCAGTCTATATATAATTAACTTTTTTCAAAGAATAAATTCCTGGATTATTTGTTCCTCCACATGGTTTTTGATGTCTCAGTTTCCTTCAGCTCAGCTTTGATTTTAGTTATTTCTTGTCTTCTGTTAGCTTTGGGATTGGTTTGCTCTTGTTTCTCTAGTTCCATAGTTGTGATATTCTGTTGTTAATTTGAGATCTTTCTAATTTTGTGATGTTGGTGTTTAGTGCTATAAACTTCCTTCCTTCTTAACACTACTTTGGCTGTGTCCTGGAGATTCTGGTATGTTGTATCTTTGTTCTCATTAGTTTCAAAGAATTTCTTCATTTCTGCCTTAATTTCATTATTTACCCCACAGTCATTTCAAAGCAGGTTGTTTAATTTCCATGTACTTGTGTGGTTTTGAGTGATTTTCTTAGTATTGATTTCTATTTTTATTGCTCTGTGGTCCAAGAGTGTGGTACGGTTTTGCTTTTTAAAATTTTGGGGCTGGGCGCAGTGGCACATGCCTGTAATCCCAGCACTGTAGGAGGCTGAGCTGGGCAGATCACCTGAGGTAAGGAGTTCAAGACCAGCCTGGCCAACATGGTGAAACCCTGTCTCTACTAAAAGTACAAAAATTAGCCGGGCATGGTGGTGCACACGTGTAATCCCAGCTACTTGGGAGGCTGAGGCAGAAGAATTGCTTGAATCAGGGAGGCAGAGGTTGCAGTGAGCCAAGATCATGCCACTGCACTCCAGCCTGGGCAACACAGTGAGACTCCATCTCAAATAAATAAAATGAAATAAAATAAAAATTTGTTTTTAAAAATTTTGCTGAGGATTTTTTTATGTCTCATTTTGTGGTCAGTCTTAGAGCATGTACCTTGTGCAGATGAGAGGAATGTATATTCTGTTTGTTTGGGATTCTTTCTATTCATGAGCATTGAATGTTTTTCCATTTGTTTGTGTCATCGCTGATTTCTTTGAGCAGTGTTTTATTCTATGAGCCCAGCATTAATGTAATACCAAGACCAGATAAAGACCCTACAAAAAAGTTACAGACCAATATTTCTCATGAACATAGATGCAAAAATTATTAACAAAATATTAGCAAATCTAATTCAATGGTGTATGAAAATAATTAGACACCACAACTAATTGAGGTTTAACCCAGGTATGCAAGGTTGGTTCAACATTCAAAAATCAATTAACGTAATTTATCACAATGATAAGCTAAAGAAGAAATATGGCATGAATATACCAGCAGATACAGAAAAAGCATTTAACAAACTCTAACACTCATTCATGATAGAGTAAAACTCTCAGCAAACTAGTAATTGAAGGGAACTACCTCAACCTGATTTTAGAAAAAATTTTTTAAAAACCCTGGGGTTAACATCATACATCACGTTGACAAACTCAAGGCTTTTCCAGTAAGATTAGGAAAAAGGCAAGGATGTCCTTCCTGTCTCATCACTCCTTTTCAACATCATACTGAAAGTTCTAGCTAAGCCAATAAAACAAGAAAAGGAAATGAAACAGATTGGGAATGAAGTAAGACTGTCTTTGTTCACAGGTGACATGATTGTTCATATAGGAAATCCAAAAGAATCAATAACCACCACCACCACCACCACCACCTGGAACTAATAAGTGATTATAACAAGGTTGCAGGTTACAAGGCTAATATATAAAAGTCAATTGCTTTTCTATATACAGCAATAAACAAGTGGAGTTTGGAATTAACAACACATTATCATTTATATTAGCACCCTAAGAAAAGGAAATACTAAGGTGTAAATCTAACAAAGTATGTACAAGATCTGTATGAAGAAAACTACAAAATTCTGATAAAAGATAGCAAAGAACTAAATGAATGGAGAAATATTCCATATTTTATGGATAGAAAGACTCAATATTGTCAAAATGTCTGTTCTTCTCAACTTGATCTATGGATTCAACAAAATCCTGGTCAAAATCCCAGCAAGTTGTTTTCTGGGTATTGAAAAACTGATTCTAATATTTATATCGAGAGGCAAAAGACCCAGAATAGCCAACAAAATATTGAAATCAAATTATAAAGTTGGAGGACTGATATTACTTGAATTCAAAACTTCTTATAAAGCTACAGTAATCAAGAGAGGGTGGTATTAGTGAAAAAAAGAGGCAAATAGATCAATGGAACACAATAGAGAGGCCAGAAATAGACTCACTCCCACATAAATATAGTAAACTGATTTTTGACAAAAGAATGAAGCCAATACCATGAAGCAGCAAAAGTCTTTTCTACATATGATGCTGGAAGAACTGGACATCCCCCACCCTCAAAAAAAAAAAAAAAAAAGAATCTGGAATCTAGAATAGACCTTATACCCCTTATGAGAATTAACTCAAAACAGACCATGGACCTGAATGTAAAATGCAAAACTATAAAGCTCCCAGAAGATAATATAGGAGAAAACTTGGATGACCTTGGATGTAGCAATGATCTTTTTCATACAACACCTAAAGCATGATCCATGAAAGAAATAATTGATAAGCTGAGCTTCATTAAAATTAAATCCTTTTTCTCTGGGTAAGACGGTGTCAAGAGAATGAGATGACAAGCCATAGACAGGGAGAATGCATTTGCAAAAGACACATCTGTTAATGGTTTGTTATCTGAAATATACAAAGCATTCTTAAAACTCAACAATAAGCTGGGTGTGGTGGCTCATGCCTGTAATCTCTTGTGAGGCTGAGGCGGGTAGATCACCTGAGGTCAGGAGTTCAAGACCAGCCTGGCCAACATGGTGAAACCTTGTCTCTACTAAAACTACAAAGATTGGCTGGACATGGTGGCACATGCCTGTAATCCCAGCTACTCAAGAGGCAAGGCTAGAGAATCACTTGAACCCAGGAGGCGGAGGTTGCAGTGAGCTGAGATTGCACCATTGCACTCCTGCCTGGGTGACAAGAGCGAAACTCCATCTCAAAAAAAAAATAAATAAATAAAACAAAAACTCAACATTAAGAGTACAAACAACCCAATTAATAAACGGGCAAAAGACCCGAACAGATATCCCACCAAAGAGATATAAGCATGGTAAGCAAGCATATGAAAAGATGCTTAACATCATATGTCACTAGAGAATTGCTAGTTTACACAGTAATGAGATTCCACTACACACCCATTAGAATGGTCCAGATCCAAAACACTGACAACACCAAATGCTGCCAAGAATATGGAGCAACAGGAACTCTCATTCATTGCAGTTGGGAATGAAAAATGCTATAGCCACTTTGGAAGACAGTTTGGCGGTTTCTTAGAAAAGTAAACATACTCTTATCATATGATCCAGTAATTGTACTCCTTGGTATTTATCCAAATGAATTGAAAACATGTTTAGAAAAAACCTAAACATAGATGTTTATAACAACCTTATACATAATTGCCAAAACTTGGAAACAACCAAGATGTCCTTCAGTAGGTGAATGGATTAAAAAAAACACAAAACTGTGGAACATTCAGACAATTGAACATTATACAGCACTAAAAAGAAATGAGCTGTCAAGCCATGAAAAGATATGGAGGAAACTTAAGTGTATATTACTAAGTGAAAGAAGTCAATATGGAAGGGCTACATACTGTATCAGTCTAACTATATGACATTCTGGAAAACACAAAAGTACAGAGACAGTAAAAAGATGAATGATTGCCAGGTGTCAGAGGGGAAGGAGGGGTGAGTAGGCAGAGCACAGAGGAATTTTAGAACAGTGAAACTATTCTGTGTGATACTACAATGGTGGATATATGTCATTATACAGTTGTCAAAATCCATAGAATGTACAGGACCAAGAGTAAACCCTAATGTAAACTATGGTCTTTGTGTGACAATTATATGTCAATCTAGGTTCATTGATTGTAACAAATGTACCACTGTGGTGAAAGGTGTCAGTTGTAGTAGAGGTTGTGGAGACAGAGAGTACATGGAAACTCTCTGTACTTTCTGCTCAATTTTGCGATGACCCTTAGCCTGCTCTGAAAAGTAAAGTTCATTAAAAATGAAAAAGAAAAACCCAAAGATAACATATGATACAATTCTAGACTGATTTCATTTATGAACATAAATGTAAAAAAAATTTTAATTTCCAAGTAAAATTCAATAGTATGTTAATATATTATGACCTGTTAGGATTTACTATACAAAAGTTTCAGTATAAGGAAATGTATTAATGTAATTCTCTGTTAGCAGATTCAAGTGAAAAAGCTTTTGGTCTTTTCAACAGAGGCTGAAAAAAGTGTTTTTCAAAATCAATATTCATTTATTATTTTAAAAAGTCTTTTAAACTAGAAATAGAAGGAAATATCTTTGATGAGGCAAAACGTATATTCAAGAACTGATAGCATACCTCATACTTAATGGTGAAATATTACCATAATCAGGAATAAAACATGGACAGCCACCATTACCACTCAGGTTTTGGCCCATGTACAAACAAGAAGCAGGTATAAAAAGTATAAATGACAAAAGTGACAAAAGGCATAAATGACATATCAATGACAAAACTGACATTATTTCACATGAAATGATCATCTACCTAGACAATCTAAGGAAATAATCTCTGTACAGAGAAAATAATTTGTGTACAGTGAAACAAATTAATGTATTTAAAAATGAATATCAATTTATTATGGTGAGAAATTTTAAAATTTAATTCTCTCCAAGCCATTCAGCACAACTTACAAATCTTTGTTTTCTTTTTTTGTATAGAAAATAAGAACAATAAAAAATTATTTGAGTAACTTAAGTTTTATAGACTAAACTCTTTAAAAACTAGCCCTATTTACAACTTATATTCTCTTAAAGGAAATAAAATCCACTTATAAATTTTATAAATTTAATTTTCTTCAAAGCCTTAAAAAAATGCCTATCTCAATAAGAAAACCCTTTCTGTTACTTTCACAATTCTTATAAATCCAATAAGTTAAACCTATAAATATAGTGTAGCTCACCTTATTTAAACACTCTAATACTATTTTCAGATTTGGTCAAATTATCTTACACATTTCAAAATAAAGCCCTCATTCTAAAAGTCAATTATTCATACACATTCCAAATTGAAATCACAAGGCTAATCTGCCAAATAGCCTAATATGTCAATGTAGAAACCAGATTGACCTAAATTATCCTAAATGTAACACACAAGTGTCAATAATTTGAATTTTATTTTCTTTAGAACATATTACATTCTAAAATTCCATGAGATTGGAAACATACTACTTGCAAAGGGGACAGTTTTACCACTGCTGGCAAGCTGGGTTTTATCATCTCGAGAGAGCAGAGGTTAAGAAATCTGAACCTGGGAGCTGTATATCCAGCATGATTCTCCCCTTGTCAGCAATAGAAACTATGAGCTCCTTTCATAGTTGCCATGACAACAGGGACTCCAAGTATAAACCCTTCAAATGGGTTTCATTTCTCCTGGGTTCAAATTACAAGTTACCCAATTCTTCCATCTGATTTAAGTCTACAGCCTTCCACTGAGGTTGCTGATAACTCTGTTCAACTAATCTCTTTACTGCCTGATTGAATTCTGAATTATTTACATAGTCTTTCCCTCTGGTTGTACACAGAATCTTAGAGATACTTAAAGAACATCTGCATATCTCTCACATCTTTCACTCTGAGGTCAAAATATCAGTCGTACTAACGAAGTCTGCCTAGAGAAGCAAAAGAATCAGTTAAAAGAGTGTGTAATAGAATATCTGGATACAAGATATTTGTAGAATTTCTACACCAGCAGTTAAGAAATGTAATAGCAATGGCAACAAAAACTATAAAAACCAGCAGTAAACCTGTTAAGAAATGTGCAAAACCTATATAAAGAATACTTGACAACTCTACCCAAGGACGTGAAAGATCTCAATAAGTAAAGATGGAAACTGTGGAAGTCTTCTGGGTGGGAAGGCTTAACATTGTAAAGCTCTCATATGATGCCCAAATTAAGAAAGTTGATGAAATTCTCATTTTTATGAAATTTGAAAAACTGATCCTCAACACACCAGATTTTTTTTTTTAAATGAGTGAAGAAAAATGAAATGGAACTTGACCTATCCAGCATCAAAGTATTCTAAAAAGCTGTAGTAATTAATGTGTTATTAGCTCCTGTATAAAGATATCAATTGAATAGAACAGAAATTCTCCAAACAAACTAATAAGGGAATTGCAATTTGGTTTATAATAAAAATGACATTTCTAACCAGACAGAAAAGTGTGAACTATCAATCAATGGTGTTGGAAATTTTTGGAAAAATATAGATACCTACTTTATACTATGATAAATTTCAAATGAATTAAAAACTTCAACTTGAAAAACAAAATTGCAAGAGTATTAGAGGGAAAGATGAGGAAATATTTCCTTGGGGTAAGGTGTTCTTAAGAGCATACAAAATCTATAATACATAGAGGAAAAAAATACCACTTTTTTCCATATAAATTTCTCCTCAATAAAAGATGCTGTCTTAAAAGTTAAAAATAAAGCATAAATAATAAGCTGGGGAAAAAACATTTGTCAAGCTTGTAACTCACAATTAGTATCCAACATAAAAACATCCTACCCATGATGTTTAAAAGATGAACAATCCAGTGGAAAAGCTGAAAAGTACAAATGGTCCACAAACATGAAAAGATGGTCAACCTTGCTCCTAGTGAGGGGAATACAAATAAAAACAACACTGAGGTATCAGTTTCTACTCAGGAGATTGGAAAAAATTTATAGCTTCATAATATTCAGCATTAGCAAGTGTGTGGGGGAGTGAAACCCTCAGTCAAGCTTGATAGATATCCATCTAAATTTAAAACAAGGTCAGGTGCGGTGGCTCACGCCTGTAATTCCAGCACTTTGGGAGGCCAGGGTGGGAGGATTGCTTGAGCTCAGGAGTTCAAGACCATCCCTCCTGGGCAATATAGTGAGACCCCCATCTCTATAAAATAAAAGTTAAAATACATACATTTAAATCTTTGATCTAAAACTTTCATTTTTAGAAATCTATGTTGAAGAAATGTTTGCACATGTAAACAGATATGTTAAAAATCCCGTGGCATCACATTAGTAAAAATTAAACACAACTTAATGTCTATCAGTAGAATTGTTGTTGGCTAAATTATGAACCATCACTATTATGGAATAATGTACATTCACTGAAAAGCAAAACACATGTTTAGTGAAAACAAGTATTGAATAACATATGTATTATGAACCCATTAAAAATGCCAACACACTCCATAATACATGTGACTTCATGTCTATATATGTATATAAAAGTATAGCGAAGGACTAGAAGGTTATAGGCCAAACTACTGACTCCAGGTTACCTCTTGGAAGGGTAGTTGGACTGGAATATTGAAGAAGATGGTTGTTGTTATAGTTACCTGGCTTCTCTACTTCAAAAGTTGTTCTACCATCATAGCTTTTGGCTAAATAATTAATAAAATAAATCCATGCTCTTCTTGGATGTTCCCCTGGCTTTACCTCTTAGCTCCTTTAGCAGGTAGAACAGACAAGAGGGAAGATCCAGCATCTGGAATTGTCTCCCCCATCATAGACATCTTCACATGTGGGATTTTTGTGCTTTGGTTTATTCATTCTTATATTTGTTATTTTTTCATTCTTTAGTATTTTACTCAAGCAGGGCACGTAAAGTTTTAACATTCATTCATCAGAGCTAGCCCCATTCCCACATTCTGTATAAAAATTCAAGCAGGTCCCATTACTTCACTGTTAGCTTAGGAAACAAAAAATCCTGCAGTCACTTTATGTCATAATCACGGTCTCTATTAATTAGTTAAGTAATTAATTATCCAGTCCTATGTAAGAATCAAACTGAATGTGTGTCCTGTTAAGTCATCTCTCTTCTTGCTGTTGAATTCTGCTTTAGGCTGGCCCTTTCTGGTGGAAAAGCGATCATTGTCCTTTTCCTCTTACCTGTGTCGTGTTTCTCCTTCTCTTTCAGATTGCTACATAGGGCCCAAACAGGGGAAGAAGGAGAGGAAGTGAGGAAAGTTCTTGACTGTTTTGTAATAAGCTAGCTTTGTCATTTCTGAACCTTTTAAGTTCTTCTGTGGACTGCATTAGCCACCTGGGTATAAAGCCTACACTGTATTATACACAATTCTGCCCTTGCCCTCATCCTCACAGCTGACTATGCTGCTTGCAGGCTGTTTCCTTAGAAAAAGAAAGGTGGCTTCCTAGCTAGACTGCGGGCCCTGATTTCCTTACGGATGGACACATTCTTTATCTACTTGAAGTTATGCCCTTAAGCAAAATAAAACAGGTATTTAACAGAATAACAAAAAGACATATCTCATGCCCATGAGGAGCTCACATGAGGAAATTGCCCTATTGCCAATTTATCATTTTTCTCACCTATCCTAGTGCCCTCTTATTGGTCCTGCCCCAAAATTCCCATGGTGTTTAGATTTTGGACCAATTAGTCTTATCTCTGATTGTGTCTGTCTTCACTTGCTCTCCAGTGTTTGCATGCATGTACGTCTCACCTTGTGTTCCCATCTAGAAGGGATGCTCCTTGCGGACAGTGGTTGCCTCCTATTAGCTCAGGCCTGTGCACACAGGAACACAAAACTTATGTGAGGCTTTGACTCCTTGTGATTTAGGATCCAGCACCTAGGAGCTCCAAAAGGCCTGACAGGGTGTCTCCCCCACCTCCTTTTCACATGCTAATAAGAGTGATTACATCAACAAGTACCTACCCTGTGCCCGCCACTGTGCCAGACACTGACAGTGATGGAAATATATGAGGCTGCTTCCCTCATGAGTTCACATTCAGCGTGGTAGGATGAGAAGAACGGAGACAAACAAAATAAAACCAACATCAAGTGAGTAGATGACTGAATAGAACTTTTTTTTTTTTTTTTTTTTTTGAGACGGTATCTCGCTCTGTCACCCAGGCTGGAGTGCAGTGGCCGGATCTCAGCTCACTGCAAGCTCCGCCTCCCAGATTTACTCCATTCTCCTGCCTCAGCCTCCCGAGTAGCTGGGACTACAGGTGCCCGCCACCTCGCCTGGCTAGTTTTTTGTATTTTTTAGTAGAGATGGGGTTTCACCGTGTTAGCCAGGATGGTCTCGATCTCCTGACCTCGTGATCCGCTCGTCTCGGCCTCCCAAAGTGCTGGGATTACAGGCTTGAGCCACCGCGCCCGGCCAGAACTTTTATAAATTGTGGGCTGGGTGCAGTGGCTCACGCTTGTAATCCCAGCACTTTGGGAGGCCGAGGTGGGTGGATCATTTGAGGTGAGGAGTTCAAGACCATCCTGACCAACATGGTGAAACCTGTTTCTACTAAAAATACAAAAATTAGCTGGGCATGGTGGTGCATGCCTGTAATCCCAGCTACTTGGGAGGCTGAGGCAAGAGAATCGCTTGAGCCTGGGAGATGGAGGTTGTGGTGAGCAGAGATCGCGCCACTACACTCCAGTCTGAAAGACAGAGTGAGACTCTGTTTCAAAAAAAAAAAAAATTATACATTGTGGACATGCTAGGAAGGAAATTAAAAGGTGATGATTGAGAATAGTGGGTTGTGGAGGAAAATATAGGTGGTAAAAAAAGTACATAAAGGGAAATCATTTAAGCTGAGACTGCAGGGCTGAGCCAGCCATTCACAGGGTGAGAAGGAAAATTCCAAAGAAAAGGGCATAGTCTCTGAGGCAGAAAGCAGCTGGCTTCTCCAGGGAACTGAGAGTGAAACCAGTGCAGCTGGGATGCAGTAGAGAGGGAGAGGCTGCCACGAGGTGAAGTGGACCTGACTCAAATCGGGTAGGGCCTTGGAGACCATGGTATAGAGTTTGGATCCTATTCTAGGTCTAAGGGAAAACCACTTAGAGTGTTTTAGGATGGAGGAGCCCAGTTACATTTTTAAAAGACCTTGCTGGCTTGCAGTATGGAGATTGTGGTTGGAGGGGGACAAGTGGGGAATAAGTAGAAAATGTTGCATTGGTCTTACTTGAAAAAGTAAGATGGTGCTTCTAATTATAGTGATGGTGATAGAAATGTGGAGAAACTGGTGCTTTTTAACATAAATTGGAGATAGAATTAGCAATATTACTAATGGATTAGATGTGGGCTGAGGAAGTTGGGAGAGAAAAAAGACATGAAACTGGATGTGTGAAGTTTGATATTTCTGTAAGACATACAAGGAGAGATGGAAATGAGGCAAATATGTTAGTCTAGAGCAGTTGTTCTTCAACTTCAGTGTGCATCACAATCAGCTGGAGAACTCATTAACACACAGACTGCTGGGCCCTACCTTCAGAGTTTCTGATTCAGAAGGGCTGGGTGGGGTCTCAGAATTTGCAGTTCTAACAAGTTTCCAGGTGATGCTGATGCTGCTGGTCCAGGATTCCCACTTTAAGAACCACTGGTCAAGACAGAGGATAATTCTTGGAGTCTAGTAGGCATCAGCATAAAGATAACATTTAAATCCGTGGAACTAGATGAGATTGCTTAATGAAGCTGAGCCAAGAAACAAGAGAAAGGGAAAGAGGTTCCAGATTAAGCCAAGAAAGGGTAGAGAAGAAAGACCCAGTAGAGGTAGGATCAGAGGAATAGAAAGAAAACCAAGAGTGTGGAGTTTCAGAAGCCAGGCGAGTTGAGGGTTTCAGGTCCAGATTGATTGATGATCATGATAAATACTGTTGAGAAATAGAATAAGAAGAGAGCAGTGAAGTGTCCATCAGTTTGTCATATTAGAAACATGATTAGGAGCAAGTACTTTACAGACATTATTTCCCCAAATCCTTCGAAAATCCTATTATATTAGTTCAGCTGGCCCTCTGTATCCGTGGGTTCCTCATTCACAGATTCAACCAACCACAGATCAAAAATATTTAACACAACTACAGCAATAAAAATAATACAAAAAAAAGCATAACAACTCTTTACATAGCATTAACAGTGTATTAGGTATTATAGTAACCTAGAGATGATTTAAGGTATACAGGAAGATGTGCAAAGGTTTTATGGAAACATTACACCATAATATATCAGGGACTTGAGCATCTGCCGATTTTGGCATCACTGTGAGTCCTGGAAACAATTCCCAGCAGATACCAAGAGATAACTGTACTGTTGTTTCCATTTTATAATGAAGGAAACTGAGGCTCAGAGAGAGATTATACAGGTCGCTAGGGCAACAAAGGGCCTGAAACCCAGATTTTTTTTTTCTCCTAACATCCTAGGGAATGTGAAGATTGCTGCATCCTCTACTTGCTGTGAAAATGCACAAGGCTAGCCCACCTTTGGCAAAACCTTGAAGCCGGTATCCTGGTCATTGCTCTCCAAGGCACCCAGTACCTGTGGCTGCTCCCAGATTCTTGGCAATAATGGCCTCTTCCCTCCATGTTCACCTTCCTTCCCAGGGAGCTCTTTGTGCCTCCCAATATTTTCATTCACTTCCCAGCCTCAAAACTAACCTGGACTTCATTCCTTCTTAATAGCATACACTCATCTGTGATCAAGTGATAATGGATGAAAGTGGTTGCTAATCGGTAGTGTGCAGTAAAGGTTCACACTTTTTTCCCCCATAGAGGTGGGGAGAGATGAACATGGTTGTCTCTCACGAGCTGCTGTGAGCTAGTTCCAGCACACCACTGGAATGATTTAAAATGCTGATTTTCAGGTAGCATATTACCATTCTAAACATGGCCTTCCAGAGAGAATATCTCACTCTCTCTTATAGGGACTTCAGGCCATCTGCTCAGCTAGTGGAAGGAGATATTAGCAACAGGGAGGCCTGTGTACACTTGTTAGCCATACCTCAAAAGCAGTCACCTGCTTCCTCAATGTCCAATCTAGCCCAGGAGCAGAAGGTATGACAGTTTAAAAGCTAGCATTCATTACTTTCTCTGGTTTCTAGGGTTCATGAGTGTTCTTTTATGAGGATTACAGGCTTGTCCTTCATTGGTGTCAGCAGGTGTTTATGATGGCTGGAGCAGAAATGAGAATTGGGGTCTGGAATAAGCCTTGCTGTCTCTTGCCAGGATGCAAAAGCTTGCAGTGGAGATCAGACACAAGTCTTGCTCATGCCCATATGCTACTCTTCTGGAATCTGAGGAGGAGGACACATCATCACACAGGCAGGAATGTCTGCTGAGGGCTCAGTCCTGAGGCATGAGGGATTTCTAATTACCTCTTGTGACTTCCACTGGCTCTTACTCTTGTAGTCCTAAAAGCAAAGGCCACAGACTTGGTCTCCTGTGAGTTACGTGATGTACTATTTTAGTGAATAGTGTTGTAGTAATCGTACCTCATACCACTTAGTGGCGAGGGGATTGAGTTGGTGGGAGTGGGGACAAATGGGAGGAAGCGGAGAAGAGGAGGAGAGCAGCAAGAGGTGAAACTTGGCCCTGCTGATGTGCAAGGGGCAGAACATGGCTGTGAGAGCAATTGAAACTTTGCAGAAGGTGTTTCTTTGCAATCTGATTTTATGGCTGTGTGCTTTGCAAGTAGATATAGTTCATTTGGGAACAAACTCTTTGAGGCTCAAGGTCATTTTTTTTTGGTTGAAAAAAAAAGAAGTCTGAAAAAGAGTTATACTTCAGAATGGATGTGATGGCTCATGCCTGTAATCCAGAACTTTGGGAGGCTGAGGTGGGAAGTCTGCTTGAGGCCAGGAGTTTGAGATCAGCCTGGACAAAATAGCAAGACCTTGTCTACAAAAACATAAAAACAAAAGATAAAGAATTACACTTCACTGCTTTTAGGGAGCTGATCACATAGTCAGGTCTTCATCCTTATGGGCAGCTGGAAGGATCATGGCACTAGCCAAAGAAGGAAAGGACCTAACCCTGGGCTATGGTTGATTTTATACCAGTTACCCAATGCAGTATTTCTTTTTCTGGGCAAGTTCTCATTTATAGGACGGTTGTACTGTGTATAAATTGCTCAGACATAGATGTCCATGGGCTGCCAGAGGTACTCATGGGATGATACTTGAAAGTCACACACTTTCATCCGATGCTCTCAGGTGCAAATTTGCCCACACATGCATGCAGGCATGCAAATGTGTTAACATAACACTAATATTTATAATAATACTTTGCAATTCTGTACTGCCTTTCATCTGTACATCTCGGGGTACTTTGCAAGCATTCATTAATTCTCCCAACATTCCTCTGAGGAAGGTAAATATTATTATCCTCCTCTTTACAGATGAAGCAATTGAGTCAGATAAGTGATTTGCCTGAGGCCGGTTAGGGAGTGTGGGTGGAAGACTGAGATTAAGAGCTCAGAGTTCCTAGAGATGTCCATTAGGGAAGAAACCCAGCAGTGAAAACACTGAGGGTGCTGTGGCATGCAACACACTGGGGTGTTGCTAGGAGTCGCTTTTTCCTGTTAAATCTATCACTATGGTAATAATAACTACTACTTATTAGACATTTGCTATGTTAGGGGTGCTTTACATATATCATTTCCTCTGCTCATATTAAAACTAGAATTATCCCATGGGACAGATAAGGAACTGAAATTTGCAGAGATGAAGTATCTGGTCCAAGATCACTTAGTTAATAAGTGCCTGGGCTGGAATTCAAACCCAGATCTGTTTGCTTCCCAAGGCCGTGTTCTTGTCCCCAGCACATACCTCATACTCCTTTGAAAATTGCAGGGAGGCACCTTTCTACCCTTCCTAGTCTCTTCCTTTAGTCTTTGAGTCCTTATTTGTTCTAGCTGTCTACCGTCAATTTCTTTGTCTTTGACAAAGTTTAGAGACTGATATTTACAGCATGTCTGATCTGAACAGTTGAGTTTTAAGCACAGGAAAGAGGAATCACTAAGGAAAGAGGCATAAATCATAAGTCAAGAGAGAAAACTTGAATTATTACTACTTTTTGCTTTACTTTGTGTTATTTTTGGTGAAATAAAACCACTTAGCATCCTTTATACAGAAAAGGAAATACCACAAAATCAGAATATGGATTTTTCAAGTAAAAAGTCAAAGGACTTAGATAAACTTGTAAGGTGAACTTAGTTTTCCTCTAATCTTCGGACTCCTCAGAGTTCTGCTGCTTTCAGGAGCTGAACTGAGCCCTAAGATTTTGATAACTCAGCTTTCAGTCAAAATGGTGTATCTCATGGGCTGGGGTAGCCATGCAATTTATGGAGTTGACAAAGGATTTCTAGAAAGATCTGGGAGCCTGTAGCATAATTGCTGAAGTAGGAATGAGCTTGGGAAATGGTGCACCTCAGAGACATACCTAATGGTGACAGCATAGTCAGTGTGCAGGAGGTGGCCTGGCTCACCCTCTGCAGCAGCTCCTGGAGGGAGGATTCATAAGAACCAGCCTCAGGCCACCATTGCCTGGTTGAGAGTGTAGGGAGAAAGGTACAGAAAGGGGAACCTAAGATTCAGCCAACTAAACCAAAGCAGATAGGATCCGCACCTTTTGGAATTAGACTCTGAGAAGTTGGCTGCGTAGTTTGATTCATTTTGTAAGAAAGATAAGAAAAATCAAGTTTTAATCATGACTCATTTGAAACTGTATTTTTCTTGGAGAAGTGAGAACTAGCTTATAAAAATCAGTGATTATACAGGAATTTGAACCCAGATGACCTGTCTGTTTTGTTCAAATTCTTTTATAATTAGTTTGGTTGTAATCCCAGTGCCCCTTCCCAGCCGTCTCCTCTCCTCACACAATCTACACACAGTTTCTACCATGCTATTGTTGTACGTTTAAAAGCAAGACTTTAAAAAAAAATGATTGATTACACATAGGTTGTACTTTCAGCACTAAAATCCAGGGAGCCCCAGGCAAACTGGGATGAGTTGGTCACCCTAGTTCACGAGGATGTTAAACTGAAAAACCCAAGGTTTTAAGGCATCCAATTGTTTGAAACCCTCCAAACTGTTAACAGACACATCCCAAAATATCAACACAAGCCTACCTTCCACCCTGCCCCGTGGAAGAAATTAGCACTACACAAATTACAGGTAGCCATAACCATTGGAAAACCTTTAGCAAAAGTCCAACATTAAATTTTTGTCTATCTTCAAAGTCACAGAATAAAGATTCTGCTGGAGTTTTGGTTTTTAGCATGAAAGAGAAAAACAGGGCCGGGCGTGGTGGTTCATGCCTGTAATCCCAACACTTTGGGAGGCCGAGGCGGGCAGATCACCTGAGGTCAGGAGTTCAAGACCAGCCTGGCCAACATGGTGAAACCCCGTCTCTACTAAAAATATAAAAATTAGCTGGGCGTGGTGTCATGTAGTCCCAGCTACTCAGGAGGTTCAGGCATGAGAATCGCTTGAACCTGGGAAGCAGAGGTTGCAGTGAGCCAAGATCACGCCACTGCATTCCAGCCTGGGCAACAGAGCGAGACTCCATCTCAAAAAAAAAAAAAAAAAAAAAAGAGAAAAACAGAAAGACAAAAATCCCACAGTGTTCATTCTGTATAGACATATAAACATTTTGAAAAGTGTTAAGTGGAGGCAGTCCTGGTAATAGGACTGTAATAGTAATTGGTGAGGCAGAAGGGCCTACACCTGCTTTGAATGAATGCAGGGATCTGCAGAAAGCCAAGAGTCCAGTGTGAAGTGGCCGGGTTGGGTGACGTGCTCCCATACTCCTGCTTAACCACATAATCATTCAAGAGCAGAAACCTCTCCTCATAATCCTCTCCTATAGGACAGCAGGGAGTGTTAGCATATTTGGACTGCTTCACATTCCTTCTTGCCTACTTTTGAGAACATACTACATTTTAAAACTTGTTGGTTTCTTTCATGTTTTATTTGACCCTATGTAATTGCATTCCTGAAGGAATAACAGGCCCCCCTAGTGATTTACACCCTGTATTAAATGTCAGTTTTGAAGAGACACAGTTAACAGTTTGGTTTAACCTCCTGCCTTCCCTCTCTCTATTAGCTTAGACCTGAATTTGAGCTCCAGCCCTGAGAACTCTCAGGGAGGGATGAAAAGATAAAAAATGAGCTGAAGCAGCAGCAGTGTTGAAGGCAGCCTCTCAGCTCTTGCTCTTCTTACACCTTTTCCCTGAACATAAAGACACCCCCTTTTTTTCTTTAGGCGATCTGTACCTACTGTTTACTTCTGTCCCAACACAGTGGTGAGGACAGTGAATCAGAACCACATTCTGAACTAACTGGGGTTCTACTTCATATTGCCACTCATTGCTCTGGCCCCAGGGACACGAGCAATGGCCATAAACCGTGGTTCTACCTCAGCCATGCAATACCCAATGAGTAGTGGGTTTGATGAAACTGGGCAGAAGGAGGGGGGAAATATTTTAGTAATTTGCCTTATTTTATTTTATTTACATATTTAGTTGCTATAATGTTATTGTCTATTAAATTTTCATTTGCCCTGGTAGATTCACTGAAAATATATTTAACAATTGCTTAATTACCTGTTGTAATGGCATATTCCCTGTGTGTGTGTGCACTTGGGCATGTGTGTGTATGTGTTTAAAACCCTGTGTTACAACCTGACAGGCAACATAAGCAATCATTACTACTTTCAGGAGTTCATATAAAAACATGAAACAAAAGAGATTTTGTGTTATAAACAGTTGTCTACACAGAACACGCACTAAAGTCATCCTCTGCTCTGTTCACCCTTCCAGTTTTTCTCCAATGGTCACAGTCTACAAGGCTTGATTAGAAATGGCTGCAACTTTATGCCAGGAAGAATAAATTAGGAAGTAAGGGCAATTGTGCTCAATTCTCTGCCAATACAAAGAAGTGGTCTAGTGTCATCATGTCAGCACCTGACACCTTAATCCTCAACTCCCACTCAGGGGCCACTTATAAGCCATTAGCCAAGCCATTTACCCTGGACCTCTGTGTCTAAAGGGAGAAAAATGAACCCTGACTTATGAGATGAGAACGTTTGGCTCTTTATGCATGTATTTATTTTGATCTTATTTCCGAAATTATTTTAGGTGGTTTGTAAAATGGATAAAATATAAAAATGAAGGAATCAGGGCAAAGAGAAAATGAGGATAGGAGAAACAAGGGAATCTCAGACAAATGAGTACCCATGAAAGATGTTGGCCAACTATTGAAATAAAACACAATCATCATCGCTACCACTAATGCAACTAATAGCCACTGCTAAAATGGTATAGCTAACACAAGTGCTAGTACCATTACTATTGGAAACCATCGAGAATGACAATTATGGCTTGTGTTCCATTCCAAGTGATTCGTATTTTCCAGTTGTCAGGTCCTGCAGAGATAGACCCTATCTCCCAGAAACAATAAAATTAAAAACTTGAAGTTCATCTTCCGTCAGGTCCTGCAGAGATAGACCCTATCTCCCAGAAACAATAAAATTAAAAACTTGAAGTTCATCTTCCGTTCGCAAGTATCTATTTCCAACAGACAGCTGTTACACTTGGTTATCACGTGTAACTTTCTTAGTGGGTTACTGTCATTAATACTATTATTATTTTCATTATTATTCTTATTGTCACAACTCTGATGACTATGGTGTAACACATAAAAATAAAGTCTGCGGCCAAATATATTATAGCCATATTTTGTAATATTACAGAAAGAGCCTAGGACAATGATTTTGGTCTTCTTTTATTTAAGTCATATCAGCAGAGAAAAAGACCATGATAATCTTCCTCGTTATCAGGCACACTTGCAAAAATTCTCTCCAGAACAAGACACGTTTTTAATGAAATTTAAATTTTCACCAGGGAAAAATCCACTCATAACCATATTAGTTATGAATGTGTACTCTAAGAAAGTTATCACTTGGAAACTTAAGAGAATCTATATCCAGTGCCAATAATTCCCAGACCTGTTTTTAAAACCTTCTGACCCCAAAATCTACATTCTAATTAGCATCAGGCACAACTAAGTGCCAGATATCAATATGTGTGTAACTACCCCCATGCCTGAGATTGTGCACTGTGGAGGCGTTGAGATCTGGGCTCAAATCCTGTCTCTTCTACCCTGTTTGTGGGGCAGATTACTCAACTTCTTGTAGCCTCAATTGTCTTGTAGTAAAAATGGGGCTAAAGTAATAACTACAACTCATAAAGTTGTTGTAGGGATTAAATGAGATAATGTATGCTAAGAGGTTAATATAGTACATGTGTGTGAGTGTGTCTGTGGGTATGTGTGTGTAGAGAGAGCACTGAAAAAGTGTCAGTTACGTCTATGCATGCTATTTTCCTATCTAAAATTTAAAATTTAAGATAGGAAAAATTCAACGCTCAGGAATTTCTTATTTATTTATCTATTTAATAAAAACATATATTGCTTATATGGCAGGTACTGCTTTAAATATTTTTAAAGTTTACTTATTTAATCTTAATAAAATTTAAAATTTGTTTGTATTTTTTAGAGAAGCCTTTGTACCTCATTTGATGACTTATTTTGTGATGTTGTAGAGCTGCTCATCAATGTCAGTATTTCAGTCTCTTGGCCTTTGGAAGTTGAGGCATATATAAAACCACGTGTTAAGTGCCCTGGGCCAGTTTGATATGTGACATGTAGAGTGAACCTATTGCTTTGTAAGGTGAATACTCATTATTTCCATTCTAAAATTCCAGATTGTCATATAATGGACTTTCTTAAAATTGTCTTTCTAGGGCAGGCTTAGCAGTTTGTGAAACTGATCAAAGTAATATTCTAAAATCTCTGCATCTGTTGTTTTAATTTGCATCTGATTGTGGTGGAGCATCACTTGGTGTGTTTATTTGGCAGAAAGGTTCCTCTTCCATGAATTATCTGCTCCCATCCTTTGCCCATTTTTTAATTGAATAGCTTGTCCTTTCTAATATTATTTAATTATTTGATTTAATATTTAGTGTTATTATTTTAATATATTTTACAGGTTTATTATATTTATATATTTAAACACTTTAATTAGTAATAATCATTTAATATTTTAATATTATTATTGCTTGTGACAATTATTTAACTGTTGATACTAATCCTTAATATATATCATATATAAGAATATATCTTATTGTATATAAAATATATTTTATAAAAATAATTATGTTCATTTTAGAAAATGCAGAAAAACAAAAGAAGAAAATATTTTTTCATATAATTTCCACAGCTAGGAATATCTTGATGACTATCCTTTTTAGTCCTTTTTCATACAAATATATATGTATTTTTTAACATGTTTTATAATCTGACTTTTCTTATTATCTATATATCTTGCACATGTTTCCACATTACTACTTATCTACAATATAATTTTAGTTTCTGGATAGAATTCCATTATATTGCTGTGCCATAATTTATTTAATAATCTATATTTAGACAATTTTGGCAATTTTTTAAAACTACTTGATGAAATTATATTAATTATTTATTTAATTTTAAAAAATTGTTTTTTACAGACAGGGTCTTTCTGTGTCATCCAGGCTGGATTGCAGTTGCATGATCATAGCTCACTGCAACTTCAAACTCCTGGGCTCAAGCAATCCTCCTGCCTCAGCCTCCTGAGTAGCTGGGACTACAGGTCTATAACACCATGTCCAGCTAATTGTTTTTTTTCATTTTTTTTTTTAGAGATATGGCCTCACTATGTTGTCCAGGCTTAATTACTTATCTAATATTTGTCTCTTCTGTTAGACTTATGACTTTTATACCTTTCTGACTGCAGCTCAGGATAAAAGTACATAGTAATTTGTGACCCAGCACTCACCTGTGTATCGGACGTATGCATGTAACACACATATAAGTGGAAAAAAAGTCATGAAATGAAACTTACTTTCTGGTAATTTCTGTTCATTTCAATATCATTAAAATTTTTTCCTGGTCACAATCTACTAAAGTTATTTCGTGATCCACAGATGAGCTTTTACCCTCAGTGTGAAAATCAGTGCCTAAGTCACTTCTTCCAGGGGAACAAAGACTGCGCTTGGCACACAGAAGACATTAATGCATTTGTATTGAAGGAACAGCCTGTCTCGAAATCTTTCTGTTCATCCGTGACGACTGGTTAAGTGGTATAATGTATGGTTACCTCTAAGGTAGAAATAGACTTCAGAGTCTACCTGACTTCAGAAATCAGACTGTAAGGGTTTAAATACTGGCTCTGCCATGTACTAGCTGGTGACCATATGTAACTTACTTGACCTCTCTGTGCCTCATTTTCCTCAACTATAAAATGAGGGTAACAATAGTGCCTAACTCATGAGATTGTTATGAAGATTAAATAAGTAAAATTCAAAAATATTTAAAACAGCACCTGCCATGTGATAAA
This sequence comes from Macaca fascicularis, assembly GCF_037993035.2. Lineage (NCBI taxonomy): Eukaryota > Metazoa > Chordata > Mammalia > Primates > Cercopithecidae > Macaca > Macaca fascicularis. Next base: position 121,838,455 of record NC_088381.1, on the reverse strand, counting down.
CAATATATTTTTATTAAATAAGTAGATAAGTAAATAAATAATAAGAAATTTCTAGAAGTTGAATGATTAGATCAAAACATATGTAAAAACTTAAGGCTTTTGAAATGCGTAGGTAAATACCACACATCCCTCTCTCCTCTGCTTCCTGCAATATTTGAACCAGCTTTTATTCCCCCCAGCAGTACAGACTTGTGGAAGTGATATCCTGTGGTGGTATTCCCTGTTTATCACTTAGCTGAGGATGTTTGGGCTAGTTAAGAGTTAGAGTGCTAGTGACTCAAGTAGTGCAAGAAGAGAGGCCTCAGCCAGTTGCTCATGAAAAGCGGCATTGAGGGGATGCCTATGGACACTGGGCAGAACTCTCTGGCGCATCAGGGTAGGTGAAACCTCAGGGGTACTCTGCAGAGGGAGTGGGAGGATCTAGCAGATGCCTGGGCAGTAAGACTCACAGGCAAACACTGCTCTCCAGGGCACGTCTTTCTTACTGCCATAGTCGCTACTCTGCCACTTCTTGCTCTAAAATCCTGTCTCAAATCTGCAAGTAAATATCTAAATCCTATTTAGTCTGTGTAGATAGGTGGCTTTGTGAAAAGCAGGCGTCCTCCTGAACTACACACACTCGCAGACACATACACACAGCCTGTCGTTTTCTGTTTTGGTATTTGGAGAAATACGTATCCAATTCAAGTTCCAACTTGTCTACAAAGTCTCCCCTGACAACTTCAGCCCAGGTGGATCTCTCTTTCCTCTGAGCTCTCACAGCAATTTTAGGCAGTACCACAGTATTTAGTACTTAATTATACACTGTCTGGTTCTGGAATTGTCTCAGGGTGTTAGCCATTTTCCCCAACTAAAGGATAAGTTCTTTGAAATCAACTGCCATGTCTTATTTTTTTTTTTTTTTTTTTTTTTTGAGACAGAGTCTTGCTCTGTTGCCCAGGCTGGAGTGCAGTGGCACAATCTCAGCTCACTGCAAGCTCCGCCTCCCGGGTTCACACCATTCTCCTGCCTCAGCCTCCCTAGTAGCTGGGACTACAGGCGCCTGCCGCCAAGCCCGGCTAATTTTTTGTATTTTTTAGTAGAGACGGGGCTTCGCCGTGTTAGCCAGGATGGTCTCGATCTCCTGACCTCATGATCCGCCCGCCTCGGCCTCCCAAAGTGCTGGGATTACAGGCTTGAGCCACCGCGCCCGGCCTGCCATGTCTTATATTTCTTTTGGATCCCTCGTTGACTTGGCATGTAGTAGATCTTTAGTAAACAGTCACAGATCAGTTGATTGATCCAAGTGTACATTGCGTGAGATTTGCATTGAAATAAAATTACATCAAGAAAGATGTTTGCCATACTTTACAACTTTCATAAAATAAACTCAAAATGGAGCAAATATTAAAATATTTTAAAATCAAACAATAATACTACTAGAATAAAATATGTGTAAATTTATTTATAGCAGTAGAATTAATGAAATGAGCCCAGCCTTTCTAAACAGGATGCAAGCCTGGAAGCCATTAGAAAGAAATGATGGATAAATTTGGTAACAAAAATTTTAAAACTTTTCTACGGCAGACTTTGTTAATTTATGAGGATCTTGTACAAATCAAGATGACGAACAACCCTTTGTCTCCCCAACCCAAATTGTAAGAGGTGGAAAATGGCTCGATTTTCTTTCCAGCCTTGTCCTTCACTCAACAAAGGATCTTTCACCTCAACTGAGGATCTTGATCCTGCTCCTTCAAATTCTGTCTCCTTAGCTACGTCTTTCTCCTTTCTTTCCTTATCAGTTTTCCTTTATGCTCTGAATCTTGAATATTCAAAAAGTGAGGAACTTTGTGATAGTGTTTTAAGAAAAGAAGAGCTTTCTTTGAACTTAGTGCAGTTGGCAGAAGTGTTAGCAAGTGACTTTCAGTGGGCATCCCAGTCACATATGCCTTGGATATGTCAGAGTGTCCAACACTGCATGGTTGTCAATGGTTAATATCACTGGCTAAACGTTGTGTGGCTAACTTTTCCTGAGTAGCGTGCTTTACCCAAAAGTCAGTGTATTAGGTGATCCACTGAGAAAGGCTATTATTATAACACCACAGCATGTAATTTTGGAAAACTTGTAATATCAGAAATCATATGCAGCTTCATTTTAGGGTGAAAACTACAGCATATGCAGGAAAGAGAAAATCCTGTGTCAAATTTTAAATGTTTGCTTTCTAGTTTTAATTTTATTTAGAATAACAGAATCAAAACAGGAATGTGTTTTCTTTTCTTATCACCAAGAGAAAACTCAAGTCTTCCTAATGTTACCAAGCAATTGAAAAAGAGCTACTGTTCATAGAGAAGATGTTCAAGACAGAGGTGAATAGATGAGCTCTGTTGGATGATGTTTTTAAGGATATTGTTAAGAAAGTTGGTGTATAAATAAGGAAGTCACTGAAATTGATCTAGGTTAATTTTAGTTTCTTTGAGAACCCATTAAAAAGTATCATTGTTTATCAAGTGGAAAGAAAAGTTGATAGTGAGAGAAAAGCTTATCTTTTATAGAGTATAAACTATTACAAGGAATAAGGAGGAATTAAAACTATCGGGTTAGAATACCTGAGGGTGTTCCCTTAGAAATGCCAAAGTCCTGACATTCTGATTATTTCAAAGAGCAATGAAAAGATATGAATGTACAAAAGTGGATGCCTTTGTTTTCCTTTGGAGATCCTTCAATATATCCTGGAAAATGTAGTTTTCTCAAGCCATTTTTATTCAGCAAATTTGGAAAATAATTTTTTTTTTTTTTTTTTTTTTTTTTAAAGACAGAGTCTCGCCGGGCGCGGTGGCTCACGCCTGTAATCCCAGCACTTTGGGAGGCCGAGGCGGGCGGATCACAAGGTCAGGAGATCGAGACCATGGTGAAACCCCGTCTCTACTAAAAATAGAAAAAATTAGCCGGGCGCAGTGGCGGGCGCCTGTAGTCCCAGCTACTCGGGAGGCTGAGGCAGGAGAATGGCGTGAACCTGGGAGGCGGAGCTTGCAGTGAGCCGAGATTGCGCCACTGCACTCCAGCCTGGGCGACAGAGCGAGACTCCGTCTCAAAAAAAAAAAAAAAAAAAAAAGACAGAGTCTCGCTCTACCGCCCAGGCTGGAGTGCAGTGGTGCAATCTTAGCTCACTGCAACCTCCACCTCCCGGATTCAAGTGATTCTCCTGCCTCAGCCTTCTGAGTAACTGGGATTACAGGCATGCACCACCACACCCTGCTAGTTTTGTATTTTTTTTTTTAGCAGAGACATGGTTTCTCCATATTGGTTAGGCTGGTCTTGAACTCCCAACCTTAGGTGATCCCCCAACTTCGGCCTCCCAAAGTGCTGGGATTACAGGCATGAACCACCACACCCAGCCAGAAAATAATTTTTTAAAATCATAAATATCACCGACTTTCAGCAAGGCTGCGGCTACCATGTTCTCTTGTACAGGCATCGCTGGGCTGTTGGCCTGGACCTTGCAGCCACAATGGATTCAAGTTTGAAATACGGCAGCTTCGAAAGATGTTACTATGTGACTAAAGTCCATCAAAAACATCCAGAAAATTACCAAGTCTATGCAAATAGTAGCAGCAGCAAAATACGCCGGAGCTGAGAGAGAGCTGAACCCAGCTTGAATATATGGATTGGGATGTTTGCCTCTGTATGAAAAAGCTGATCTCAAGGTGCCTGAAGACAAGAAGGAATACCTCCTTATTGGTGTGTCTTCAGATCGAGGACTGTGTGGTGCTATTCATTCCTCCATCGCTAAACAGATGAAAAGCAAGGTTGCTACACTAACAGCAGTTGGGAAAGAAGTTATGCTTATTGGAATTAGTGACAAAATGAGGGGCGTACTTTATAGGACGCATTCTGACCAGTTTCTAGTGGCAGTCAAAGCAGTGAGAAGAGGCCGGGCGCGGTGGCTCAAGCCTGTAATCCCAGCACTTTGGGAGGCCGAGACGGGCGGATCACGAGGTCAGGAGATCGAGACCATCCTGGCTGACACGGTGAAACCCCGTCTCTACTAAAAAATACAAAAAAAACTAGCCGGGCGAGGTGGCAGGCGCCTGTAGTCCCAGCTACTCGGGAGGCTGAGGCAGGAGAATGGCGTAAACCCGGGAGGCGGAGCTTGCAGTGAACTGAGATCCGGCCACTGCACTCCAGCCTGGGCGACATAGCGAGACTCCGTCTCAAAAAAAAAAAAAAAAAAAAAAAAAAAGAAGTGAGAAGAAAGCCCCCTACTTTTGGAGATGTGTCAGTCATTGCTCTTGAATTACTAAATTCTGGATGTGAATTTGATGATGGCTCCATAAACTTTAATCAATTCAGGTCTGTCATCTCATATAAGACTGAAGAAAAGTCCATCTTTTCCCTTAATACCATTGCAAATGCCGAGAGCATGAGTATCTACGATGATGTTGATGCTGATGTACTGCAAAATTACCAGGAATACAATCTGGCCAACAGCATCTACTACTATCTGAAGGAGTCTACCACTAGTGAGCAGAGTGCCAGGATGACAGCCATGGACAACACCAGCAAGAATGCTTCTGAGATTATTGACGAATTGACATTGACATTCAACTGCACCCACCAAGCTGTCATCACAAAAGAGCTGACTGAAATTATCTTTGGTGCTGTAGCTCTGGATTAATGAAAATCAAGTTCTGTCCTCAGACAAGGGGTAAAAAAGGAAAATTCAGCCAGCTGATTTTGTTTATTGCTTACTGCTGTCTTTGTCAGAAGAAACTCTTCCTCCATTGTTTTAATTACTGAAGACAGCAAGATATTTGTAAATTATTTTACAATAAACAACTTAAAAAAAATCATAAATATCACTTATCCTCATGCACTTGTATGCAAGATGAAAGTTAGTATTTATATGGTACATTTTGTCTACAGATGTGGAGACTTTAAAAATAATAAAATGCCAATTTGCTGAAAAAACAGACACAAGCATGATGTGTCATGTGATGAGTCTCAGGTGAAACCTGGCAGTGACTCTACTAAATCCGAGGCCATTTTTCAAATGCCAAAGTGAGTTTCTGGGCCACAGATTAGCCAGTCCCCTTAACGATTATTTTCATAGGATTTCATTCATTTTGGTTAATGTAAACACTCCATTATTTTTACTATTTGGAAGGTAGATGTGTTAGTAAAAATTGAAATCTGATCCATCATCTCTATTTAAAAGTATTTAAAAATACTTCAATGTGGCATTGTGTCAATTGGGAGGTAAATGGAATTCATGAAGCCCAAAGGGGAACAGGCTTCTGTTCCTGTGAAGGTCCACTAGCCTACAAGGCATGGAACAGAGGGGCAGATGAGACCCACCCATAGCACACAAGCCACGAAGCAAGGCTGTGAGTTTTTTCAGGGGAAGTTCATTCTTACTTCAAATCAGAGCATGGTGGAACAGAACAGACTCCTGCTGTTTAAGGATTTATACTCTGGCAAATGAGATACATATCTTGAAGATAGTTAAATCTTTAAAAGGAACAGATACATTAAAAATGGAATACAAACAATGGAAAGTGCATTAGTGAAAGAGTAAAGTCAATGGTGTTATTTATTTACATAATTTTTACTGAGAGGAATCAAATAACTTTTTTTTGATTGATCCAGGAGGGTGTCATAGTTGGAGAGAGATTTTGGAACCTAGCAGAAGAGTAAGAAAGGGGTGGTTTGTTTAAGATTCATTGCATTAAACACTTTGTGATCTGACCTTTTAAATTGTAAATAGGAGACTATTCTTTTAAAAATACAAGCAGGTATTGCTTGAATCTATATCATGTTAAAGATAGTTTTCATGTTAGTTTAAAAATTTGCTCATGAGCAGATTTGTCTTGGTGTTTGTAGTCACAATTTAAGCAGTTGTTTGTGTTGTGTGTGGAAGGACTCTACATTCTAGCACAAAAGAGGATAAACATGTTCTAGGGATGCTGACCATTTAGATCAGTAATCTGACTCTCACCATCCAACATTTCTTTGGTCATTGAAGAGGCTACAATGTTGTCACACTAAGGCTCAGGGACTGAGTAGGTGACAAAACTCAGAATTGGGCCTTCGGTGTGACCTGGCCCAACAGCTGCTTAAACAATAAATGGAGTTCAAGGGTTTCCATTGCCCTACCCAAGAAGCTCAGGTCAAACCTGAAACTTCTGCTATATGATCTACATACCAAGATATATGGTTACAACACAATACTCATTGACAGCTTTATCACTTATTTTAGGGTGGGTTCCCTAACTAGGGATTTGGAGACTCTCGAGGAAGTCAGCAAATTCTTTGAAATTATGAGCAAAATTTGGTGAATAGATGAGCGTGTGTGTTTTCCTTGGGCACAATTCATCAGAGTCTCAAAGGAATTGTAATCTCAACAAAAATGAGAATTACATCTCTAGAATGGAAAAATTCTCTACAGTTTTCCTAATGGGCAATAGTGTATAATTTCTGGCTTCTTCTTTTTAGGAGAATTAAGTTGAACAATTTGAAACATGCTGTGGTTTAAATGTGTCCCTCAAAAGTTCATGTGTTAGAAACTTGGTCCCCAGTATAGCAGTGTTGAGAGGTGGGACCTTTGGGAGATGATTATGTCATGAGGGCTCTGCCCTGTGAATGGGCTGTTAATTAGATTAATGGATTATTGAGGGAATGGGTTAGTTATCATGAGAGTGGGTCTGTTATAAAAGCCAGTTTGGCCATCTCTTATGAGGCCTCTCACCATGTAATGCTCTATATTGCCTCAGGACTCTGCAGAGATTTCCCACCAGCAAGAAAGTAGTCACCAGAAGCAGCCCCTAGGCCTTGGACTTTCCAGAATCCAGAACTATAAGAAATAAATGTCTTTTCTTTATAAATTACCTAGTTGCAGATATTCAGTTATAGCAACAGAGAAAGGAGTAATATAAAATTTCATTGCATTTTCCTTTGTGTATAATTTTCATTGCATGCAAATACAAAACAGTATTTTTTTACCCAGAGTTAATCTTCTCATGTCCAAAAAAATGTATGTGAGTTAGTTCATTGATTGCAAATGAAATGCTATTTTAAAATTCCGTTAAAATGAAAATGCCATGCCATACTTGAACATTCTATTTAAATTCTGTTTTAACTAAAAGATCTCAAAGTTTTTCTCAGAAGGTAACAAAACCACAGCCCCCTCCCAACCCATCTTTAGGAAATACAATGTAATCAAACTTTTTACAACTGAAAAGTATATTACAATTCTAGTTAACCATTTAAAATGTTTTTCTTTAAAAGAGATAAATAACAAGTCAATGGAAAAGATAAAATGAAATTAGGAAAATGCTCAAATAAACCCAGAAAAAGCAGAAAGGAGAAAATAGAAACTAAAGCCAGGCATGGTGGCTCATACCTGTAATCCCAGTAAATAGGAGGCTGAGACAGGAGGATTTCTTGAGGCCAGGAGTTCAAGGCTGCAGTGAGCCACTGCACTCCAGCCTGGTCATGACAGAGCAAGATCCTAACTCAGGAAAAAAAAAAAAAAAAAAAAAAGTGCAAGGAATAGAAAACAACTAGCAAGATGGTAGAGTTTAATCCAATGATACCAATAATGACTTTAAATGTAAATGATCTAAACACACCAGTTAAAAGACAGAGTTTGTTAGACTGGATAAAATAGCAAGATCCAATTACATATTGTGCACAACGAACCCACTTTAAATGTAAAGGTTTAGATCAAAAAGTAAAAAGATGGGAAAAGATATAAAATGAAAACACAAACTAAATGAAAGCTGAAGTAAATACACTAATTTTAGATGAAGTAGACTTCAGAATAACAAAAATTATCAGGGATAAAGAGAAACTTTACATAACAAAAAATGAGTCAATTTTCCCAGAACATACAGCAATCCCAAATGTGTATGCATTTAAAAATAGAGCTTCAAAACACATGAGGAAAGAACTGACAGAAGTAAATAAACAGACGAATACTATGATTATAATGGCAGACTTCAACACTCCTCTCACAGTAATTGATAAAACAAGTTGGCAGAAAATAACTAAAAATATAGATGGACTGGACATAGTGGTTCACACCTATAGTTCCAGCTACTCATGAGGCTGAGGTTGGAGGATTACTTGACCCCAGAAGTTCATGGCTTCAGTGAGCTAAGATGGCACCAGTGCACTCCAGCCTGGGTGAGAGAGTGAGACCACCCTCTCTAAAAAAAAAATTTTAATTTTAAAATTAAATTAAAAATAATGACCTAAACAGCATTATCCAGTAACTTGACCTAATTGGCATTTACAGACTGCTCCACCAGTGGCAGTAGAACACATTCTTCTCAAAAACACATGAAACATTCACTAACATAAACCATATTCTGAGCTATAAAATAAACCTTAACAAAATTAAAAGAAGAGAACTCACATTGTATTTTTTAGTCCATTTTCCCACTGCTGATAAAGACATATCCTTTTTCTGAGGAAAAAAGGTTTAATGGACTTATAGTTCCACATGGCTGGGAGGCCTCACAATCATGACAGAAGGCAAGGAGGAGCAGATCACATCTTACATGGATGACGGCAGGCAAAGAGAGAGCTTGTGCAGGGAAATGTCTGTTTTTAAAACCATCAGATCTTGTGAGACTCATTCACCGTCACAAGAACAGCACAGGAAAAAACTGCCTCCATAATTCAATCACTTCCCACTGGGTTCCTCCCATGACAAATGGGAATTGTGGCAGTTATAATTCAAGACGACATTTGGGTGGAGACACGGCCAAACCGTATCATTCCCTCCCTGACCCCTTCCAAATCTCAAGTCTTCACATTTCAAAACCAACCTTGCCCTCCCAACAGTCCCCCAAAGTCTTAACTCATTTCAACATTAACTCAAAAGTCCACAGTCCAATGTCTCATCTCAAGTGCCTTCTGCTTACGAGCCTGTAAAATCAAAAGCAAGTTAGTTACTTCCTAGATACAATGGGGGTACAGGCAGTGGGTAAATACAGCTGTTCCAAATGAGAGAAATTGGCCAAAACAAAGGGGCTATAGGCCCCATGTAAGTCCAAAATCCAGCAGGGCAGTCAAATTGTAAAATTCTAAAATGATCTCCTTTGACTGCATGTCTCCCATCCAGATCATGCTAATGTAAGCAGTGGGTTGCCATGGTCTTGGGCAGCTCTGTCCCTGTAGCTTTGTAGGGAGCAGCCTCCTTCTCAGCTGCTGGTGTTGAGTGTCTGCAGCTTTTCCAGGCACATGGTGCAAGCTGTTGGTGGATCTACCATTCTGTGGTCTGAAGAATGGTGGCCCTCTTCTTGCAGCTCCACTAAGCGGTGCCCCAGTAGGGACTCTGTGTGTGGGCTCCAACCCCACATTTCCCTTCCACACTGCCCTAGCAGAGGTTCTCCATGAGGGACCCTCCCCTGCAGCAAACTTCTGCCTGGGCATCCAGGCGTTTCCATACATCCTCTGAAATCTAGGCGGAGGTTTCCAAACCTCAATTCTTGACCTGTGTGCACTTGCAGACTCAACACCACATGGAAGCTGCCAAGGCTTGGAGTTTGCACCTTCTGAAGCCATAGCTTGAGCTCTGTTAGTCCATTTCAGCCATGGCTGGAGCAGCTGAGACACAGGGCACCAAGTCTCTAGACTGTACACAGCAGAGGTACCCAGGGCCTGGCCCAGGAAACCATTTTTTCCTCCTAAACCTCTAGACCTGTGATGGGAGGGGCTATCCCAAAGGTCTCCGACATGCCCTGGAGACATTTTCCCCACTGCCTTGGTGATTAACATTTGGCTCCTCATTGCTTACGCAAATTTCTGCAGTCAGCTTGAATTTCTCCTCAAAAAATGGGATTTTCTTTTCTATAGCATTGTCAGGCTGCAAATTTTCTAAACTTTTATGCCCTGTTTTTCTTTTAAAACTGAAGGCCTTTAACAGCACCCAAGTCACCTCTTGTGTGCCTTTTTGCTTAGAAATTTCTTCTGCAAATATCCTAAATCATCTTTCTCAAGTTCAAAGTTCCACAAATCTCTAGGGCAGGGGCAAAATGCCATCAGTCTCTTTGCTAAAACAGAAAAAAGAGTCACCTTTGCTTCAGTTCCCAACAAGTTCCTCATCTCTATCTGAGACCACCTCAGCCTGGACCTTATTGTTCATATCACTATCAGCATTTTTGTCAAAGCCATTCAACAAGTCTCTAGGAAGTTCCAGACTTTCCCACATTTTTCTGTTTTCTTCTGAGCCCTCCAAACTGTTCCAAACTCTTCCTGTTACACAGTTTCAAAATCGCTTCCACATTTTCTGGTATCCTTTCAGCAACACCCCACTCCTGGTACCAATTTACTGTATTAGTCTATTTTCATGCTGCTGATAAAGACATACCTGGGACTGGGAAAAAAGAGGTTTAATGGACTTACAGTTCCACATGGCTGGGGAGGACTCACAATCATGGCAGAAGGCAATGAGGAGCAAGTCACATCTTACATGGATGGCAGCAGACAAAGAGAGAGCTTGAACAGGGAAACTCCTAGTTTTAGAACCATCAGATCTTGTGAGACTCATTCACTATCACCAGAACAGCATAGGAAGGACCCACCCCCATAATTCAATCACCTCCCACCGGCTTTCTCCCATGACACCTGGGAACTGTGGGAGTTACAATTTAAGATGAGATTTGGGTGAAGACACAGCCAAAGCACATCACACATAGAATATGTTTTTAGACCATAATGGAATTAAATGGAAACATAATAGAAAGATAACTGGAAAATCACCAAATGTTTAGAAATTAAACAGCATTCTCCTCAATAATCCATGTGTCAGAGAGGAACTCTCAAGGGAAATTTCAGCACATCAATATGAATCTGGGATTTGATGTGGCATGAAGAAGTTGGCATGGCCTAGCACTGAAATGGAAGCAGGAGCCAGGCCTTCAGGCCCCTCATGAGATGTAGAATGAGGTTCAGGGAAGGGTGGAGTTGTGGGTGTGGGTTGGGGCACTGGGATGGGGAAGTAGTGCATGGAGGACATTTAGGGTGCTTGTGGTATTGTTTCCAGCACAACTGCCCTTCTTTTCTTCCTCTAAATGTTCTGCTTTAATGAACACAGTAAACCACTTCCTTGGGCCAGGTGGATTAACAAAGGATATGGCACAGTTTGCAGTGGAGCACTCAATTCTGAACTCTTTGCTTTTGATCCCTTCCGTCCAAACCTTAAAGTACCCCACACTGCTTTCCCCATTATATTGAAATTGTAAAAATTATAACTACGGGTTGCTGACTATGAGGCAGACACTTTGCTAAGCATTTTACAAATATAACTTTATTCAGTCCTCACACGCACAAAAAATGCTGTCAGGGAGATATTCTTATCCCCGTTTCACAGAAGTGTAAACTGAGGTACAGAGAGATTAAGCAGGCACAAAGCAGGTGGGTAGCAATGTCAGGATTTGACTCCTATTTTGTTTGATTCTGAAGATTCTCAATACCTATGATATGCTGCTTCCCACTGTGGGTATTGAGGATGTGGCTGTTAACTTTGTGCTTCTGGGTATCTAAAAACACAAAGGTCTAAAAGGATCTGACTGAGAAGCGTTTGCTTTCCTTGGGCAGAAATCTAGATTGTCAGGCGTGCCCAAGGAGGGTTACTGAAAAGTTGGTGCAGCAATCATATTTACGTAGAACCATTGAAACACACATTTATAACATCTTCACTACTGTAGGTCTAGGTTTAATCATCCATAGCCCTGCTATCTTCAGTGAGCCTGCTCGTGTGACTGTTCCTCAGTGGGCCTCTGAGACAAAACACAAGCAGCATGGAGGAGAGACTCACTTTAGGCTTGTAGTCTTCAAACGTGGCTTTCTGTAATCACCTGTGAAATACTGAGGCCAAAAGCAAAATGAAGTATTTGAAAATGTGTAGTCATTCTTCTCACCAAGCAGTAGAAATATTGAAAGAGGAAAAAAGGATGCTAACCTGCTAACTTGGAGAGAAAAAATATTTGAGTAGGCAGACAAAGAAAAACATAAGACAGGTTGCTGATGGCATAAAAAATAAAGCATATGTACATTGCAACATGGTGTTTAAGCTCTCCAGCTCTGGATTCAGACTACCTGGGATCAAAAACTGGTTCTACTGCTTACTAGCTGTGTGACCTTGGGTTTGTTACTTTCATCTCTCTCTGCCTCAATTTCCTCATCTGAGAAATGGGGATGATAACAGTGTCTATTATTATGCAGGGCTATTGTGAGGAATACATATACATATATTACATATAATACATATATATGTAGGAATAAATGTTGAAAAAATTTTAGTTATGATTGTTTGTCCAACACTATTATAGAATTAAAACATGTTTGGGGTAGGTAGTTCAAGGCCCAAACAAATGAGGCACAAAAATGTTTACCCTCCTTTAAGATCCTGATCAAGTGTACTTTCCCAAACTTTCATGAAAAAAATCCTTTCCCCTTTCTAAACTTTGGGTAAATTACTGGTTTAACATTCATTACATTTTGAGTAGAGCATAGTTATTTGTATAGAAACATGTTGGAAACTCTTTGAGGGCAAGATAGGATCTCCTTCATCTTTCTCCATTCACAGTCCCTTACCTCATCCTGGCCTGGAAAAACAGATAGCACTTAGAATAGTGTCTGGAACTTAGCTGGCACTGAATACGGTAAATATTTGTTAAATTGAACTGAACCGAATTGAAATGCAAAGACTGGGCCCGCCTAGGAGAAAAAAGACTGAAAGAGCAAGAAGAAAACTGAGATTTTGCTACCATTTGTCATGCAGAAACAGGACTATCTTGCTTATATGTATTTGAATGCAAGGCACTCAACACTGTGGAGTTGTTGTGGCTGAAAGGTAACAAAAGCTTATTTGAGCCTGTTGAGGTGAGGTGGGTGCAAATAATCCTTTAGGAAATATAAACTGGCCAGCCTTGTAACTTGTAGGAATCCTGGCCCCCAATTTTAGTAGGAGAGTCAAGCTCAGAGATCTCTGAGAAGCTTTTTATAAAACACAGCTTGTGCAGCTTTACTTGTGCAAATTAGTGAAAGCTAAAGGCAAGTGTTCAACAGACTTTACTGTGATTCCCCAGTTCATGAAATTCATAGGGATCAAATTTGACAAGAGTGTGTCTGACTTTGTTCTGTGGAAGCCTGAGCAAAGTCATAGAAACCAGATGCAATTAGTGGTCCAGCCATAATCCAGAGAGTCAGACCCAGGAGTTGTATTTGTCCTGCGGTGTAAATACATGCATATGCACACGCACACTCACACTCACAGTCTCTCTCAAACACATAAATACTCAGACATACACATTATTTCCAACACACACACACACACACCACATTATTTTAGTAAGTAATAACTTCATTGATAGAGCTTTTGAGCAGTAACCACAGTGTTGGTATCTAGAAATTGGCTTTTGTCTTCCATAAAACACTTACCAGTACTGAGTGTTTTCATGTTTGGTGCCTCAACTTGTAGTTCTCACCTTTACATTGTCTGTGAAGATCTCCTGTGAAGTGTTTAAAACGAAAATTCCTGGCCCCGCACCTTTAGAGATTCTGACTCAACAGATGTGGGGCAGAGTCTAAGAATCTGCATTTGGCAGATAAAAGGCAATCCAGAACACTTTAGATCGAAAGACTTGCGGGTACTTTTTGAGGCCTAACAGGTCTACTACCTACATTGTAGCATTGAATCAATGAGACAGGTGAGATTTCAGTGGCTTTGGTAACTCCAACATAAAAGTCTAGCTGAAAGGCCAGGCATGGTGGCTCACACCAGCATTTTGGGAGGCTGCAATGGCAGGATTGCTTGAGCCCAGGAGTTCGAGACCAGTCTGGGTAACATAGCGAGACCTCATCTCTACTAAAGAATTTAAAAAATAATCTGGGCATGGTTGCATGTGCCTGTAGTCCCAGCTGCTCAGGAGGCTGAGGTGGAATGATTGCTTGAGTTCAGGGGTGCAAAGCTGCAGTGAGCTAAGATGGCACGACTTCACTCCAGCCTGGGCAACAGAGTGAGACCTTATCTCAAAAAAAAAAAAAAAAAAAAAAAAAGAGAGAGAGAGAAAGCCTAGTTGCAGCCCGTTGGTCCTCCCCTGGGAGGCTCCAGTGTGCTTCTCATGTCTACATCCTAAGAAGGGATGTATTTAAGGGTGGGTCAGCCTGCATAGTTGTACCTGAAATGAGCAAACAGCTCACTCCCTTGTTCTAGGTGTTCACACATAGTATTGCATTTGATCTTGGCAGAGCAGACACTCAAACCCAAATCTCTTGATAATGCCAAACCCAGCCTGAACCATAGCTGTCTTCAAAATGTGACCAGGAGTTTCATAAAATGAAGTCTTTGTACCAGGAGATATTAAAAATACTTAGCAACCAGTAGAGCAGGTACAAGCCCAGTCAGAACTGATGTAGATGTATGAGCCCGGGGGGTGTTGGCTGAGTGCAGAAGAAGGTACCCCTGCCCCACTCCAGTGATCCACCCACTGATAATGGTAAAGCACCCTTCAAGATGTTATCACATGGGACTCAGGCCCCTAATTAGGGGTGGGAGAGAGAAGGAGGACATCACCTGCTTCCACCAACTTCTAGGACAAATGATAGTAATCAGAAAATAATGACCAAAACATGCAAGTTCATTCTTTTCTTGGGACAAGGTAAGGAGCTGAATTAGAAGATTAGTTCCCATAGGAGTGGTGAGAACTCCCCAGCCTGACCCCGTCCCCCTGCAAACATCATGAGCTAGCAAGTGTTCCTGTATCTATGAAGACAAAAGTTCTGAGTATTTTATTTTTGAAATAGAGTCTTGCTCTGTCACTTAAACTGGGGTGCAGCGGCATGATCATGGCTCACTGCAGCCTTGAACTCCTGGCTTCACATGATCCACCTTGGCCTCCCAAGGTGCTGGGATCACAAATGTGAGCCACTGTGCCCGACCTGAATATTTTAAATCATGACTGTTCCTCAAGTCTGTGACAATGCTTGTGAAATCTCAGGCATCATTTGGTGGTCACTACTATGCTTTTTTATTTTCTAACTAGAAGGAATTTTCCTTCCTTCTGGGGCTCAGATGCAAATTCATGGCATGAGATTGCTGGGAGGTCTAAAAGGGTGACTCATGAAATCCCAGCTAACCTCACAGTTTTGCCTGGATCCAGCCCAGGTCAATGGTCCTTGATCTTCTGTCAGGGCCTGGAAGAAGCCCCATGTGGAGTGCAGGTCGATTTTCTTTGAAGATTGCAGTTTAGAAAAAGTTCTGCTCAACTCCAGGCTTCCTTCTTTTATCTTCCTATCTTCACCTTTTTCAGCTGGTGGTTATGTCTTACCTGTTCTCTACTGAATTTTCATACTTAATATTGAATCCTTTTAAATTTCACAGTTCCTGATTCTGTATTTTCTTATTAAGGTGAACTTTCATCTTATCATAGCAGTTTCTAGCCTCCCTCCTTTCCTTTTTTTTTTTTTCGTATAAGCCATTTAAATGTAAAGCACTATTGTCATAAGTGCTCCCTTTCTGACTTAGAATTTTTTTATTTCTGATTTCAAATGATTCCCTTCTGATGTAAAAGCCACACTGAATATGGCAATGTCTACTAACCATGCCCACAAGGTATTTAATGTAATTGGAAAATATTTTATTATAGCTTCACTTCCCTAAAAACATTCCAGCATCACTCATTCAAGTAGCGAAAATAGAAGCTTGATCTTGGAATTAATTAGGGATTAACACGGAATCTTAATTTTAAATGTATCAAAGGAAAGAAAACAATTTAGACCCCAGTGTACATCAAAGGATAATTCTATCTGGCAACATACAATGACTTTGCAGCAGCCTAATCTCTCACCACACCCTGATGCTTCCATAGCTACCGCACCACAGAAGCCACAACAACATCTTTTTTTTTTTTTTTTTTTTTTTTTGAGAGGGAGTCTCGCCCTGTCGCCCAGGCTGGAGTGCAGTGGCACAATCTCGGCTCACTGCAAGCTCCGCCTCCCGGGTTCACGCCATTCTCCTGCCTCAGCCTCCCGAGTAGCTGGGACTACAGGCGCCCGCCCCTGCGCCCGGCTAATTTTTTTTTTTCTATTTTTAGTAGAAACGGGGTTTCACCATGGTCTCGATCTCCTGACCTTGTGATCCGCCCGCCTCGGCCTCCCAAAGTGCTGGGATTACAGGCGTGAGCCACCGCGCCCGGCCCACAACAACATCCTTAGTGCTGTTCCCTCACGAAAGGAACTCTCCCAAAGCACTGGGGCTGGGATTTGATTAATTACGGTTGTTTACAAACTCAGAGAAGCTGGTTATACACCAACACATTTCAAAATCTCCACTGACTCCACAAGTGACCTCTTTGGAAGTCATTGATGAGCAGTCTTCTGATAGCTGTTACTGAACACTGAACCCTGATGAGAATGCCAGCTTAGCCTCTGCCCTGCTTACCAGTGGGAGAGGCTCGTAAGGCACGGGGCACTTGGCCAGAGGGATAAGTCAGAGGCCACGAACAAGGTGGGAGACAATTCAGAGTCGACAGCCAGCTGCATTCAGGGTTCAAAGTGGTGTCAAATGTCAGCACTTTGCAGCAAGGAGATTCCTATGCACATAGCCTTTTCTGGTAGGCAAAGTCTTATGTGCATTTTTCTTCTTTTCACTTATTTGAAAACCTTGCACTGCAGAGCAAGGGATTAGGCACTGAGAGTGTTTCATTTTCAAATGTTTTTACAGAGGACTTTTGCCTTCCACCAACATTTCAATCATACACAGTAAGCTTCACTAGAAAAAAAGTTTTTCATTTAAAATTAGAGTAAGCACCATAAAATCAAAAAGGATTCAGCACGCTTAATTCTAAGAGAGAATTCTGAGTAAAGTAACCATCTTTTTTTAAGAGATGAAGTTCTACCAAAACGCCATCATCCTAACCTTAAGTCAATCTGCTTATAATTTGAGACTTTGGTAGGAAAGTGGCATTTAGAACTTGAAGAGCTAAATTTTTACTTCTTTAGGATACAGATGTTTTAAGTGTATCTTCCTTTTTGCCCACATTTACTAAAAGGCTATTCCTTCTTTTATTTCTTCTCCTTCTTCCTCCTACTCTTTCTTTTTCTGATAAATATAACATACAAAATTGTAAACTTGTCCTTGGTAGGACTCAATTAAATTGCCTCATCTCCAGTGTTGCTACTCTGAGTTTCCAAACACTAAGCTTGAAGTGGCTTCCACTGAAGGATAGAATTTAGTTTCTCCTCGAAGCAGAATGAATATTGTGGAGAGTCTTTTTATCTTTATTTAAAAATACCTCTCTGGGACAACTTTCCCCTAGGACTAAAGCAATTACTACAGCTGTAAACAAGGCCAAATTCTCCACCTCTGTGGACAGCCAGTTCCAGTGGGACTCCCCTAACACTGGAAATGAGTTGTTGTTGGTTTTATTTTTCTTTTTAATCACTAAGTGGAGTTTTTCCGCTTAAACTGATAAACAAAAATATGTTGTTGGTGAGTGTTTTCCTTAGTATAGTGTATCCCTCAAAGCATTTTTCCTAAGAGGAAAATGTTAAGCTCTTGATAAATGAAAAATAAACTTCTTGTTCTCAAAGATAAATTATTACAATGAGAACTTTCTTTAACCTTAAAAATCTAATACTGATGTTTGGCTTTGCATGGTAGAGTTTCTCTAAACTGTTGAATGCCTTCCATCTTTCTCAGACCTTGTTTGGGTAAAGGACAAGGGGAGCATCTCTAGTGGGTGAGTGATTTACCTTATCATCCTTTTACTGTAGCCTCAGAGATCGTTAACTCTTTAAGCAATGGCATTCAAGTCTTAAGAAAACCCAGAAACATGCCGCAGGCTTTAGACATTCTCAGCTAAAAAAAAAAAAAAAAAAAAAAAGGAAAAACTTAAGGCCAGCTTGGGTATCAACAAAGCAGAAAAAGAATAAGCCAATTGGTTCAATTCTGATAAGATTGGCGATCTGCAAATCAGGTAAGCTGAACTGCAAACAAGTGCCTTTGCTTCTCCAGAGGCAGCTCTCCTCTTTCCTGGGCTTTGTACCTGGTGCATTCATTCTCTGGATATACTTAATGGCAAGAAAAGTTACAGATATGCTCTTTCCCCACCGCTGTGAGCAACGGGGCTATTCTTTCACTTTTACAAACATTTTTAATCACATCTTCTTACCTTTCCTTTGTGCGTCCAGAAGAGGTTATCTAAAACTGAATTGTGAGTGTCTCTAGGCTATGTCAAAAAAACTGGTAGAATCATTAGGTTTAAAGGGAATTTTTTTGGCCAACAGTTTGTAGTCCTTGACTGAAATGAAACAGTAGAAATAAGGAATGCTTGGCCTCTGAAATGACATCCCAGCCCCTTCCAAAGGAAAGCCTTCTCTTAAAAAAAAAAAAAAAAAAAAAAAAACAGGAAAAAAGATTGTAGAAAAATACTCATAAGACTTGAAAATCAGAATGCAGTTGTTTCTTTATTAACACTTTGCAAATTGGTCTTATTTTAAACCCTTTTATTTAAAGCCAATATTTTATATTTATAATATGATAGAGAAAAAACCCCTAAGCTAAACTGGTAAGTTGAAAAGACAATGGAAAATAAAAGATTTTGTTCAACTTTTTTTTCTTTTTTCACCAATTGCTGGAAGTGCCGCCTAGATAAAAATTAAAAAAAAAAAAAAAATCTATCAAGTTAAAAAGCAAAAGTGTACCAGTATATGCTGTTTCAACTTTAGTGAGACAGTTCTGAATATTTTACTTCATGATCTTTTTGGTTTTCAAATCAAATGAGGTTTGTATGTAATATTAACTATGAAAAGAATGTAAAAAATAAAAAGAAAGGTTAGGAAGGCCAATATACCTAGAGTTTAAGTGGTCCTTGACCTTAAGTGGTAGGATTATAGTTATTTTTTTCTTTACTTTTTAAATTTTCATAGTTTTTCAATTTTCTATAACAAATACTTATTGCTTTTATATTTTATTTTATGTATGTATGTCTGTATGTATGTAGATATGTATGTATGTATTTGAGACAGGGTTTTGCTCTGTCGCCCAGGCTGGAGTGCAGGGTGCAGTCATAGCTCACTGTAGCCTTGAACTCCTGGGCTCAAGTGATCCTCCTACCTCAGCCTCTGCAGTATCTGGGACAACAGGCATGGGCCACTGCACCCAGCCATTTTAACATTTTAATATAATGTTGTTTAAAGTATAAAATGATTCTGATCATGTCTTTCATTCTTAGGTGGGTTTTTTGTTGCTTTTTTTTTTTTTTTTTTTTTTTTTTTAAGAGACAGAGTCTTGCTCTGTCACCCAGGCTGGAGTGCAGTGGTACAATCTCGGCTCACTGCAACCTCTGCCTCCTGGGTTCGAGTAATTCTCCTGCCTCAGCCTCCTAAGTAGCTGAGATTACAGGCATGTGCCACCACGCCTGGCTAATTTTTGTATTTCTAGTAGAGATGGGGTTTCTCCATGTTGCTCAGGCTGGTCCTAAACTCCTGACCTCAGGTGATCCACCCACCTCGGCCTCCCTAAATTCGGAGATTAAAGGCGTGAGTCACTGCGCCCGGCTCTTAGGTGTTTTAAATATGAACTTTGTGACCCTGTTTCCCTTCTGCACCCTTCTGCTTATTTCTGGGCTGCATTTCTCCTTGGGTCGTTTTTTTCTCTTCTTACTTTTATCCCACGTGCTCTTTCTCCCTCTTCAGTCAGCATCACTTGCCTTGGAACTGAATTGTCTACTGAGCTCTGGGAATCTTTTATGAAAAAGAGGCCAAGGAGGGAGACTGCCATTGCCTGGACCAAGGAAGCTCCTTAGAGATGAGGTCACAGAACATCATAGCTGAAGAGATGAGACCAACTGCCTCATTTTACGAATGAGGAAATGAAGGTCAAAGGGTGGCGTGACTTGCTCAAGGTCATGCCCCCAGTTTGTGACAGAGTGGAAATGAGAACACCGCATTAGTCCTTGCAGCTTGAACCTTTGAAAGAGCAAAAATCCTGGGATGAAGACCATGGAAAGCAGCAAACATAGATGTGTACTAAGAACATGCAGATGTCTAATGCGTGAAGTAGGAGGATTTTTCTAGAAATGTACTGCTGTACAAATGTACCTTCACCTTAGATAGAGATGTGAGCACAGAGAAATGTTTTGGCAAGAAACAGAACAGTGCCAAAGGAGTGGAAAACAGTGACTGACCTGAGGCCTCAGCATCCCAGGACAAGACGGAGCACAGGAGCAGCGGCCACCACGTCTCAAGGGGGCCACTCCGGCTAGTTGTGGCCACCTAAGAATTCAACCCCAATATTACCGGGTTGTCCGATTTTATAAGAGAAGTGAGAAATTAAGGTTATTGTGTAAAATCCCCCAGTTTAGGAAAGTTGTGGCAGTAAATTGTGATCTGCTTGTTGAAACTTGCATGTAACACACCAGTCCTTAAGATGTATGAACCTGTACTCTCCTGACTATTGAAGGACATTCCTCTTGCCATGTATGAGAGGCTGGGTATATGTCCCCCTACTTCTCACCTCCACTTAGAAAAAAAGGCAACCCTCTCCTTCCCACAGAGTTTATTTATTTATTCCTTCTGTATACCTAAAAATTGGTGAAACAGACTGCACCATTGCATTCTTTTAAATTCAACTCTTAAGAAAAGACATTGCTTTTTAAACGAGGACAATGAAGTTTCAGCTTGGCAATCCGACCTAGAAATGATTATCAAAATTAGAGGTATAATGCTTCTTTATATGGTTCTATTTTCTCCAAATTTTCTTCAAAGAATATTTTTTTTATAAGTCAGAAGGGAAAAGTTAAAAAAAAAATCCAGACGGCAAATCAAATGATACATTTATTTGAAGAGTCAGATCACTCATCAGGTAGTTTAAGAAGCCACTGGCAATGTGGAAAGAACTTCAGTTACGGAGTCACCAAACCCAAGTTTAATCCTAGTTTTGCTACTCATCCATAATCTCTGTTAAATGAGTATAGTAATTCCTATATATCAGGGTATTGTAAAGCTTAATGATAAGTTTTGGGACACATGGTGGATTGTGAATAAAAGGTAGTCATGGCTTATCTGGTGACTTTACCTCATGTACCACCCTAGTGGGGAACCCTAGTGAACATTCAAATCCACATGTGTTCATGAGAACGAA
Source organism: Macaca fascicularis (assembly GCF_037993035.2). Lineage (NCBI taxonomy): Eukaryota > Metazoa > Chordata > Mammalia > Primates > Cercopithecidae > Macaca > Macaca fascicularis. The sequence goes on along the minus strand of NC_088381.1, from coordinate 121,817,321 downwards.
CCATCCTGAGGTAGACACACAGCTGAGTTTGTCTTTGTTTGTCCTGTTGACCACCTCAGCAGAGCACCACACAACCATGTGGGATTGTTTGAGACCTGTATAAATTCTGTTAGAGAAGTTTGAGTTTTGGTTGGTTTTGTTTTGGGTGTTTAAAAAAGAATCAGTGTTTGAAGTTTTGGAGTCATTTATAAATTCAATTGCTTTTGCATCTTTAAATTTTTTAAAAAAGAATATACATCATTTTTTTCCCAAAAAGAAGCACAAGAATAACCCTGTAGAATAAACTTGGATCTTGTTCCTAAGATTATGACACCCTTACTAGTGCTTTGCACACAGCAAATACTCAATAAACACTTGTTATATGTGATTAAATGCCCAGCCTTCCTGAAAAATGGCCATGGCATAATTAAATCTGATGAAATAGTAGAAGACATATTGCATTGAGTGAAGCTACCTTACCCTCCAGAATTAAGGGAAATTTCCAGCATCTTCAGGGTTAATTTTGTAAATTGTTTAACAAGTTTTAGTTAAAAATTAAAATTTTAATTTTCCCAGCCTACTAATAGTTTGTCATTGTTATGGTTTTGCAACATTTGAATTTACAATTTACCATGCTAGCTTAATTTAAGAGTTTTCTTTTTTTTTTTTTTTTAAGAAACACTAATAAGACTGACTGAAGATCCATGCTCCAATCTTCCTCCAGGGCTGCTGAGCACTGGTGTCTCCTCTGGGCTCCATTGTCTCTGGCCTGGACTATTGTAATTTGCTTCCAGTTGGGCTTCCAGTGTCATGCAATCTACTCATGCACATGACTGCAGCCTTTCTGAAATGCCAATCTAATCCTGGCTTGAGACCTACTGGATAACAAGAGCTAACATTTATTGAGCATTTATTGTGCTTGGCGTTGTGTAAAGCAGTCATTATCTCATTTAATCCTCATAACAATCCCATGAGATAATTCCCATTTTACAGAGAAGCAAAGGGAGGCTCAGAGAGGTTAAGTAAATTGTGCAAGTAAATTGCAGCTTACATTTTGGGCTTTATTCAACCACTTAATTACATACACCCCTCCCCCTCACCACAGCCACATGATGGCAGAATGCTGTAAGTGTGGTGACACTTTTGTCATATGCTGTCTCTCCTGTCTGGAATGTTTTTGTCTGCTTAACACTCAGAGGGGTCCTCTCCACTGTGAAGCCTTCCCAGACAACCCTCCAACACTATACTTAAAGTCCCAGTATTTCTCTAGCACACCTATGTCATGTGTTGCTTTGCCATAGTTAGTTTATCTGTCTTTCCCTTTTATCAAATGCCACGCAGGCTGGGACTTAACCATATTGCATTTGTATTCATTTACACAAAGCCTGGTTAGTAGTAGATGCTTAATAGTGTTTGTAAAATGGATGAACTGTGAGATCCTCAAAGGTATCTTACTGATATTTGTATCCCCACACTAAGCTACCACACCAGGAGGTCACCCTGGAAGGGATCCATGTGATGTGGACAATTCTTCAAGTGTTCATTCCTGATAGTCAGTGGCCCGAGGAACTCACTCTCTCCCACAACTATGTGTCCAAGCCCACTCCTGCATGCTTCTCATTCTCTCTTGAAACTTCCAGCAATGTAGGCTTTATCTTGGAGTCATCCCTCATTTGTTCTGCTCCCTGGTCCTGCCACATTGAAACAGTTGCCAAGGCCTGTCAATTCTTCCTGTGAAATGTTTCTCACCCCCTTCCCTGCCTCCTTCTCTTTATTGTCTATTGCTTCTCTCCTATTATAGGCGGTGGCTCTTCAATTTTTAAATAGGAAAGAACTGAGGGAAGGAATCACAGTCCAGTTGCAAAAGGAGTTTAACAGACTGGCTTTGAAGCTCCATCACAGAACAAAATGCTATTTTATTTAGAGTGCATGTTACAAATTAATAATATAGCAAAGTTCTATATAAGTATACTTTACATAAATTGAGAAAGTATCCATTGTATATATCAAATTATACATACATCTATATGTATAATATATATATATTTGTGATAACGGTTATGCCAGGGGAGGCCCTACTTTATACAGCAACCGCAAGAATTGTTTCTTACATGACTTATTTGACTCCAAGCACTTTCCCTTTTGTTGCTGGATCAATCTTTCTAAAGAACAGCTTTAATATTATTAATACTCACAAACCTTCACTGTCTCCCTATTGCCTACTAAATAAGGAACAATCATTCTGTATATGGACTTTATTGCCCTTCATAATATAGATCCCACTCATTTTTTGACTTTGTATCCCATGGGTCACTGTTGTTTCCTGTATCAATCAGGAATGCCGTTGGCTGCAGGTAACAGAACATCTAATGTATGTTGGCTTAAACAAATAGTGTACTCTTTTTTCTCACATAATAAGAAATTAAGAGGTCTGCTGCAGGGCTGGTGCAGGTACCCAATGATGGTCAAATGCTCCTTCTATCTCTCTGTTCACCATCCCATCATATAGCTTTTATTCCTCTGCTTATCACCTCCGGACCTCAAGAGACACCTCCAGGATGTCATCCACATTTCAAGCAGAAGAAAGGAGAGGGAGCAAAGGGCAAAAGTTTAAGGAAAGTTCATGCTAATTGTGCCTGTCCTATTTTTAAGGATAAAGCAAATACTTTCCCACAATCCTAACCCGCCAATCTTCTGCTTATGACTCAATGACCAGAAGGGTGTCATAGGGTGGAAGGTGCCTGGGGGAGGTAAAGTTGTGGACAGAGGTGGGCTGGCCAATTGGCAGCACCTGCCACCCCTCCCACGCTAGTTAGGCAGCTCACTCACTTTATCCGCACCTGCCGCCTCATCATTTCCTCCACCTTGGATGATCTTTGCCCTACTCTGTCTCTGCTTATTGAAGTTCTTTCATTTTTTAAAAATCCTGATAAAATACCGCTTTCTCCAAGAAGCCTTCCTTGACTCCTTCTAAACCACTCGCACAAAAATTTTCCTTCTGAGATCAACCACTGTTTGTATTTTGCTGTATATAGAACTCCTTACACTGTACTATCGCTAATGTTTGTTTTGTCTCCTTGTCTACATTTCGAGGTCCAAGAGGATAGGGATTGTGTCCAATTCATCTTTGTATTTCCAAGGCAGCTCAGCACAGAGTAGTATTCAATAAGTATTGAATGGATGCAATATTCTATTCTGAACAGAAAAGTCTGCAATACCCATCCTGTATCTATAATGGCCCCTCTGATCCAAGTTAAAGAAGAACATCTGCAGTCCTCTGTGAATATTGGCTGCTGTCTTCTGTCCTCAGTTGAGGCAGGGACATCTGTGGTGGCAACCTGATTATCTACCAATACTTTTTATGTTTTTCTGCCCAAATATGCAGCTGTTTCCTGGGTGGGAAAGTAAAGAAACAGTGAAAATCAGACAAAATAACAACAATTTCAGCAGGAGATTTGTGAGAATATTAGGCTTAAGTTAACAACCTCAAAATTATATTAAAACAGAAGGACTAATAATATTATACCAATTAATACTACTTATCAAGCCCCTTATGCCAGACACTGCACTTTATATGCATTATGCCATGGACTCCTCATAAGAATATACTCATTTATTAAATGAGGAAACCAAGACTCAGAAAGGTTAAGAAATTTGTGCAAGGTTACATAGCTTTTAAGTGGCAGCACTGGGTAGACACTCACTTTTTTAAAATTATTTTTCTTTTGAGACAGAGTCTTGCTCTGCTACCCAGGCTGGAGCGCAGTGGCACGGTCTCGGCTCACTGCAACCTCCGCTTCCCAGGTTCAAGCAATTCTCATACCTTAGCCTCCCGAGTAGCTGGGATTACAGGTGACTGCCACCACGCCTGGCTAATATTTTGTATTTTTAGTAGAGATGGGGTTTCACCATGTTGGCCAGGCTGGTCTCAAACTCCTGACCTCAAGTGATCCACCCACCTCGGTCTCCCAAAGTGCTGGGATTATAGGCGTGAGCCACCGTGTCCAACCTAAGACATTCAGTTCTTTGCACAAGTCCGTGAAGGAAGGAGTATTAGCTTTCTTTTATAGATGAGGAAACTGCAACCCAGAGAAGTCCTGTGAGTTGCTCAAGGCGGGACAGTGCAGTGATTAAGAGGATGGGCCGGCAGGGCACGGTGGCTCACGCCTGTAATCCCAGCACTTTGGGAGGCCGAGGCAGGCAGATCAGGCAGATCACGAGGTCAGGAGATCGAGACCATCCTGGCTCACATAGTGAAACCCCGTCTCTAGTAAAAATACAAAAAAACTAGCCAGGCATGGTGGCGGGCGCCTATAGTCCCAGCTACTCAGGAGGCTGAGGCAGGAGAATGGTGTGAACCCAGGAAGCGGAGCTTGCAGTGAGCCGAGATTGCACCACTGCACTCTAGCCTGGGCAACAGAGTAAGACTCTGTGTCAAAAAAAAAAAAAAAAAAAAAAAAAAGAGGATGGGCCCTGGCATTGGACTGTCTTGGTTTGAATCCCAGGGCTATCACTTATATATGTGCCAGTGGAAACTGTTTAGTTTCTGTGCTTCAGTTTTCCCATATATAATACAGAGATAATAGTTGCTTCATAGGATTTTTACAAAAACAAAATAAGTTACATGCATTTGTAGAGACTGGCCTAGCACCTCATCCCAAACAAGCACTTAGTAGCTTTTAGCCAGGGCTGCCACTAGTCTATATTGCATGGGAACATTCCTCGTGTGCTGAACACAGTGGAGTTGGGCATTCAAATGTGTTTTGGCGCTTTTGGAGAAAAGAAACAAATACTTTCTGACTCCCAGTGGTGGAAGTCCTCACTCTCTAACAAAAGGGACTCCTAGGTTTACTAGCTCCACCCATCAGAGAGTCATAGCTTATGGATAGAATGGCTCTGTCAGCATGTCTCACCACTGCCTGCATTAAGTGACCTAGAGAATTAGCAGGGTTGTGGCTTTGAAATTGTTTTGGGGAAGGACTTTTACCTGGTTTGGGCTGAGTTCTGTGGGGTGACTTTAGATATTTCCATAGTAGAATGCAATTTCATTTTGCCTAGGCCACACCTCTCATTATGATAGCTAGTCTTCAACAGTGGTCCCCGAATGAACCTTGCCTCTTGATATTCACGTCCTTGCATAGACCCCTGCTACGTTGAATCTAGGCAGGTTTTTGTATAACAATAGAATATGGTAGAAGTAACATTGTGTGGCTTCTGAGGCTAGGTCATAAGGAGTCTAGTAGCCTGTGTTCTTGGAAAGCTCTCTCTGGGGGATGCCAGCTACTCTATGAAAAGTCCAACTACCATTAGATCACCAAGGCACGATAAAAGCCACACTAGCCAAATTGAGAGGCCACATGGAGAAGAAGAGACACCTGGCCTCTCCCCAGCAATTTTAGTCATCCAGATGAGAGGCCATACACATGAGAGAAGAAGCCATCTTGAACATCTGGCCCAGTTCAGCCTTCAGATGTCTTTTGCTACAGCCACCATCTGACTGCAACGAAAAGAAACCCCACCCAAGCAAGAAGTGCCCAGCTGAGCCCAGTCAATCTAGAGAACCAGGAGAGGTGATAATAAACTGTGATTTTAAGCTACTCTGTTTTGGGATTGTTTATTTTGAAGTACCAGACAACTGAAACACTCAGGTTTCCCAAAACTATTGGTGCAGTTACAGTACACTTAAATCCACACTATAGATGAGGATTGTAAGCTCTTTCTTTTTATTAAATTAAATTTTGTGTTAAATATACAAATCAGGCCCCATGGAAGTCTGTACGCAATTTTTGTAATTCTTTCCACTTTTCTTAAATGATAAAAGGAGAAATATTGGTCCGACCCCACCTAATATTATATTACGTTTGTCTATTTGATTGCCACTTGTCTTCCCTTTTTGCATGTAAACTCAAAGATGGCAATGCGTTTGTCTGTTTCGTTCTCTGTATGGCAGAGCGCCTGGGTTCTAAAAGTGAGTGATTTAAGGCAACCAATTGGAAGCACTATCACTTTCATGACGTAGTCTTGGATGTTACATAGCATTGGTTCTTCTGTAGCCATAAGCTTACACAGTGTGTTAGGCATAATACTAGCCCTCTAAAATGTCCACATCCTAATCTCCAACCCTGTGAACATGTTACCTTACCTGGACTTTTCAGACCTGACTGAGCTAAAGACCTTGAGATGGGGAGATTATCCTGGATTATCCAGGTGGCCACAGTGTAATTACAAGGGTCCTTACAATCGCGAGCCCGGAGGGTCAGAGTCAGAGAAGGAGATGTGATGCAGAAGCAGAGGGCAGAGTGATGCTGGTCATGAGCCAAGGAATGCAGGTTTCCTCTAGAAAGTGGAAAAGGCAAGAAAACGGATGCACCCTAGAACCTCCAGAAAAAATGCAGCCCTGCTCACATCTTGATTTTATCCCAGTAAGACCTATTTTGGAATTCTGACCTCCAGAATTGTAACAGAGTTATGTTATTTTAAGCCACTAAGACATGGAATTTGTTACAACATCAAAGCTACAGAAAAACAGATTCAAAAGGAGAAAACAAGATCAGGTACAGTGGCTCACGCCTGTAATCCCGGCATTTTGGGAGGCCACGGCAGGCGGATCACTTGAGGTCAGGAGTTACAGACCAGCCTGGCCAACATGGTGAAACCCTGTCTCTACTAAAAATACAAAAATTAGCCAGGCGTGGTGGCAGGTGCCTGTAATCCCAGCTACTTGGGAGGCTGAGGCAGAATTGCTTGAACCTGGGAGGTAGAGGTTGCAGTGCACCAAGATTGTGCCACTGCACTCCAGCCTGGGCGACAGAGTGAGACTCTATCTCGACAACAACACCAAAAAAAAAAAAAAAACAAAAAAGAGAGAGAGAAAAAACATAGACCCCCATGTCTCAGTGGGAAGAGTGTCAGAAGTCACATTCAAGAGCATGTGGAATGGAAGATACTGTTGCAGCCAGCTTTGAAAAATACAGTCTGCCACACTCTACCAGTAATAGGTGGGAAATTATAGGTTGATATTTGTGGGTCTCAGTCTCATCAGTCAAATGAGAGGATTGAGTATAAGGATCGCTAATATTCTGGACCCCAAAGTTCCTGGTCCTATGAGTGAAAGGGAGATGTAGTAATGCCATGAGAATTCCGAATAAATCATGGCTGATTTTCTAAGTAATTTCTTGATACTCACTGTCATTTATATACCGCTCTGAATGGGATGGATGTGGGATGCCTGAACCAGAAAAATTCAACAAAGAAAGCTGATGAATTCCCAAAAAGATAGGCCTCAAAATATGGGTTGTTTTGTTTTTGCAAAATTTGGTAATATAAGGACACAAGGAAGGAAGGAAGGAAGGAAGGAAGGAAGGAAGGAAGGAAGGAGGGAGGGAAGGAGAGAAGGAGGGAGGGAGGGAGGCAGGGAAGGAAAGAAGGAAGGAAAGGAGGGAGGGAGGTTGGGAGGAATTACTAATTCTTTAAGACAGGGATCATTTCTTGCTCATTATTAGACTCAAATTCTAGCACCTGACAAGTGGTCTAGCATGTAGATGACTTCAAAAGAATGTTAAGTGAAAACAAAAAGACAATTAAAGGTCTACTGGTTATATTTCTGACAGCTTTTTAGGGTAGCCCAACCCTTGGTGGATTACCAGATAAGAAGTCTTTTGCCATTTTACTTTGGAAGTTATTTCAATAGTCTTCTTATTGAAGACTATTTTATCCTAATAAAGGAAGTCTCCTTTATACTATCCTTTCTCTAAGTACAGCAACCAGAGTGATCCTGATAAAATTTAAGGTTGATCATGGCACTCTTCTGCTGAAAACCCTCCAGAGTCTTCCTGTACCACTTGCAATTGAAGCCAGAACCCAAACCAGGATCCAGAACTGGGATGAGGCCAGAGAGGCACCTAGGGTGCATGACTTAAGGAGGCACTCCCTCTCAGGTGTCCATCCTACACTTGCACAACCCTGGGAATGATTGCCTCCTTAAAACGTGTGCCCTAGGTGCCATGCTTGTCTCACTTGGTCTCAGCACAGGCTCTGAAGGTGGTGGTGCAAGATCATACACCAGGGAACAGCTCACCTCTCTCACCTCTCCTAATATTCTCCCTTGGCTCCCTCCACTCAATCACACTTGCCTCCTTGCTGTTTCCTGATCACACCTGGCCCATTTCCACCTCAGAGTACATCTTGGTCTTCCTTTTGACTGGACACTGTTTCTCCAGGTATCCATGTGTCTGGCTCCCTCATCTCCTTCATGTCTCTGCTCAAATGTCACCTTTTCTGTGAAGCATCACCTGACCCCCCTATTAAAATTCAACACCATGGCCATCTCTTTTTCCCATTTAATTTTTATTCTTTGTACCTATTGTCATCTAACATGCGATAGATTGTTCTCATTTATTTTGTTGGTGGTCTGCCTTTCCTATCAGATTCTAAGACCCAGAAAGACAATGATTTTCATCAGTTTTTCACTTCTTTGTTCCAGCACCAATAACAATGCCTAGCATAATGTAGGTGCTCAGTAAAAAATTTGTCAAATGAATATAAGAGGCAAATAATTTGTCAGAGAATGTAATGGAGAATAAAGGTTTATAGGATTTTAGAGTAAATAGGAGCTTTACTAGGGGGATCAGCAAACTGTGGCCTATAACCTGTTTTCGTATGGTCTATGAGCTAGGAATGGCCTTATGAACTGAATTGTGGTCCCTTCAAATTCATGAACAGCCAGCACCTCAGAATGTGAGCTTATTTGGAAATTGGGTCATTACAGGTATAATCTGAAATCGTACTGGAGAAGGATGGGTCCCTAACCCATTATGACTGATGCTTTTATAAAAGGGGGTAGTTTGGACATAGATGTGTACACAGGGAGAACACCATATGAATGTGAAGGCAGAGATGGGGGTGATGCTTCTACAAGTCAAAGAATGCCAAAGACTAGACCACTAGAAGTGAGGAGAGAGACATGGAACAAAGCCTCCCTTTCAGCTCTCAATAGAACCAACATTGCCAACACCTTGATCTTAGACATCTGGCTTCCAAAACTGTTAGACAATAAATTTCTCTTGTTTAAGCTACCCAACTTGTGGTAGTTTGTTACAGCAGCCCTAGCCAACAAATATAAATGGTAAACAATTGTAGAAGAAAAAGAACAGGGAGGAGGAAAAGGAAGAGAAGGAGAGGGAGGAAAAAGACTAGGAGGAAGAGAAAAAAATAATGACAGAGACAGCATGTGGCCCACAAAGCCTGAAATATTTACTCTCTGGCCCTTTGCAGAAAAAGCCCATCAACCTCTGAAGTTGAGATATCATATAGCCCACATAACTCATCAAGAAGCAGAGGCCTCCAGAAATAAAGTCACATATCCACGTTCATGCCAATAGTATGAACTAGTTTTAGTTATACCTGAAACCAGGCTACCTGACTTCAAGTCTGTATTTAAAAAAAAACCACACAACAGTGACTAAAGCACTTTAACAAATCATTTCATCAATTCCTCCTTGTTTAAGTATCAAAATGTTACTAAGAAGATGCTTTTGTCTGTTATTCCAGCAATCTGAGTCTCATACAGGAGCACACCATCATTCATAATTTTTTTTAGCAACGTACCTACTATAATCCATAATTTTTTTTTTTTTTTGCTTTTGCTTTTGGGTCTTGACCTCCAGCAACTCATTTTTTGTGATACTGGTTCTCAAGATATAATTAAAACATAATTAAAGATCAAGAACAGATGTCCTTCTGTTCTATGGAACATCCACAAACTATGTAGTGTACAGTTTGCTATTAAGGATTTTATGCTAAAGAGAAATGAAATAGGAAGACTGTGTTGAACAAACCCACATGCCAGTGCTAAAGGCATAAGAAAGTATTTAAAAGAAAGTAGATCAGAGTTCATGGTTGTTTTCTTAATTTCCCTATAACTCAGGAAGCCACGAAATATATCTGTTTTGACTTCTTTAGCTTCATGACTGGGTGCTATACACAAAAGAGATATGTCCTTGCTAATTAACTTTGAGTTAACTTTGAGATATTCAGCCATTCGATGGCTTCAGTTTGGCATCTACTGGCTGCCATAGATGATGCTTCTTAGTTCAAAGGGTTACTGGAAAAAGTTGCAGAAGTGGAGGACAGAGATGCTCTTTCCCTTCTAAGCCTGCCTAATTAGTTAAAGAAGCTAGATGCCACTAATAAGGAACTATGTATATACATTTTTATTAAGACACTAGTGAACCTGAACTGTGGAGGAAATGAAAGGGGGGAAATAAATGGGTTAAGGACAGTTTTCCAGCAAAGAGTATACGAGAAGACTGACCATCTTAATTGTGGCTGCTCTATTTAAAACTCCTGTACTTTTGCACAAAATGCACAAGGAATTAAATTTACCTAAAGCTGTACAAAATTTGCTCTTTTTCTAATATTCCCCTCTTGTAAACAGGAACTTTATCTGAAATCGAAACCTGGTGTTTGTTAGCTGGGTGGCCTTAGGCAAATTACTTAACCTCTCTACACTTCTTTCCTCAAATGCTAAAAGAAAGTTGGTGGTGGTGGTGATGGGGGTGGGGCGATGTGTGTTGATAACTGTGGTATATAAACCACAAGGAGCTTTTTTGAGGATTAAATGAGATAATGAAACATGAATATGACTAACAATGGTCAGGAATCCAAAGTATGTTGATTTTCCTTATAAGTATATGGTTGAAGAAAATATGCACATATTCACATAATTATAATTATTCACATAATTGTTCATTTAATTATGAACAATTGGAATTTCATAATTTCATAATTCTAGCATGTGGAACCCATCAGCATTTATTTCATAAATACCACTAGCCATGTATTTTGTGATCTGTAAATTGGTTTCATGTACACTCCAACGTTTGATCCTCACGTTAAGTCACAAGAGTCTTCAGTGGGTAACTGGTGGGTACAGTTAACGTGGGGCAGAGCAGGGACTTAGGCTCCAGGTCACTATTGTGCCAGGGTCCTTTCCCCTGTGACTGTTGGCTCTTAACAGAGTGGAGTTTCTGTTGTCTCAGTGATGAGTTAAGAACGTTTTGTTGTTGAGTGTGAAAACTAGGTACCACTGGATGAAAGTTTGTTATGAGTGCAACTTGGAGACATATCCCAATAGAAAAGATTTAGCACATGGAAACATAGAGGAAGTCATGCACCCCCAAGCACTTTTACGTTTACATAAAAAATTATCTGCATAAATGTCGGAGTTTTCACAGATCCCCTAAAATCCATCCAGGGATTCTTAATGAAGTCAAATGGCAGGCCTAAGAATCTCTAGTTTAAAGAGATTAACATTTAATTTAAATACAACAAACAAAGCCAACAATCACTTTTATTTACCCCTTGAGAATCTTAGTCCCTTAATCACCTGGTTTTTGTCCCCATTTTTTCTCCCTGAATTTCTTCTAAAACTGGGGAAATAAAACTATATCATCCAAACTCCTTGGGTTCTAGCTGTAGAACTAGTCAAGTCACAGAGTGCCACAGCATATTTGGAGGCATGTTTACCTGTTATCCATAGTTGACATCCTAACTTGTTGGAGGTGAACAAGAAACAAAACTCAGATTTTCAGAATAAAAATCAGAATTCTGAGGAAAAACTTCAAAAGCTAGCCAGCCATCCCTTTATGCTGAATAAAGAAAACTCTTTGTTATGTTTTCTTTTTGTTTGACTGGCTTGCAGGAAGGCTGGAGCCCTTAAGGTTGTGCAATGATTCACTAACCCACCAGGAACTGACTATCTGAAGTGGCCTCTGGCAACCTCACATCTCCTCCAGGCCTTACAAATCTCACTTTCCTACTATCGCATAAGCTTGCAGGTACCACCGCAGGGCTTGGCAAGTGGAAACAGCCCGTCACACAAACTCAGACCTTGGGGGAGCACGCTTTTTTTCTTAACTGATGAGAAAAGCCATCCTCTGCCACCTGGAAAGCCTGTCTTAAGATAGAAATGGTAGTGGAGGGGGCAGCTAGCTAGGAAAGCAAACTTAACAAATACTATCCAAATTTAATTTTCTGCCACTATCATCCGGGCTCCTGTACCCTGTTGCCCCGGCGTCCCCTTGGGCTTCACGGAGAGAACGTCAGGAAGCACGGGCAAAATTGTCCCAGGAGCCGCTCTGCCGCTGCCCCTGTCCCTTTCGTTTTAAAAATTTCATTCATTCATTCCGGGGATGGTCCATTGTTTCCAAGTTCTGGTAGGCGAGAACGCTTAGCGTCTCGGGAACCTCTGGTGCGGATGGATGCAAATTCCGCGCGGGTGGCTCGCCCAGGTTGCCCGGGCGCTCGCTGTTTATTCAAGTGCGGATCAGGTTAGCCACCGGGGGCACAAATCCTGCAAAACGAGTCTGAGAGCGGGGCGAGCTGTTGCAAGCAGGGAGGTGCAGCAGCCGAACTAAAAATAACGAGGGCAAGAGAAAGGCGGGAGTGCCGGCATCGCGCGGTGAAGGTGGCGTGGCGGTGGGCAGAGCGCAGGGCCCAGCTGTGGGGCGCGGTCAGGGTGACCCTCCACCCACCCTTCGCTGACGTCCGTGGAGGCTTACTAGGGCGTCGCCTCAGGGACCGGAGAGGAATGCCCAAGGGGAGGGCGCAGTAGTCGCTCCCCCGCGCCCACCAGCCACTGGAAACAGCCTAGTTCTCACACCCCACTGCTCTCTTCCGGTGGCCCTGGGGCATCGGCGGAGCACGCGGATGTTTCTTTACATTAGGGGATATCAGAGAAGTCCAGTCTGCGCGTGATAAGGGAGGGAATGAGGATAAGGAGCTGGGAAGTTGTTCTCCTTAGCTGGCTCAGGGAGGGGTGGGGAGGTACTCGGACTGGTGATCCTCGTGTCCCCAGCATGTTGGCGCAGCTGCAGTCTAGAAAGACGAAGCGGGCCTCCGAACTTCCCCGCGTGCACACCTTGTTCTTCTTCTGCCTGGAGGAGGTGAGTGGAGTGTGCATCAGGGCTGCTCCTCAAGAGCAGGACTCCCTCCTTCAACCCCTTACCTCATACTTTTCTTGCAGCCCCGCCTCTCAACACCTCTCTTCGATTTCTCTGACTCCCTGAAACTGAGTTTGCACAATCTCTGAGCCTGGCCCTGTGGGTGCAAGATTCTGAAAAGGGTCAAAGCCCGGTCACATGCACTTGACTCCATCTCTCTGCATCAAAGCTGGGATTCAGCTGTGGTGAGGGACCAAGACAGTCACTTGGGAGTCCCATTTTCTCTATCACCATCCTTTCCCCAGCCCATCTCCTAAGCCCCGGGCTCCCAGAATCTGGGGGTGGAGCCCATTTCTTTCTCTTAAACTGTTATCTGTTTTGGATGAAGTTTTACCTTCCTGCATTTTTATCCTAAGAAATACATATCTGATGACCTTGCCATTTCGGCCCAGAGATTGATGGTTTGCAGTGCCAGTCTGAGCTTCTTAGCAAGAGAAGCCAAGGAAGGGAAGAGCTGAGCACAAGTCTCAGATTACTCCAGGAGCTTCTGTTCTGGTCCAGTGGTTACCAGCCCTCCCAAGAGTTTAAGGAACATGCCAGGATTGTGTCAGACATCTTGCCTTCTACCATGGACTGTACCAGTCCCGAGGCTAGGCCTTGGTTGGTACAACTGTTCTTTCTTCTGTGGCCCCAGAGTGGATTTCCTGAAGCCACATATTAGTTTCTCAGGTGCTGTGGCCACCAGAGGACCATAGAATAGGCTCCCCCTGGTTTTGCCCTGCCCAACCATTTGGCTCCAAACATTGTGTATTGCTAGTGGGCTTCAACTAATGGTCAAAGAAAATAACTTTTAAAAAATCATTTTAAAAGCATAGTTTCCATAAGCATTTAATTAAAAAATATATAACACAAAAAGAAAGTGCATGAATATCAAGTAAACAACTTGATGAATTTTTACAAAGTGAACATCAACAAGCATTTTTGAGTTGTATGTTACATCTATACTTAATCCCTGAGAGGATTATAAATACTATGCAATTATTCTTGAACAGAACATTAATGAAAAAGGCTCTCCACCAAAGGGCTGTGAAATATGTGGACTATTAGTAAAAACATCCAAGTTTTACTTATACAGTAACAATTCCTTGGATCACATATCCCTTTGGACAGGTTTCCTTGAGAAAGACTGGAAAGCTTTTAGCATGAATTGAGGGTAGAATATTAGCTGGTATTCCACAATTGGCATCTGATTGGGAAACCACAATAACCATTTGGTACAGTCAGGTGTCCATGTAGCACTCTGCCTCTGCTTCCAAGTGTCACTCATCCTATAGTGACACTATGTTCTTGTTTAGGTCACACTGTTCCCGCACACTAGGGTCAGAAAAAGAGAATGAGAAGGACGTATGAGCACAAAACAAAGACATTTCAAGGTTTAATCTTTTTGATATCCTCTAAAAGAATTTATTTTCAAACAGCATCCCTGTTGTAGAATTGAGTGAGTACCGTCGACTATTTTTTTAGGAGAGGAAAGTGAGAATAGTCAAAACCCAAAAATCTGTCATTGCATGTCAATCCCATCCTGATCATTCCCTAGAAAAGAAAGACTTTCCATATCCATGCCCTGTTCTGCCATCCACATATTAAACATGTTATGACATAAAAAGTCTTTTCATCTGTCTGATATCACTGGGGGTTCATTTAGAAGTCTCTGTCTATTTTGGATTTTTTGTTTGTTTGTTTGCTTGGTTTTTTGCTTGTTTGTTTGTTTGTTTTTGAGACACAGTCTCACTCTATTGCCCAGGCTGGAGTGCAGTGGGGCGATCTCAGCTCACTGCAAGCTCTGCCTCCTGGGTTCATGCCATTCTCCTGCCTCAGCCTCCTGAGTAGCTGGGACTACAGGTGCCCGCCACCACACCCGGCTAAGTTTTTGTATTTTTAGTAGAGACGGGGTTTCACCGTGTTAGCCAGGATGGTCTCGATCTCCTGACCTCGGGATCCGCTGGCCTCGGCCTCCCAAAGTGCTGGGATTACAGGCATGAGCCACCACGCCCGGCTTGGATGTTAATATTGAAGGGTTTTTCTAGAAAGGACCATATTCCAGAAAGTAGCAAGGCAGTAATTTAAAACATAAGGAAACGAAATAGTATTAGATTTTCTTTTTGTCATGAGAAAATATCAGCATCCAGTATTATTTAGTTTGAGTGAGGCATACCAAAGGTTGGCAACAATATTAAATGTTTAGAGAAGGAACAACTTGTGCAATTGGGTTAAAAGTTCATCTTTAGACCAGAAAGAAAGAAAATGAGTTTATGTTTTAGCCTGAGGGACAGGGAAAAAAATTATTAAAAGTTAGAGGTGTTAGGAATCCGAAAACTCAGACGGAAAATGCTTTTTGGACATGTCATTCAGTCTCAGACTATTAGTAAAAACTAATTGCTCAGAGTAGGTATGATTTTGACAGTGAGTAGTTATCTTGGCAGAGCTGTGTTCATGGGTCAGATCTACATAGACAAAACATAATGAGTGGACACTGGAGATTAAGAAATTTGACTGTGATTTTAACGACCAGGTTATATTGTCTCTGTATTCTGGGGCCTGAGAAAGACCTGTGAGGATCCTGTTCAAGCTCCACATTTTACAATGAGGAGACTTGGACCCAGCAGAGATAATTAGCTCCTTTCTCAAGATCATAACCTTTTTCTCAGGAAAGGTCACATAAAAGTCTTGCCCTAAGGTGGGCTTATATAGGAACGTCAGGAAGAAACAAACTTCTAGGTCTTGATTTTATTTTGTTATCTAAGAACTTGGGAAGATATCCTGAAATTCCTGGTAATAGCATGCTGCCAGGATGGAGCAGCAGCTGGTGCCTTGGCCTGGGGAAAGCTTCCAGGATAAGCCTCGGGGATCTATCCACAATACCCCTCACTTGCTCCCCCACCTGCAGGTCCAGGGAGAGGAGAGACTGACATGGTTTGGACTTGGGGTCCACCACCTTCTAGCTTTGTGACCTTGAGCAACTTACAAAGCCTCTCTAAACTTCAGATTCTCATCTGTAGGAAAGAGATTTTATAAGGGTTGTTGTAAGGGCTAGAGATCTATAGGGCAAATATATAACATATGATAAATATTAAGAGGAAAACTAATATTTCTGGCCAATTTCAGAGATCACTTCCAATTCGAATTCCAATTCCAATTGATCTAGCTTATTGCCTCTCAAAACTCAGCAATGACTCTGGGAATTCCTTCCATAGCTTCACCAGACACCTAATTGGCAAAGAAGGTTTGAAGACCTGATGTGGTTCTTAACTGGGGATGGGGAATTAAGGGCTATTGTATCCATAGGATTATCTTTTCACTTGCATAGACCTATTTGGTGTGTTCAGGGCATAGTGATACTATAATTGCCACATTTAACAGTTTATAAAACTCAAGCCAAGCATATTCCTTGCCTGTTTAATGATGTCTTGGTACCAGCCTTTTAATGGCACTTATCAGCATAGAAAATGGAAGCAAAATAGCTTTTAAAACAGTAGCTCTCAGTGGCTGGGCACCGTGGCTCACGCCTGTAATCCCAGCACTTTGGGAGGCCGAGGTGGGTGGATCACCTGAGGTCAGGATTTCGAGACCAGCCTGACCAACATGTAGAAACCCTGTCTCTAGTAAAAATACAAAATATTAGCCGGGCGTGGTGGCACATGCCTGTAATCCCAGCTACTCGGGAGGCTGAGGCAGGAGAATCGCTTGAACCTGGGAGGTGGAGGTTGTGGTGAGTTGAGATTATGCCATTGCACTCCAGCCTGGGCAATAAGAGCCAAAATTCATCTCAAAAAAAAAAAAAAAAATCCACAGTAGCTCTCAAGCTTTAGTGTGCTCAGAATGACCAGAGAACCTTGTGAAATATACAGATTTCTGGGTCCAGATCTGGGGCAGGGCCAGGAAATCTGCATTTTATCTGCACCCCCACCCTACTCTGAGGCTTACAGTCCTGAGAACATACTTTGAAAAAGGCTGTCCCAAGGGCTCGCCGACAGGCTATTGACCAGCCACTCTTTCTTGATGTTCTCCAGGAAAGATCCAACAAAGGAATGCCCTCCATTCAGCAGTAGCAGCATAGGAGCAATAGTTGCTCCTGAATTATGGTGGGTTTCTCCTCTTCATCAATATGCTTTAAGGGTACAGTTTTATTTGGTCTATCTACCATGTTCTATAAAAACATGAAAATTCACAGGTAAGTTTGAGATAGGGAAAATAACTAAACTGATTCTTCTCACCAACTCTGATCACTAGGCTGTGGTTGATTTAGCTCTCTAACCAACAAGTAATTAGTTCTTTGGCACGAGTAAGGGGGGAAAGAGGAAGAGTGGGTAAAAGCAGTTGATAACAGATGGCTTGCACCCATCTAAAATATGGGGAGAGAAATAAAGCTGTCCCAAGAGAACTAAAGCTGAGTTCTCTCATCATATATCTGAAGATTCGTATCAGGGGTCTAAACAAGGTGTGTTGGGTAGCTTAATTGGAAACTCCTGGACTGTGAGTGTCACAGACTCATGGATGGGCCAATCAGTGGCCACTTTATTGTCTGGGCTGCAGCAAAATGAGACAAAAACTGTCATTCAAAAACCTTTGGAATTAAAAAAAACCCAAAACGACATTTGTTCTTTAAAATAAAATAAAGTCCTGCCTTTAAGAACAGCATATCACTGCTGTTTCTGAGTTTAAATATTAAGAAACACATTTTGTTAATGATTAAAACAATAGTGATTGATTTAGGGGTTCAGTGAGCATTTAATCTGTCCTTACTTCAGGTACTGTGCTAAAGGAGCACAATGCCTGGTACTGCAGGAGGAACATTAGGTAACTATTTAATGGAGTTTTAATTTTCTGTTATTATTTTTAATAATTAATTGTGATTTTGAGTATTTGGAAGCTGGAGATATATTTTGTCATCCTTTTGGGGTGGTGTTATTGCCCTGTCCTGTTTTAATCAGAAGTTCTTAGAGAAAGTCAACTCAGGAGTGATTTAAAATGAAAGAAGATGTATGTTGGCTAAAATTACAATTAAATAATCAAATCATTTTCAAATATAAAGGGAGCATGCAGATGATCTGGCCCAATCCTTTCATTCTGCAGATGAGAAAACTGACACTCACAGGAATGAAAAGACTTGCCCAAAGCCCTACAGCTTGTTTCTGTTGTTTGGTGCATTATTAGGTCAAAAGACCTAGGCCGGGAAAAGATGGCAGGATGTCTTGGCCTTGCTCTGACAGTTGCTTTTCTGATCTCAGGTATTTCACACCCTTTGTAATCTGTGTTCCACACAGGAAGCAGTTCTTGTTTTTTAAATATTGAAGGTGTATAAATGTAAAGTTTTTATAGATGCGACACCCGGGGCCAATATCTGTTTAAGTAAAGACCTAAATGCTTTGCGGAGACAGTAAAGTGTCATGTCTGTCCCAGGGAAAGAAATCCAGGACAGGAAATGCTCAGTCTTCCAGCACTCCCCTGGCTACCTGGAGCTCAGGCTGTGAGCCTCAACCCCTCCCTGAAGCATTAGCTCTGGAGCAGAGGCTGTGATTTACTTCAGAGATCTGGGCAAGTCCCTTTAACCTGGTAGTCCTTCCTTTCCTTGTTTGTAAAACAGAGAGATGAGGCTGATAGCTCCCTCACAGCTCCATCCGAGGCAGTGTGTGAAATTAGTTCCTGTTTGGGAAGGTTTAAAAGCCACCATATTCCACCTCCCTGCTAATATGATTACTAAAATGTTTTTATATGAAAGGGCCAATTCCTCATCTCCCCTCTTTGAAAACAGACCAAGGGGCATCTTTTCTTGTCTTGCTGTGGCCTAAAAGGTTATTGCTTCTGTGGTTATCTCCTTGGATAACCACCTGATACTCCTGGAGTGTCAGGATTCTTAGGTACACCAAAAATGAACAAAAAAATCAACATCAACCATAACACCACCAACAAAAATAACTGCTGTGTCGGTTCTTAAGACGGCTTCTGAGCTAGAAACAGATTTTTCTAACTGTAAAAACGTGGCCTCAGCCTGTCTGCAGGCCACCTCTGTCTTTTGGCCTCGTGGGGAGGAGGCAAGTGAGCTCGTTTACTGGGGTCTACCTCAGGGTCATCACCAAGGCGTTCCACAAAACGCACTTGAAGAATGTTTTGGAAGGAAATTCACCTTTTAACAGCCCAAGAGGTATCTCTCACTGGCACACAGTCTGCACACAGCCTGTTTCTCAACGTTTGGAAATCCTTTAACAGTTTATGGAAGGCCACCTTTTAAACCGATCCAACAGCTCCTTTCTCCATAACCTGATTTTAGAGGTGTTTCATTATCTCTAATTACTCAGGGTAAATGGTGATTACTCAGTGTTTTAATCATCAGTTTGGGCAGCAGTTACACTAAACTCAGGGAAGCCCAGACTCCCATGGGTATTTTTGGAAGGTACAGCGACTAGTCGGTGCATGCTTTCTAGTACCTCCGCACGTGGTCCCCAGGTGAGCCCCAGCCGCTTCCCAGAGCTGGAGGCATCGGCGTCCCAGCTCGGACGGCAGCTGCGGACTCGGGCGCTGCCTGGGCTTCCGGGACCCGGGCCTGCTAGGCGAGGTCGGGAGGCTGGAGGGGAGGATGTGGGCGGGGCTCCCATCCCCAGAAAGGGAGGCGAGCGAGGGAGGAGGGAAGAAGGGAGGGGCCGCCGGGGAAGAGGAGGAGGAAGGAAAGAAAGAAAGCGAGGGAGGGAAAGAGGAGGAAGGAAGATGCGAGAAGGCAGAGGAGGAGGGAGGGAGGGAAGGAGCGCGGAGCCCGGCCCGGAAGCTAGGTGAGTGTGGCATCCGAGCCGAGGGACGCGAGCCTGAGACGCCGCTGCTGCTCGGGCTGAGTATCTAGCCTGTCTCCCCGATGGGATTCCCGTCCAAGCTGTCTCGAGCCTGCAGCGCCCCAGTCCCCGGCCCTCGCCCAGGTTCACTACAACCGTTCAGAGGTCCCCAGGAGCTGCTGCTGGCGAGCCCGCTACTGCAGGGACCTATGGTGAGCAAGGCTACCTGGTGAGGGGAGACAGGCAGAGGGGGTCTAGGAGCCTCCTTGGGGGGAATAAGCTGGGGACTCAGGCTGTGACCGAGGCAAAAGGTGGCCTAATTATTTTCCTATAATGGTACTGGAGGTGGGGATGCTGGCGCTGAAATACCTTTAAATACCGGCTGCTGCCCTTGCCCAGGCCTTCTCTGTCCAGCAGTCCCTGGGAGATTCTCACCTTTGGGAAGTGCGGGGCAGGAGAACAGAAGCAAGAGAAGCCCTTGGTAGGGGGTCGTTGGGAAAAACTGTGGGGTCTTGGGCTGAACGCGTTGCCCACGGGCTGGAGGTTGCGATCCCCGGACGGAAAGGGCGGGAGGAGGAAGGAAAGAGCCGGCTCTGAGGTCCGGAGAGAGTGAGGGGGCAGAGCGACGGCGAGATGGGGAGAGAACACCTAGCTGGAGCTGGTTCTGCGGTAGAGAGCGCAGTCTTGCTGGCCTCTGGAGAGTGCGCGCCGCTCCGGAGGCTGCGTCGAGGGGAGTGTCACCCAATCTGGCCCCCAGCTGGCGGGGCGCCCCGAGAGCTTGCGAACTGCAGTTGCAGGAGGCGCCTTCTCCACGAGCTATTTTCGTCGACTTGCGGAACCAAAGGAGCCTCCCCTCTATCATTTCATGGTGTAGGGTCTGTAGAGACGACCGCCAGGATCCCAGGGGCTCCCAGGACGCGCGTTCCTGCGGTGTCGTGTCCTATGGGGAGTTCCTGGCGGGACGAAAGGCGGACGCGCGGCTCTTCCTGGCCCTCCCGGCCCGGAACCGACGGGAAAGGATCCCGTGATTCCCGGGTCCCTGCAGGCTTTTTCCAGCGGGAGTTGGTCCGGGGGCCTCAGACGCCTCCTAAGCACTTCTTTGGAGGATGGTTTTCAAGGATCGCGGTTTATGAGTTGAAGGCTTTGTGAGACGTAAACACCCCAAAAGATACATAGTTGGTAAACTGAGGCTACCTGTAAACACATTTCGGCATTAGGAGAAGATTCGGGTAGGGAAGTGAAGGACAACCACCCCGAGTTGCATTCCTTTCCCCCAAGAAAAAGTTCTGGGGATGAAAGTTCTTTTGGCTTTTATCTTTTCGATTTAAAAATTTGAGAAGAAAAATGTGATGAGAGATGAATCCTGGTGAGTCCGAAATTGAAAGGCAACTCCCCCTTCCCCTCCCTATCCTCTCGGTTTTAGAACCGCGTGCTCCCGCCCCAGGAGATTCCTTGGGGCCGAGGGTTTTCCGGGGATCCCGGGCGCCCGCCCCTTCCACTGTCCCTCTGCCTTGCGGGCACCAGCTTGCCTCCGTCTCCTTTCTCTACTTCTGGATCTGTCCTCGCCGGGCTTTTTAAAGGGCTTCTGCGTCTCAAACAAAACAAAAAAAACCCTTTGCTCTTCCCAACCCTTTCGCAGTCCGCCCCAGCGGTGGCGCGGGACCAGCAAAGGCGAAAGCCGCGCAGCTCTTGCGGGGCACGGACGGTCGCGCAGGGGCGCCCGCGGCCTCCGCACCCGGACCTGAGGTGTCGGTCGACGCCGGGCATCCACCGTCGGGAGGGAGGGCTGAGCTGCTCGATCCTTTACTCTTCTTCCTCCAAGTCTACCTGCAAGTGCCCCTAAGAAGAAAACCAAGTTTTTGCGTGGAGAGTGGGGCGGCAGGCAACCCGAGCCCTTGAGCTCCAGAGCGACCAAAGCGGCAACCAGGAACAGCCTCAGGAAAGGGAGATCGGGTGGAGTGGGCTTTGGGGCAGGAGTCATGGGGCCAGGGTCCCGGGGGCGACCTGGCACGCCCGGCCCTGCGAACGCTGAGTTGCGACGAGTCGGGTTTTCGAAGAGGCCCTTGCTCTGAGCGACCCACGCGCGCCGCAGCATCTTCAATTAGTCAGTACATCCTAGTAATCGCTTGAGCTGTAGGTAGGTAAAATTCTTGAAGGAGTATTTGCTGCGACTCTGCTGCTGGTGCAACGGAGGAAGGGGGTGGGGGAAGGAAGTGGCGGGGGGAAGGAGTGTGGTGGTTTAAAAAATAAGCCAAGCCGAGGCGAGAGAGACGCAGACGCAGAGGTCGAGCGCAGGCCGAAAGCTGTTCACGGTTTTCTCGACTCTCGGGAACATGGTGGGATTTCCTTTCTGCGCCGGGTTGGGAGTTGTAAAACCTCGGCGACATTAAGATCTGAAAACTGTGATGCGTCCTTTCTGCAGCGACGCCTCTCTCTGAATCTGCCCGGAGCTGCGAGCCCCGGCGTCTGTCCCTCCGCCTGGAATGGCTTCTTCGGGGTCTGCTTTGCCGGGGGAGAGGGGCCACGCAGCGGCCGACTTGGTTTGGGGATTCTCCGTAATGGACCTGGAGCAATGATTAGCAACCGCTCCCTCTCACTTTCCCACAGCGATCACCCTCTAACGCCCCCCGCCCATTCCCGGCCCCGTGCGTGACAAGGTCGGCAGCTTTCAGCCGGGAGCTAGATCGGTGGCCCCGCTCTTCGGAGCCTTAGCAGGCGTTCGCCAAGGGGTGACTGGCTGTCATTGGGAGCAATATTTGGCCTTGTGGAGACCCTGGGGAGGAAGTGGCGGGGAGCTCGTATTTGCTTGTGTGTGTGTGTATACGCGCGTGTGCAGGGTCCCTCGGCGCTTTCCTTTTTAAGTGCCTCTCGGTGGTGAGGCTTTGGGCGGGTGAGACTTTCCCGACCTCGCTCCCGGCCCCCACTTAAGCAGGGTTCGAGCTGCAAGACGCAGTCCCTTCAGTGCGCCCCAAATCCTCTGGCTTCAGGTGGCCTGGCGTGGGGGCCCAGTCCGACGCAACGCGCCGAGAACCGGGTTCTCCGCGCGCTGCGCCCTGAGTCTGGGGAGCGCGGCGGCCGCGAGGCACCGGCCGAGGGCTCTGCCGAGCGCCGCCGGGAGCTCCTCCCGGACCGCAGAGGCTCGGGCGGCGGGCGCGGAGGTTGGCCTCGCCTGGAGGGGGCGGGCCCGCGAGGGGCGGGGGGCTGTGGAGGAGGGGAGGGCGCGCAGGCCCTTTCGCCGCCCGCCGCGGGAGGGGCCTCGGCGCTCACGTGACTCCGAGGGGCTGGAAGAAAAACAGAGTCTGTCTGCGCCGGAGTCTCATTATATTCAAATATTCCTTTTAGGAGCCATTCTGTAGTGCCATCCCGAGCAACGCACTGCTGCAGCTTCCCTGAGCCTTTCCAGCAAGTTTGTTCAAGATTGGCTGTCAAGAATCATGGACTGTTATTATATGCCTTGTTTTCTGTCAGTGAGTAGACACCTCTTCCTTCCCCCTCCCGGGAATTCACTCTGCCCTCACCACCCCTGCTCGCCGGCTGTCCCTTCCGTCGGACCTCCCTTGCAATGTCCACACTCTGCTCCCTGGCAGCACTGTCGCTCCCTTCTTGGCCCTGCAGCCGGGGCGCTCGAAGCGTACTGGTTCCTTTTAAAGTGTTGCTGGCGCGCACTCGCCCTCTCAGCGTTGCAAGAAAGGGGAGCGCGAGGGAGCTAAAGAGATGAAAGCCCGGGGTTGTACCTTGAGGGCTAACCACTCCCTTCCCCTACCCTACTTGCCTGGGGGAGCACCCAGTGTCTCAGTGGAGCATTCCCACTGTCTTGTCAAAACTCACAGAGGTTTCTCCTGGGGGTGAGCGGGCACGATCAGGCACTTTTGGCTGAGTATTTCAAAGTCATCGGCCACAATACAATAAGCCTTCAAGCCACTCGGTTAGCTCCTAGACCACCTTCTCGGTTTCTGGATCCTGTCGCCCTCTGTCTTCGCCCAGCCCCTGCCTCTCACTTTCCCTCCCTCTGGCTCTGAACCAACTGGAAGTTGTGAAAGTTGGGCTCTGAGGGTGGAGGAAAAGGGAGGGAAGCTGAAGGTCTAAAGTGGAGAGCAATGTCATTCTAATTCTCCCTCCCCCACCCCTTTTTACCCCCTCAATGTTAACTGTTTATCCTTGAAGAAGCCAAGCTGAGATCATGGCTCAGATAGCAGTTAGGACAAAAAAAGATTAACAGGATGGAGGCTATCTGATTTGGGGTTATTTGACTGTAAACAAGTTAGACCAAGTAATTACAGGGCAATTCTTACTTTCAGGCCGTGCATGGCTGCAGCTGGTGGGTGGTGGTGGGGGGGGTGGTGTGAGGGAGAAGACACAAACTTGATCTTTCTGACCTGCTTTCCATCTTGCCCCTCCATTTCTAGCCCTAAATGCATATGCAGACACATCTATTTCTCCCTATTTATTGGTGTTTATTTATTCTCTAACCTTCCACTCCCCTCCCCCTCCCCAGAGACACCATGATTCCTGGTAACCGAATGCTGATGGTCGTTTTATTATGCCAAGTCCTGCTAGGAGGCGCGAGCCATGCTAGTTTGATACCTGAGACGGGGAAGAAAAAAGTCGCCGAGATTCAGGGCCACGCGGGAGGACGCCGCTCAGGGCAGAGCCATGAGCTCCTGCGGGACTTCGAGGCGACACTTCTGCAGATGTTCGGGCTGCGCCGCCGCCCGCAGCCTAGCAAGAGTGCCGTCATTCCGGATTACATGCGGGATCTTTACCGGCTTCAGTCTGGGGAGGAGGAGGAAGAGCAGATCCACAGCGCTGGTCTGGAGTATCCTGAGCGCCCGGCCAGCCGGGCTAACACCGTGAGGAGCTTCCACCACGAAGGTCAGTCTGTTCCCCCAGTCTGCGTGGGGGAGGGCTAGTGAGACTGGCTAGAGGGGCAGTGAAAGCCCTGGGGAAGAAGAGTTCGGGTTACATCAAAGCCCCAATCCAGGAGGCTGAGGAACAGAGCTCCTTACCTCCAAGAATTTGCAGAGCTGCCACCGAACTTATTTTTTGGAGACAGAGGGGGAGGTGTTCAGGGGAAGGGGAATGACAGCACTCAGACGTGGGCTAGCCCCAGCGGTGTGTTTTTGCTATATCAAAGCCTTTTCTGCTGGGTTTTCTGCCCGTTTTTTTCAAAGCACCTACTGAATTTAATATTACAGCTGTGTGTTTGTCGGGTTTATTCAATAGGGGCCTTGTAATCCGATCTGAATGTTTCCTAGCGGATGTTTCTTTTCCAAAGTAAATCTGAGTTATTAATCCACCAGCATCATTACTGTGTTGGAATTTATTTTCCCCTCTGTAACATGATCAACAAGGCATGCTCTGTGTTTCCAAGATCGCTGGGGAAATGTTTAGTAACATACTCAATAGTGGAAGAGGGAGAAGGTGGTTGTGTGCATGTTTCCTCCTGCCTGTGCTCTGTTGGCCCCTCTTTTTCTTTACAACCACTTGTAAAGAAAACTGTGGACACAAAACCAAGGGGGGGTTTTAAAAGAGGAGTCTGATGGTGGTGCCCTAGAGGAGTTGGCACATGGAAATTATTAGACATGTCAAGGAGGCTGGGAGGTAGTTTCTGTCTTTGGTGCTTGAGAAATGCTAGCTACATTTTGCTGGTTTGCTAGCTGCCCCACTTATCTGCTCCTTCAAATTAAGGGGTATGCTTATTTCCCCCCAGTAGGTTTTCCCTGCATAAGCAGAATTCACCATTCATCGCCCAACCCTGAGCTCTCTCTTGACTCTTCCATCTTTGAAAAAAGTTCATGTGCTTTTTCTTTTCCCCTTCCTTCCTAACTGTGCCTAGAACATCTGGAGAACATCCCAGGGACCAGTGAAAACTCTGCTTTTCGTTTCCTCTTTAACCTCAGCAGCATCCCAGAGAACGAGGTGATCTCCTCTGCAGAGCTTCGGCTCTTCCGGGAGCAGGTGGACCAGGGCCCTGATTGGGAACGGGGCTTCCACCGTATAAACATTTATGAGGTTATGAAGCCCCCAGCAGAAGTGGTGCCTGGGCACCTCATCACACGACTACTGGACACGAGACTGGTCCACCACAATGTGACACGGTGGGAAACTTTTGATGTGAGCCCTGCGGTCCTTCGCTGGACCCGGGAGAAGCAGCCAAACTATGGGCTGGCCATTGAGGTGACTCACCTCCATCAGACTCGGACCCACCAGGGCCAGCATGTCAGGATTAGCCGATCGTTACCTCAAGGGAGTGGGAATTGGGCCCAGCTCCGGCCCCTCCTGGTCACCTTTGGCCATGATGGCCGGGGCCATGCCTTGACCCGACGCCGGAGGGCCAAGCGTAGTCCTAAGCATCACCCACAGCGGGCCCGGAAGAAGAATAAGAACTGCCGGCGCCACTCGCTCTATGTGGACTTCAGCGATGTGGGCTGGAATGACTGGATTGTGGCCCCACCAGGCTACCAGGCCTTCTACTGCCATGGGGACTGCCCCTTTCCACTGGCTGACCACCTCAACTCAACCAACCATGCCATTGTGCAGACCCTGGTCAATTCTGTCAATTCCAGTATCCCCAAAGCCTGTTGTGTGCCCACTGAACTGAGTGCCATCTCCATGCTGTACCTGGATGAGTATGATAAAGTGGTACTGAAAAATTATCAGGAGATGGTAGTAGAGGGATGTGGGTGCCGCTGAGATCAGGCAGTCCTTGAGGATAGACAGACAGACAGATATACACAACACACACACACACCACACACATACACACACACATTCTCATCCACTCACCCACACACTACACAGACTGCTTCCTTATAGCTGGACTTTTATTTTAAAAAAAAAAAAAAAAAAAGGAAGAAAACCCTAAACATTCACCTTGACCTTATTTATGACTTTACGTGCAAATGTTTTGACCATATTGATCATATATTTTGACAAAATATATTTATAACTACATATTAAAAGAAAAAATAAAATGAGTCATTATTTTAAAGGTAAATCATGGCTTTTTTTCTCTTTAATCCTCTCTCTTTTCCTTTGGGCTCATCTCTTTTGAATGAGGCTTTTTTCTGTTGAGGTGAGTTGGAGGCTGGATGGAAGTCAAAAGGTGGTACCTGGAGGTGGTTAAGTTGTAGGGACAGGAAGTAAACTGTTCACAGAGAGAGATGGTAATTGCCAGCATGAATTGTTTTCCATTTCTATTTAATGTTAACAAGGACACAGTATCCTCTCCCATCTGGATGACACATGCCTTGGAGAAATACTGGGATGAAAGGAGTGTAGGTCAGATTAAAGACTTCATTTTGGGCCCCTTGTACATCTTCTGTTTCACTCACCTGTTGAGGCGTATCACAGCTGAGTGTGATGAGGTCTTAACTCTAGAAAAATGATTACCCACCTCTGCTTTTATGATACCTCAGAGTATCTCCAGTTATTACAGGCACCAATGTGATATTTCCAAATCAGAACTAATTTGCACACTCACATCATAATGTGTGTGTGAAGGCATGTTTAAAAAAATTTTTTTTCTCTCCAGGGAGGACTCTTTTGTTTTTGTCTTTTTTTTGTGGGGGGGGGGAACAGGTTCTCTCTCTGTTGCCCCAGGCTGGTCTTGAACTCTTGGGCTCAAGCAATCTTCTCATTTCAGCCTCTTTGGGATTACAGGCATGCACTGCTATTTCGTCTTTTTTTTTTTTTTTTTTTTTTTGGAACAAATAATATACCCTACCTTCAAGAAGTTTGTTGATTACTGTTTTAATATACCACATGATATAATTTCCCATTGTTTCTTGACATTTTCCCTTGTCCTCTGTAAAGGCCTTCATCAAGTTTAGGATCCCAACAGATTGGGCTAGGTGGGGGTTGACAATGGGGTTAGATACTAAAGGGTCAGAATTTCTAAGCAGGCACTGTGAAGGTGTCCCACTATTATACACAAATCTCTTGAGTCAAATGTCAACTCTCCTTTTCTCTCTGTACTGCCTCCCCCATACTCTCTTCCCTTGGGCAGAAAGAGGTAGAGCTGATGTTCTGTGTTAGGGTTTCTTAAAAGCAAAAGCTCAATTTTTGGACAGAGTTAAAAAAAGGAGGATGCTAATGTACCCTCAGTTAAGGGCTCCCAGCAGGCAGACAAATGCCTTTCTGGAATGACGGGTGTAGGGATTAAGAGGAGCAGAGGAGAGGCCTTTGCTTTTTCTACTTGCCACCAACAACTAAATTAAGCCCTGAATCTTGGTCTGTGCTGGCTCATTTCATATGTGTGCTGAGAAAATTCACACATATGAAGTGAGCCAGTACAGACCAAGATCCCTATGGATCCCTTTGGGGCAGAAATAGTGTCTTTGTATGGTGTCTGTGGGGGAAGGCTGATAGCACATTTCTCCATCATGGAGATGTAGATATGAGCGGTAGTACTGCTGTTTCTGGTGGTGTGTGCACCCAAAGAATGTGTGGTGCACACTCCTGGCGTTTGCATTTTTCTGTGTGGGGTGTGCACCCTTGCATTCTTGTACACACACTCTTTCTTACATATGCTCTTGGAAGTGAGGTGGGTGAAGCAGGATTCATTTTTGTTTTTAATTACTGAAGTCCTACACTCCTCCAAAAGAAGCAGCTTAGTGGAAACCAATAAAAATCGAAGCAGGGTGGTTGCCAAAACCCCAGCTCCCCGGAGAGCGCAGGTGGAGAGAAGAGATCAGAGCCCCAGGCAAAGGCAGCAAGACTCCACAGTCCCTCCAAAACTCCCCGCAAAAAGGGATCCTTCCCCCCACCCCTCCAGCCCCCCAGGTCGCTGCCCCTTTGATTAATGGTATGAAGCTCAAATAAATCATTTAGGGAAGCCCATTATGGATTCCCCTCAGGCAACCTCATTTTGTTTTGCCCAATTTCTAGCAACTTTCTGAAATGTCAATGTCATTGAAAGGGAACCAGTAGATCTCCAGCACTTGAACAAATTATCCTAGGGCCAGTACTGAGCCCTGTGGCTGTCCAGTTTCTAGAAACCAACCCCTTCCCCCGTCCTCCCCCCTTCCTACTGGCTTATTTTCAGGAATGGATAATGTTGTTTATTTGTTCAGCCAAATATTTGGTCTGGGGAATTTACCGTGAAATTCTGTGAATTGCGTATACCTAGTTAACAAAATAGTCCTAATGCCACAAATGTTAGCATGGAAAACAAAGAACTATGGCCAGCGTTAACTCTTTAAATTCTGTTTGAAAGCTTAGTCCTGAGGCCGGGGGAGATTAAAAAAAAAAAAAAAAAAAAAGGATGTGTGTGGAGATTATTTAATTCAGGTTTCGGCATTTAATATTTTTGCCTAATATTCAGTTCAGTACCTTATGGAAGTCGTAGGGTGATTCTCGGCATTGCTTTTGGATCAAGCCTACCATTTCGCCCCATTCATGTTTTGTTTTTTTTTTTTCCTCCAGAGTAATGGTCCCATTACTTAAAAGAAAGATGGGGAGGGAAGCTCGCCCTTGCGCAGTTCGGCAAAGTCGTAACCACATCAGAGGAGCAGCTTGGTCGATCCCTATCCAACCCTTAAACTGGAACCGGCTTCCTAGGAGCTTAAGAGCAAAAAAAAAAAAAAAAAAAAAAAAAAAAAAATGGGGGGTGGAGTGGGGAGGGACGCATCAAACATTCCCCTGCTTTCGTTGCATAATTCGCCCAGAACCTGCCAGGTGACCTGCTGACTTTGTTTTCTGTCTTGACCATGCTTGGTTCCACCAGCCCCCTCGCCGCCGGGCAGCGCCACAGTGAGAGGGCTCGGCGCGTCCGCGGGGCTGGCAGACCCCAATAGTCACCCGGCCTTGGACCGGCGTCAAGATCCGGCCTCGCCGGCCCCGCCTCCCGCCCGCTCAGGCGCTCCCGGGCTCGGCGGCGGCGGGGGCACCAGGGGGCGTCCTCCCTGCGGGGGACCAGGGGGACCGTGCACCTGGCGACGGCCCGCGGGAGCCACGCGGCGGGCGGCCACCCCTCCCCATCCCCGCAGACCGTGGACTGCGGGTCCCCCAGCCTGGGCCCGAGAGCCGGCCCGCTCATCAGCCCTAGAGGACCCGGGGCTCAGGTGAAGCTCTGCAGAGACAGACGGATCTGATTAGCGCTCGCTGGTCCTCGGGGCTGTCGCTCGGCTGATTTCATGCGAAATGGGGTCAAACGGCCGCGCAGAAGAGTGGAGTCTGCAGGGGAAGGCTCCCCGGGGTGGAGGGGCGTAAGAAGGGTCGAGACCTTTAGGGATTTTCTGTAGGGGACAGAGAGTGGGAATTAGGGAGCGAGGCTCTCTTGCCTCCGAGCTCACAGTGGCCTGCATATGGGGGTGACTCA
Organism: Macaca fascicularis; assembly: GCF_037993035.2. NCBI lineage: Eukaryota > Metazoa > Chordata > Mammalia > Primates > Cercopithecidae > Macaca > Macaca fascicularis. Next base: position 121,787,259 of record NC_088381.1, on the reverse strand, counting down.
ATGGGAGCGGGGACATGGGCGAGTGGGAAACAGGCCCGCTGGGTGAGGGTCGGACCTGCAGACTGGCCCTGGAGGCTGAGCCGCTGTCTCGGGCCCCTCGGGGATGCGGAGAGCCCTGGGTCCCAGCTGAACTACAGGTAGGTCTCCGCTCCCCGACAGTCGGGGGACGGAGGTGAACGGGAGAGGCTACAGGTGTGCGAGAGTGGAGGTGGACGATTGCTTTCAGAAATGAGATGCCAAGTCCGGGATACAGAATGACAGCACCTTAGCTGACCTCCGCAGGGCCTCTGGCCGGGGACTCACCGTATCCACCCAGCCAGGAGCAGAAAGCTCATCCGAGGCCCAGGTCTCCCAACTATTTGTCATCAAAGATACTTTTGCTTCAACACAGAACAAATTTTACAAACTATTCACATACTCTCTTTTGAAAAGGAAAAGAGTAATACAAATGCAACGTTGGTGACCTTACATTACCTGGGAATCAGAAGGTTATTAGTATTCCCTAGAGGAATTTAGGATAACTGGTGGACTGCCAAATTAGAATTGATGGAAAGTTATTCAGGGTTACCATGTGATACAAACTAGCACAATTCTGAAAACTATAACTGAAAATTAAATTCAGAGTGATTAGAAATGTGGTCTGGGTGGGATTGCAAGGATCTCATTTCCCTATGCATTTAGCACCTAATGGCAGAATAAACAAACAGAACTGCAATGCTCACCAGTGGAGAAAAGTGGCTGATTTTAGGAAAAATGTAGAATTGCTCTAATGTTAAAAAACAACAACAACAAAACAACAACAAAAAAAGCCCACAGAAATTATTTTGAAAAAGGAGTCAAAAGTGCAAGGTGTGCAACGTTGAGTCAATTGTAGAAAAAAATCTAAAATTTTTTTTCAGCTTGGAAGCCATTTGAAATTACTATTCATAATTCACTTTATTTAAAGCATTAACTGCAGCAAGTTCCAGTTGTTTCTGCTTTCTCTTGCTCTTCAAAATATTCTTTATAAACTAAGTGAAAATATAAAAGTTACAGTATGCTGTTCAGAACAAACAATTGAGAAAATACTATAGGATTTCAAAATGTTTACCTCAAAAATGTGAAATTTGAGGAAAAGAAGACAAGATGGAAGAATAATTTGCTGCGTTGTGTTACTAATGAGAATTTCTGAAGTCCAGCTTTGAGTTTTGCCACATTTTCCAAAGCAAAGATCTCATTGATCTCTTTTAACTTTTTATAGCTTGATTTCTAGCAAAAATATTTTTAAATGACTACAAAGTTCCCCACCCCAAATCCTGGAACCTGGTAGCCAAGTGCAAGTAGATTCTAGTTTTGCAAAATTTCATTATTGGTAGTTTAGCAATATGTTTTTTCCAGTTTTATTAACTGAAGCCCTCATCAGCAGATAATTCTCTAAACAGTCCAGAGCACACTGATTGAGATTTTAATCGACTAGACTCAATAGTTTAGTCCTGTAATTATTTCTGTCTCCCTAAGGTACCAGCAAGTGATTCCATCCTGCATATAGTTGTCCACGATTGAGTTAAGAAAATGTACAACTGTGTTCAACTCAAGCTTCATGCTGATTTAATCTTTTAATCCTTGTCATTTGGTTTTCAAAGCAGTCTGTTTCTGAGGTAGGACCCGGGCAAAGAGGTCAAAGATATGTACCTTATCAGAGAGAAAGAGATGAGGGGTGGTATGGTTAAGATTATACCCAATGTTCCCTGAATTCATTTATAATTCAAATGTAGAAAAATGTGTATCTTTTGAGAACTGATTTATACCCCTTCTTTAATTGGTCAGTGAGAGCTGCATAACCCAAAGTGTTAACTTAGCTCCAGAAAGCTCAGACCCAAGCATTTAATGTCCAATTGCAATGTTTCCTTCCAGCTGGATATACACAACTATCTTTTTCCTTCTATTGTTTCTAAACTGTAGTAAAATGACATTCAGATTCTTTTTTGAGAGAGCGAATTTACTGACAATCTCATCCTCCTAAAACAACTACTTAGGTTTTTGTTTTCTTCTAGTCTTTGTTCATATGTTTACATTTGTGTTCTGTTTTTCTTAATTTCGGATTACCATTATAACCTTAACATATCTTAAATCCTAAATGTATGGTTTATACATATGTCATTGTGGATCACCTCCACTCCTTTGTTAGAAAGTTGGCTGGGTATAAAACTTAAATGTTTAACCTCAAGCAATTTTAAGCAGCCTGGACATAGTATCAGGGCTGTGGGCATCATGTCCAAATCTTATTAAGATTCTTACTGACTTCTTAAGGCTCAGCTTAAGCATTGTGGTCCCACTATTAAACAGAATGCTCCTTTGTGTGATTTAAGTATTCTGAAAAGTGGGTTACCTGACATCCCAGGCTCAGACATTTTTGTTGACTGAGCGCATTGGAAGACTTTTGCATCCGCATGATTTGATCAACTTGGGAATATGTTCCTTCCCTGGAGAAAGTCAGTTGCAACCTGGGGAAGGAAAGACATGCTTAAAAGGTCTCTGTCTCATGCACTCAGAAGCCACTGAGTTGAGCAATTTCCTATTGGACTCAACGTGTGTCTCTCATTTTCATGCTTTGATTTTTTGCACTGGTTTTCTTGGTAATGAAGGGTAGTGGGAAAGGGAGGCCGAATTATCTAAATACAGTAATTACCAAATTGAAACCTATTCAAACAGCTAGGTTACTAGGTTCAGACTGACCTTGACACTTTCAACCCTCAGATTCCAGTTGGTTGGGGTCAGCCACAAATGTCGAGTTGCTGAGTGATTTCCACATGCTTCTTTTGTGTACCTTAACAAGGGCAGACAAAAGATGTTTTTCCAGAGGGACTCACTCTTTATGAGGCCTGACCCTCCAAGGAGCAAATTAATCTCAGGCGATTTTGAGGTTTTAGGGCACTAAGAATTTTTAGAGCATGGAGAAGTAATTTGTTCAATGGTACCTTAAAAGAGTTAATTCACCTCCAAAAGGTGAGTTCCTTTTACTATCCTGAGTCTTTTACTTCCTCTGAGATCAGACTTGTTATTTGCATAGCAAAGCATTCCATTTAGCTCGAAGGAGGGGGTGGGGGATTGTTAACAAGGAAAGTCACTTTTCCCACAGTCTTTCAAAACTCCGCAGCGTGGTAAGTGGGTTTGATCAACCTTTCCCCTCCCCTAAACCCCAAAATGTCATACTGTTTTGCTCATTATCTATCTTGAAATTGACCAGCTTTTCCGGATCGAAGAGCGGTAGGATTTAGTGTATAGCTGCTGAGAGGGCAGTTTTGCTAACATTGTTTGTTTTGGCAAGTTAGTGTAGACTTGCAGATGAAAACTCCAGAAAAACAAACAGCAGACTCCACCAACATCCCTCTTCCCCTTTACAGACATCACTTTTTATTTTTAATGAATCAGGGAGGTGATTTTTAATAGATTCGTGACACTTTGCCTGGGAATTATACACATTTACCTTGGTGTTATGTTTCCCACTTGGCTGTCCTGCTTATTCCACCCAAACTCATCTATGCACCTAAATCACAGTCTCTGAGGACCTACTCTGTATGTAGGTTATTGTTTATTTGCTTGTCACTTAGCAATTCTCTAGAACTAGCTCGTAATTTATTTTAACCAAATGTGCTCCACCTTACAGATGGAACACTGTAAATAAAGGGGACTTTTCAGCATTCTAGAAGATTGAACAATCCAGGGTTCTAATTAGCATCGAATCTACTGGTAGTTCTTTTAAGTGTCTATTCTTTCCAAATTGGGAGATTAGTCACAGGGATCTGAGGGAAGAAACCGGATGTTTAATAAGCCCTGTCGATAAAAAGGGGCAATTGTAAAAATACAAAAGTTTGGCTGCTAGAAGATAAACTTACATTTTGAGCATTTGTGGGAGAATATAATTCTAGCTATATCTCCCTAAGATCACTAATGTTATATGACAAGTCATAGGGACCCGAAGAAAAGTAAATCTAGGAAAATGTTGGTGGATGGGAACAAGAAGCAAAACAAAATGGTCTGTGGCCTATTCTGCGTTATTCAGTCCATTGACAAAGTTTCTAGCCTTCTCTAGGAGAAGCAGGGCTCTGTGTTGTGTATGTGATGGGGTAGGGGAGAATCAGGAGGGGTCTTCTGTTTTCCCTAGAGTAGTTTACAGTGAAAATGTATTTAGGTTGTATGTCTATAATTAAATATAGAATTTTGACAAAATTTATCTCCCCCAACAGAATTTTAAATAACAAAGTTTTTACTAACATAAACATGCATTTATAAAGAATTCATTCCATGGAGGAGAATGAGAAATGTTAATCAGTACAAACAAATTAATTAGAGAGAATGAATAAGACCTAGTATTTGGTAACACAACGGGGTGACTATAGTCAATAATAATTGTATATTTAAAAATAACCAAACGAGTGTAATTGGATTTTTGTAACATAGGGGATAAGTGCTTGGGGGGATGGATACCCCATTTTCTGTGTCGTGATTATTATGCATTGCATGCCGGTATCAAAATATCTCATGTACCCAATAAATATATATGTCTACTATGTACCCACACAAATTTTTATAAAAGAATTCATTCTATCTCTGTGTTATAATGCTGGGAAAGTTTTTTTGTTTGTTTGTTTGTTTTGTTTTGTTTTAAAGACATGGATATGTACATAGACAAAAGTCTGACCATTGGTGGGAAAATTATATTATAATGAAAAGAAAATGCTCCCTAGGTTAATTTAATGCAACACTAACTAAAATTTCTTTAAACATATTTAATGGAACTTGAAAGATATTCACATGGACCAATAAATGGGGAAGAATATGCCCCCAAATTTTAAGGTAACAATAGTCTCCTTGTCTTGGCAGATGTATACAAAATGACAATTTTTAAAAGTCTTCGTTATTAGGCTATCATTGAAAAAAATAGATTGGTGGATAAGCAGATAGTTCAGAAATATATTTAAAATACGATTAGAATTTAACATCTGACACACTGGGAGCAAGACAGGCATATAAGAATTACTAAAAATGCTACTTGGTACATAGCATGCAAAAGTGATTTAATATAGATGTGTATGTTACACTAAACTTCAGAAATGTCTAAACATATTAAAGAGCTAATCATATTTTTAAGTATAGGAAGCTCTATTTTTAAGTATGGGAAAATCGAATTGCCTAGTATCCAAATCTATCAAATAAACACACACATTCAGACTACTTATGAAATTGAGGGCGTTATCAGAAGTTTAAAGAAACTAGGTTTGATAAGTAGAATTAAAAAAAAATTACAGCAAAATGTAATAAAAATGAATGTAGAAAGCGAAAACCAGAGTATGGAACATGATGAGTACTTGATAAATATTTACTATAAAATATATAAATTATGGCTATAATCCCAGGTCATATGAAGATTTGCAGTTAAAGTAACAACAGATGCTGTAGACCAGATATTGGCAAACTTTTTCCATAAGGGGCCAGATAGTTCATATTTTAGGCCTTATGGACCTAAAGGCCTCTGTGGCAACTACTGAACTCTACCAGTCCTAGCACAAAAGCAGTTGTAGAGAGTAGTAAACAAATGCATATGGCTGTGTCCCAGTAAAATTTTATGGACATGGAAACTTGAACTTCATATAATTTTTGCTTGTTGTGAAATATTCTTTTGATTTTTAAAGACTGTTTAAAAATGTAAAAACTATTCTTAGTTCACAGATGGTAAAACACAGGTGGTAGGCTGTGTTTGGCCTGAAAGCTATAGGTTGCCAGCCCCTGCTTGTTTTTGTTTTTGACCTGTGTACCCCAACTCATTTTCCTTGAAACAATAGTCTCAAGAGTTCGTTTCTGAAAAAAAGGATGCCATGATGAAACGTATTTGGAAAACACTGTGATGTGTATTACTGACTTGAAAATTTACAATGAGCATTATATTTTAAAGTTTTCGAGAAATCCCATAGTAAGAAACCTGCCTAGCTTTCGCCAACCCAGTGATGCTTCAACTTACCTAACCTCAGTACTCCTTTTTGTTCCTCACATTCCCGAACCTGCAAGGCCAATGCACAGTTGGCCCTGGCCTATCTCTCCGATGGTACTTGATGCTTCTTCTTCCCTTGTTAACTACATTCCAGCCATACCAGCCTTCTTTCTGTTCTTTAACTACCATGTACATTCATTCATTCTTGCCTTGGATGTTCTTCTGTCTGCTGTCCCCTCTGCCTGCAAGGCTCTTCTGCAAGATCTTCACAGGCTGGCCTTCTTGTTGTTCAGTTTTCAGCTCAAATGTCTCCTCCCCAGTGAGGCCTTCTCTGATGTGCTACTCTAAAACGACTGCTCCATCCAGCATGCTCACCCGCATGCCTCTGTTCTGTCTTCTTCATGGAAGGTTCTATGAATTTTTCACTCTGTGTATGGGTACGTTTATGTGTATGAATGTGTAGCATCTCCTCACTGCAATGAAAGCTCCATGAGGGGTGGGACGTTACCCCTCTTGTCTTTATTAGAACATCCTGTCTCTACATGAAGTGCTTGCCACATAAAATGAATGCAATATAATTTTATTCAGAGAGATTTTAAGAGATAGAGAAAGGGATAGAGATGGAGTAGGGGTGACGGAGAGGGGGAGGGAGAGAAAATATTACACAGATCACGTTTTGAGAAATACTGTGTTATGCAAAAGAAAACACAAATTTTAAATTATTGCTTGAAAAATGCATAATGTCACTAGCAATTACAATGCAAATTCATCCAACTTAAAGTTTACATTACAACTCAAAGGTTATTCTAAGCAGCCCATGTAATTACATCCATCAATTGCTGATGTTTCTGTAAATGATTCAATTTATTTGTTTTTGAGAATGCAAGTGAGCTGAAATAAGAGCTATAAAATTGCTTATGCTCTTTGACATTGTGGAAAACACACCTCATAGAAATAATCTGAAGAGGAAAACGGTAGTTTTTCTTTAATAGATTTGTTATAAACATCAGTTATAATAGCAAAAGATTAGAAACAATCAGTCTAGACTATTAAAAATGGCAATACTGTAAATAACATCAATATCTGGACTTGTGTTTATCATATCATATTAAATGAAAAGAGCAAAACACAAAATAGGTGCTCATCAATTACACCAATGTAAAATGTGCACACGTCCACTAATCATAGCTAGACAAATTTAATTTGCAATAAAGCAAATTACATTTCATTTCATGTTTTTGTTGCAATATTTTATCTGTAACATCAAAAAGTTGACAAAAGAAGAGATTGGAACTTGCTTGCACTGAGGAGAGAAAACTGGTTCTGTACATGTTTTAATTTGTCTGAGGAAACAGAGAAAAGACTTAAATATCCTGAAATAAAGGTGGCAAAGCCCTATTCAGCCTTTCAATGTGAGTCTGAGCCTGTGGTTCCAAAGGCATTCTTATTTCTCACCTAATTCACTTCATTGTAAGTGCTATGAGAAGCAGAAGGTTACTATGTATTATGAAATATTTACATTAAATAGGGTGCTTTGGCATAAAATACATGGAAGACATTTGTTCCTACAACCTTGAATTTATTAGCTTTGTTCTGTTGGTTTCAAAGGTTAACAAACACCTGCTGTTGAAAACGTTCAACAGCAAAACCTTTCTCATGCCTGACCACTCTAGGATTAGCTAAGGAGCAAGAAACCGGCCACATATTTAGGGGATACACTGTGGTCCTGTTCTGGTAAGGAATGAATGCCAAAGTGTCCATCTTAGTATTTGCAGACGAAGTTGTTTGATCTGCAGTACAAAGATCCATTGGTGTGTACGTGACATCCCTGGATGAGCACTGGTCAAAGGAGAACTGTTATGTAATTATAGCATCCACAGCGTCCGACACACCACCCAGCCTAGCCTAAAAGTTTGTACTGGGAAGTAGGTGTCATAAGGATAATGAGAATTAATTAATGTTTATGAATAACAAGATTCATGGGAGAAAAGCACTGTGTAAAGGTAATGTGTAAAAGTGTTCAGGAAAATGATGTTATCTTAAACTAAAAATCAGAGCTGGTTGGGCAGAAATATTATCATTTTAAAGTAAACATTGATTTTAATGCTTTTGAAAGTTTTGCATAAATTTCTCACCTATGAGTCAGCTCTATCTGATGTATGGTAGATATTTTGCCAACATATAAACTTGAAGAATTGAGATTTGACTTGGCTTAATGTATGTCAAATATCATCATCATAATTTTCACCAAGGAACAAATATAATTAATTGTCCAGTTCATTTATAGCTTATTTACAGTATGCACACTAAGCAAATATAATCTCTGTAAAATAGAGTAGTTTACAGTCCAGGAATAATTTATACCCCAGTATAAAGAAATATAATGGTTAGAAATGAATATTTGAATTATTCAAATATTTTTCTTCTTGGCTTAAAAATTAAATTATAATATAAAAATATGTTAAGTGCTATCAATTGAAATTTGTTTATAATTTTAATGTAATAGCTAGCTAGATAATACTTTGTGTGCTATCTTATAAAAAGATTGAACACTGAAGGCAGAAATTAAATATGATTAGAGCTGCAAAGTTAAAGTGCACACAACATTCAGACTACCAGTGGCTTACCTACATGACATATGATACAGAAACATTTTTTATTTCATAAAAGTACAAATAACATAGGTTATTTGTACTTTTAAATGTAACATAGCTTGAGAATAAATTTTTAGCTGATACATACTTTTCTTGCTTCTAAACTTGTGTTCTACGTGTTGTGTAGAACATAGGATTAACACAGTTTTTAGACGTTGAGCAGCGTTTCCGGTGTTCTAATGAGTATTATTTGTCAAACAAGGTAGCATCATCCTATTTAATTTAGAATAATTTTTTAAAAAATATTTGAGAATGGCCCTTTCTTTGTGATTGTAGGAGATGTTTAGAATATACTTAATATTACACTAATTTTCTTGTAACAGATGCTTAACTCAGTGGTTTGTTCATTCATAAGCATTTTCGTTAGGCTAAAGATATCTAGCGGCAGACCTACAACATAAAGAAACATTCTGGTACCAGAGACCACAGACATTAAGCATTTTAGTGCCGATTTTCAATTCTGCTTACATTTGATTTAAATTACTTGACAGCTCTTTACACTTCTTTTTTCGGGTGGGCAAATTATTCTGTTCTTTATATTGTATTTTCATTATAAAACTCTAGCTTATTTGTTAAACTATGGAAGTATGAAGACGTTACAGAGAATCTTGTGTCATCCATTTACAAAGTGACTGATCTGGACAGAGGCAAAGAATACTTTACTTGAAAACTCATTTTATTGAATTATTTCATATTGAATGACACATTATAGTATTTACAATTTATAAAGTTAAAGAATGCTTTTGACTACTATCACCGGAATGCTGCAAAGTAGGGAATTAGGCCAGGTAACCAAGGAGGCCTATGAAGACTGTGGTCCTGTTAGGTGTAAAATTAGAAGAACCCAAGGAAAAAAAAATCAAACCAAGAAGAGAAACTGAAACCTTCAATTTGATGAGGAGAGCTAGTTCGTAGTAGATAACAGGCATGTTTTCAATCTGAGATTTTTACATTTGGTCAGTGTGAGATGGAAACCAGAATAGATAATAAATATGATAGGAGGACAGAAAACCAAACCAGCATGGAGAACTTGTGTAGGATTAGATCATTGATCTGGCAATATTCAAGTCTATGCATTCTGATGATTAACACCCTAGGGTCAAAGAAGAATTAGGTAAGGTCACCATGAAGTGTGAAACAAACATTCTGAAGAATTTAGGGTGAACTGATGAGATGCCTAAGTAAAATAAGTGTATTTTTAAAAAGGGAATTAATCTGCCTGCCAATTTAACTTTAATATGTGGGAATTTTCAAGTTTATCAGAAATTGTCTTAAATTTAAGCTTTGCCAGGGCAAGCAAAATTTGAACTAGTCCTTAAAGACTGTGAATTGGGTCCTATTATGAACAGCATGTTTATCCCTCCCCACTCCCTACAAATTCATATGTTGGAGCCCCACTCTCCAATGGGGTGGTATTAGGAGGTAGGGCCTTTGGGAGATAATTTGGTTTAGATGAGGTCATGAGAGCTCCCCTGATGGGATTAGTGTCCTTATAAGGAAAGGCAGAGACTAGCGCTTCCTTTCTCTCTTTGCTATTGGCCATGTGTGGATACAATGAGAAGATGGTCATCAGCCAACCAGGAAGACTGCCCATTCCAGATACTGGATCTGCCAAATGCCTTGGTCTTGGACTTGCCAGCCTCCCGAACTGTGAGAAATAAATAGTGTTGTTTAAGCCACCCAGTCCATGGGATTCTGTTAGAGCAGCCCAAACTGATTAAGACAGATCCCTTCAGAAGTTCCTGACCTGCTGCACTCAGCCTGGATGCTGAGGCCATTTTCCACCAGTGTCCTTGACTTGTGTTGCTTTTCTACACAGATTTTTTTTCTACAGGTTCCTCCTGGGACCAAAATAATGCTGAATTAATAGGGCAGTAGTCTGTAACTGTGCCACAGAGGGAAAGTAACCAATTTTGTAAATTGATACCTTGACCTTGCCCCTGCGTGGACAGTGCTATAACCAACTTAGCTAACTAGTCACAGACCTAAGTAGATGAGCTTGGTTGACTGAGGGGAAGCAATAAATTATGTTTGTATTGACCTTAGTAAACCTTTTAATTCTTTCCCACATGATATAGTTCTCAACAAATTGGGAAAATATGGCCTAGAGTCAGGTAATTGTGCAACTGCAGGTCAGTGGCTGGGGCGTGCAGCATCAGTTTTATGCATTGGTGTACTTGAACAGTTTCATCATCTGTAGGGACTGGTGGGGTGTTTAAACTCCAGGTCACTCCCTCCCATCAGCCCAGATAGGATGGTGATTGTTTGCTGCCTACTGTTGTGGGAGGGGGCACATGGCCTCCTACCCTACCACGGAGGAAGCACTGCTCAAGTGTGTCAGGGTCAAGGCTGACATGAGGAGGCCTGAAGTTCATTGTAGCACATCTCCTAACAGTTGGTCCCTCTGAACAGAAAAAAGAACCACATTTTCTCTTTTGCATCATTCAGTTTGTCTCTGTCTGTTCAACTATTTAATTTGTAGAAAATTCTTCACTCAGTCACTCAATAAACAGTTGTTGAGTAAATATTACCATGTGCTGGCACTCTGCTGGGCAGAAGGCATACTGAGTAAAATTCAAGCCTTTGCCCTAGAGGAACATACAGTCTATTTGAAGATACTGACATGTATATACAAAATGACTGTATTAGTTGCCTAGGACTTCCATAACAAAATACTACAGACTGGGTGGTTTAAACCACCAGTTTTAAGAAAAAATAGAAATTATTTTTTTCCTCAATATAAATTTAAGATATTTATAATTAAATATAAACCACCAGGAAAAAAAATAGAAATTTATTTTTTCATCACTTCTGGAAGCTAGAAGTCCAAAATCAAGGTGTCACCAGGTTTGGTATCTCTTGAGGCTTCTCTCTTTGGCTTGGAGGTGACTCCCACTGAGTCCTTTTGTGGTCTTTCCTCTGTGTGTGAGAATCCCTGGTATCTCTGGGTGTCCACGTATCCAGCCTGAGCAATATAGCAAGACCCCATGTCTACAAAAAATAAAAAATATAGCCAGGCATGGTGGTGTGTACCTTTAGTTCCAGCTAGTCAGGAAGCTGAGTTAGGGGGATTGCTTGAGCCCAGGAGGTTGAGGCTGCAGTGAGCTATGATCTTGCCACTGTATTTCAGCCTGGGGAATAGGGTGAAACCCTGTCTCAGAACACACAAACACACACGTGCGCGCGCGTGCGCACGCACACACACACACACACACACAATTTCTTCTTATAATAACACGAGTCAAATTGAAGTGGCACCCACCCGACAGGCCTCATTTTAACTTAACCACTTCTTTAAAGGGTTTATCTTCAAACACAGTCACATTCTGAGGGGGTTAAGTCTTCAACATACAAATTTGGGGGAAGTGGGAACAACTAAGCCTATAACAATGACATGAGGGTAAGGCAAGTATTAACAAAGTTTTATGTGAGCTCAAACTGTCTTGGGACCAGGACATACATCAATGCTCAATATTATTAGAGTCTAGGGCAGGTGTCACTATGGCAAATCATAGATGGAATTAGGCCTATAGACATGCTCTTTTCAGCCAGCATCATATTTGAAAAGCTAAATCTGAATGCCTTTTAGGTGGAATAAACACTTGCTTCTTCTTCATATTTGCAGTTCCTGTTTGGCCCTTAGACATATTCAAGTTTGCAATCCCTGAGTAAATTCATAAGGAAAGGGAGCGTTTTCCTAACCATCTCATACTTGCTGGGCCCTCCAGCCCACATGGAGTCAATCAATTATATCATATACACCTAATTATTATTACTTTGTCCATTCCTCTCTCTCCACTAATTTTCATTTAGTTCCTCCCCAGCAAACCAAGATTAAGAAATGGACTCAAAATTTAGCCGCATAGTCTCTCTCTCTCTTTCTTTCTTTTATTATTTTATTTTATTATTTCTTGAGACAGGATCTCACTCCCACACCCAGGCTGGAGTGCAGTGTGATCATTGCATATGATCGTATGCAATGAGGTATGAGGTTGCTCACTGCAACCTCGACCTCCTGGGCTCAGGTGATTCTCCTACCTCAGCCTCCTGGAGTAGCTGGGACTACAGGCATGCACCACCATGCCTGGCTAATTTTTGTATTTGTTTTACAGATGGGTTTCGTCCTGTTGCTCAGGCTGGTCTCAAATTCCTGGGCTCAAGCAATCTGCCTGCCCTGGCCTCCCAAAGTGCTGGGATTACAGGTGAGCCACTGTGCTGGGCCTACGCAATCCTTTTCAGCTGCTCTTTAGCTACCTGAAGATTTAGCCTAAGTTTTGAAACTCCTACTTTAGGTTTTGTAATTTTTTAAACAAGATATTCCCCTACTACCAAAAAACTGTATCTGTGTCTTCTCCCTTTTCTTCTAATTTTAAATTACACATGATTGTGATTGGTGATATCCAAGACCTATCCCATGTAAGCCTTTAACATTCAGCTCCAGTGCCAACTGGCAACCTTTCTTAGGATATCCTGGTGAACACAGCAGGGAGATAAAATTTGATTGGTTGATTCATTTCCTACCAGGTCTTAGGTTATCATCATTGAAGGTATGCATGAGAAAGGATAATTTGACAGGATATATTTAGATACCTGAAATACTTTGTAATCTTGTTATTGTCTATTTTTCTGTGATGGCTTAGAAATAACATTTTGTTCAAATAAATAAAATGATAATAAATGTTTTATGTAAAATACAAAAATAGAAGAACATTCAGAAGTAACTCAAGAAATGTAAATAAAGCAAAATTGAGTTATCACATTTGAACTTACCTATTTGGCAAAGATTTAAAGATTCATGATACCATATTTTTGCAAGAATGTGTGAAGATGGTCCGGTGACTGACTTCTTACTGTGTTATTAAAGTGCATATTAATAATTATACATTATTAATAAAAATTAGTACAACTTTCTGGAAGGCAGCCTGATACTGGATTTCAAAATTTAAAACTCGACTTCAGGTAATGTATCTCAAATACACCAAAATATATATACAAATCATCACAGCATTGGAAATAGTTGAAATAAAATAGCTAGAGACTTAACATCTATCAATAAAGGATGGATCAAAATCATTGTTATGCATTCATGCAATGAAACTGTATGTTGCTGTCAAAAAGAATCAGTCGTAACTGTAGTCACTGGCATGGAAAGATATTTCAATAGCATATTTTTAAATTTAAAAGATGCAATAGAAAGCAACTCTGTAGGACAATTCCATCAATATTAAGTTGTGTGTGTTTGTGTGTGTATGTCTTTGTATGTACACAGATGTTCAGAATATTTAGCACTATAGTTATAATGATAACTTCTGGAGGATGGGATTTGGGTAATTTTTACTGACTTTGAGAGTTTTTACTTCCTTTAGTCTTTTATAAAGACTAACGTTTTCTTTGTATTATCTTTATAATTAGAAAAAAGTATGTTAAAATATTTTTAGATAAAAATATGCTTCCCAGGGCCAAGATATTTACCCAAAGAGTTCCATAAACTTGTGGCTTGCTCAGATATCTTGGTTTTATTTATAAGCATAATTCTTATATTCAGACTATTATTAAAGGGTTTGTAGTGTATTGTGAACTTCCCTTTTAATGAACACGAAGTATTCCAATAGTGGCCAATTAAGTTAGGAATATGACATGTACTCATTGAAGACAAGTGTCATGGGCTGAATTTTGTCCCCCCAAATTCATATGTTAAGTTATTAACCTCCAGTGCCTCACAGTGGGACTGTGTTTAAAGATAGGGTCTTTAAAGAGGGAATTATAATGAGGTCATTAGGGTGGGGAAATCTAAGCTGACTGGCGTCCTTATAAGAGTGGGAAATACGGACACAGACGCGTGTAGAAGGAAGTCCGTGTGAGAGCTCAGGGAGAAGAAAGCCATCCCAAGGCAAGGAGAGAGGCTTCAGAAGAAATCAGCCCTGCTGATAGCCTGATCTCAGACTTCTGGCCTCCAGAATTATGAAGAATAAATACATTTCTGTTGTTTAAGCCACCCCATCTGTGGGGCTTTGTTATGAAAACCCTAGCTAATGAGTACAAGTGAACCTACCTCATCTGTACTTTCTTGGGGATTGTTCTTGTTCCATAACATTTCAAAGTTATTTAAATATATTTTACATGAATGGTCTTGAACAAATTTTATTAAGTTGCCCAAGTTAGTAAAAGAAAAATGTACTCAGTAAGTACCAAATTCACCATATTACGCCTAAAAACAAATCATCAAAGGTAAAAGTCTAAAAATAACACAAAAGAATTGAAATTATTTCAGCCCTAGATTTGGATGGGTTTAGCAATTCTGATTGGCAGAATTCCACACCTATGTATATAAATTTTGAAATTTATATATGAAATTATATAATTTATATATTATACAACATATATCATATATTACATTTATATAAATTTTTTATAATTTATAATTTAAATAGTATATATAAAATTCCACATCTATGTATATATAACATTTTGAAATTTATGTCACACATGAAATTCTGCAATTTTCATTAGATAAAAGTACTGAAGAGAAATATGATTTTAATCAGGGCTGTTTCTTGAAAAATTGAAGAGCCTACTGTTTCGTTTCATGTATTGTTTTAACGTAATATATGACTTTTTATAGGGGAAGGAAAAACTCACACTCTGGAGAATTTAAAAAATGAGAAAGTAAACTACTCTTACATTGGTGGGCCTTTTAAAATGTATAGTTCTAATGCAGTTCATGTAATGATTTTTATGTAACAATATCTCAAGATTTTAGGTAAAGCTTTAAACATTTTGGAATGTAAAGGCATATTCGTAAATGAAGGTTTAATTTTAGCAAAGGTATGGTAGCTACTTGATAGTTATAAAGTATGAAATCCTCTGAAAAAAAAGTTACTTTTAGTTAACATGTGTTGGATCTTGTGTATTTACAGGAAATGTTTTCATTTAAGACCACTGATACATTAATAGTTTCCAGGCACATTTTATGACAGGCCCTAAGTTTGTTCTCTTTTGAACAGCTAGGAAAGGATGTTTTTAAAGTAAGCACTTAGATTTGCCTGGATCTCATTTATAAAGCAAGGGTCTTAACTCCAAATGCCTCTGAAATCAAACTATGCCCTGGAGTAGTGAATTCCCCAGGGATGACCAAAGCATCTTCCACTGTTTCTCTTTACTGTCATTCAAGCTTCCTAAGGCTCTTGTACTCTTCTGTTTAACTCTCTTGAAAAGCAGTGAATGGATGCAGCTCCTGGCTGTCCTCCACCTTCTTCAGTTTTATTCATGGACAGTCCATGACTTTACTTTCATCGTTCCTTGGAGAAGTGCTAATCCTAAATGATTTAGTACAGTACTGGTTTAAAGCTCTATGCTTATTCTGACACTGGGTTTTGACTGTCATTGTATCTTTCATGAGCATTTTGACACCTCTAAGTATTGGGAGGATTTGATTAGGTGGAGAAATAAGAATCTATTATCAAATGAGAGGGCTGCAGTGTTCTCAAGAAAACAAAGTGCTTTTGATCTCAATCCTTTTGTCTTCCAGTGTTTTGGTAAAGCCCCCTAGTGGCCAGGTGACCCCAATCAGGTGCTGAGTGCCCCCTCTTGGGGAGAGGATCCTAAGGATCCTAAGGATCTTCCTATTTCCAGAGCTCTCTGAGCTGTGGTAGAGGACTATTGGTGCCTAATATAGCCTGATTCCCTAGTTTAAAAACTTCTCAGAGAGTCCTGGCCTTTACCTCTACAAGCTCCCAAGGAAGGGAGAGCCCAGCAACATCTCCAACTGAGAAGAAGGGAGGTCACTGAAGCCTTTAACTAAGTAGTAGGGGATATTTCTACTGTTCGTGAGGAATGAAGAACTCATTAATGTGCTGAAAGCTGTGAGCTGGGGCTCCCCAAAGTAGCTTCCTGGCTTTAGGTGTCTTATTCTGCCTGCACAACGTCAGAAGGAGGGAATGAAAAGAGTCCAAATTTCCTCTAGACCTCCTCATGGGAAAGTTTAGGAAGCATAAAAATATAGTCTGGGGCTGGGAGCAGTGGCTCACGCCTTTAATTCCAGCACTTTAGGAGGATGAGGCGGGAGGATCGGTTGAACTCAGGAGTTCAAGACCAACCTGGGCAACATGGTGAAACCCTGTGTGTGTGTACACACAAACACACACACACACACACACACACACATATATATGGAGAGAGAGACAGAGTCTGTACACTCACATGACTTGGGTGGCTTGCTATAAAATCAAATGACCCCTCAACTTAGGCTCTACAGTGTACACCCTTGAGGAATCACCTCTCAAACCCATTCCTCTAAGTCTATACAGCCCCCATTTATAAACCTATGACCAGGGACAATGTCTTCTCTCTATCCTCAGTGATAAGCATGGTGTCTGGTATATCATAAGGGCGTACTTAGTCTTGGAATAATTAAAGGTAATTGAATCAAATTGATTTGAAGTCTGTGTTTTTGAAGAGATCCTCTAAGTTGTAAAAGATGTACTTTACCAAAGTTTTATTTTTTTATTTTTTTAGACAGAGTCTCACTCTGTTGTACAGGCTGCAGTACAATGGCATGATTTAGGCTCGCTGCAACCTCTGCCTCCCAGGTTCCAGTGATTCTCATGCCTCAGCACCCCATGGTAGCTGGGATTACAGGCATGTGCCACTATGCCCAGCTAATCTTTGTATTTTTAGTAGAGACAGGGTTTTGCTATGTTGGTCGGGCTGGTTTCAAACTCCTGGCCTCAAATGATCCACCCACCTTGGCCTCCCAAAGTGCTGGGATTACAAGTATGAGCCACTGCGCTTGGCCACCCAGCTTTTTAATTAATTTTTTTTTTTCATGTGTGTGAGCTAGGTATAAGGCAGCATGCTGAGCATTATGGGTGATGCGGAGAAGTCCTAGAGAGAATTAATTCCTGTTGCCAAGGAAGGAACTATAATCCCATGGAAACCACATGCCCGCCTTGATCCCATGCCCCCTGTAACTCCTATCCTAATTCTTCACTCCTAGTCTGATTTCCCCCACCTTGGACTCACCCTTTATTTCTCTTCTCTCTGCATTCTGTACCCTGGACTTCATGCAATCTGCCCTTTGTGAGATGACCACATTGTGAATTCAGCAGTCATGTTGGAGTTCTCTGAACCTTCATTTTGTCTCTGAGAGCATTTGACACATGGAGCCATGTCTTCATTTTCCACTCTGCTCCTTTTTACTTCCTGGCTGCACCTTCTTGGTTTTGTTTTGTTTTGTTTTTGTTTTTGTTTTATGCCAACATTCCCTTCCCTTCCCAAATCTAAGTGTTAGCTTTCATTTGGGCTCTATCTTGGGCTCCCTTTCCTCATGTTGCTTTTCTGGTAATGTTAATCATGGGATGTACATCGGAAACACCTGGAGAGTTTTATGTATATTTAAAGCTACACACATCCAGACCCCAGAAATTCCGATTTATTGGGCCTCTGGTGTTTGTATTTTGAGACAAAATTTCACGGGTATTTCTTAGTACATCCCTTGTTAAGAACTATGGCACATGCATGCTTTCTCTCTCTCTTTTCTTCCCTCTCTCTAGGTGATCTTATCCTCTCCTAAGCCTTCCACACAGTGATGACTTCCAAATCAAAATTTCCATCCCGGAGCTTGCCTTTAATATGGATCATTATATACAATTGCATTTTTGGGTAGTTCAGAGGCTTCTCATAAAATTCAACGTATCCTAAATGGAGATTATGACTTATTTCACCAAATCTGCTCTTCCTCCTGTCTTTTCCATTCCAGTAAATGACATTGTCATTTGTACATCCAGAAAACAAGGCATTCTCCTTAATTCCTTCTCCTTCATCTCCCGTACCCAACGAAGCACCAAGTCTTGCCAAGCCTGCATTCTATATACAATTGCTGATTAGGAACCACAGTTTTACAACAGTAACAAAAAGACAATTTCGGATGATTCAACCTAATACTTATCAACTCTGTTTACTTTTCCCTATTCCAATGATGACATCTGGTTCAAACACTCATTCTTGGGATGGCTGAAATGCCTTTTGTACTGGGCTCCCTGCATCTGCCCTTGGCCCCCTTCTTCCATAATTTACACTGTCTTCAGTGTGATTTCTTAAAACATGCAGCCCTAATTACATCATCCTTTCACTTATAACCATTCAGTAGGCTCTCAGTGCACTTGGCGTAGTCTAAAATTCTTAAATGGCTTGGAAGCCCCTATATCATCTGGTCCCTTTTTCCCTCTGCCGCTTTATTCTAAGCAGTATTTTTTCTTCCACTTTCTTCTGTGGCCAAACCTCACTGGGCTTCTTTAGGGTCCTTCTGGTTTCAGAGACTTTGTACATGCAATTTCCTTGGCCTGGTACACCCTTGATCAAATTTTTGTTTGGGATACTTCTTGCAAATCCCTTTTATCTCAACCTAAGCATCACTTTTTCTGGGACACTTTGCCTGATGCTCCCCTATTGTGGTTGAAGGCCCCTATTATATAGCCTGAAACTGTAATCCTAACTGCCATTGTTATTCATTATGTAAATAATTCATTATTATTCTGTAATTATTTATGCAATAACTGTTTCTCTGTGAGACTAAACCTCCATGAAAGCAGGGACTATATTCACCTTATTTTCCAACTTTTAGCATGGTGCCTTAAATTTGGTAAGCTTTCAATGTACATGTATTAAATGCATAAATAAGATGGAAGTTAAAAAACAAATATCAGAAAGTATTTTGAAACATCGTAAGTGGAAGCTTGAACAAAGCACAGTGGATGTTGGAAGAAAAAGAGAGAAAGAAATTATCCTGTTTTTTTTTTTTTTACAGACAGCTCCTCTGTCACCCAGGCTAGAATGCAGTGGCACGATCATAGTTCACTACAGCGGCACGATCATAGTTCACTACAGCCTCGAACTCCTGGACTCAAGTGATTCTCCTGCCTCCACTTCCCAAGTGGCTAGGACTACATGTGTGTGCCACCATGCCAGTCTAATTTATTAATTTAATTTAATTTAATAATAATTATTATTTTTGAGACTGAGTCTCATTCTTTTACCCAGGCTGGAGTGCAGTGGCCCTACCATGGCTCACTGCAGCTTTGACCTTCTGGACTCAGGTGATCCTCCTACCTCAGCCTCCCTAGTAGCTGGAACTATAGGTGCATACCACCATGCCTGGTTAATTTTTACATTTTTGTAGAGACAAGGTTTTGCCATGTTGCCCAGGCTGGTCTTGAACTCCTGGGCTCAAGTGATCCTCCCACCTCAGTCTCCCAAAATGATGAGATTACAGATGTGAATTACTATGCTGCCTAATTTGTGTGTGTGTGTGTGTGTGTGTGTGTGTGTGTGTGGTGTCAGGGTCTCTAGGCTGGTCTTAAACTTCTGACCTCAAGCAGTCCTGCTGCCTTGGCCTCCCAAAGTGCTGGAGTTACAGGCATGAGCCACTGCGTTGGGTCCTGGTTTTTTAATTGACAATTTTACACAGAAAGTGATATTTGTGTTGGCACTTCACAGATGGTGCAGTTTTCCATGGATGGGAAGTGGTATTTTAGACAGTGGGAAAAACAGGAGCAAAGGCATAAAGGTAGAATAAATAGAGTAAACTTGAGGAATAACCAACGATCCAATTGACTTGAGGTTAAGGCACTTACTGGGGAGGTCATATACGCTGCTGAGAAACAGGGCAAAGAGGAGCAGAGGAGGGAGAACCTATGGACTTTAAACTTGAAATTTCCAGCCATGATCCAAGTAGTGTTCTGAGAGAACTGATCTGGCCTTGGTATGCAGTGAAAGCTTTGGTACCAAAAAAACTAGCTAGGAAGATTGCAGTAAACTTTGGGAATGATAATGAGAGCCAGAACTTGGGCTGTTGCAATGGGAATGCAGGAAAAAATGGACTTGAGGGTAAGATTACAGAAGTAGCATTGCTGAAAGTTTGATGACTGATTCCAGGACGGCAACAGAAAGACACCAGACCAAGATGACTCTTAGGTCCAAACACTAAAAGAAACACAATGCCTTGGCAAACAATGTCAGAATAGCCACCATTAGATTTTAAGGGAGAATTAACGATTGCATCAAGTGTCTATTCTGCAAAAGCTGCAAGAGTTCATTCATTAGGCAGATACATTCACCCAGATTCCCTGCTTTCTGTCCAGTGTCCATTCTGCTGGCACCTACCTATGAGTAAGTAATTGAGGTGATTTGTAAGCTAAGCTGAACTTCAGACTGGTGATTTTAAAATGTAGTGTTTTTGTTTGTTTGTTTTTGTTTTTTGCATTTTTTTTTATTCTTTTATTTTCCCAGGCAGTTCTTATGGCTCAATCCACTTCACAGGTATACCTCAGGCTTCCAAATGACTATTTCACATTTGCTATGTAAACTAGTGACTCAGTATGTTGCTTTAGAACCAGATACGTGTGGTTTTGCTTCACTTGAGGAATTCAGTAAAGAACATACTTCATGTCAGCAGAAACCCTCGTAAATCTACATCGAGAAGGACACGAGTAAAACTTCCTTTTATAATCACATGGCTGCATGGAATTTGTTTCCTTTTCTTTATGGAGAAGCTCCGGAGTTTTCTCTAAGACCTCAGAAAAAAGCTTCTTTGTGCTTGTGAACTGATTTTGAGAAGGGACACCATTGTCATATTTATCCTGAATTTGCTCTTCAAGATTAGAAAATAATTGAAAGAGAAAGTAAAATTCTAGGGATTGTTATTGCACTTTGTGTATAAGATGTATGCATTTTCCCTCTAGACACGTACTCTGGGGAAGCTGGCCAGGAAAAACAAATAAGACGACATGGCCTTACACAGTTCCTCCTGCACAATGGCTGAGCTTCTGTATCTGGCCCTATGTATGTAAGTGATGTGTTCTGAGATATAAAGCCTTCCAGGGCACAAAAATATGGACAGAAGAGTTAGGGAAGATATGTAGATAGATATATATATCTATATATCTATACACATACACATCTATATATATATGTGTGTGTGTGTATATATATATATAATTGTGAAAGAACATTTATGCCATTACAATTTCAGCTTGGATAGGTTTGAAAAAATTTCTACAAATAGCATCTCCTGGCTGTGTAGGTTTTGGCTCAGAGAAATTGGGGTTGGTGAGATTAAGTGAAAGGAGATAAACATTAAGGGAAAGTTTTCAGGTGGAAGGGTTTCTGTTGAAGTCACCTGCCCAGTTTGCCATAATGGACTCAGTGGCCTGGCAGAACCTTTATTTGAATACTTTGGTTAGATTGATGACCTTTCATGGCTTTTGTGGTATGGAAAAAACACATAATTTATATTTTTCTGAGTGGAGTGCTATAGGTTTCTCTACAGGGTCCTTGGCATCCTATTGTCTCATGGTCTTTATAAGTTAACCTGGGGAGATTGTTGGACATGCATGATATTTGAGACAAATTTAGAACTTTTAATGTTCACTTTATGTATGCTACATTACAAAATTTTCTTAAGAAAATGATATATTATTGGTCTATATTTATACTTCAAATACAAAGCATTTAATAGTGTCACAGGGGCATGTAGTTAGTATTTTCTTAGTCTTTAAAAACATTATTTCTGGCCTGAATAACACCATTCCTTGTGTGTGCATGAGCGTGCTTGTGCACACCCTTACCTCTGAAATTTGTTGTATTTTGGTTGACTTTAGAAGACTTTTGAGACTATTTGTCATGCCTCATGATCAATGCATGGGGACTGCATATCCCAGAGTACACAGGTCTTGGAACTGAGGTTGCCACCTTTGGGTTAAGAGTAGCCTGGTGTTCCATTCCCCTTGGCCAGGTATTTTAATATGGCTTATGGTGAGTACAACTAGAAAACATTGCCTATTTAATTTATAGCTGGCACTTTCTTGGAAGGGAAAGCTCAAAGTGAACATGTGAGATCGGAATTAGACTTCAGAGTCATTTTGATAGGAGCTGCAGAATTAGCAGAGCAAAACTTTGTTCTATGGCAAATGCATCCTCAGGTTCTCAGAGCATTCTCTCTGTTTCCTGCTTTAACTCAAACCTGGCTGCTCCCCAAGTCTCCTTCTGCTGGGGGCCTCCCCAGTGCAGGCTGCTTGCCCAGGTTTCTGTTCACTTCCCACTTGTCCTTACACACTCATGAAAAGCCCTATTCCTCTGAGGTCATCTCTATCCATCGCTATTTTCTACTGACCTCCGTCTTCTGATCACTCTTCTCTCACTTTCTACTGACCACTGATGACTTTAGCATGCTCTTTTTTCATTCTTCAACAAATATTTGTTCTTCTCCCTTTTCCCTATCATGATTAAAAAGATGGGCCGGGCATGGTGGCTCACACCTGTAACCCCAGCTACTCAGGAGGCTGAAGTACAAGAATCAATTAAACCCGGGAGACAGAGGTTGCAGTGAGCCATGATCGTGCCACTGCACTCCAGCCTGGGCAACAGAGTGAGACCCTGTCTCAAAAAAACAAAAAGAAAAGATATTCCTCTGTGTACATAAGGTCAATCCCTACTCCTGGATTCTGGATCCTATCCCCTCTGGCCTCCTTTTAGCCCACTGGTTTTATCTACTTAACACCTCTTAGATTCTTTTTTCCAGCTCCAGCTTCACTGCCTCCTTCTTAATTCAAGCCAACGTAACCCTTCGCAATCGCTCTGCTCCCCTCGTTTATCTTCCTGCACATGCTATTACCTTTTTCCAGACCATCTTTCCTCATGACGTTAGAATGAGTTTTCCCAAATGTAAACCTGAGCATTTCCCTTCTATTCCGGGCCCTCTTAGTTGTTCGAATAAGGTCCAGACTTCCAGCACAGGGCTCTTCATCGTCTGGCTTTTGCTTAGCTCTGGACAGAGATAACAAATCACCTCTTAGCAATTTAAATAGTGATATGGATTAATAAAGTCTCTTCTGATAAAAAGTATTTTTTCAAAAGACAATTTCTAGCATATGTATAGCCTAACTTCAAAGGATCAGGAGAGAACTTTGGAGCTTATGCCACTTTATAGGCCAAAACTGTTTCTGACATTTGTGGAATCTCTAAAACCATACACCATAGGCATAGATGCCTATGGATGCACGTTTGGACAATTACTTTTGTATGGAAGATGTAATTCATAGGAGAGATTGGTAATTGAGAAACCATGACTTCTAATTATGGGAAGTTTCCTGTGCAAGGCATGTGTTCAATCTTCACCTGTTTCCTAAGTGGTAAGATGGTGACAAATCTACTATACCACCCCCGAGAGTGTTTGTGAAACATAGCTAATAAAAATATTAGGCTGTGTTATAGGATATTAAGATGCCTTGCAAATAATATTTCCTGTTAATAATGTATGATGACTTATGAATCCTTTGGAATGGTTTTTAATCCCTGAGGTTAGCCCTTATGTAATTTAAGAAGGAATAATCAGAATCATGGTGGTCATATTTCCTGCTTCTCAGTTTATGTAATTCAATATATAATGCCAAAATAAAGCCATTAAATTGAAAAGAAAATCAGCTAATATTTAGTATTTATGAATATCATTTTGCCTTCACAACTCTTTCCAAACCTCAAATAATTAATTTATACACATCTCAGAAGAAGGTGATGATTATCTGTTTTATAGGTGGGAAGAAACTGAAGTTAGTTGTTAAATGCTTTGCCCAGGGCCATAGAGGAGGGGGATGTTTTATGCCTGGCCTGGAACCTAGGCATTTCTGTTGTTTAATTCAGCTGCATCACATTCTCTTTGGATAGTATTCAGTATCTTTGCTCCCCTCAGCAGTAACCTTGATTGTTGATTGAATGGATTTTTGTCATTTGATCTTTAACGGCTAGAGAGTTGAAGCTAATGTGTTTTGTGATTCTTGTGAATTTCATGGGTCCCCTCCAAAACCCTCAGTTTATGGAAGCTTATTTTTTAGGGACAAGTTTTAGGGAGAACAAAAGGGGATAGGGGAAAATGTAAAAACATGACATATCAGAAATTCTTTTGCTTCTATGTTTGGGTGAGTGATAACTGATGGCCTGTGTGGCTCCCAGTATGAGATTTAAGCATTTAATGCTAAATGTTGAGAATGCACTTGCCCTACCTAGTACACCAGGATGAATTGTAAGCTTCTAGTGAGCAGAGATGATGGTGTAATTCCTTTGTACCTGCAAATTGAGGATGACAGGTTAGACAGGTTGTTCACAATGCTCTTTGAAAAGGGAATGTCAGAGGTCTTAGATTGCTTGCATTCCTCGATTTACATAACAGATATATTCCTCTAAAGTTTATGTAAATGCAGTCATATTTTTAAAGCACCAGGAAATTTTGCCTTTTAAAAGATCCTCGTTTGAATCCATTTGAAAGTGAACTCAACTATTGTGATATAGACAGTTACTTCTCAATTAATCTATTGTGCAGATTTAGCTTTTCAAATAGTGAATTTTTAAAAACAGAGCCTTTCTGTGAACTTGTCACAAAATGCAGCAATGCTACTGATACACAGTAGAAGGTAGCAGGGCCTGGGAGGCACATGATCTTTAGAGACAGTTATCTCTGGGTTGCAATATAAATTCTGTGAATTAATACTGTGTGACCATGAGTGAGTTTTCTCTGGTTAGTTGTGCAAAACATTGCAATAGCTTTATATTGAGAATTTTAATTTGACCGAGTCATAAACAGACTCAAGGCAATTCTAAGGCAGTTAATATAGATTTATCTCAGTCTTCTAATATTTGCATGGTATTTCATGGCATAGATTTACCATAGCTTTTTTATTTCTTCTTCTGTTGGTGACATTGTTGGTATGTATTCTTTTAATTTCATAGATCCTGAAATTATACCCCCAATTGGCTGTACTACTTTGTATTCCCATGAACAGTTTATTAGAGTGCTCACATCCTGACACCATTGCTGAGTATTGCCAAACCTTCTCATTTATCTAATCTGTTGGATGGCAAAAGTATCTCTCTGTTGTTTTTATTTGTATTTATTTGATTGTGGATGAGCTTAGTAAATAGATTTTACATGAGTGTTAGGTCAAATAATTTTGTTTCTGGCTGATTAGAGAGAAATAAAAATCAGGCACACAACTTAATCCAACTCTGAGGCTAAGAACTTCCTTAATATTTGTGTTTGTTATAATGGTTACAGTAACTTGCAGGAGGGTAGCTGGACCTACTTAATCTCAACATTTTGGGAGAAAAAAAAAACTAAAAAACAAGTGCAAGAAATTTTTGTACTGTGTTTAACTTCATTAAGACTTCTGATTATTAGACAAGCATTTTTGTTGTTGTTGTTCTGGGAACTGGAATTGATGGGAAAGCTTTTAAACAAAACCTAGGAAAAAATTTTATTTCAAGGAATGCGAGACTAAGATTTTAGAAGAAGAATGATTATTATTTAATGGAAAATAATTTTATACCCCTGAGCTCTGACTTTCAATTGGAGAATCATTAGTTGCCATGACATTTTGATTGTTATAGGTGGCAGTAGTTATGAGTTTAATCACTCTAATTCTTGGTTTGAACAGCTCACAGAAATTTGGCCTGTAGCCCTTTGAAGAAAATGACCATTTAAATGTGTTACTGTTGAAAAAAGAATAATCTCTGTGCAAATATTAAGTCTGATAATAGGCCTGTCTTATGGGCTTTCACTGTAATTCATTCTCTTTCTCTCTCTGTCTGTCTCTCTCTCCTCCTTCCCCACACCCCTTCTCTCCTATTTCCATCAGTCAAATTCGACTTCTTCCTTAGCATTTTAAGAAGCTTTTTTCAAATCTTACCTTATATTAATCAAAAAAGAGAGGAGAGAGTGAAAAAAGACCAGAACACAAAAGCAACCTCTTTTTAACTTACAAAGATACAAAAATTGATTGCAATTAAAAAAAAAAAAAACCTCAGGTTTCTTTTTGCTGTTAGCACCTTAGGACTGTAGCGTACTTTCTCAATCATGTATCGCTATTTGGAAAACTGTGACCGTGAGATTAAACAGAAATATAAATAAGGATAAAATTTATGTCACTTGATAGAACCAAAACATTGTTGCAAGGAATCACGGGTAGTATCTCCCTCTTAACTAAGGGGTTGAGGTACTCTAATTGGCATCTGCAATCCTGTTCTGAAAGAGGGTTCATAATTAGAACAAGAAGATTTGGTACATAAAAATAAGACAATGAAGCTAGTTCTATCCTACCCCTTAGGTCATTTTAATTAGAGTAATTTGGTGGGGAGGGGACAATGGTGGAGGACAGATCTAGAACAATGGAAAAGGATAAGAGGCAGGTGAAGGAAAGGTTTTTGTGATATTGGGTTAGGTAAATAGTTCTTACATACGTCATCAAAATCCATAGGAGAAAAAATCTGATAATGTGGACTTCACTCAAAATTTCTGATCTTTGTGCTTATTTCTCTGGTGTGCTGTGTGGGGTGGTCTGGCCATGAAAAATGGTGGTGGACAAGAGGATTTTAGGGGCAGGGGTGGCTAACTTTTAATCTCATGTTATTTGCAAATCTGCAAATTAAATCATCTTTATTCCACCAAAACTCAAGTACAACCTGCTTATACACATGCTTTATGTAAGTGAGTTTTGTTGTTGTTGTTTTAAGTTATTATTCTTTTATCGGAAATCCTGGGTTGATGTGTTATGGAAGAGAGACAGCACACATAAGGTAGCTAAGTGATTTGTAGATGGAACCACTTGCTGCAATAATCTGAAAGTTGTAGAAATCTATAGGTGAGGGGTGTTGTGGTTTGAATGTTTGTGTTCCCTCCAAAATTCATGTGAAATTTAATCCTCAATGCAGCAGTGTCAAGAGGTGGGGCCTTTAGGAAAAATTAAGTCATGGGCGTAGAGCCTCCATGAGTGGGACTAGTGACCAATTAGGTCCCTGTTTGCCCTTCCTTCCCTTTTACCATGTGAGGACACCTAGGTGGTGCCATCTATAAGGAATGATCCTTCCCTAGACACCAAGCCTGCCAGCACCTTGATCTTGGACTTCCCAGCCTCTGAAACTGTGAGAAATAAACTCCTGCTATTTATAAATTATCCAGTCTCTGGTATTTTGTTTTGTTTACAGCACAAACAGATTAAGACAGGAGAAAAGAGAAGGGATTTTTCCACAAAATGTGGATGGTATGTTCAAGACAATCCTATCTAGACTTTGAAAGTCATATCTATACATAGACAGATACCTGAGCTGCACCTTGCAGTTGAGAGATGCTCCTCATACACAAAAGAGAATGACCTTCTCTGCAAAAGAGAGTGGCCAGAATGACTTTCCCTCATTCTGGGCCATGAAAAGAGATACAATTTTGGAGGACCCATTGGAGATACTGTATCAAGATTTAATTTGTGTATCCATCAAGAATATAATCAATTACGTGAGCAAAAACTGTTTGTTAAATAACATTCCTTGAAGTAATTCAGGTTTTTATGTGAACATAAATTTCCATTTCTCTGGGATAAATTGCCCCCAAATGTGATTGCTGAGTTTTGGTAATTGCATTTTCTTTTTAAAAAAGAAACTGCCGGCCGGGCGCGGTGGCTCAAGCCTGTAATCCCAGCACTTTGGGAGGCCGAGGCAGGTGGATCACGAGGTCAGGAGATCGAGACTATCCTGGCTAACATGGTGAAACCCCGTCTCTACTAAAAATACAAAAAACTAGCCGGGCGTGGTGGCGGGCGCCTGTAGTCTCAGCTACTTGGGAGGCTGAGGCGGGAGAATGGCGTGAACCCGGGAGGCGGAGCTTGCAGTGAGCCGAGATCACGCCACTGCACTCCAGCCTGGGAGACACAGCGAGACTCCATCTCAAAAAAAAAAAAAAAAAAAAAAAAAAAAAAAGAAACTGCCAAACTGGCTTTTCACCAAGATAGCAGGGCTAAAGCAAGGACTGTGAAGGCCAAGGAGGCAAGGCTGAGGTGTCTACAGCTACACACACACACACACATCTACACGTCACTCACTTTCCAGCTGCCTGAGATGCTGTGGCTCCCGGGGCAGCCCATTTCCACGGAAGAGTGCCCTGAGGAGCTTGACCGCTCAGCCATCATCAAGCTCCCCTGACTACTAAGTTGTCTGTGAAGAAGATAGAAGATGGCAACAAACTTGTGTTCATGGTGAATGTCAAGGCTAACAAGCATCAGATCAAGCAGGCCAGCTGAGGAGTTTGAACATAATGAAACCCCTTCTCTACAAAAAATACAAAAATTAGTTGGAGGTAGTGGCATGCATCTGTTGTCCTAGCTACTCAGAGGGGGTGAGGGGCTGGTCAACAGAGCAAAACCCTTTCCTTAAAAAAAAAAAAAAGTATATAGAAAAAAGTACACCACAATCTTCGTAATTACCTCTTGAGTGGTAGGTCATTGCATAATTTCAATTTTTATTTTTCCCCACATGTACCTTGCCATTTTCCATAATAAAATAAATATTTGCAAAATTAAAAGAAGAGAAAAATTAATATATGCTCACTTTTGAATATTTGGAAAAGATAGAAAAGTGGAATGAAGGAAAAAAATATTATGGTAACCTGATCCAGTTTTGGCAACAACATTGTTGTCCATTTCATGCCAGACTTTGCTTTCTATATAATACGTCTACACATTTTCCAAAATGACCTAAAGTTATTTTTGTCATTCTTTAAACATGTATGTATTATCTTAATGTTCAAGAATCTACAAACTTATCCCAAGAAACAGATTTCTGTTTGCTGCACTATACCTGAGGCCTCAAGGGTGTGCTCCTGGGGCCAGGGCCTGCAAAGGCAGCCTTTTCTCCTTGGGGATGCATATATGATGCCATTCAATTGATGGTTTCAGTCCAGAGCTGGCTACTATGTGAGTGGACATTTGCCAGGTTAGAGCTGAATGAATGCAGGAAGGCAAGTCACATATTTCCAAGAGGTTTATTTTCAACATAGGAGGTACCAGTCCCTTACTTAGACAGTCTTCTAATAATTAGTATGTCTGTATTTGTTCCCAGATCTATTATCATTTTTGGTTCCCTTTCACATGTACAGTTCCTTCATTGTTCTTCCTTTGACCTCAGGTTCAAATAGAGCATTCTTTATTTTTTAATTTTTAATTTTGTTTTGAAACACCGTCTTGCTTTGTTGTCCAGGCTAGAGTGCAATGGTGCAGTTTTGGCTCACTGTAGCCTTGACCTCCTGGGCTCAAACAATCCTTCCACTTCAGCCTCCTGAGTAGCAGGCACCACAGTGGTGCTCACTATGCTTGACTAATTTTGTATTTTTTTTTTTTGTGTGTGTGTGTGTGTGTATGTGAAGATGGGGGTCTCCCTATGTTGCCCAGTCTGATCTTGAACTCCTGGGCTCAAGCCATCCTCTTGCCTTAGCCTCCCAAAGTGCACTGGGATCAGAGGTGTGAGCCACTGCACCTGGTCTAGTCTCACATTCTGGAAGCTCTCTGATATGGTTTGGCTGTGCCCCAACCCAAATCTCCTCTTGAATTTCCCATAATCTCCACATGTTGTGGGAGGGACCTCCTGGGAGGTGACTAGATTATGAGGGCGGTTCCCTCATGCTGTTCTTGTGACAGTGAGTGAGTTCTCATGAGATCTGATAGTTTTATAAGGGGTTTTCCCCTCTTTGTGCTGCACTTCTCTCTCCTGCCACCATGTGAAGAAGGACGTGTTTGCTTCCCCTTTTGCCATGATTGTAAGTTTCCTGAGGCCTCCCCAGCCTTGTGGAACTGTGAGTCAATTAAACCTCTTTCCTTCATAAATTACACAGTCTTGGGTATTTCTTCATAGCAGCATGATAATGGACTAATACACTCTCCCTATTAGATGTGCTTGTGTGTGTAACAGGATTTTTTTTTTTTTCCTTTCATGTTTGTATCAAATTCCCTTTGGGTATCTCCTTGATTGTTCTAGCTGCTGTCCTCTCTGGCCTCTGACTGATCTGCTTCTCCCAATTCTCTCTCTGTGTCTCTAGGCCATTACTCTATGTCTCTGCCTCTGTCTTTCTCCTTTCTTCTCCCTACCCTCTTTCTCTTTCTATTTAGACTCTGGGCATGCACAGAGAGGTCTGAAGGTAAATCTCACTCAAACTCCTCATGGTCAAAATATTTCTAGTGGTTCTACATCTAGTGCCAAATATCTGTGATAATATTGCTTATGAATATAAATTGTCAAGTGTGACAATTATAAGATAGAAAGTTATTTAGATTAACTTTGCAGTATCTTTTTTATTTGCAGAGAGAAGCAGTGTCATAATAGCATTTAGGAATGAATACTCTGGAGCCAGATAACTTGGATTTGAATCCCTGTTGTACCATGTTTCAGCTGTGGAATGTTGGGTAAGTTCCTTAATTTCTCTGTGCCTCAATTTTCATGTGTATAAAGTAATAATTTTTTTGAGACAGTTTCTCACTCTGTCTCCCAGTTGGAGTGCAGTGGTATAATCTCAGCTCACTGCAACCTCTGCCTCCTGGATTCAAGTGGTTCTCATACCTCAGCCTCCCAAGCAGCCGGGACTACAGGCGGCACCACCACGCCTGGTTAATTTTTGTATTTTTAGTAGAGACAGGGTTTCTCCATGTTGGCCAGTCTGGTCTTGAACTCCTGGCCTCATATGATCTGCCTGCCTTGGCCTCCCAAAGTGTTGGAATTACAGGTATGAGCCACTGCACCTGGAAAAATAAGGATTTTAATGGTGCTATTTCATGATGTTGCTGTGAGGATTAAATAGGTTTTATAAAAGAATCTAGGGGAGTGCACAGTGGGAGTGCTACATAAATGCTAGCTCTCCTCTTTATGGGATAATTTCACCTGTCTAGGTCACAGAGATGATGGTAGAAGTAAGCATTAGCTACAAATGTCAAACAAAAGTTGGGAATTGAACCAGTTCCCAAAAGAGGATTCTCTGTGATACTGAATGAAAACTAGCTGTCAAGGCAGAGAGCCTCGAGTACTGAGATAGTAGAGGGGATGTTCCCAAAGGGGTCAAAACTTTAAGCAGCTGCTCCAACCAGAGTAGTTTCTTGGACAGCTTTGGCCTTGGTGACAACTGGAAATATCAGGAGTCCAGAAAGCTGCTTGTTTCTGTCCTGTTTCATGTGTGAGACTGTGAGTGTGTATAGACATGAGCGTGTGTCAGTGTGAGAGTGTGTCAGTCAATATGTGAGTGTGAGATAGTTTGTATCTCTGCCTCTTTCTACCTCCTTCTCTAATGGGAACTTATGAGAACCAATGGTAAATATAAATGCTAGCTGCACTCCCACTCACCATGGGCTGTTAGAGAGTGGGAGAGTGTATGTGTGCAAGCATGAGTGTGAGAGTGTGTGAAAGTATGTGAGTGTGTATGTGTGAGTGTGAAAGTGCATTATGTATGTGCATATGCATAAGTGTGAGTTTGTGTCAGTATGTGAGTGTGTGTGCAACAGTGTGTGAGTGTGAATATATGTGAGTGTGGGAATATGAAATACGTGTGTGAGTATGAACATGTGCAAGTGTGTGAGAGTATGTGAGTGTGAGTGTGTGAAATGTGTGAGTGTGGAAGTGTGTATGTGTGAACGTTCCAGTGTGAGAGTGTGTGAGCGTGTGTGTGAGTGTATGTCATCAGCGTGGGGAGCAGGAAGGTGGGTTCTTCCTTCACCAGTGCTCGGTGAGTGAAGTATAGGTCTATGAACAAGTGCGTGTAAAATGACAATACTATTAACTAGGAGCTTTGACCTTGCTTCTCAGTTGACTTTTATTTGGACCTGGGAGAAAAATTATTGGCCAGGAAGAAAATGAAAAAACCTTACTTCAGCTGTAGAAATGTAAACTCAAGACCCTGAGAATCCTATTTTATCTTTCATATTTTGCTCTGTTCTACCTGGTGAGTGACTCGTACCCAAATGCATGATCTCATCATCATTTCCAAAGAGAAGAGAGGCAACAAAGGGATATTTAAGGGCACACATGTGATGTGAAATGAGCTCTTTCCACAAAATGCACCACTAATGAGGGCATTTCTAATTTGACCAGATACTTCTAGCATGCATCCATTAAAGGCAGTGGAATATGTTTACATGAACATGCTGTTTCCTTACAGCAGTGCTTTTTGAGTCTTTCTCATCTGACCTGAGGATGCCTGTGCATGCCCTCCCACCAAACAAAAATAAAACACAACAAAAACCCAAGCAGCTGGCAGCAGACTGAGAGAAGGAGATTGGATCAGCAAAATTTTGGACCTAGGAGGGATTTGATTTAGCTATAGATGAAGTAGAGAAATAGGGCTGAAAGGATAGGCAGAAATTGACCCTCGTGCTAATTAGGGGGGCAAAGAAGGCCGTGGCAGAAAGGGTGCCCAGCAAAAGGGTTGTAAAAGGGTTCAGGGTATTGATTTCTTTTTCTCAGGCAAACACTTGGGTAGTGAAACTTCAAAAAATTCCATTTACCACAACTCAAAAATCACAACATACTTAGGAATATATTTAACAAAAAAGCATGCAGGGACTTCTGCTGAGAAAACTGCAAACCATGGCTGAAAGAAATTAAAGAAGATCTAAATAAATGGAGAGATATACATGTTCATGGGTCATGAGTCTGATGGTGCTCAGAAGTAGGTGCTCCCCCAATTGATGTAAAGAGTCAATGTAAGCCCAAAGTTCCAAGAGATTTTTTTTTTGTAAAAATTGATACATTGATAATAAAATATATAGAGAAAAGTACAGGCCCTTGAATAGCCAAAACAATTTTGAAGAGGAAGTATTTTGCATAATGTAAATATTGATGACTAAACTGCTGTTACTTAACCATTTAAGCTCATTTGGGGAAAAAGCTAGAATACTAATATGGCCAGGGAGGTTTAGTTTTTGTTCTTACTTTCTATGTGTGTTTCACTAGTGGTTAATTCCAAAAACGAATGCAGTTGTAACTGCATTTGATTCTTGGTTGGATTCCTTTTCTTTCTAATTCAAAAGTCAGAAAGAGTAGGGGGTGGGAGGAAGTTAACACAACAGATGATTTCCCTGCGTGCTTCTGTTAGTTTCTAAGTGTATGGGTAAAAATTTAGCTCTAGCATACACAGCTCTCTAAATTTACTAACAAAATCTCTGTGTAAATCTTAAAAGGTGGTTTATATTTATAGCTGCTTCCTAATGTTTCCCCCCTTTGGTCCTCTCTTTATACATGCTAACCATAGGGTTTAGAAAACTGGGGCTGTTTAGAGAATGTTAGAGAATATTGGATTAAAGCCAGGATGTGTTAAACTTCTAAATGTAAATATCTACTAACAGCCCATGGTGAGCGGGAATGCAGCTAGCATTTATATTTACCATTGGTTCCCATAAATTCACATTAGCTGGGCTGCAAAGTTAATCTGGATACAAAACTTGAATGGAGTTCCTTTACTATGTACAGTCTGTGAGTGGAAGTGAATGGTGATGACAGCTGCTAGAATAACAAAATTGAGGAGAGGAAAAAGGATAGCACAGCTCTCATCCCGAGCTCAATTGTAGCTAATTGGAGGACCAGTCTCCATATCCAGGCAGCTTGTTCTGGGCTCAAATGGCAGACAGATGCTCTAAAGCCCTTGGGCTCAGGTATCTTATAATTATGGATCCAGCCAAGGACAAATTTGATTTGTAGCCCACATTTTGACCTCTCTATAGTAGCAAAGTGCTGTGAGTTGTTCCCACTTTGCCCCTCTTTCAGATTGTTTCCATCACAGTCCCCCACTTCCAGTGTTGTCAATTTCCAGAACTACCTCCATATTTTACCAACAGTCCTTCAGAGATTGAAGTCCGGAAAGAATGATGGGAAAGAAACAGGCCTAGAGAAGGGAGCACAGACTTGTTGTAAAGGTCACATGAAGCTGCTGATCTGTAGTCTATTTGGGGCAAAAAATAAAGAACCTTCACTTGGGAGGTATGTAGTTCTGAGAAGACCCTGCCTGACCTTCCAGTGCAAATATTTATATAGATAAAGTTAAACTGATCACTGAAGGCAAGTTTGAAGAGAAAGAGGGTCATGAGAGTAAGGCACAACCTACACTTGATATATGGAGATAGTATTTGGTGACAGCTGGGAAGATTTAAAAACTAATTGTGTATTCTGAGCCTCAAAACTTTTCAGCTACTTGTTGTCTTTTTTATATTTATTTATTTATTTATTTAGAGATGGAGTCTCACTCTGCCACCCAGATTGGAGTGCAGTGGCACTATTTCGGTTCACTGCAACCTCTGCCTCCTGGGTTCAAGCTATTCTCCTGCCTCAGCCTCCTGAGTAGCTGGGATTACAGGTGCATGCCTGTGTGAACCATGTTGGGCTACTTTTTGTATTTTTAATAGAGATGGGGTTTCTCTATGTTGGCTAGGCTCTGTGTTCTACCATGTTGGCCAGGCTTGTCTAGAACTCCTGATCTCAGTGATCCATCTGCCTCGGCCCCTCAAAGTGCTGGGATTACAGGTGTGAGCCACCGCATCCAACCAGCTAACTGATGTCTTAATTACCTTTCAGATAATCAGCAGATCCCTCAAAATGCCATCACTAATATAACATGTGGATCTGTAGGTACTTTAGAAATATGGCTTATAGTGATGGTTAGGCTTATGACGTGGCACAGCCTTCATGTTGCGGATCTCCTACCACACCACGGGTACTGAGGCACTTCGCACGTGATCAGTATACAACGTCAGGCACCACTTCTGACCTCTGCAGTTGTTTCTTTAGGTCATAGCTATTAACACATGGCCTTGAACATTTGATGTTTCACCTTAAACTTGGCTTTTAAACCCAATTTTTAAAAATTGTGAAATATCAGAGATAACACGCACCTTTCATCACGCATTCTACTTATACCCTCTTACACTCATATCTAGATGTGCACTGTCCAATACAGTAGCCACTAGCTGCTTGCGGTCATTGAACACTTGAGCTATGGCTAACCCAAACCTAAATGTGCTATAATTATAAAATGCACACTCAACTCCAAAGATGTAGTGTAAAAAGTAAAATATCTCATTAATAATTTTATATTGCTTCCATGTTGAAATGATAATATTTTGGATACATTGGATTAAACAAAATATATTGAAATTAATTTGACCACTTTACTCTTTAAAGTGTGTCTACTAAAATTTTAAAATGACATATGTGGCTCACATATTTTTATGCACAGCACAGTTCTAGATTTTTAACATTAGAAATATGTAAAAAGATGGCTGATCAAGAGGCAAGGTTTGTTTAAAAGTACCCACTGATTCAAGATATTTCTCTCATTTAAACAATTTAATATTTATTCAAAACCGGGTGACCAACACAATGTTAACTGTGGAGGAGCTTACAGTCTCGCTGGGTGGGAAGACATGCGAATGAGATGTATCAGTGTCTCATTTTTTAATCTCAGAGTGGAAATGAAGGGTCAGGTTTACAGCTAGCGTTAACGATCGTTCATCACACCTCAGACGAGCAAGGGAAAAGTTACGGAAAGAGACACACCATGGGGCCTTAGCATTTGGAGCAAGGAGGAATCTTGGTGATCATAGATTCTAAAGCCCTGATTTTACAAAGCGAAGGGGACTGACACTTCGGTACCTAGGAAGAGTAAGTGACTTGCCCAAGATCACACAGAATGAGGACAACCATTTCCAACTCAGGGCTATACCCAAGTCACAAAACTGCATCAACCCCTGTTATCCTACCTCCAAAGTGAGGTGGGCATTGGGGCAGGTCCATTTCAGTCAAAATGTCAACTAAGATGTAGAAAAAGTCTTTTCTTCTAAACTCTGCCTGAAAGTTCACTTCATTCTTCACATGTGGCTAACTCTGTTCAGCCTGACTCTTGATCTCCCGCTAGTCTAGCATTTTTAGTTACATGGCAGCCGTACTTTCCAACTGATCAAATTCTCTCATGGTTACATCGAGTAATGCTTCTAAGTGCATTCTCCACTATTGTATTCCTAACTGCAGGATAAGTGAACCTCGGGGTCATCACAAGTAGAAAATTATTTGCATTTTTCTCCATAGTACATGTGTATATGCTATAATATCAAACAATGTCTTAAATATATTTGGGAAAGGCTTTTCTATTTTATAGTCAATAGATAAGATGCCTTTGTTCTGAAATATCATGATTTTGAAGTTTGGGCTGCAAAAAGGAAGTAAACACTGATTATCAGATTCAATATACACAGGTTTTCCTCCTTTCTCTTGATATCACAACATATCAAGAACTCACACTTACATGAATGAGTGAGTACAAACTTCAAATGTTTTCACTTCTTTATGAAGTATGAGAAATGCATAGAATGCTGCCAAAGTGTTAACATCATAGAATATTATTTTGCTACTTTTGTATGGAATTTTGCTGAATGTATTTTAATGCTGTGGGTTGTTTCCTGCGTGATCGGATGAATTGCAAGCTTCTTGAATCACTGGTCTTTCTCATCTATGGTTTCAGGAAAATAATTCTCAAAGCACTGCTTTTCATGAAGAAAGATTTATTTATTTATCTTACCAGTAACATTGATTTTTTTTTTTTTTTTTTTTTTTTTTTTTTTTTTTTTTGAGACGGAGTCTTGCTCTGTCACCCAGGCTGGGGTGCAGTGGCCGGATCTCAGCTCACTGCAAGCTTCGCCTCCCAGGTTCACGCCATTCTCCTGCCTCAGCCTCCTGAGTAGCAGGGACTACAGGCGCCCGCCACCTTGCCCGGCTAGTTTTTTGTATTTTTAGTAGAGACGGGGTTTCACCGTGTTAGCCAGGATGGTCTGGATCTCCTGACCTCGTGATCCGCCCGTCTCGGCCTCCCAAAGTGCTGGGATTACAGGCTTGAGCCACCGCGCCGGCCAACATTGATTTTTAATTACACATACGTGATGATATTCCTCCTAACCAACTTTCTTCATTCAGCTCTAAAACTTTACTTTCAGCACATCAGTCAGGTGCAGATGAAGTAAAACACTCAGCTGTGCTTTGTAGTATTTGAAAGCATCTAACACCGGAAAATGTCTGCTAAGTAAGTCAACTTTGTAAGCACCCAGGCATTAAGACACACAAGAAATTAATTTATCTAGTTTAGATTTTTACTCTTTGTTAAAGTATCTTCAGTTTCTGATGAGCATCTGAGTTGTAGTTTCTGATGAGCTTCTTCTGATGTAAATACCTTGTGTATAGTCCAGTATGCTTTCAGAATTACATTAAATATTGTTACACATTTGTGTAACAAGAGTGAAGCAGTAGGAATTGTTATTTGCCTTTGGTTTCTCATCATCTGAACCTACTTTCTGCATTTGTGTAGTTTGCTACTGTGTGAGCGTTTAGCTCCCTGCTCCTATAATGGAAATGGAAGTTAGCCAGCTAAGGCGTGGACACATAATCTAAGCTTGAACACAGGGTCTTCCAAGCAGGGGTTTGAACCTAAGGAGAGTTACACAAAGAGGTAGGTGACAGTTTAGAATTAATTTAAATGGCATCAACAGCACCCTGTATCTAGTGGTGACTGGATCAGGAGTTGTGTGTGATGTCCATGATGATGGTAAAACTGTCCTTGCAGGGTGTTCCTGAGGATTAATTGCCCAGATCTCTTTGTTTCCTGCTGGCTTTCTGAGTCTGATTCTACATACTTATTGTGGATTCTTTGAAATCTTCCCAATAAATTTCTTTTCTGCGTAAGTAAGTCATAAATGGTTTCATTTTCATCAAAGATTGGTTCACAAGTCTTCAGACCACTTTTGTTGACACATTTTACAATTCTTACCACCTCATTAAATACAATGAGAAAATAGAGTGACAAATTCTTTGGGGATAACGTGTTCTTAGTGAATGATGCAAACTGAATTCTTCAGTATTGAAATTTTTCATTGTTGGTTGCTGGATTTTGTTACATTCCTTTGAATAATGTTATGATTTGTTCTAGTGCACAGTGAAGTCACTCAGAATCACTTGGATATTTTTGAGGCTTGCTTTTAAACCTTATCAGTGTGAGTCTAGAGCAATAGTTAGTCTAGGGCTAATTTAACCACACTACTAAGGCAATATCCTCTGAGGATTGTTTCCAATATCCTGTGTATTATGAAGTTTTTTCTAACCTGAATGGGGAGAACCTGAACTATTTTCAGCCCTGTGTGAATGCTAGAAATTTGCTTCTTCCTTTCCTTTTCTCTGCCCTCAAGTAGTTTTCTTTCAGGCATAAGGAGGGTAGTAGTAAATGAAAACTTTATGGTACCCCTCTCCCAATCTTCAGAGCTCTCTGTCTGGCATTTTGCCTTAACTGTGTTGGCCTCCTGATAACTCCGATCTCTGTCTCCCCACCTCAGTGAGACCACTAGGCTGTGTTTGCTTCCCCATCCTGCCCTGCAACATGAAAACCCTCTTTAGGCAGTAAGCTGCTTTATTACAAGACTCACCTTGTTTATTTCCCCATTCTCAGGGATCACAGTCTTAACACTTCTTCTTGTCTGGTATCTAAAACCATTGTTTCCTGTATTTTGTCAGTTTTCTAGTTGTTTAAGTTGGGAGTGCAAAGTTGGTCCCTGTTATTTCATCTTCATTGGAAGAAAAAATCCTCTTCTAGGATTTGACTCTTAAGACAATGGGGCCTTTTTTAGTCTTGTCTACCTTTATGCTAAAGCCACCACATAGAACTCATTCAATAAATATTCGTTGAGTGAATAAATAATGCAGAGTGGTGTTTTAGGATGGAGAAGAAGATCTTGAAGAGGGCTACCTCTCTCACTGTTTTATTTTCTTTAGACTTCACTACAGATGTCCAGGCATCTCTATATTTTTCCTAGTTCATTTTACACTTATTAAAAATTTAAACTTTAAATATATTCTTCATCAGATATTTGTTATTAAGCACATTGCGAGTTAATATAACTTGGCGGACATAAGAATACAAAATAGCACAACATTCATAATAATAATATTGGATATTACTGCTAGATAATATATACATTGCGAATAAGGACAATGCACAGATCAAATCATTAATGATTTATTCTTTTCTCAAATTGTAAAGTGAAGAACCAAGATTATTTTCATCCTCTGAACCCTAAATCTGCTTTTTTGAGCTTACTACAACGTGTAGTTTGATACAAATATTTCAAAAAGGTATTTTTAAAAAAGAACTGGGATTTTTTTCAAAGCAACTTTGTTATATATAAACAAAAAAGACAAAAATGTAATGCACCTTTATGTATCCATTCTCAGCTTCAACAATTATCAACTTTTTGCCAACATTAGTTCATCTATCTTTCCCATTTTTTTGCTAAAATGTATTTTTAAAAGTCCATACATCTTGCCCATTTACCCATGAATACTCTTTTTGATTAAAAATCAGACATGTCTAGATATCTATACCAAGTTCTTACCTACTATATGAGCTTTGCCTTTTAAAGTGATTCTAAAATTGAGTTGGTTTTAGAGGGTGCTAAAAAAGTGATGGTTTATATGGTTTTTGCTTAAAATTTTTTAACAGAAGAAATACCAAGATTTAACATTATTGAATTGCAAGGATAATAAACTCCAATTTTTAAATACTCATATAGGTAGTAAATTTCATATGCTTTTAGATTAGCTAGGATCACTGTTAGCCTATGTGGAGTGTATTCAAATTAGACAAAGCATCCCTTTTGGGCAGAGAAGCATAGACATTTTGAAGCTAATGAAGCTGATGTGTTAGGACCCCTCATTCACATGATCCCCTTCCAAAGACCTGGAAAGGGAACAACTGATGGCTCACACAGTTTATTAAAGATGATCAGTGAAGGCTTGGTGGCTCATGCTTATAATCCCAGTACTCTGGGAGGCCAAGGTGGGTAGATTGCTTGAGTCCAGGAATTCAAGACCAGCCTAAGCATCATGATGAAACCCCGTCTCTACAAAAAATACGAAAATTTGCTGGGAGTGGCGGTGCATGCCTGTCGTCCCAGCTACTCGAGAGACTGAGAGGTAGGAGGATCGCTGGATCCCCGGGGAGATGAGGCTGCAGTGAGCCATGACTGTGCCGCTACACTTCAGTCTGGCAACAGAGTAAGATCCTGTCTCAAAAAAAAAAAGTTATCAATGAATTATTTGTCAATTGGAATATAGTCTGTTTTATGGATTTTGTACACTTATTGGTCAACAAATACATTAGCTTCTCATTGTGAAGTGGCATTTAGATATAGTAAGCTATCAGTTTCTGGACTCCAGAGTCACTAGAAAGATAAATCATATTTTAAATATAGAATTTCTTTAGTTATATTTAATATTTACAAAATGATCCTGACATAGTGTAATATTTCAAAATGCTTTGAGAAATGCATTACAAGAGAATTATACTCAGGTTAGCTTCAGGATTAAGAATGATTGTTTTCTTTTTTTGAGACAGGGTTTTGCTTTGTCACCCAGGCTGGAGTGCAGTGGTACTATCATGGCTCCCAACAATCTCGAACTCCTGGGCTCAAGTGATCCTTCCACATCAGCCTCCTGAGTAGGTAGGACCACAGGGATGTACCACCCCATCTGGCTAATTTTTCAAATTATTTTTTTGTAGAGACAGGGTCTTGCCATGTTGCCCAGGCTGGTCTCAAATTCCTGGGCTCCAGGGATCCTCTCACCTCAGCCTCCCAAAGTGTTGGGATCACAGACATGAGCCACCACACTTGGCCAAGAATGATTGTTTTCTAATATGGTATATTCACTATAAATGAAATGTTCTGAACATGGATTTCATAATGTCCTTTTTGGAATCAACCTTACTGACTTTGTTTTCACACTTCCTATACAGAAACTCTTAGTTTGCCAGAACACTAGATTAGCCAGAATATTCCATTTCAAACCCAAAGAACAACAGAAACAACAACAAACCACTGCCGCCCCGCCAGGTTTAGTAATATGCTTTCTCCATTAACGTCTGATTATGTAGCTGAATAATTTTCTTTTCTAAAAGTTGTACTCCTCTTACCACAGATTCAGGTTCTACCTGATTTAACCTCAAAATTGATTCTCAGTGTTTATATTAAAAGTCTGGTGTGATTGACTAATCTAATAGTTACCTTTAGGGATAAATGTTTAAGTGTCTACTCCATAGTAAAGTAAATAAAACCCCATGTAATCTCCATTAAAGCCACCGCAAATTGTCTATTGATAGTGTCTGTTTCCCCAACCAGACTGTGAGCCTGGGGTGTGTCCTGAGGTTGTTATATTCTACTTTGTTTTCTCTGATTCATCCAGCCCAAGACTTTGCATGTGGTGAGCACTCCAAAATGTTTATGGATTAGAAATAAATAAACACGTTTCAAACAGGATTTGGAAAGCACTTCCTTTTCAGATGCTGTGTCAGGTCTCAGATGGTTCCAGCAAGGCCGTCCAGAGCTCCCTGCTGTGCACACAACCCTGTGTTGAACAGAACTGAAGTTCTGTTAATAAGAATGATGATCCTGGCTTTGCTTAAGGCCTGAGACTGAAATGTATGGGCCCCCTGGACCAAAAGATGGGGGTAGGGGAAGGGCATTTGGTGGAAAAGCCTTGGATTTCCAATTATAACCTGATGCTTCCAGGTGGAGTTCTCATCTATTTTTAGGCCTCATTTCCATATCTGTCAAATATGGGTATATATTGTGGGCTAGTGAGTAAGGCAAGAGACCTGTGTTCCTCAAATGTTAATATGCACTTGAATTTACTGGGCTTCTTGTTAAAATGCAGATTCTGGTTCTGCAGGTCTTGGGTGGGGATTGAGATGCTGTCTCTCTAGTGAGTTCCCAGATGATGCCAGTACTGCTGATCAATGGGCCACACAGTGTGTGAAGAGGCAAGGACCTGTTAAATTCATTACTGCATGTCTGATCCTATAAATGGAATAAAGCAGGCCCTCAATAACTGTCTGCTGAAAAAAAAAAAATCAACCAGTTCAGCATTTCATACCCAAATAGTATAGCTTTCAGGGCAGAACCAGGCCCTTAGTGGAGAGAAGGACTTTGAATTCCAAACCCTTCACTTTTAATATCGAAAGCCAAAAACCTGGTAGACTGAGAGCACAGAGCTTTTATCATGAGCAGCAGGGTTGGGAATGATGGCTGGTTTCCAGCTTGAAAGGAAATGTGAGTTCAGCCAACATCTAGGAAGAAAGGATCGGAGGAGACACAATCAGAGGTGAGGACCTAGTGGGTGCCTCAGAAGGGGTACCAGCAAACTGCATGTTCCAGAGGTTGAATCCCAGAAGGAGTCCCAGGGCAGAGACGATAATTGCCCTAATTCCCAGGGTTTAGTAGGAGGAGCGTGGAAGACCCACAGAGCAATGCCTGTGTAATGGATCAGTAAAGGTGAGGACAGCCTTGCAGAGTCCTGGGCCCCCTTTGGACAAGTTGGATTCACAAGATTAAGAGTTCCAGAAGTTTGGCTTGTGATCTAAGTCGTGTGCTATCTAAGTTAGCAAGAAATAAAGTACAGTGATTTTGTATATCTGAGTTGCGTCAGTCCATTTTAAACTTGCTCCAGATGTCTGATATTAGGCTCCACCTGAAGTGGAGAGGCAAACAGAGGGATGAAATAAACAGAAGAGTCATGGAAAAGGCCAGACAGTTGTTGCATGTACCTAGTAGCAACTTCCCAGGTGTCTTGCACCTGGCTGATCTAATGAATCGGGTTTATTTGATTATAAACCTAAGCTTTGGAGAGTATGAAGAAATATTCCCCAGAACTCTAAATTCTTCCTGGGTCACAAAGACCCTTAGGTCACCCTCAGTGATGGGGTTCAGATACACCCCATTCAAGAGAAACAAAGAACTAAGAGAA
The DNA here is from genome assembly GCF_037993035.2 of Macaca fascicularis. Lineage (NCBI taxonomy): Eukaryota > Metazoa > Chordata > Mammalia > Primates > Cercopithecidae > Macaca > Macaca fascicularis. Next base: position 121,743,966 of record NC_088381.1, on the reverse strand, counting down.
GATGCAGCAGAAAATTTGCCTTAAAGCAATCATGCTGAAGGGAAAATATAGAGTGCTGTTGTTTGCGCTGTTGTGTTTTTACTTGAAACCCACATGCCAAGGTTAGCTTTCATCCGCTTGCTTTCCCTCCCACCCTACCCTCAACAGGATCCCATGTTCCAGTCTCCTCTACCCCGACAAGATGAATGGGGAGCCTGAGAACCCAGTTTAAGCCATGCTGGACTCTCACAGGCATGAGTCCAGTTGCAACATCTGGTGGCTTGGGAGGGGTGTTGGCCTGAAGCTTGGAAAAGTGTTGTGACACCCTTGTCCTCACGAGAGGCAGCCTGTTACCACGGCTTCCTCTGGGAGCTCCTGCACCACCCAGGCCAACAACTGTGGAAGCAAGTGGGATGATGAATCAAGTAACACCCTGACTTGGGGCCCTGGGCCTTCAAAATAAGTGGACTAAGGAATCAGTGCCCTGAAGAACACAGCCACCTGATGGTTCGAATACTTTGTCTTGTTAATTTCTTCCAGCTTTGATCTCAGATTTGTCTGAAGGCTCTGGAACTCTATGTTCTGACTTGCATGGATTCTCAAACCTTGCCAGTGACAGTGCAGATTCCCAGGTATTATCTCAAACCTGGTGATTAATGTCCAGAGGTGGAACCTGGAAAGCTTTCTTTCTTGCCTTTTCCTTTCTTTGATTTTTTCCTTCCTTCCTTCCTTCCTTCCTTCCTTCCTTCCTTCCTTCCTTCCTTCCTTCCTTCCTTCCTTCCTTCCCTCCCTCTTTTTCTCTTTTTTTCCCTCTCTTTCTCTCTTCTTCCTTGCTTTTAAAAATAAGCTTCTTTGGCCAGGCTCAGTGACTCACGCCTGTAATCCCAGCACTTTGGGAGGCCGAGGTGGGTGGTCAGGCGTTCAAGACCAGTCTGACCAACATGGTGAAACTCCATCTCTACGAAAAATACAAAATTAGCCGGGCGTGGTGGCGGGCACCTGTAATCCCAGCTACTTGGGAGGCTGAGGCAGGAGAATTGCTTGAACCCAGGAGGTGGAGGTTGCAGTGAGCCAAAATCATGCCACTGCACTTCAGCCTGGGAGACAGAGTGAGACTCTATCTCAAAAAAAAAAAAAAAAAAAAAAAAAGGCTCCTTCAGGTGCTTTTTGCAGACCACGTAGGAAGAGTTGGGGGAAGTGCTGTTTGTGAACACTCCCTGTGGGTTTTCTACTGTGTTCCTCTGGCCATGCCCTTGACTTCTCTTTGGGCTCATGGACCAGGCTTTGATCACTTGTCCAAGCATTCCGAGCAACTACCTTACCGTTGGTCTTCGCCTTTGTTATTTCTGTCTCAGCGAAGACCTTGCAACGGTACCAAAATATAGAGAGACGAGGGCTGAAGACTGCACTTAGCAGAAAGTCTAGACTGGGAGCATGGTGTGTGGCACACCAGAGGAAGACTGGCCGGAGGGGTAGTAAGGGGAGTCACATGTTGAGTGTTACGGAAGAGAAGGGAGCAGTTCACAGAGGGAGAGGAGCGTCAAGGCCTGTGTCTGCAGATAAGCCAAAGAGAACATGTACCATGCGAGGAGGAGGAAGGATGATTTCCTGCAGCAGCAGTGAGTGGTGGTAGAAGCAGCTAGAGATGGCAGAGGTGAAGGAAAGGGAGAGAAAGCTCCATTGAATGGGAAAGAAAACTGCTTCCCAGTCTAGCCATGCTGCTTCAGTTTTCTGTCTCATTGTCCTCATCTGTAAAATGAAGATAATAATAGTCGTGGAGTGTAACTCTTGGCCTCCATAGTAGCTAAAGGTATTAAAACAGGGCTTGGCATACAGTAAAAACTCAAAAAACACATCTTCGTCCTCTTATTTTTCTCTTACTTTTAAATCTTGCTACGCACTCTTGACTTTGCACACAAAGGTAAGCAATTTATATTATCATTATTATTTTAATTGTCAGAGTCACTGACCTTGAGTGGAAATTATAACTTTCCCGGGGGCCAGACTTTCTCCCTAAAATTTCCAGATATGAATGCTTTCTATTTCTGTACTGCCTAAGTAATTTTGATGTCAACATCTAGGCCAGTCAGAAGTATCTGAAGAGATGCTATGCACAGCCAAATAAAGTTGCCAGACTGCACAGTCCTCCGTTTAAAGATAACTGTACACCCAGGATTCCGAAGAGGGAGCGTCTGTGGCTGCTTTGAATCCTCTCTGCTTCTTTGCTCAGTTGGGATCTTTTTATTTTGTTTCACAGACATCTCGTTTACCTGTGTTATGACTTATTTTAGCCTATGTAGAACTTCCTGCACTTACTGGAATCTCTACTGGAAGTGAAAAGAACAGAGAGAAAAAGCAGGTACTTCACCAAGTTAAAGTTGCTTTTTTTTCCCTTTTTTTTTGTGGAGGGGGACAGAGTCTCACTTTGTCACCCAGACTGAAGTACAGTGGCATAATCTTGGCTCACTGCAACCTCCACCTCCCAGGTTCAAGTGATTCTCCTGCCTCAGCCTCCCAAGTAGCTGGGACTACAGCCGTGTGCCGCCACTCCTGGCTAATTTTTGTATTTTTAGTAGAGACGGGTTTCATCGTGTTGGCCAGGCTGGTTTCCAACTCCTGACCTCAGGTAATCCACGTGACTTGGCCTTGCAAAGTGCTGGGATTACAGGCATGAGCCAATGTTCCCAACCTGTTATTGTTATTATTATTATTATTTATAAATATAGATAGGAAGACAGAAGCAGCACTGATTTCAAGCTTGCTTTTCGTAGTTTTCACCTGCCCATGAATAACAATTGGTCAGGTTTGGGGAATGACACACGATTTCCTGAAGTTTGCTTTGGTACTGTTGGAAGCTTCCTCAGGCCAGGGCTGGTGGTTTCTACTTCTCTTTTACCCACAACACTAGGTCTATAGATTTGTTAACTTTATTGGTTTCTTTTTTAGGCTTAATAATGGAGATTCAACCTTTAAAAATAGTGTTACCGTTGTTAAAATTGCCACCACTGAAAAGGTCTTGCTAATCACTCACATTTTCTGGGATCCTGTTTTGGTTCCAAGGTCATTGAGTTCTTAACGTACCTTTAAACCTTAACACATTGGTTATTGTTTCCAGATACCAAGGCCATCCTGTCTTTATTGAAAATGCTGTACTACTCCACACAATTGCAAACAGTGGTACAAGAATGCTATATTGGTGGCCTATTGTTCTACCCTGGCAGACCCTGGAAGACATTTGTAACATGTTGTTTAAGTTTGAGGTTTTAAAGTGAATATCTACACGGTCAGCTGTTTAATGTTTTTTTTTTTCACTAATTAGACTAATCCCTTACAGTTTGCCTCTCCTTTGTGTTTTATGTTTATTGTGATCTATACAATACACAAAAATATATGAAGTCTTTACTATGGTAAAAAATGTAATAACTAATTAAGCAAGTGCGTTATGGAGTTCTTGGCCAGGGTCAGTTCAGCCACATGGTCCTCCCTTCTCTTCCTCGTTTTGTTCTGAAGGCTCCCCGTGCCTTGAGATTGGTAATTAATAGGCCTTTGTTCCCAGCGGGCCCTCTGTTCTCCTGGCCCACCTTCCTGAGTGATGTATTGGAACAACCAGTGGGTCCGGGGATTTTATTCTCCCATCCCCATAGGGGCCTTGTGGTCTCTGTTGAATTTCAGGCCTTGTATTTCCAGAAATCTTAGCCGGGGAACACTGGGTGGCCTGGCCTGCCTTCTTTGCTATAAGTGCTATAGAGCCATGAACAAAAAGCATCTCTGGAGGAGGGAAAAAACTGCTCCCCACCACCCCCAACCAGCTGGGCTCCATAGTGAAGTTCCACCCTAGGTTACAGGATTCCTGGAAAGATCATGTCCAGAACCAGAGCCCTGCTCTTTGTAGGACTAACTAGGTACTGATGTGTCACTGCCATCTGGTTTTCCCTGGAGATGTTTACATGCAACTGTTCTATGAAATCAGTCCACCATGCAGACTCATCTTACTGAGAAAATGTGTGCAGATGATTTAACTTAATGACTTAGTTAAATTGAATGGCTTCCAGTAGCATAGTAATGTGTTTTGAGAAGTTTTGAAGGAGAGAGAGGAAAAGCTGGTTTCCCATCTCGTTCAAATCATTTTCCATTCCTCAGGGGGAGAAAGGAAAGTCTGAGAATCCAACAGAATTAATGCAGGTTACCCATTACTTCATTTTATAATGTTTGGCAAGGAAAACATGTTAAGTCAGTTAAATCTGTTTATTTGGCTCTTCCAGGCATTCCATGTGGATGGGGCCTGGGTTGGAGGGGACAGTGAAATATATTTCTGCTGAGATGCCTTCCTGGAGAGAAATAGGTCTGTTTTATAAGCAGGGCCGGCAACACCTGGATTCTAACTGGTTTACTGGGGACCCAGGGGTTTACTTGAGCATCGTGCAGATGAAGAACCCAAAAGTCTATCTCTGACCCCTCAGGCTGTGATGGAAAAGTGCTGTTTGGGGTCATGTGGGTTCAATTCCTGCTCTGCTATTTGCCAGCAGTGTGACACTGGGCAAGTCATGAAATCACTCTATGCATCCTAAGGAGAATTCCCTACTTCAGAGAATTGCTGCAAGAATCACATGAAATAGCAGATGTGAAAGTGCTTTATAATCTGCAAGACAATATAACAAAGCATTCTAAAGAAGTATTCTTAACACTGGCAGTATGAAAGCATGTTTTCAGCCAGAACGTGGTAGCAGAGAGGGGAGAGGATACGTAGAGTATCACGGCTCTTTGAAAGGAAAATATCAATGTCCCAGACCTGTTCTAAAATGGCCTGACTGGTGCTTGTGAAGAGATCACTGTATAGGAGGTACCTTAGAGGAGATCACCTTACTGCAGCAAGTTAGCAGGAGCTGTAGGCTCTTTGTGCTACAGTGGAACCAACCGCAGCGTGTCTTAGAGGCAGAAGATGAGAGCGTCATCTCATCTTTGATGATATGCACTGGGTAGATGAGGATGGCAGTGCTGATGACCTGACATCATCCCAGCACCGACTGGTGCTTGCCCACTGGTGTATGAGAAAAAGCTGGGATGGGGTGTTGGTGAAGCTCCTAGGGCTAAAAAGATGGTGCATAATGCATTCCAGAAAACACATGACCTGGAAAAACTAAACTCACCAATTGCTTCTCAGTGAAAGGACACTTACCCAAGTACTTAAGTCCTTGGTGAAGTGTGTACTTGGGAGGGACCGTCTCAGCCCCCACCTTTTACTCCTGTTATTGGTGAGCCCCCTTTCTGATGTATAATATCCTTTTTGGGGAGTTTTGTGGGTAACTTACAGAGTGGTACAGTGGAAAGGCCTTGTCTGAAAGACCTGGTGGCCACATTCTTCTTGGCTTTGCTACTTTCCAGCTATTTGACCTCGCCATTTAACCTTCTGAACTCCTGTTTTCGACTTGTCTACTTCATAGACTGGTTGCGAACATAAACTAAGTAGTCTCTGTGAAAAGATCTAGAAACTGAGAAAGCGCTATGCAAATCGAAGGCACCTTTCGCACTTTAATTTTCTTTTTAATTTTGGAAACAGCAGGTTATTGTTGGTAAGCGAAAGATAGAATGGAAGAAAAACAGTCATTATTTTGGTCCAATAATGTTTCTGATAAAACCATATAAACTGGAGCTCTTTTTGTATGAACCAGTTTTGATTACCTAGGATTCGTTAGCAAAACAGACATGTCATATTAGGTTGATGCAACAGTTTACAATTAAACAAATTAGAAGCCTATTTTGTAACTACATTTTTGTAGCAAGTATTATTGGCATACTTTTTCTTTTGTTGTAGTGACAGGGTCTTGCTGTGTTGCCTGGGGTAGAGTGCAGTGGCATGATCATAGCTCATAGCTGACTGCAGCCTTGAACTCCTGGGCTCAAGTGAACCTGCTGGAATACTTTTTAAATGGATGGTAAAGGTGATTGAAAAGCTGAATTATGGTTGCTTTACATTGCTTAGGTAACATTTATACAGTTATTCTATTTACACAGAATTACCAATGTATAATAATTCAATAACTATAGTTTACTTAATCAGAATTATGCAACTTATTTTACTTATTCAGACTGCTTCTTCATTTGGTATAGGAATTTTTTTTTCCTAACTCATGATATTTGAGACTTCTTTTCTGTGTTCAAGTACCTTATAGTTACATCATGCTTTATAATTTTCAAAGCCTTTCACAGACATTACTTGATTTGATGCTTGCATGATATAAAATTTCTGTGTGTTTCCTCTCAAAGTAATAAGTAAGGTGAGACACTGGTGACTGTAACAGTCTCCTGAAACCAAGCGCTAAGTTTACTATAAGGATGTTAAGTCAGATCCTCCTTATCAGATGTTCTCATAGCACTGCCTCCCTTTCCTTGATGCTCTTGCCACAGTTGCATTGTACATTTACTTCTGTGATTACTTGACTAATGTCTTTTCCTTTCACTAAATGTTAAGCTCCATGAAGGCAGGGACCAGTCTGTGTTTGGACCACCTTTCTTAGGTGTTTGGACACCTTTGTATCTCCAGCTCTTGTATCTCTTTGTGTCTCCACTCTTTACATAGTGCCTGGCACTTAGTAGGAGCTCAGTAAGGAATTGTCAGATGAATGAATGAGACCTGGACATTGCTTGATACACTACACGGGGTTTACTTTTTTTTGGCAGGGGTGGGGGATGAGGGGGTGGTGGGGGCGGGACAGAGTCTTGCTCTCTCGCTGGGATGGAGTGCAGTGGCACAATCTCGGTTCACTGAAACCTCCACCTCCCGAGTTCAAATGATTCTCATGTCTCAGCCTCCCGAGTAGCTGGGATTACAGACATGCACCACTATGCCTGGCTAAGTGTTTTTTTTTTTTTTTTTTTTTTTTTTTTGTATTTCTAGTAGAGATGGGGTTTCTCCACATTGGCCAGACTGGTCTCAAACTTCTAGCCTCAAGTGATCCACCTGCCTTGGCCTCCCAAAGTGCTGGGATTACAGGTGTGAGCCACTGCACCCAGCCTTAGGTTTACTTTTTTCAGGTCTCCTGGAAGAAGTGTTTTGTGGTCTTAGTATTGCAAACAACCATGCCTCTCCTGAGCAGTTGTTTTGCTCTCACCTAGTGGACACTGTGAGCTGTGTGCCTGATTATATTTTCCTGTCCTTGTTGGCTGCTAAAGAGCTTTAAAACAAAGTTTGGTTGACGTTTAGCAGGGGTGTAGGACTTCACTGTCTATATTTTGTGAACTGGCCACTTCTCATTTACAACTTATACCCCTTTCCTTATTTTCCTTTACCATCCTTTCGTTTATTATATTGCATATTTTATGTGACCTTTGCTATTATCGTAAGTCCATTTGGCAGCAAGGTAGGTTATTAAAAAGTAGTACTCATATTAACTGCCCTTAATGTACTGGGGGTAGTAGATAAAGGATTAGAATTTCAGGAATGTGACATTTTAATATGATAATAATTTCTTTTAAATTTGTGTGTTTTTTTTTTATTTCACATGAAAAGCATGATAAGAATTGAATGAATAAGCATGAAAGAAAAGAATCTTTTCTCTTGAAAAGAAAAGCATGATAATGAAATAAGAATTTCACATGAAAAGTAAGATAAGAATTTTATTTCACATGAAAGCATGATAAGAATTGATGTTCACACTGAGATTCTCAGGTTCTAGCAATATAAGATCTCATAATTCCATTGAAATGTGGACTTCTGATGTCTACTTAATGTTTACAGGGTGTGTGAGAAATGAGAACGTCAGCTGAATAATGCTTTGCCAGAAAGATTTTTTGGCTTTTCTCTTGGTCTGTTTTGTCATCCTTTTATTTTTTGGAGGCAAAGATAAGGTGAGGTTCATCTCTGGCCCCACACACTCAGTTTTGCTTTGTTTTTCCCTAGGTTTTGGGATGTAAATGTGTGGAAAACTTATTTCCCACACTGAACCCTTGGTCCAGTCTAGGCCTTCTCAGGTGTTCCTTTGGCAATGCTGTCTGAACTATACAGCCCCTGAATTAAATCTTAAAAATAGTCCCAGCCGTAACTTCCACCGAGCTCAAGCAACTAGATTTGTAGCACCAGCAGACGAAGAAGCAACCTCTTTCCTTCTCTCTCTACTTTTGAAACTTTAATGACCCCCACTGTTGGGGGCAGGGGACTTTTGTTTATAGTGAAGCACCACTTTCAGTTATACTCATGATTATGTGACTCTTAGTGTTTGCTATGTCCTCACTCTTGGCCAACACAAATATGTTATCACATTCGACCTTCCTTAGCATAAGAATGACTTTGGAAGGCCACAAGATTTTCTAATAAACAAATAATGAAGGAAATGAGAGCACCTGCAAAAGGAAGGAAAATCTCCAACTGCAGATTAGGAGATAAGACATAACAAAGCCATCCATTCCTGGGATGTGGTGGTCCCTTCCAAGAATGCAGAATGCTGTGACCACTTGTGTGGAATGCCTGCCCTGGAATGCTGGTTCCAAAACAAGCAATCTGCACCAGCCAGCATTGTCTCAACCACCATCACTGAATGGACCCCCAGGCATTCACCAAGTGAGCCTCTGTCTGACCCCCACCCAGGAGGCAGAGGAGGAACTGACTTCCAGAACCATTAGACTTGAAATTAACCCAGTGTGGGTAACAACGACAATTGGTCAATTCCAATCCTTCTCCCCTCCTGCTCTCCTCTCCCAACTAAATCTAGGAAGTTCCTGAGAGCAATAACTTTGCTTTTTAAAGGCCTGTTTATGAAGCCAGGACTTGGAGTTGGGAGGCGAGAGGGTCCTCCCTAGCTTCTGTTAGCCTCAGTTTCATCTTCTGAAAATAATCCAGTTAGACCAGAGGATCTCCAAAGTCCCTGTAGCTTTGGTCTACTTTTTTTAAAAAGCAGCATTAATTCTGTTTCCCTATTTCCAAACATGCTCAAACTTCTTTAGAAAGCCCATTTTACCATCTCTAGTTTGTATGTTCTTGTTTTACTCTGTGAAAGAATAGCAGGCCCTGGATTCAGACCATGTGGGATGAAATTCTTGCATCACAAATTACTGCCTAGGAGATCTTAAGCCAGTTTCTTAAACTTTCTAAGCTTCAGTTTCCTCATCTGAAGAGAAAAGGAACAACAATAATGGTTATGTATATTTCCTAGGCTTGCTGTGAGAAATACAGGAGAAAATCCATATACAATACCTTGTGTTCTTTCCTTTTCTTCTTCCCCTTCTCTCCTCTTCTTTTTCTCTTCTCCTTCCTCCCCAACCTTCCTTGCCTTCTCTCTACTCTGCCCACCACCTCCCTTTCCCACCATTTTCCTCACTCCTCACTCTTTCTCTCATACTCTGTTGTACAGCTTGGTACGATAGACTCTAGAAGAGGTCAGTAGCCAGATCTTGGGTAGGAATATTTTCCCTTCCACTTCCTCTACCTCCCACCATGGCCTGTGAGACAAGCCCAGAGGCCCCGTGTACACAATACCAGTATACTTTGCCAGGTTCCACAGGTAGCAGAAGATGACCCCAAATGAATGGAGCTGCATGGAACAGGTGAGATGCATTCTGCTTTCACTCTCTTTCAGAAAGGATACAAGGACATTCTGGGGTGAAGCAATGCCCACATTTTAATTTAGGAAGTTCCTATAAACCTCTACGGTCTCAGATTCATTACATTCTTAGAATGGTCTCCCTTTTGGAGCTATGACCACCACCATTACTGAGGGAAGGATGGGGTGATGGGGGGGGGGGATGGGAGACGAAAAGGGGAGAGGAAGGAAAAAAAAGTTAGTATAAGTAGGTGGTTGGCATATTTTGAGCTGGTTTAGTAAGAAAGTTGTAGTTGAGTTTTAGGAAAGGGGTTTACTTTTTTTTTTTTTAACACACACACACACACACACACACACACACACACACACACACACCCCACCTATTATATCCTGAACCACTGATGCTAAGAAGCTGTGAAAGTAGAACTCCATCTACAGAAGAGGGAAGCACGTGACCAGGATCTCAGACAGGGATGGCAATTAGCTTGCACCCCAAGCACCTGTTCCTACCAAATGGTAGTGATTGCTTAGGATACTGAATTGAGAAAAATTTGGAGGCACACCTAGAATCAGGGGGAAAGAGTGCTACAATTTCTTATCAATGCCATTGACAAGGAGTGATGGGTCTATATGGAGCATGTATTTGCCAGTTCCAGAATCAGATATACCATGATGACATCCATTTCTCAAAGAGGAAGCAAAATCACCTAAGACTGCTCCAAGTTGAATGTGGCATGCCGAAAGAGGAGGAAGATAGCAGAATTCATTTCTTGGGATGTGAGAGGGGATGAAATAGGGAAGCCAGGGTGGAGAAAACAGGATTGCTGAAATGAATAGGGGAGGAAAAAGAAATTGTTGCATAAGGGGATATAAAATATCCATGAACATTAACTGTTTATGGGATGAAGTCATATGAAACAGTATTTTAACAAAAGTCTCTCCTTGCACCTGTTAATGTTTAACCTCTGCTGGGGTGGAGTCCAGCTGGACATATCTGCTGAGTGTAAATGGTTTTTCAGGTTTCCCATATGCTGTTTCTGTCTTAAGCTATTGATATTTGCAAGAAAAGAAAAAAGAAACAAACCAACTTAACCCAAGTGTATGGAAGACGCCTTGCTGTCTTTAACTCCCTTGATGAAAAGTTCTGTCTTTTAGATAAATGTGACTGCAACGAAGGCTCTAAAAGCTCTCCCTTGCTCTGAAGATTGTTACTCACAGGAATGATAATTTAAATCTAAGGAATAAAAGTTGGCCATGACCACTCAATACAAACTCAAATTTGAATTGTCCCTATGTCTCCCTGGCACTTTAGTTCCTTGGTATAAATTAGAATGTGTTCACAAAGGTTTTCGTTTTCCAAAGAAAAATATGTTTTTTTAATGACAGCCAATATTTTCTTTTCTTTATTATTATTATTATTACTATTACTACTATTATTATTATACTTTAAGTTCTAGGGTACATGTGCACAACGTGCAGGTTTGTTACATATGTATACATGTGCCATGTTGGTGTGCTGCACCTGTTAACTTGTCATTTACATTAGGTATATCTTCTAATGCTATCCCTCCCTCCTCCCCCCACCCCATGACAGGCCCTGGTGTGTGACGTTCCCCACCCTGTGTCCGAGTGTTCTCATTGTCCAGTTCCTACCTATGAGTGAGAACATGCGGTGTTTGGTTTTCTGACCTTGCAATAGTTTGCTCAGAATGATGGTTTCTAGCTTCATCCATGTCCCTACAAAGGACATGAGTTCATCCTTTTTTATGGCTGCATAGTATTCCATGGTGTATATGTGCCACATTTTCTTAATCCAGTCTATCATTGATGGACATTTGGGTTGGTTCCAAGTCTTTGCTATTGTGAAGAGTGCCACAATAAACATATGTGTGCATGTGTCTTTATAGCAGCATGATTTATAATCCTTTGGGTATATTCCCAGTAACAGGATGGACAGCCAATATTTTCTTATTAAGCTCAAACCTCCAAGTGTAATCATAGTACATTTGATGTAGATATGGTGGTTTTGTGTGTGTCACAATTTGGCAGTTATAAATTCATCACTGTCTGAAGTAGCACAATGAGGACAGTGTAAGGAATCCTTTGTTAAGATTTGTTCTCTTCTTTCTGTAATGCCTCCTACATTGAACTGAACACCCATTCCTGTTGATTTTACCTTCTTTTTTTTTTTTTTTTTTTTTTTTTTTTTTTTTTTTTTTTTGAGACGGAGTCTCGCTGTGTCGCCCAGGCTGGAGTGCAGTGGCCGGATCTCAGCTCACTGCAAGCTCCGCCTCCCGGGTTCACGCCATTCTCCTGCCTCAGCCTCCCGAGTAGCTGGGACTACAGGCGCCCGCCACCTCGCCTGGCTAGTTTTTTGTATTTTTTAGTAGAGACGGAGTTTCACCGGGTTAGCCAGGATGGTCTCGATCTCCTGACCTCATGATCTGCCCGTCTCGGCCTCCCAAAGTGCTGGGATTACAGGCTTGAGCCACCGCGCCTGGCCCTTTTTGTTTTTTTTTTGAAAGAGAGTTTTGCTTTTGTTGCCCAGGCTGGAGTGCAATGGCACAATCTTGGCTCGGCTCACAGCAACTTCCACCTCCTGGGTTTAAGCAATTCTCCTGCCTCAGCCTCCCAAGTAGCTGGGATTACAGGCATTTGCCACCATGCCTAGCTAATTTTGTATTTTTAGTAGAGACGGTGTTTCTTTATGTTAGTCATGCTGGTCTCGAACTCTCGACCTTAGGTGATCTGCGGCCTCCCAAACTGCTGAGATTACAGACATGAGTCATGGAGCACAGCTGATTTTACCTTCTAATGTCTCTTCTGTGCTTAGTCCCTAGCTTCTAATAGATTTTTCTTCTCTGTACTTATCCAATCCATCCTTACTTTTTAAGTCTATTTGTCAAACTCCTGCCATAATAATCCTGTTCCTCTTTTATTTAAAACTGTCCAGCAGTTTTCATCACCTAGAGGATAAAGTCCATTCAAGACTTTCCATGCTTAGTCTACCTCCCTAGACCCATCTTTGCCCTCCCCACACCCTGTAGTCTAAGCTCTTGGCACACCAGCTCTCTAGAGTGTCTCTTCATTCTCTTATGATTATCACCTCTATGTTTCTCTGCATACTGTTTCCTCTCCCCTTCATCTTTTTGTACACCAGATAAACTCTTACCCTTTGAGACCCAGTCCAAGCATTATCTCTATCACTAAGCCATTATTTCCACTTTCACCTTGTTTTTGCCTCTGTGCTAGCTTTGGTGGGATCTATAGACTATTTTCTAGTACAACCAGAAAGGTTGTGAGATAGTAAAATATTTTCACAGGCCCTGGAGTGCCAGCTTCAGGGACTCCCCGCCGGAACCTCCCAATGATTCAGCAATTAAAGGGTTATCACCTGCAATAGCAGGAGGCTTCTAAACCCTTTTTGAGCACTTTGGCCACTGTCCATTTGGGTTCAATGGTTAATATTTCAGTTTTCCCCTTCTTTACATTATGTTCCCACTCTTTGCAAGATTATCTGTTGCATTTCTCACTCTTCTGTCTCTCCTAAATTGTAGCTTCTCTGAAGGCAAGGATACGGTCTTTCTTTATCAACTCAGAATTCCCAGCACCCAGCCCAGAACCTGAAATGTTGAATGAGAATGAGATCGTCTCTTGGGCTGGGGACAGGACACCAAAGAAATGATGCTGAAGAAATGATGCTGACTTCTGATGGACTCTGCACCTCTCCATACTGGTAGCAGTGGTTCTCAGTGGGCTGATTTGGTCCCACCAGGGCACATTTGGCAATGTCCAGAGACAATTTTGCTTGTGACAGTGTGGGGGTGGAGTGGGATGAGGGTTGAGGGTTGGGGTGCTAATGACACCTGGGGAGTAGGGGACAGCAACGCTGCTAAACATGTTAAAATGCATAGGCCAGCCCCTACAGCAGAGAATGATCTATTCCAAAATGCCTTACAGCCGTGGCAGAAGTCTCCTTTCCTCTGTATTCCCCGACCTGGGGATCCCATCCTCTCCTTGGTCAATGCCTTTTTCTTTCCACTTTCCCCCATTCCATGGTTCTAGTGAGTGTGCATATTGGAACGGAAGAAGATTAATTCCTTTATTTTTGTCTCTCCACTTTTCCGTTCCTTTGCTGCCTTGGGGAGTCACCCTATACCTGATTTCTGCCAGTTTCCTGACAAAATTGAGGTTTCTCTATTTATATCCCTAAAAGTGAAGCTTTTCAAATATGTAAGAACTGAGGTTCACTGGCACAATATGGCATACTCAAGACAGGACTGAGGTCCAAGAGAGAGTTGTGAAAGAAAAAGAGGACACAAAGTCTGGATACTTGACTGTGTTTAGAAAACATCAAGGCACCCAGTGGAACATGGAAAAAAGGAGCTGCCAGTCAGTTTTGTTTATGTAGAACAAGCCAATTGTTTCCCCCATGTGAGTGGCTGGTTTTGTTTTATCTTTATGTAGCCACTATTCCTCCTTTTCCCCCACAGACCAACTAGAAGTCATTCTTTTTGTGATCTTTGTTTTTTTTTTCTTCCAATGAACTCTTATTTTGCTGCATAGTATCAAAATATTTTCTTCAAAGACAATTTCCTTTAAAAATAAACTGTTATCAGAGAGAAGCTATGTTCACAGCTGGTAAAGGCATGATTAAATAATCACCGTATGGGGAATTGAAAAGCAATTTCATAATATAGTTTTAGACTCCAAAGAGAAAATCTAAGGGAACATTCCAGTTAGTTAAGAAAACTTTTAATCAAATGAAGTGTTGGAACTCTATTTGGTTTGTGTGTGTGTGTGTGTGTGTGTGTGTGTGTGTGTGTGTGTTTGGCAACTTTCTGTATGTGCATGTTTTACTTGGTGAGAGTTTGTAAGAGGTTATCTTATTACAGTAATGGACTTCCTGAGAGTTTGGTTAACCTTCTAATTACATACAAAATAGCCTTCCAAATAGCTACAATAAATGTTTTAGACATAAATTTGACATGAGTCTGTATCTTTATAGCTAGTCTCTACTATAACTCTTCTTTTTTTAATACCATTAATCTAAGAAGAAACAAGAATATCTAAAGCAGAAACTCCTATATTATTTATGTTCATAAAGTGACATAGACTCTTAGACTTTTCATGAGTAGTGACACTATGGAGAAGGAAACCCTACTTTTGAATAGAAAAAAAACTGGAGCTCTGCCAAAGACCAGCATGTAATTCCAGGAATCATCAAATCTCTCTGGGACTTAGTTTATCTCATCTATAGACTGGGTGCAACATGATCACCCTTCAGGTTTGTGCTACAACTACAGCTTACCAATGCAAAAGCCTCACCACAGTACATGCCAGGTTGGTAAACAATAGGTAATTCAATAAACAATAGCTGTGATCAGTACTAAGATTGTATAGGCAATTCAGACAACACTAGCTTTTTATGTAAAAGTTTCCTCCTTGAAACTAATAAAATATCAGAGTTACCAAAGATATTTGTAAAATACCTATCAGACTGTCTAAGGCCCCAGAGCAAAATATTCTAAGTTGGACAATAATTTTATGCCTATGTTTTGGGTCCAGTATGCATTGATTTTAGATGAGAATTCTTTGATTTTTTTTTTTTTTTGCACTGTTGAGTATGGAAATCCTGTACTAATACCAGACATTAAAACAATTTACACAGCTGTAATTGTGAGACAATGTAAATTCCATTAGAAAATTGTGTTTGAATGATTATAAATGTTGTTCTATTATCAGCCTAAGATTGTTAAATCATAAACTTAACTATGAAATTTAACACTATTTAAATGTATTTAAAACAACATAAAATGTACCTTTTGAGCTTTTCAAATTTATGTATTTATTATTATTATCATTAATATTTTAGTGGCAGGGTCTCATTCTGTTGCTCACGCTAGAGTACAATGCTATGATCATAGCTCATTGCAGTCTTGAGCTCCTCGGTTTAAACCATACTCCTGCCTCAGCCTCTGGAGTAGCTAGGACTACGGGCATGTGCTGCCATACTCGACTAATTAAAAAAATTTTTTTGTAGAGATGGGATCTTGCTAAGTTGCTCAGGCTGTTCTCAAACTCCTAGTTTCAAGAGATCCTCCTACATTGCCCAAAGTGCTGGGATTACAGATGTGAACCACTACATAGGGCCTCAAGTTGATTTAATTGTGTAAGATGAAAAATAATTGAAGCACTCTGTTTCATAAAGCTATATTGAATCTTGAAAAAAATGACTTAGAAACATTTTTCCAAGTTTTGCGAAATGACTTTTCATTGTTCACATGTAGCTCAGAATATTTTAATATTTGTGTATACAGTAAAATAGTCAAAATTATACATTCTAAAAACATATTTTGAACTTCTATACCAGAATTAACATGCTTTAGAACTGTGTTTGAGTGACTCATTCAGTAAGCCATTAAATCAATTGACATAATACAGTATTTGAAATGCCTTCCCAGAGCATATTTATCTGTATTTTATTTCCTGTGAAAATTTGAAATTTAAGTACTTGTCATTTTGAAATAAGTATATGTCATTTTTGTATTTATCTTAAAAAATTGTACTTAACATTTTGTAAAGACTTCCATTAGTATTAACCCAATACAGCAAAATAATCAGCGAATGGAATTTTAATTAAACTCATTTTTTTTTTTTACCTTTTATAGGAGTGCTATATCACACCTGCTTATAAGCTTTAGGTTGGAGGTACTTCAATGAAAAAAATAACCTTGTATCCGCACACAATCTTATATGCACATAGGATTTTAAAACATGAGATGAGTTCCATTATTCAGCAAATGGCATTCTCTGATTCTAAAAAATGGAAATAAAATTAGAATCAGTGACATGCAGATAAAGGGAATCAACCAAGTCTTCAAACTTATGGCTTTGTATTTTTGTCTTATGAACTTTGAATTGAACTTCTGCACAGGATCTGATCTGGATGAAATGTCATATCTGAGACTGATCCTTATCTCCTAAACGTTTCCTTTGTTTCTTTGATTCTTTGGGCTTTACCCTCTTATTTTATTGTGAGTGGCCCAGAGCTTTGATCTTGCAATAAGCTCTGGCTCGCAACACAAACCTTTGCTTTGCTATGACACACAGAAGGACATGGGTATACTCAGAAAATCTAAATAGACAAGAGGTTACTTCTTCTGTGGTCAGGGCTAAAGGCAAATGGGGTAACTTCAGAATTTATTGTCTCCCATTACATTATGGGAAACTAAAAATTCACACGGGTATTTTAACATTAAGAAAGCACACCTGTGAGAACAAGTTTGATGTACAGTATCTATCTGTTTCTCATTTCATTTACAATAGTTTCTTGAGTTTTAAGAATTAAAACTTCCCCTTTTGTATTGTTGCAGACATAAAATATTTAGAACCATCTTTCAGATTTCAAATTCCTTTCTGGTAAAAAAAATTATATTAAGATAATTTTGAAGTTGTACAGTAAATAAAAATTGATTAATATGCTGAGCACAAAATATATCACACAAAGGTGCTCTTTTAGCTGAAATATCAATTAGAAATATACAATATGTAATAAAATAAGAGTTTTAGGTGTTTTGTTTGCAATTAATATTTCATATGTTCTATTTTAAATTTTTCTTACATTAAGAAAAAAGATGCATACAATTTTCTGAACCACATAGTTCATTGTATCTACAGTATCAGACAATGTGTTAAATAATCATCTACCAGAGGAACGGATTTAAGCCAGCAGATACCCTGTACTTGTTAGATGTGTACAATGTAGCTCTAAAATTACGAGTGTCATAAATAGAGTGTGTTGATGCTCAGACAACTCTAAAGATGCTTGAGAACTTCAAAGGGTTTCTTTCTTCAGTAAGGTCTACTAATAAGTTAATTATAAACATACAAGTAATGGTTTTTAAAGTAATTTTCTTATTGTGTATGTCTTCGTTTAAGAAGAAAATGTTGAGAAGCAAGCTGGGACCAGCCATATGACCATATTAGTGGCGAGTTTATCATCTTGAAACGGACACCAACACTTTTATGTCCCTCAAACTAAAAGCAGCTAAGAAATTGAATTCATATGCTTAATAAATGAGTAATTAGAATGGGAAAATTTTATTCGCCAGCGTCAGACATTTCCCTCTTTCTACTACCAGTTTTCATTAAATTTGAGAAAGTACAGCTGAAAGACTCAGTTCAGATATACACTGGGAAACAACGCAAAACTGCTTTTCATTTTGAGTATTAGAGACTTTTGTTGTCTTTATTTATAGTTTTACATACGTACTCATTTTTTTTTTTAAACTGGAACTCATCTGCTAGCTACTAAACAATCACTGAACTTTGTCCAGTGGGTTCATAACCTGAATTCAAGTTGTAGGTAATGTTTGTAATTCTAAAAATGCCAACATTTGTCATTGTGAATTATGTTTCCTTTAGGAAATTCCTTTACTAAAGAGAGGCAGTCATTTTTGACACTAATCAGATGCCTCTGTGCTGACCCTCTTGCTGAATGAGGCCAGGCTTTCTAGGTTATTAGTATTTAAAAAGAAATAACCACTCAGTGTAGCATTTCAGTAAATAATGACCTACAAGACCTATTAGGCATATTCCACAATTTTTCCCACCCGCAGCAATGATTAACTTAGAAAACATTACAAAGCTTTTCTGGTGTCAGCTGAGCAGGGACTTGTGGTTCTTCATTCACATTTTTCACTTAATCCCATGGCTTTGAATTCTTTCCCTTGTAAGTTCCTATATATAAAGATTAGAAACTGCTTCTGGCTATGTGGAATTACATGCTTTTAGATGAAATTCAATCCATTGTAAAAAATTCCGTTCAGAGCAACACTATTTATTCCTTGTTGAATTTGGATGACACAGAGAAGAGCTGGGAACAGAAATTTTGTACCTAATTTTAATAAGCTGTAGCAATAATTTTGAGAAAGACTAGAAAAATTAAACACTGGTGAGTTTATTTAAGCCTTTTAAGGAAAAAAAAAAAAAGGAAATACCAGAAGATAATTAAAAGTGCAGAGCTAACTTTTCCTCTGGAATGTCTTTGGATTGCCTTCTTTTTATATAGATTATGTCATAGTGGAGGTTGGAGATTGAAAAAGAATTTTTGGTATTTAAGGAAGTGATGGGTTTTTGTGATTCTTAATACGCATCTTTGCGTAAAACAGGTTGAAATAACTATTTAACAGCGAAGAAAGAAAAATGTTTGGATCTCATGAGCTGTTGGAAATTTTCTTATTGCCTCTTTTCCAAATATAATAGGTTAAAACGTGGAGAATTTCTGAAAAGTGATTACTTTTTCCCAAATGATTGATCTGACCACATATAGACCAGAGAGGGACTCCTCTCTGAGTTTTGAGATGGGACTCTCGATATTTGGCTGCAGAATCCTAAAGAGACAAAAACAATGGGGCTTGGGATGGGGAGGTGGGGTGTCTGTAAGTCAGTTATGGAGGAAAATGCTGAACAAATATTTTGCTGGTTCATATAGCAGGATTAACATTTTTGTTCCTCATGGAGCACAGGCATAAATCCTTAGAGAATCTCAGCAAAATCTGTTGAAGGGTCACTTGAACTTAAAGGTAACAAATTCTTGGGGTCTTTGAGTTATATATTTTTACATACTTGTGCCGTTTCCAACTAACAGAAAGGGCCAAATACCCACAAAGACCTCCTTTATTGTTCTCTGCGCCCTCCTCTGCCTTTTCCATCTTATTTTCCCCCCAGATGTGTTTAGCAGATTCGTGTTTTGGTTTGTGCAAATGAGCCACATCTCAAAGTCTTCATGACCCCCCGACTTCTGAGTCTACTCTTAATGGATAACCCTTACTTCCTCACTTCCCAATCTGCCCCCTTAAAACATTTGCTGCTCCACTGTGTTTAACATTAGCAGTGGACGGTTCTCAGGATTCATTCAAAGATGGGAAATGAGTTGTTGTTGTTTTTTTTTTAATTGACTTGGCTGGAGGGTGCTCATATAGAAAGGATGCCGGGAACAGCAAATGAGCAGACATCCTAGGGAAGTGAGGTAATGGCACTGGGCAGAGGGTGGTTCCGGGAGGTCCCACTCGGAGTGGGCTTCAGTGTTACACAGACTGACTCTCCCAGTCCTTGGCTGAGTGCCTGATAAGAGAAAGGGCTTTGTAAATATGTAACCCTTTTCCGTATATGCCCCTCTCATCCCCACTAAGTATTATTGACTGACTCTGGTCTTGAAAGACCTTTTTTTTTGTTTTTTTTTGAGGGAACTAATTTGATTTTTTTTTTTTTCAAGAGTATGCCTTCATTGAGCTGAGACCCAAGCGTCTCTGACAAACTCTGTTGAGGAAACTGGAAATGATCAACTAAAGAAAATAGATTGCTGAGTCTCATATGTACGAAACTGATAATACCTGATTGGAAAAAAAAAAAAACAAAACAACTCAACGTAGGAAAAGTGAGTGTCACCAGAAAGAACGCAGAATGGTGAGCCCTGAGAAGGCAGGTCTGTGACTGTTCCGTGCACCACCACTTCTCTAGGGTGGTGGGTGCTCGGGCGTGCTTACTGAATGATTCTCTTGCAAGATATCGTTGCCAAGTCTTCAACTTGTTCCTTTCCAATGTCATTTGTATTGAGCCTGAAATTTGCTTTGAAATCACAGGAAGAAAGACTCTATATAAACTAAATGGCCATTGTTTTCACTAATATTGTTATGTCACACCCAACCCCTAATCCCTCAGAGACAACAATTGAACCAAAGCAATATCAGTCACATGATGCCTGAGGTCAAGTGAGTTCACCTCCCTGCCTGGAGCCCAGCATGATGTAAACCACTAAAATAAAGGCAAAGACATCTAATATTTATTTGGAGGTATACACTTAATAAAAACACTACTGAGGTGAGGAGGCTCAGAGAGAACATTGCTTGATTTCCTACATAGGAGGAAGTTACACTCAGACACAGACCCGGTCTCCTGCAAATTTTTTTTTTTTATTTTTTTGAATGAAGTTAAGAGAAAAAGAATTTCGGGCTTCCAGTTTGCTGTGGAGAGCGAGGGTCTGGCCTCACGTGCACAAGATGATTTCTTTTCTCTCTCCTTCCTTCCTTCCTTCCTTCCTTCCTTCCTTCCTTCCTTCCTTCCTTCCTTCCTTCCTTCCTTTCTTTTTCTTTCTTTCTTTCTTTCTTTCCTTCCTTCCTTCCTTCCTTCCTTTTTTCTCTTTCTTTCTCTTTCTTTCTTTCTTTCTTTCTTTTTCTTTCTTTTTTTTTCTTCTTTCTTTCCGTCTATCTTTCTTTCTTCCTTCTTCTTTTTTCAAATAAAGTAAGTACATTTAATGGAAATACATTTAATAGAAGGTAAGTGTAGATTTGGAAACTTAAAATTCTTGCTAACTCTTTACCACACCTGGGTTAGTAGCATCTGAACTGCCATTACAGCCTTCTAACTAGCATTCCACATACTTTCTCATGCCTTCCATTTATACCCAACTCCATTTATTCTCCACAGCATTCAAAATAGTGTTTTTAAAATAAAAATATTTTATTTATTTATTTATTTATATTATACTTTAAGTTCTGGGGTACATGTGCAGAACGTGCAGGTTTGTTACATAGGTATATACGTGCCATGGTGGCTTGCTGCACCCATCAACCCGTCATATCTATTAGGTATTTCTCCTAATGCTATCCCTCCCCTAGTCCCCCACCCCACAACAGGCCCCAGTGTGTGATATTCCCCACCCTGTGTCCATGTGTTTCATTGTTCAATTCCCACTTACGAGTGAGAGCATGCGGTGTTTGGTTTTCTGTTCCTGTACTAGTTTGCTGAGAATGATGGTTTCCAGCTTCATCTATGTCCCTGCAAAGGACATGAACTCATCCTTTTTTATGGCTGCATAGTATTCTATGATGTATATATGCCACATTTTCTTTATCCAGTCTGTCATTAATGGGCATTTGGGTTGCTTCCAAGTCTTTGCTATTGTGAACAGTGCCACAATAAACATATGTGTGCATGTGTCTTTATAGTAGAATGATTTATAATCCTTTGGGTAATGGGGTTGCTGGGTCAAATGGTATTTCTAGTTCTAGATCCTTGAGGAATCATCACACTGTCTTCCACAATGGTTGAACTAATTTACACTCCCACCAACAGCATAAAAGCATTCCTATTTCTCCATATTCTCTCCAGCATCTGTTGTTTCCTGACTTTTTAATGATCTCCATTCTAACTGGCGTGAGATGGTATCTCATTGTGGTTTTGATTTGCATTTCTCTAATGACCAGTGATGATGAGCTTTTTTTCATATGTTTGTTGGCTTCATTAATGTCTTCTTTTGAGAAATGTCTGTTCATATCCTTCATCCACTTTTTTTATGGGGTTGTTTGGTTTCTTCTGTGTAAATTTGTTTAAATTCTTTGTAGATTCTGGATATTAGCTCTTTGTCAAATGGATAGATTGCAAAATTTTTCTCCCATTCTGTAGGGTGCCTCTTCACTCTGATGATAGTTTCTTTTGCTGTGCAGAAGATCTTTAGTTTAATTAGATCTCAATTGTCAATTTTGGCATTTGTTGCCATTGCTTTTGATGTTGTAGTCTTGAAGTCTTTGCCCATGCCTATGTCCTGAATGGTGTTGCCTAGGTTTTCTTCTAGGGTTTTTATGGTTTTAGGTCTTACGTTTAAGTCTTTAATCCATCTTGAGTTAATTTTTGTATAAGATGTAAGGAAGGGGTCCAGTTTCAGTTTTCTGCATATGGCTAGCCAGTTTTCCCAACACCATTTATTAAATAGGAAATCTTTTCCCCATTGCTTGTTTTTGTCAGGTTTGTAAAAGATCAGATGGTGGTAAACGTTTGATGTTATTTCTGAGGCCTCTGTTCTGTTCCCTTGGTCTATATAACTGTTTTGGTGCCAGTGCCATGCTGTTTTGCTTACTGTAGCCTTGTAGTATAGTTTGAAGTCAGGTAGCTTGATGCCTCCGGCTTTGTTCTTTTTGATTATGATTGTCTTGGCTATGCAGGCTCTTTTTAAATTCCATATGAATTTTAAAGTAGTTTTTTCTAATTCTGTGAAGAAAGTCAATGGTAGCTTGATGGGGATAGCATTGTACCTATAAATTACTTTGGGCAGTATGGCCATTTTCATGATATTGATCATTCCTATCCATGAGCATAGAATATTTTTCCATTTGTTTGTGTCCTCTTTTATTTCATTGAGCAGTAGTTTATAGTCCTCCTTGAAGAGGTACCTCACATCCCTTGTAAGTTGAATTCCTAGGTATTTTATTTCTTTGTAGTTCTCCTATCTGTCTCATCAGAAATGTTGAATCCCAGACATAGCACCAGCTTCTAGGTGAGTTTATACTGAATTTTGATAATCTTGGGGCAAGTGAGAGACCATAAATTTTGAGCCTCATAAATGTAGACTAGCATCAATGAAACCTCTATGTGCTTGTATTTCAGACTTTACAGGGAGAAAAAGAAGTGTTCTCATATGTCCCTACATATTGATGAGAAGTGTATTTCTCACTGTTACATGCCACTAGATCTTCATGTTTTTCACTCATACGTAGGACAGGTATTTATTTAGCATTGATTATGGGTCAGTCAATGGCCAGACAGACATGATTCCTACCTTCCTGGAGTTCCTATGTAAGCATTGAAACAGTTATCAATCAGCAAATAAGAACACTTGAAATTCTATCTTCAGGAGCTAAAAAACAATAATAGCAACAAGAAGGAAGAGGAAAAATTTAAAAAAAGGAGAAAGATAAAAGATTTCAAGAAAATAAAACATAACATATAAACCAAGAAGAAACCAAAAAGAAACCGGGGACTGTGACCATCAGCAACAGAAGGTCAGTCCAGGTCCTCAAATTCAAAGTGCCATCTTCAGACATCCTATCACACAGGTTTTCTTTAATGGACAGTGTACAGGGGGAAGATCAGGAGAGCTAAAGCTTGAGGCAGGCTGAAGATGTTTGCTATTCTTCGGGGAGTTTCCTCTCAACACAGACACCAGCCAAGGTGACTGAAAATTGCAGTAGCAACAGATAAAGCCCAGAAAGGAACTCCTCCACGTTTTGCTAGGGGAGGTTGAGACCATGTTCTCAGTGCCCCTTCCCTTGATGAGATTGCTATCCTGGTGAGAGCAAGGCTGCTGAGCCTACCTACATAGTAACCAGGGCCAGTGAAAGACTTCCTGCTTTCCATGCTTTTCCACTCCATGCCTAGCAGAAGAGAGGGCAGAGGCCACTCATGATGAAAGAAGGTCGTTTCCTGCTCATGCCTTGTTCTTCCAAATACTTGTCCCTTTGAGAAAGGACCACACTCATATCTACAGCAGTACTTGGGACATAGCTAGCAATGAGAAAAAGTATGTGGCATAAATTAATAAAAGTATTGTCCAAGTAGTAAATCAAATGTCTTCCAGGGCAGGCAGAAAATGCAGGCAAGTAGAGTGGCTGGTGTGGTGAGTGGTGTACAAGTTGGGGGCTAAGGAGCAGTGTGGGCCCCCCTTCAAGGGGCAGCAGCAGCTTAGTTCCAAGGGAGTATCACCAGGAGGAGAACATTGGCCCAGTATTGCTCAATCTTCTTATTTTGCAATAGGAGCCAGAAATCAAGACTTTTGTGTGAAATCTCATTACTAAAAAATGTCATTTAAAAATTTTATGTTGCTATTGCTATTTTTAAAACACTGTGAGGACCAGACAAACATATCTGTGGTCCAGATGTGGCCCCAGTCTTCTAGTTTACAGCTCTAGCATAGCTGAAAACAACAGAGTCTGTATTGGGGGAAACACCTCGACAAAGAAAATAATTGTGGGAAAGTTATTTTCAGTTCATATTCATGAATTCTTTTGGTTTATATCACTTTATGACTAGGCTAGATGTTGAGAGATGCGAGGCAACATCATGAGGTTCTCTGTACAGAGGCTCTCTCTTGGACTTCTGTAGCCTTGTCTGAGCAGGTACATGAGTCCTTTCATTAGCTCCAGAATGCTAGAAATCTCCTTAGGGTGACTGTTTGTGTTTAATTCATCTGAATGAATGAAGCAAGTGTAAAACACTTTTATGTGGGTCTTTCTATCCAGTGATCAATGTGGGGACTAACTGGGCCATGCTCTGAGAATGATCATAACAGGCAGCAGTCCCTGACTTCCGGATTTGGCTTGCTCACATTGGGCATAAGTATGTTTAATTATAAGTCGTGGAGGGATGAAGAACCGAGGTCTAATATCACTCTGGGAAATAAGAAAAAAATGGATCTTGCATCCCAGCCAGTATAGAGCAAATTTTCAGGGTGTGACCTGCAGAGAACATCTGTGATCTTCTTTATTTCAGCAGTTCCAGGAGGAGGCTATGGCTCTGGCGGCCACCACCAGTTGAGCTGGTCAGCAGGAAGCTTGGCGTGCCAGAAAAACAAGGGAGGGAACAAGAAAGGCATTTTTTCCAACTTATCCAGATGCCTCGGAGCCTAGAGTTGATTGGCTGAAGAGAACTGATTTGAATGAGTCTATCTTTACTGGTCTGTATTAGATACAGTAGGCTACATGATGCTATAACAAACAAACCCCCAAATCTTAGTGGCTTAACATGGTAAAAGTTTATTCTTCTGCTTACTCAAAGTCCATTGCGTGCTCGAAGGGTAACTTCTGTGGGACTCTCCTTCAATCCCATAGATTCTGGGGTCCAGCTCCTTGCCTCAAGGGCCTCGGCTCTTCCCTGGGCTTTCTCTGCAGTCCCTCTGGTGTGATAAACAAAGAGGGAGGATTAATTGGCATGTTTTGGAGCCAGGCCTACGAGTAGCATTCTTTGCTTCTGCCACATTTTGTTGTCCAGAATTTAGTCACATGGGAAGCTGTTTACCCTTGAGAAGGAAACAATTTGTGTGAACATATAGCCATCCTGATATACCACCTGTTGACTGTCTGAGCACAGAAGGGAGAATTATGTCAACATATTCCTCTCCCCCTCCCTTCCTTTCTCCCTCTCTCTCCCTTAATTTTAATTTTACATTTAATTTTAAGTATTTTCTTCTCCCTTAATTTTTTTTCTGTTATGCTGATTACGACTGGTCAACCACAAAAGCAGCGAGCCCGACTGATAATAAGCTGGTAGCCTGGCTTTTCCTTGGTCTTCAAATATCAGGGAAGAAGCATGAAGGTCTTATGCATCTTAGAGCACAAGAGCAAATTTTCTCACTTCTAGTGACGGAGCTGTTATCAAAGAACTCCCATCCTTCTCCTTAGTAAGTCTAAACTCCTAAGAGCACATAGACTGATAAAAGATGTATGCAAACCAGTCCAATTAAATATCCACATAGCTTCCCTTACTTGATTTCTTCCATTTCCATGACTGAAACAAATAATTTAATTTGCTAATTCTTTGCACTTTCAAAGTGGCTTCAATCAGAGGATCTAATGGTAGTTTACAAATAGTTAAGTCATTACAGTCATTCTAATGAGTTTTTGAAGTAGCTGAGCCAAACATTAAATTTCTTTAGCTTATAGGGGAGTCACTGAATCACAGAACAGTTGAGAACTTTGTTCACATTCACTGTCACAAATAATTATTATTGCCAGAAGTTCCCAGGACTTTTAATCATAATTTCACAATCTTATCAGCTGTAAGCTAATAGTTGATGAGACCAAATCAAAATTTGCATTTAACCCTCTTACATTACTCCTGCAAAAATTAAAGTATATTTATGTTTCATTTATTTTAAAATATGGATTTTTGAATCACTGCCACTAAAATGAAAGGTCCTCTGTTCTAATTCAGAAATGATAGGAACATATATTTAAAGAGATTACTCTATCCAAGACAAGGTTTGAAAGCCACTAGGTTATGTTAGATGTCCAAGAAAGTGGGACCTCCCAGTTTGTGAATCTGGCTTCATGGGGAGTGTGTGTTCCTATGAAACAAGCCTAAACAATATGCCTGACTTATGAATGCAGTTAACAGAGTATCAGTGCGAGGTGGTGTTCTTAACACAAACAGCTTATATGGGCAGGCAATGATATACTAGCCA
Organism: Macaca fascicularis; assembly: GCF_037993035.2. Classification (NCBI taxonomy): domain Eukaryota; kingdom Metazoa; phylum Chordata; class Mammalia; order Primates; family Cercopithecidae; genus Macaca; species Macaca fascicularis. The sequence continues at coordinate 121,717,437 of NC_088381.1, read as the reverse complement.
AGTAGGTGAAAAATGACTATTTAATGCACCCTATATAGAATTGTGATGTAATAAAGATAGACTGTCAGGTGGACTTAAAGTGACATTTTGTGGGAGGGTTTATTGGCCAGATGCAGTGAATCTGAGATCAATTAATTTTGCTTTGAAGTTTGTTCTTGATCCAGATCTTCAATAAGAAGGTAGTTTCCAAGTCACTGGTCTGTGAACACTGCTTGTGATTAATTACCCTTTTATAATCTTAGGAATTCTGTTCTTTGCTATATTTTGAATAACTCAGACTCCATGGGGAGTTGTATTTTGGCTGGTATATTTGGAACTGCTAATAAACACCTACTTCTTGTTTTTCTTACTACTGTGTATAGCAAATTGTAAAATTCCTTGTATTGCCATCTCTGTTTCTTGTGTGTTTAACCAGCTCTGATTTATGTTGTGGGATAATCTGCATCAAAGAGTCTTTGCCAAAAAATTTCTCACAGCTTCAAAATGTAAGATACTGTATCTTACTATTGCAGCATAAACTTGAATAATGATAGAGAAAATATTCCATTTCATCAGCACAGAAAAATTAGAATTTTAGTATCTCGAGCCACAAATAACTCTTGGAAAGAAGTTTAGTATATTTTTATTTTTTTACATATGTTTCTAAGATCATTAATTTTATTCTTTTAGGGAGACTTGTGATGGAATAGAGATGTTTCTATTTTCCTTTTGGTGTAAATTTTCTTGCTTAAGTCTAAACAGTATATTAAACCAGTAATAAGTATTGGTTACTCATCAAAAAATTTTAATTTGAAAAACACTCTGGTTGTGTTTGTTGCTTACTTTAGGCTGTCTGGAACTGAGACCTCCAGTTTCTGTTGTGTAGGCTGCAAGCTCATGTCTAAGTCTGGGAAGCTGCTAGCTTAGAATAGCTCAGGGATTCCCATGGAGGAAGAGGCCCCTGGAAAAAACTAGTTCTGGGTCTCACACTAGCCCTGAAAGGAGGGAACTATCCTTTGCCTTCCAAGCCCAGAGTGCTACTGAGTGAATGATCAACAAATATTCATTCTCCTTCACTTATAGAGAAGTATAGAAGGTTAATGACTTACTGGTGCCCTGGAATCTCTACTCTTTTCCTACTCTCCCACCAGAGCTCCAGCTTATGTTCCTAGCAGGAACCAGACCCAAACAGGAATGGAAGGGTTGAAAGTGATATAAGATGTGGCATAGACACAGTCTATGAAGTTGGCACTGCACTGGCTGTGGAGGAGTACTAGCCTTAGACCTAGGCAAATAGGTGCCTGTTCCAGGTGCCTGCTTTAGAGGATGCTGCTTGGACCCTCCTCTGCTTGTACCCCTGTATTAAGTCAGGGTTCCCTAGAGACACAGAATCAGATTATATATATAATACATATATATCATATATATAAAATCTGTGTGTATACATGTATATTTTATACACATAAACTATATTTTATATGCAATATAAATATAAAATGTATTATATAAAATATATTTATATAAAATATATTTTATATGTAATTATATATAGTATATATACAAAATCTGTGTCTACACACACATATATACATATATGCAGTGATATATATGACACACATATATAACATGTATGCGTGTGTCCACATGCACGCATGCACACACACAGACACACAGACACACACACACACACAGTTTGTTAGCCATTGTGGAGACTGAAAAGTTCCACGATTTTCTGTCTGCAAGTTGGAAACCTAGGAAAGCTGATGTATAATTCAGTCCAAGTCTGAAGGCCTGAGAACTGGGGGAGCTAATGGTGTAAATCCCAGGCTGAGGACCGCAGAAGATAAGATGAGATGTCCCAGGTAAGCAGACAGGAAAAAAAGGGCAAATTCCTCCTTCCTCTGCCTTTTGTCCTCTTCAGGCCCTCACGGATTGGATGATTCCCACCCATGCTGGGGAGGGGAAGCTACTGAGTCCACGCATTCAAATGCTGATCTCATCCAGAAACTCCCGTCCAGACACACCCAGAAAGACTGTTTAATCTGGGCACTCTGTGGCCTCTCAAGATAACACATAAAGTTAACCGTCACAGACTCTAACCCATGGGGCAAAAGGTGCTTGTGGCATTAAGAATCGTCTACCCAGAACTCATCCCCATTCCCTCCATAATGTGAGTCCTAGGACTACAGAATTCCTGTCCAAATGACCATAGTACTTCTTCCAGGGCTTGTGAAGGCCTCTTTCCTCATCCATCCCTCTGAGGGGTGGCTTAGGGGTGACTTGGGGTGGCTGTTTGGTGTGTGTGTGTGTTGGAAGGATGGGGCTTAGACATGAGGAATAGGGTGTCCACACACATGCACCTCAGGTTCTTACAATACAAGGTGGAGCCAGCGGTGGGAACACAGGGAGTAGACCAATGCTTGATGCCTTCATTCATTGTCTGACCTGGCTAGGAGATGCCAGGGGCCAACCTGCTGTGCACTAAGAGGTGATGGAGCTTAAAAGCCTAATGATACTCCCATGTTTTTCTCCTCTGCTCCTGCTTCATGTCTTCCACCATGTCTGAAGCTCCTAACTTAGCATTCTCATGTTTTCACCTACCACCTCTCTGCAGTTGACTTCCCAAGACATCCTTCTAACCTCTCCTCATCAAACTCCAGATTTCTCTGTGCAACTGCCTGTTTGTTTTCTCTTTGTGGAGGTTCCACCAGTGCCTCAAATGCAACATGGTTAACACTAGAATCAAAATCAAAATCTCCCACAGCCACCTCCTATTTTTGAGGTCCTTGCTTTGGTTAATCACACCAGCTTCCACAATTATCTAGGCAGCTGTATTCCGAAACTAGTTTTGACTCCTCTCTCTTATCCATTGCCCTCATTGAATTGATTCCAAATTAATTAATGATGTCTAAATGTGAAATAGGATGCAATTGTGCAAATCTCCTGTTTACTTTCCTTCTCATGATTGCTGCCTGTTGGATGTTCCATGGCTGCTCATTAGGAAGACTTTCCAACTCCCCACTTCCTCCTGCTTCCTCTCTACCTCCCCACGCAACCCAGCTAGACTCATCTTCTTACAGCGTAGAAGCACTCATATCACCCCCCTGCTCAAGGCCCTAAAAGCAGCCTCATTAGCTGATCTGATTAAGTAAAAACTCCTTAGCCCGTTGTGTAATTTTTCATGTTCCCATATGTCTTTATGACACAGATATTCTGTATCTCCCATGAAACCATTGTGATCCAGCAAGATTTATTTAAAATAATACCAAGAAACCTCTCAACTTTAGTGAATAATTTTTCTTTCTATTCTTTTAATGCTTTTTAAATTGTATAATATTTCAGGTAGATAAGGATTGGGAATAATATGATGAGCAGTGTGTATGCACCACTGAACTTTTTCAACCCCCAACATTATGTTGTAATTTTTTCAGATCTTTATTTTCTTTTGATTTTTATTTTAGGTTTGGGGGTACATGTGAAGGTTCGTTACATAAACACATACCACGAGGGTTTATTGTTACATTGTCCAGGTATTAAACTCAGTACCCAATAGTTTATCTTTTCCGCTTCTCTCCCTCCTCTCACCTTCCCCCATCAAGTAGTCCCCACTGTCTGTTGTTTTCTTCTTTGTGTTTGTAAGTTCTTATCATTTAATTCCCACTTATAAGTGAGAACATGCAGTATTTGATTTTCTGTTCCTGCATTAATTTGCTAAGGATGACAGCCTCTAGCTCCATCCATGTTCCTGCAAAAGACATGATCTCATTATTTTTTTGTGGCTGCATAATTTTTATGGTGTATATGTAGCACATTTTCTTTATCCAGTCTGTTATTGATGGGCATTTAGGTTGATTCTATGTCTTTGCTATTGTGAACAGTGTTGCGGTGATCATTGCGTGTGTGTGTCTTCGTGGTAGAATGCTTTATGTTATTTTGGGTATATCAGCAGTAATGGGATTGCTGGGTTGAATGATGGTTCTGCTTTTAGCTCCTTGAGGAACCGCCATACTGCTTTCCACAATGGTTGAACCAATTTATACTCCCACAGTGTATACAGGTTCCCTTTTCTCTGCAGCCTTACCAGCATCTGTTATTTTTTTACTTTTTAATAATAGCCATGCCAATTGGTGTGAGATGGTATCTCATTGTGGTTTTGATTTGCTTTTCTCTAATGATCAGTGATATTGAGCTTTTTTTCATGTGTTTGTTGGCTGCATGTATGTTTTCTTTTGAGAAGTGTCTGTTCATGTTCTTTGCCCACTTTTTAATGGGGTGGTTTTTCTCTTGTAAATTTGTTTAAGTTCCTTATAGATGCTGGATATTTCTCCCATTGCATAGTTTCTCCCATTCTGTAGCTTGTCTGTTTACTCCGTTGATAGTTTCTTTTACTATACAGAGCTCTAAAGTTGAATAACATTCCATTTGCCATTTTTTAAACTTTTGTTGCATTACTTTCGGTATCTTTGTCATGAAATCTTTGCGTATTCCTAGATTCAGGATTTTTATAGTTTTGGGTTTTACATTTAACTCTTTAATGCATCTTGAGTTGATTTTTGTATATGGTGAAAAGAAGGGGTCCAAGCTTCAGTCTTCTGAATATGGCTAGCCAGTAATCCCAGCACCATTTATTGAATGGTGTGTTTTCCCCATTGCTTGTTATTGCCAGCTTTGTCAAGTATTAGATGGTCATAGATGTGTGACCTTATTTCTGGGCTCTTTATTCTGTTCCATTGGTCTATGTGTCTGTTTTTCTACCAGTATGGTTTCGGTTACTGTAGCCTTTTAGTACAGTTTTGGTCACTCACTGTAGCCTTGTAGTATAGTTTGAAGTTAGGCAATGTGATTCCTCCAGCTTTGTTCTTTTTGCTTAGGATTGCCTTGACTATTCAGGCTCTTTTTTGGTTCTATACAAATATTAAAATAATTTTTTCTAGTTCTGGAAGAATCAGACCTTTCTTTTTTAAAATCCAAGAAATAAAACTTCACTTAGTAGACGCTGCTGGGTACCTCAGTTCCACTTTCCTCACTCCCCTTTTCTCTCCCAGAGACAATCAATATCTTGAATTCAGTATTTATCCCTAACATGCATAAGTTTATCCTGCATACTTGTGTATCCAAAACTATATTTCATTGCTTTTCAGGTTTATAAACTTAATATAAAAGTCATAATTGGCTGGGCATGGTGACTTACACCTGTAATCCCAGCACTTTGGGAGGCCGAGCTGGGCGGATCATTTGAGTTCAGGAGTTCAAGACCAGTGTGGTCAACATGGTGAAATCCTGTCTCTACTAAAAATACAAAAATTAGCCAGGTTTGGTAGCGCATGCCTGTAATCCCAGCTACTTGGGAGGCTGAGGCAGGAGAATGTCTTGAACCCGGGAGGCAGAGGTTGCAGTGATCCGAGATCATGCCACTGCACTCCAGTCTGGATGATAGAGCAAAACTCTGCCTCAAAAAAAAAAAAAAAAAAAAAAAAAAGTCATAAGTTAGCAATCGGTTTGCTCTACATATTGTTTTGCAGCTTTATCCATGTTTATTTCACTTAGCAACTTTAAGATATTTCACTACATGAATATTCCACAATTTATTTATTCATTTCCTTTTGACAGACATTTATGTTGTTTTCAATCCTTTGCTCTTACAGAGTTGCTATGAACATTGTCGTACTCACCTCCTCACACCCAAACCTGAAAGCTCCTATAGAATTCATACCTAAAAGTGAAATCCCAGGGTTATGGTTGTGACCATCTTCAGCTTTCATAGATTCTGCTGAAATTCTTTGCAAACTGTACCCATTTACATTCCTATTGGTAGGATAGGAGGGAGGGCTCCTATTTCTCCTTGCACTTGTGATCATCATATTTTAAATGTTTTGCCAGTATGATCAGTGTGAAATGGAATCTCACTGTTGCTTTAATTTGCATTTCTCTGATTTTCCATAGAGAAGATACATGAAGTACAAGCATGAAAGAGCCTCAAAAGATTCATACATTTGACTATCCCAAAATAAAGACTTTTATATAACAAAAGATGCAGTAACATTAAAAGAAACAGAGAGATAGATACACAATGCACGTAATACAAGGATAGTATTCAGAATGTGTAAAAGAACTACACATGTTTTAAATATCAACTTATATTTTAAGTTCCAGGGTATATGTGCAGGATGTGCAGGTTTGTTGCATAGGTAAACATGTGCCATGGTGTTTTGCTGCACAGATCAACCCATCACCTAGGAATTAAGCCCAGCATCCATTAGCTGTTCTTCCTGATGCTCTCCCTCCCTCACCGCTCCAGTAGGCCCTAGTGTGTGTTGGTCCCCCCTGCCATGTGTCCATGTGTTTTCATCAAATAACTGTAAAGTTTAAAACAAGACTAATAGAAAATACACAAATGTTATGAACAGACAATGCTCAAAAGAAGAAATCAAATATATACTTGGGGCTCAGTAAACATTTGCTGATTATTAAATGAATAGAAAGAATAGGTGAAGCAGATCTCAGATGTCAATGTCATTGTTAGGTGCCCCAGGACACAGACCCTGAGACAGAGATTTGTGTGTGAGAGGTTTACTGAGGAGTGGTTTTGTGGAGAATGAAAAAAAAGCAGGATTGGGCAGGGTGAGAATTGATCTAGGAGTTTTGGAGCTGTCATGGCCCTTCAGAAGGGTCTAGAATTGAAGCAAGTAACTGGGCCTTGCATCTATCAATTATGGATTATAGGTCTCTCTGAGGAGTGGAAGTAACCACTGATGGGGCAGATCCTTTTGGCAGAGAGGACCATCCAAAGAGAGACTCAGCTATGAGCCATCAGTAGCCTATGCTTCTGCCAGCTAGGGGAATTCAGAGGAGCTACATGGAGCATACCCCAGCATCCATCACATTGAATATTGAAATGTGGTGAATTCATCAAAGTGCTGTGATTAAGAACATGCATTGGAGCTAAGGGAACCCTGGGGTTTAATCCTTATCCAGCTAGGTAACTCTGGGCAAGTTAACTGTTCTTAGTCTCAGTCATGATATTCTTTTGACAAATATTCATTGAGTGCCTAACAGCAACTACCTTGGGATTGTGAAAGTTGAGTGAAAAAGAGTTTGGCACCATTCCTGGTACACGTTTAATGCATGGCAAACAGTAACTATTTATTATTATCATTAACAATTGTGGGTAAAAGCACATATTGCTTTTGCACTGTCAGTGTAATACAGCAAGAAACTTTCTTGGAATGTGCTTCTGTGGCTTTCTTAGATAAATGGAATACTCAGGAGGCTAGTGGGATTTAGAGTAGGATTATTCTCTAGTCTAAGCCGGCAAATGCCTTAGCTATTTAATAAAACATTTCCTGGATTCATATTTAAAACATAACTGACTTCCCACTCCTCAAGGCCAATTGTTATTTTTTTCTTCCTATTTTCATATGACTTAATTTCTAAAACAAACGGGTAATCTCAGCAAGAGAAACAATATAATTGCCCCATCTCTTCCTTGAGTCTCCCAGGTGACTGTAGTAAGTAGCTTTAGATATTAAAAAATTCTTTCTTTGTTAGAATCAGGTAGAATGAAACACATTTTAGAGCTGGAAAGAACCGTAGGCTTTAAAGATTATCCAGGGCAAGGGGTTTCGTGTTTTTAGGCAGCAGGAATCTACCTCCTCTCATTCTCTAACACTTTTTCCATTAATGAAATCTTACGCAGTAGTCCATTACTTGGAGCAAGAAAACACAGATGGACTCTGGCTGAAGTGAGGAGGAGACTGGAATTCACCTTGTCTGTCTGCTTCGTGCAGTCCACCTTTTTATATGGCTGTTCCTAACATACTTACTGGACTATAGTCACAAAAGGAAAAAAAAAAAGAGAGAGAGAAAATCACTGGTGGTGTAGTGTAACCCATTTATTGTAAGGATGAAGAAATGCCTGGTTGCCTCCTACCTCTCTGGCTGCTCTTCTCAATCTCCTTTGCTGGATTCTCCTCTTTTTCTACCTTCTGGGCTCCTTAAGACTCTGTCCTTGGACCTCTCCTCTTTCCACACTCACATTATTTGACGATTCTTTCTAATCTCATAGCTTTTGATTCCATCTGTGCACTCTTGATTCACAAACTTATACCTCCAGGCCAGATCTCCCTTTGGAACTCCAGTCATATTTCCAACTGCCTAATTGACACATTTCTTGGAAATCTAAGAGATTGCTCAGAATTCGCGCACATCAAATGAGACACCGGGACTTCTCCTGCAAAGTCTATTCTATCATATTTAATGGCAACTCTTTCCTTCCAGTTGCTAGGACCAAAATATCTGAGTCATCCTTGACTATTCTTTTTTTTTTTCTTATGGCCTGCATCAGATCCACCAAGAAATCCTGTGTGTTCTCCCATCCAAATATATTTTGAATCAAACCACTTCTCTCTCATCATTATTAAACTGTCTTATACCATCATCATTTCTTATCGGAATTATTCCAGTAGTGTGTCCTCTTAATCAGGATGATAGTTTTGAAGGCTCAAAGGGAGAAGGGCATTAGCAATTGCATTGAAACACATTGCCCAAAATTATTCTGGGCAAACAGGAGGTATGGTCACTGTTAACTAATCTTCCTGTCCCCTTGAAGTTGAATCCTAATATATTAGCCAGAGTGCCCCTGTTCAAATCTAGCTTTAGATTATATCACATGGTTGTAATCTCTTGAATGGCCCTTTGTTTCACCCAAAGTAAAAGCCAAAATCCTCACAAGGTTCGGTGCCATCTGCTCTTTCATTGCCCAGCAACCATATTTTCTATAATGTTACTTGCCTCTTCTCTTTCTCCAGCAGCATTTTTGCTGTTCTTCAATCATGCCAAGCATTCTTTCACCTCAGGACCTTTGCACTGGCTGTCTCTCTGTCTGAAATGTCCTTCCCCTAGACATCCTTATGGCTGCATCCTTCAATTCACCTATATCCTTCAATTGGCACTTAGTCATTGAGGCCTACCCTTGTCATGTTATGTTTATTTTAATAATGTCTTTCCACTCCCCATTTCTCTTTGTTTTAATTTTTTTCATAGTACTTGCCGTTCTCTAATATTTTATATAATTTACTTACTTATATTTATTTTCCGTCTTTTGCCAATAGAATGCAAATTCCACATGGGCAGGGAACTTTTTTTGCTTGACTTCTAGTGCACTTCCTGAGCCCAGAACAGAACCTGGCACACAGTGGTAACTCAAATGATATTTGATGATAACTGAGTGGAGAAGCCTTAAAGCCTTGGAAGGTTAAAGAGCTTCCCTCAAGTCACTTGGAAACCTGAAAGCCTGAATCTGGAGCCAGAGTCCCTGATTTTCCATCCTGGGGTTTTGGTTGGGTCTGTGTGACCACAATGTGTGATGAGATAGCAGACCAAATTACTGACTGTTCAGGTGAGTTCCACTATAACTAGGTACTTCACTTTGTTCAAATCTGAGTCCTGAAAATGGCATTGGAAATGGGTCACAAATATTCGTGTAGAATTACTTTTTGGTAGAAGTAATTAGTTTTGAGAGCAGTGATGTGAAAACAAAAGGAATCCTATTCAGAGGATGATCTGAGAAGGATTTCTGCTTTAATCCTATTGAGCTTGAGATTAAAATAGCACTTTTGTGGTGAGCTGCCTCAAAAAACCCAGTAATTCTAAGAAACTGCCTATCTTTGAGGAGGAGACTGGTAGGCTGGAGGCGGTGCTCTGGACTTGACTGGAAATCTGGAAATCTAGAATTCTAGATTTATTCTTGTTCTACTTTTATCCTTTTTTATTGCTTTGAAAATATGAACCTTGGCTTCTTGCAGATATTAGAGGGATGAGTAAATCACATCTGCAGTATTGATACATAAATTGCTGCTGGTAACCTGTAACTTCTTTCATTTCTTATGTCTGAAATGTTCTTCCAAACTCTTTCCCAAGTTCCTTCTAAACAAGAATCCAAAAAGTTGTTCTTTCTGATTGACTTAAGTTGCTTTTGACTCCATTTTCCTCTTTTAATAGTTGGCAGCATTTATGCATTACTTCCAAAATGTTATTAAACTATTTTCTTGAGTGTCTGCCTTGTGTCTACAATTAAATTTAAAATGTTCTTAAGATGGGGTGGGTGCTGTGTTTTTTTTTTTTTTTTTTTTTTAATCGTTGCTGTTATTTTTTTAGCTTTGTCTTCTGTTTTTCTCCTTTGTGCTTAAAGTAAGACTCATAAGGGCTGATGAAGAAACTGAGAAGGACTTGATTCTACTTTGGTTTTACCTTTACTACCTGTGTAATCCCTCGGAAATTCAGTTTCTTCATCTGCAAATGAGAACCCTACTACTGAAAAAAAAAGTGGGTGGGATAGACGTTTAAGTCAAGAATATATGTATTCATATCCTTTGGGTTGTCTCTCCTGCACCCTCATTTTTGGGGTAACTGTCCCCCCTCCACTGCCTAGCCCACTCCCATCTGCATGGTTACAATTGCTGGGCTCCTGCAAGCCATATTTAAGCAATGTGACCTGACCTCCCTGCCCCAAGTAATTGGACCAGGGCTGGGAAACTGACCAAGGAGGCCCCTTAAACACTTGGAATTAGTACCAAGACATTTCAGGTTCACCTGGCTGTTCTTTTAAACAGAGAAGGGGTAAATTCAGAAGGTGTTGGTTGGCGATGCTTTTTCTACCTTGCAGTTAAATCAGAGATAATGCAACTTGGCAGTGAGAGAGAATAAAAGACAAAAGAAAAAGAGGATGTTGAGGGCTCCCTAGACTAGCACATGGCAATTCCTTATTTTCAAGGCCCAGCTGCATCCCAGCTCTGAGGTCAGTGAGATACTCGCTGTCCACATAATCTATGATTACTATTAGCTTTAGTTAGCTTAAATTGATTTCTGTTACAGCCAAAAGCACCCCAATAAATACATTTCCTGTGCAAGTGATTTGTGAATCAGATGCAGCTTTTACTGCATACATTCTTATTGTGTTCCACATTCTTTTCTGTGCTGGAACCCTGGATGATAGTTGAAATGTGCCAAGGTTTTAAAGTGAATGAACACCTTAACCTCTACGCCTATCACCAGGACATACCAAGGAACATTTTGTTACCAATAGCCAACAAATATCATTTCCATTTTACTTCATCAACCTGATACAGCTGTTCTGCTGGCAAAAAAAGCAATTGGGCCTTTTGTGGTTGCAAGCTGAGATTGAATCAGCTAAGTAAGCGTGTACAGACTGTCAGAATGACTGTTTTGACAAAAAAGCCTCCTAGAGCAACGATTATCGAGGGAGGGAGCTAGTGCTGGGTGGGCTAGAGACGAGTGGAGGTGGATGATACTATTTCATCATTCAGCATTCAGAACCACTCCTGACCAGAGCTCCCAGGGATGCAGGGCTGTGCCTTATATTTAGCACTCTGACGTGGTCCATTTTGGTTTTGCTTGTGCCACCTCATAATGCGACCTCTAAGAGCTCTTAAGACCTCTAAGATAAAAATGAGACAGATGTGCTGCAGGGCTGAATGCAAAGATCTGCAAGTTGAACTCCTTTCCTTTAACTTCATATTGCACTTTTAAAGCCTTCAAAAGAGATTCTAACACAAAGGACCCATTCAAATGTTCTACCGTGGAGGGAAGTTGAGAACATGCATCTGCACACATGTTTGTTGTTTGTTTGTGATAGAAGGTCCAGTTAAGAACACCACTGGGCCTTTCTCCACACTTCCCATGTGTAATGTCAAGACATGAGGTTAATTGCAGGCACCCATATCGGAAATAATTTTGGAGTCAGAAAAATGGTGAGCAACCTTGCCCTCCAAGAAGAATGTGAAGGTCTTCCTGGCAAATGTCACAGATGGCATGGCACGTTGAGCAAAACCACGTTTCTCTGTCATCCCTTCTTTTACATTGCAACATAAGTGCCTGGCCTCTTAGCAGGGCTAGATCTGTCTCCCATCACTGGAAAATGCGAGGAGGGTCTTGAACACACTGGTAAGGTGGTTGTTTTTAGAATGTGGCAGAAATAAATACCATGGGAAAATGGGGCTAGGGAGCGGCCTGACCTAAGCCATCTCCTGCTAAGAGGCAGCCAGTCAGCAAAGAAACAGGAATGTTAGACAAAATCCTGGTCAGAGTTAAATGGAATTAACCAAATGAGACCAACCAGGGCTCCCTTAGCTGCAATTCCGCTGTAGGAGAGCCCCCGCATCGCTAAAAGAGTGCGCAGGGGCAACTTGCTTTCCCCCAGATTTACTTTCACCCTCCCCTACACTCATTGACTTAAATAGGCTTAAGATTTCCTGAAAAATACATTGCCATATAATTTTTCTCTCCCAGAGGTTCTCTGCCACAGCATGTTCTCTTTGAAATTTTTGATTATGAATTACCATTCTATAAGCGTTTAGTGACGTGCCAACTTGGAAACATCAAATAATATTTTATGGCATTGCAAATTATACACAATTATTATATTGCAAGTCAATGGCTTAAGAATGTTTTAAAGCTAAAAAAGAAATAATTATGCTTTTCGGTTGGTCTGTGTATAAAACAACTCACAGAGAGTGGCATAGTGTTAGCCATTCATTACAATATTTAATCCTGTGATAAGTGGTAATGCTCTCGTATTGATTTCTTTGTAAGTGATGAGTATTATAAAGCTAAAGGAATTAGCTTTATAATTCCTTTGGAATTAGATCAGGTGTGTATCACTGTGGGCAATTCAAATAACCTCTTAAAACATCAGTTTCCTTTTTGGTAAACTGGGAGTAAAACTCATCACACAGAGTTGTGATAAGAATTAAGTAAAATAATGAATATAACACAACTGGAATTACTAGGAGCCAAATGAATATGCCTTGCAGCCTTTCCCTACACCCACTTTTCCTACAGGTTACATTTGCAACCAGCACATACTACATTATTTTGGTGCCTTTTTCTTTTTACCCCCAAATTAATTTAGTTTAGAATTCATTTTCTTTTCACAGCAGGCGTTACAAAATAGGAACAACAAAACCAATGGAAAACAACCCCTTAGGAATAGATTGATTAATTACTGCTGATTATCCTTAGTGTTGAATGCAGTGCCTGGCATTTAATAGGTACTCAGTGTTTTTGATTGATTGGTTGGTTGTTCATCGAATGCCTTAATTTAAAATTTCCAGCTTTACTTTGAAAGGAGCAGTCTCTGTTGCCAAGCACGGAATTAAACCTTTCTTAGAAAAATATCTCCACATAAGAAAGGGTACCATGATTTATTTCAAAGAACAGAATTAGGAGCAGAAGCTGAGCATCCTAGGAAAGGTAATTTTATCTCAGTTTTAAGAGCTGTTTCATGTAATGCCAGCTACTTAGGAGTCTGAGGCATGAGAATCACTTGAACTCAGGAGGTGGAGGTTTCAGTGAGCGGACATCGCACCACTGCACTCCAGCCTGGGTGACAGAGAGAGATCTGTCTCAAAAACAAACAAACAAACAAACAAACAAATGAAGAACTTTTTAACAATTAAATTTACCCATTTGTGCAGTGGGTATTCTTGTGAGGTATAAGATGAAATAATCTTAAATGCACTCATTTCCCCTAAAATGTCTAGTACTTATATTTTGTCCTGTATTGATGTTTTTTTTTTTAAATTCACTGAAATCTTAAGAGGGTTTTATCTATATGTGTGAACCAAGTAATGTTTGTAAAGTCTAATTAGTCAACATATACTAATGTCTTAGAATGTCAAAGTAAGGATCCATTCTGGACAAGCATTGTGAAAAAAGGTCTGCCTTGTCTTGGGTGAATGTAAAGTATGGGGGATGCAATTATAAGATAAATGAATAGGGGCTGTGCTTGTGATTCAAGCCCTATTGAAGGGCCAAGAGATGAGCATTCAAAATTTTACTGCATACCAAATCAGGTAGCCAGGATCAGGGAAAAGGTTTTTTTGAAAAGTGTTCTGGGCACTCCAGTGTTGAGTGTTCTTCACCATCTCCTCTAGATAATTTACTCAAGGCCATGCTGGGTGACCAGCTGGGCATCTAAAATTGATGGCAAGTGAGGGCTAGTTTTATAGCATCCCGTGTTTGTCCACGAGATGGACTTTACAAAACCCAGCGGAGTCTCGTCCTAGAGATGTCCCTGTCTCCAAGACTAAGGAGTTGAATGTAGAGGAAGAGGAAGAAAGGGCTGTACTGAATTGGCTTTTCTATTCATCCTCATGATCTTGCATCTCTTTTAAAAGACTGGCTATTAACAGAAGCTATTTTAATACATCTAGTTCCGAGAGAGAAGGAAATTTGAAATCCTAGTGAATTCTGAGAGCTATATTTTCAGTAACTTGGACCTAGCTAGAACCATTCCAGAAGAGGTGGTAGAAGCTTTATTCTTGAAGAGCCCTTCTACGGAGGGATGATGTAGCAGATATGAAGGTGAGGTATACCAACTCCAAGTTTTTTAATAATTTGGTGACTCTGTGTGAATTTCTAAGATAAGATGCAATGAATTCTGGTTCTGGAGGTGAGAGTTCTAGATTAGGAAATTTTACCATGTGATTCTACTTTAGAACTTCTGCTTGCTATATCTGTTAGAATCTCAGTCCGGTTACTGGGTGAAATCTGTGCATTTTCTGTCATGCTACCTCAACAAAGGAGTCAATTAGAATGCTTACCCCTCAGTCTAATTTTTAACTGCTCAGAAGGAAGCTGCAGAAACAGCTTGGATTTAATCATGGAAAATGATGTGTTTACCTCAGAACATTTTAAGTTAATGAAAAACCTGGAAAATATCAATTTGGTCATAATGCAAAGTCCAGAAAGCAGTAAATAATTCTAGCACCTTTCTGTGCCCCTGAAACAAAACTAGCTTTGTTTTATTTTGTTATATTTTAAATCTATTTTCTGTTTTATATCTCAGTAGGATATATTTTCTGCTTTGAAAGGCGCATTAAATCACAGATCCTTAAAGCAAGGTTTGAAAAACACACAAACACCCATAAGTTCTGCTAATTCACACTGTGGTGAGTTGTCTGGGTGGATACATTCACATTCAAACAGAGAAACTTGGTCAGTGTGCTGAATCTCTACGTGACAAAAACATTTTTGTTTACCAGTGTCTACTTGAGGAAATGTATCCATATGAACACTGGTCTCTTAATCCATATTTACTTTATTGTCTTCATTTTAGGATTGGCAGATTAAACACTTCAGTTACATGCCTTGAAAGGTCTAGAAAGAATAGCTAATGCCAAAATTATTCATGCTTAGGGCACGTGGGCCAGGTAGAAGGATGAACTGTATAGGGATCTGCATGGTGCAGATGATGCTTCCTAGGGGTAGGCATTGGAGTGGAGGTGGAGGGAGTGCATGCATTTATTCCACCAAAATTTACTGAGTAACCGCTACGTGCCAAGCTCTGTGTTGGATACTACAGATATTACTGTCATCTGCCCCATGGACTTTACAATTTGTACATTGCTAGCAATTGTTAGGGATAGCTCACAAGAGCTATATGAAAGGAAATATGAAGTCAAATCTTAGTACTGATTAGATTGAGATGGATCCTGGCACAAGCCAAGGAGTATGGTCTAATCTATTATGTGTGGGTTCCCAGGAGTCAGGTTCCCAGGAGGCTCTACAGACCATTTGGTCATGAAGTCAATGGTAAATCCTCAGATTGGAGGATAAATCAAGAGCAGTTTTTATGTGCCGTATCATAAATACCTTAGCAGAAATTCAGTTAAACTAGAGAAATGAAAATAGTGAGTTTTATGTGACTAGGAGAATAAAATTTTTTTTTATCCCATTACTTACTTTGTAGAAAGAGAAAAAGAATGTATCCATTGGTTCAAACGTAGCTGGCATTATTGAGTGCTTACAATGTACCAAGAGCTGTACTGAGCATCTTATATACACACTCTCATTTAATCTCCAAAATCAGCCCTATAAGCTGCATACTATTATTATCTCAGTTTTACCATTAGGAAATTAAGGCACAGAGAGGCTAACTACCTTATTCAACATCATGTAGCTTTTGAATGGGTGGGGAGAAGGTAACTTTGAATCGGTTTGGATCATAATCCTGAATGCCATAATCTCAAATGTTGAAATCCTGAAAGATCAAAATCCTTAAAGTCTAAATCCCTAAACTTCTTAATATCTAAAATCCTGAAGATCATAATCATAGGATAGTTGCATCACGTTAGGTAGAACTATTACCCTGTTATTGTGTTTATTAAGTACCGTTTAAGGAGACACATATGGGTGCCAAGTTGACAAGGGCTGGACTTGTGGATTTAATTTTAGGTGTCAACTTGACTGGATTAAGGGATACCTAGAAACCTGGCAAAGCATTATTTTGGGTGTGTCTACCAAATAATAGAAGAACTTCAAAAAGAGCAATGCCATGTAGAAAATGAATGTGAATGTATTCCCTGAGGAGAGCCACATCCTAAAAGAAAAAAAGGAGCTATTCATTGGGATATAAGACTTTAAAATATTTAGAGTTAACGATTATGAAAGTTGGCCAGCTTTTATGGACTATCTCTGCGCAATTGCCAATAATTTACCCCTGTCATATACTTTTTCATAGTTTGAATTTTCTTTTTAGTTTTTTTCTTTTCTTTTAGTTTTTCTTCACTATTTTAAATTTTCAGCATTATTTTTATAATTTGCTGTATATTTCATCTTCATATAATTTCCAATACTGAAGATATAAATTGTGTAGAGACTTTCAGAGAGTTCTAATTCATTTTATGCATTTTTTTTTTTTGCAAATTTAACTCCCTGGAAGTGCATTATTACAAAGTTGACTTCTTGTGTGGGCATAGTGTATGTATGTAAAAGTGTTGAAACTTCCCCAATAAATGAAGAGATGTCTTTTTTGTACATCTACATTTGTGAAAGATAAAATTTCTTGAGATCTCGACTCTTTGGGC
Source organism: Macaca fascicularis (assembly GCF_037993035.2). NCBI lineage: Eukaryota > Metazoa > Chordata > Mammalia > Primates > Cercopithecidae > Macaca > Macaca fascicularis. The sequence continues at coordinate 121,700,572 of NC_088381.1, read as the reverse complement.
AAGTGCATATGTTGTGGTGACCCATCGTGGTTTTTGATTGATCTCATCAAAAGACTTAAATTGTTACCCTGGTATGCAGTTATAAAGCTGGGTTCACACAGTTCCAAACATATTGATATGCATTTATACATTTCCCTTTTTGACCTCTCTCCTTCCTTCCTTCCTTCCTTCCTTCCTTCCTTCCTTCCTTCCTTCCTTCCTTCCTTCCTTCCTTCCCTCCCTCCCTCCCTCCCTCCCTCTTTCATTCCTTCCTTCCTTCTTTCCTTCCTTCCTTCCTTCCTTCCTTCCTTCCTTCCTTCCTTCCTTCCTTCCTTCCTTCCTTCCTTCCTTCTTCTTTCTTTCCTTTTCTTCCTTTTGACATGGTCCCACTCTGTCACTTAGGCTGGAGCACAGTGGTGTGATTACAGCACATTGCAGCCTTGAACTCCTCCCACCTCAGCCACTGGAGTAACTGGGACTACAGGCATGCACAACCATGCCTGTTCTTTTTCATTTTTTATTTTTTATTTTTGTATTTTTGGTAGAGACAAAGTCTCACTGTGTTGCCCAGGCTGGTCTCAAATTCCTGGACTCAAGTGATCCACCTGCCTTGGTCTCCCAAAGTGCTGGGATTACAGGCGTGTCACTGTACCTGGCCCTATTGCTTCATAAATACAGTTTGCCAGCTCATAACTGTTGTACTCATGCAACTGTTGTTGGTATACCTGAATGTTTGTGCCTGCAGAAATATGTGTGTCATTATTGCTTGTTTTATTGTGTAAAGTAGCCTACAACATGTTCTGTCATGTTTCTATGTTTCTGAAATAAATCCCTTTTAAAAATGTAAATAAATACTTTTAAATAATTTTAAAATTATTTTTTTCCAGAATCAAATTTTTGGTAACCTGATTTTTTGGGATTTCAAGATTTGAGATTGTGATGAACTACTAATTTGAATCCTAATCTCTGACTCCAAAGCTCATGCTTTTGATGAGTCACTATTGTTATAGCTCCTGGTGTTGATCTAAGTGTGCTAGAAAGTCAAAGCCCACAGCTCCTCCAATATTCTGTAGTTTGTTAATGGCCCTATTATCTTCCTAAGCCAGAAACCTGGGAGTCACTTTAACCTCTGTATTTCTCTCTGCCCACTTCCCCTCATTCATCAGTCTTTAAGTCTTGATTTTAATTTGTAGTGTTTCTTGAATCTGCCTGTAGTCATCATTTTTTATCTGGACAACTGCTATCATTTCTTAATGGTGTCTCTATCTCTCTTCCAATGGAATCTTTACAGTGCTGCCAGGGTGATGGTTCTAGCAACAAAGATATTCATGCCACATCTCTGCTTCTCTGCTTAAAAGCCTTCAGTGACTTTCAGACCCCTTATAATCTGGACCCTCTACCCACTCCTTTATCTCACTCTGTTCTCCAAGAGCCTTGAACTAACTATTTGCAATTGGCTGATGGTGCTGTTGCTTCTATGTCTCTGCCCATCCTTTTCTCTAGGACTAGAATGACCTTCTTATACTTTTCCACCCAGTAAACTGGCTCTAATATCTTCTTCTCTAAGAAGCTGTCCCTGCCCCTTCCAGACAGAGACAAAGGCTTCTATCTCCAATTGCCCCTCACTGGTAACTCTGGGATAACAGTCACTGCTTTGTACCTGCCTGTTTCTCTCTACCACACTGTGAATGTTTCAAGGCAGGGAAATGAATCAGACAGACACAGGGTATTTAGAAAGAACAGTCCATTAAAAAAAAAAAGCAGCAGTAAAAAGCATCTAGTAGTTCTCTGAGTCCCATGAGGAGTCATGCTCAGGGTCCTCGGAAGAGAAGCTTTCCATATAGGGATCTGTGAAGACTTGGACATCTATTTTGCTCAGCTCATGTGTCAAATGTTTGCCCTGCCAGCACAACCCCTCTCTTTCTCTGCTGGAATGTATTAATCTAGGCTTCCCACTCATCTCATCAACTAGGCTGTTCTCTACGATTGCAGCAGGGAAAGTCTTACCAGATCTGGTGTCCCTCCCTACTCACTGGACATAGTTCCTTTGTCCTTGCACATGAAGAGACATTACAGGAATGTGATCTGTTTATTCCCTCCCTGAAGGATATACCTGTCCCTACATTTCTTTGTACTTCAGTTAAAAAAACCCAAAACCTGAAAGTGTCTCATTCACAGGTTTTCTTCTGGGTAACTTGTGGAATGGGGCTCTTGCCACTGTCAAAGTGATGTACCTCCTCATTTGGGGCTTAGTCTTTTTTGGGCCATTGCTCTCTCTTATGATGGCAAATTCTAGCATGTACGCAGCCTTGCCATAACTCCATATCACCAGTGGAAGACATCACAAACTGATCATAGCATTCTTTGTCACTAAGTTGGACACAGCCTCAGAATGTTGCTCATTCCAGAATTTCAGGGAACTAGTACCAAACATTTGGAGTTGATCTCTAACAAGAAAACTATTCACTATCTTCAATCCCCAGCATTAATTTGACCTGCGTTCTTACATTGACCCTGTAGTCTACCTAGTACTTCTTGAACAAAATGGAACTGTCTTTCCCCAGGGACCACAACATGACCTTTATTAATTTTTATCTTGCTCCCATGAAGCTGTTAGGTTCTTGTAGATGAAAATTTAAGAATCTGCAATCATCCTTCTGGGTATAATGTTAAAAGCCCCCAAATCCAGGGGTTTCAAGAGCAGGGGCCACTATCATCTATACGTGAGTAGAGTACCGACTAAAATATTCAATGCACTACCTATTTGCCTTAAACTACTGATAAATCTAATGAGACGCACAAATGGTATGAGAATTAAGAAAGGGAATTTGAAAAGCTATAGAAGTAAGATAATTGGCTTTCTTTTAAAAGTAGATAATAAAAATTGCTGAAAGGAATGGAAAGCTAGATTTCAGTTAAAATCTAACAAGATTATTCATCAGAATAAATATTTTACAGTTGTCTCTTGAACAACACAGGAGTTAAGGGCACCAACCCCTGTGCACTGGAAAATACATGTCTGACTTTTGACTCCTCCAAAACTTAACTATTAACTGGAAGCCTACTGTTGACTGGAAGCCTTACCAATAACATAAACTGTCAATTAACGCATATTTTTATCTTATATGTATTATATCCTATATTCTTACAATAAGGTAAGCTAGAGAAAAGAAAATGTTAAGAAAATCATACGGAAATAAAATGTATTTCCTATTTATTAAGTGGAAGTGAATCATCATAAAGGTCTTTATGCTTGTGGTCTTCATGTTGAGTAGGCTAAGGAGAAGGAGAAAGAGGAGAGGTTTGGACTTGGTATCTCAGGGGTGGCAGAGGCAAAAGAAAATAATTGTATGAGTGGACCCACACAGTTCTAACCCGTGCTGTTCAAAGGTCAACTATACTTGATCTTATTTCATATTTCGTTTTTGCCTCAAACTAATCTTAAATGGGAAGAAAACCCCTATGTATGTCCTTTGAGGTCAGATTGCATATATTCAGCCTATTAATGAAAATTAGCTTAACGATAAAAGCACATTAGAAGCCTACACAGAGAAAATGAGCATCTACTGGGCAATATTGAATAGTAGTAAAGAGGCTGAGCTGGGAGTCAGGGAGATTTGAGTTTCTGTGTGGTCTCTGCCTATTGCCAGCTGTGTGATGCTAGGCAGATTGTTTAACATCTCTGAGCCTCACTCTCTGCATGTGTAAAATGGGGATAGCTACAATACCTGCATGAATATAAAATGAGACAATGTGTTAAGTCACTTCAGGAGCCTGGCAATCAATCAATGCTTCTAGTGAGTTGATACGTTTTATTATTTAAATTGTAGTCAGAAAGATTGCCCTTGGATAAGGTAATCTCTCACTTCTTTTACATGTTTTCTATCAAGAGACCCTTACATCAACTGGATAGCAGAATTGAACTAGATGGGAGATTAGTTCTGAAAATCTTATCCAAGTCTGATGGACCTTAAAGGCAGTATTGACTACATTTGCTGTAGCTGGCCTAGGTCCGCCCTACTTCCTATTGTCCAGCCCAAAAGGGGCTGGAGAACTCTAGAAAAATCATTCCTGTGGCAAACAAACAATGATTGAAAACACACACACACACACACACACACACACACACACACACACACACACAATCAACACGACCCAGCCTTCAGCAACTGCTCCAGGAACGGCTGTAAACAGATCCAGAGAATTTATCTGTTGCCCTTCACAGTGCCTGAACCAACATACACTCAGAGAGAGAGAATAAGACAAAAATGGTTATCAACTGGTTGTCAAACCCAAGTACCTCTTACAGACAAGTAGAGTTCTGAGTTTTACAGTCTTCACTGCAGTGCCAAGGGAAATCAGCATTGCCATTCTTATTTTATAGGCAGAAAATCCCCAGCACCAAGGGATTAAACAATTTGTATTGGAACGAGATTTTACTAACTCCATAGAAAATGGACCTAAAATTTAAACATGGATAAACCACATCCTTTATTTAAACAATATTTTACAGTCTACGATGAAAGAGTACTTAGAGATGGAATTTCCAGATTGGCTGTTCATGAGTTCACAGAAAAATTGCACAACTTTCCATTCATTCAGCAAACACGTATTCAGTCCACAGTGCTAGGCACTGTGACAGGCCCCAGAGTTACAAGCTCATCTAATAATATTACCTTCTATCAGGGAAAGCATAAGAAGACACACATGTAAAGAAAAAAAATGACATGGATACTGTGACAGTAAAAAAAAATCTGTATATGTTACAGCAAGAGCCCAAAGAGAAGACAAGTCCTGAAAGATCACTCTGTGTTCATGCTGTCCTGTGTCCGCTTGGCAACAGAGAGAATGCTAGCAAACACTAAAAGAGTTGCAATCCTTGCCAATTGCAAACCCACAAACAGGCGAACATAATATATGAAAGTGCTAGAAATCATGAGTGCATGTGAACATAGAATGCTATCTTTTGTGTCTAGTATCTGAAATGAGATTGTAATTATTTTCCAAATCTTCAAAAAATGGGCTTTGGAGTTTCCTACAATTTGACTTTTAAATCATGATTCTCTGCTAATGGTTATCTTGCCAAAGTAGAGCCTTATCACGGGGAGAGCCTAAAATCAACCGAGAGGTTAGATGGTTGGGAGAAGGATGGAGTTCCAGGACTTGTCAAAATTAAACACAACTTTCAGCCCGCTTATGCACTTTTTTCTTGAAACATTCTCTTACATTGACTTTGGCAACGCCTATTTTCCTGGTTTCCTTCTAACTTACCAACATTCCTTCATGGTCTCTTTTGCTGACTCATCCTCTATCTTTAATGTAGAGGTTTTTCAGGGCCCTTTTATTTTCTCACTACACTCTTTTCCTTGGCCATTGCCTTTTCTACCATGACTTCTGTTACAATAGAAATGTCAATCACTTTCACCTGTCTTCAATTTAGATCTTTCCTCTAACACCCGGATATGTAATTCAACTCTTAATTTGATATCTCACTTGGAAGAGTTACAAGCCTCTCTGAAAAAAATCCATAGAGGATGGAATGTATGGCATTTTCTCTGCAACTTCCTCCCTGTCCAGTGTTATCTACCTTGGAACTATTGCCTAATTTAGAGGGACTCTCTAACCTGAGTACACCTTTGAAACATATGAGAGCTTTGAAATATACCTGCTCCTGGACGCTCTGCTGAACCAGTTAAATCAGAATTTCTGTTGTGAAGGTCTCCACATGAGTTTAAGGTACGGCGAGGTTAAGACTTGCTGAATATGTTGCTCAACTTGGAAATCCATTTGTCTTGATCTCTCCCTTCTCATTATCCTTTTATAGTCAGCCACCTGTTGATATTTCATCTACTAAATAGCTCTTGACTCTGTTTTTATCATCAAAGCCATCACCAAGGTACCATCTTCACTGGCCTGAAATAATCTTCTAACTGTTCTCGTTGCCTCTATTCTTAGGTTATATCCAAGCCATTGTCCACAATGCAGCCAGGGCGATTTAAATACATCCGATCAATCACTTCCTTGCTTAAACATTGCACTGGCTTTCTGCTTGATTTTAAAATAAGCCACAGATACTTATGTCCTATACGTATGTGAATATAGGGGTAGAGTTTTTGTTTGTTTTGGTCTGATCAGCTAATTTCCTCATCTGTACTCCTCTGGAACATATCTTCCTGACCCCCAACCTACCGGGTGGGCATATGATCAGGTCTCTCGGGGTGCGGATGGTGATCCAAGCCTTCCAGGTTATCAAGGGTCCTCCTGCCTTACAATTTTGGGGGCCAGAGTAGGAGCAGCTTTGCCTCTGGTTTCATAGTGGAAAGGTACGAATTTGAAGCTCTTGGCAACCATCTTTCTCCCCCCACCTCACAGGGTCAAACCCAGCACTCCTGGCAACTGGGGGAAATCTTCTATGATTAGTTATTTGAGTAATGTTTTGTTTATTTTCCAGCTTTCCTGCTCAACTGTTAGTTCCATGAAGGCAACAGCCATGCCTGCTTTGTTCACTTGAAGTATCTTCGTTTCCTAACACATAGAAAGTCATCATTTTTTGACGGATGAAAGAATGAATGAATGCCTAGTCTTGGAGACATCTACTTGCAACAAAGGTTAGATGAAGGAAACGGATGCCAGTGGAAGATTTGTGGATCTGTTTCACCAGATTTCACTCTGCTGACTCAGCAAAAGGGTCCCCAAAGAAAGTATGTATGATATATGAATGCCTAGCCACCTGTCTTGGAACACACAGGGATTTCTTTAGCTTTCTCCCACCAGGAGATGCTCCCCTGGCATTTTTCACTACTCCTCTTCCCTACAAAGGTAAAATTTATGTCCTGATAATCACAGTGGGCTGCTTTATTGTATAATCTGACATCAGAATGGAAAGAAAGAGTATGCTTTTTAAGTTTCTTAAAATGTAGTTCTATTGAAAATAGCTGTTGAGACACATGCATAAAATAAGCTGCTAAGGAACAATAAGAGACATGATAGAGTTATAGAAATGTGTTTTGTGTTCCACCCAGAAAATATTATGCAATATGAGGATAAATTCATTCCTTAAGAATTTAACAAAAATTTATACAATCTTCTATGATTTTTGCTTCGTAATGTAATTAATTCACTAGAGCTCCTGAGGTTTGAATGTGGTCGTTTGGTTTTGGTGGAAAATAGTTTGACATAGTCTAAAAAGCAAACTCTAAAAATGTATCTATTTTAATTATGAATACATTATGACTCAGATTTATCCCATCTTTGAACTTCACCCCGTCTTCAACCTATACTCCCCAGGGTAGGGATTAGGGCTGAGATGAGATCAGGGATGGGCCAGTGACAAGGCGGGGGGAGGGAGGGTATGGAAATGAGGACTCAAAAGGCTGGCAAACTACATGGAAAGAGGAATCACATTCTTACCACACTTGCACATCTCAGAAGGAGCCACCCATCATTCTAAGTCAGGAGGCTGCTTGTTTTCAGTGAATTCACTTGTATTGTGTGTACCTCAGTGCCTCAGATTTCTCTCGGAAATGATCATTGTTATTGCCATTTTCTTTTAGTTAATACATAGATGTGTTCATTTAATGGAGATACTCATTCTGGTCTTTTTATTTGAAAAACCTGTAGGATGAACACCTCTGTTTTAAGTTGACTGCTTGATTCTATGAGCCTATTTGAGTGGTTACAGATTATCCACTGGGCAAGGTGGAGGTGGTAGCAGGAAGAGGATATTTGTAGCACAATAGGATCTCATATTCTCCAGATTTTACAGAAAACACTCAGTTCAATTTCTAACAGTTTCCTCAGTAGCCCTTTATATTTAAGCTTCTAATTTATTGTTAAACTCCTTCAAAATGGAGTTTTGGGGAAACAGGTGATCAGCGTTATAGCCTAACCCGATCAACTCTAATATACTTTAAAAGCCTGTACTGCTTTTCTGATTTTTTTTTTTTTTTTTTGAGACGGAGTCTCACTCTGTAGCCCAGGCTGGAGTGCAGTGGCCGGATCTCAGCTCACTGCAAGCTCCGCCTCCCGGGTTCACGCCATTCTCCGGCCTCAGCCTCCCAAGTAGCTGGGACTACAGGCGCCCGCCACCTCTCCCAGCTAGTTTTTTTTTGTATTTCTTAGTAGAGACGGGGTTTCACCGTGTTAGCCAGGATGGTCTCGATCTCCTGACCTCGTGATCCACCCGTCTCGGCCTCCCAAAGTGCTGGGATTACAGGCTTGAGCCACCGCGCCCGGCTGCTTTTCTGATTTTAAAATTAGAATATATTCATACAGAATAACATACTTTCTATATTCAAATAATCTAGAGGTGAGATTTTAAAACAGGAACATTCTCCATTATCAAGTCTGAGGTTAGGGATGGAGTAAAAGTCAGGAACCAAAGCAAATTGATTGTGAATTGCTGATGCAGAAGCTTCACGGTCTGTGACTTGCATGGGCCCTTTCAGGAGCCCTAGGAGGGCCCCAGTCATATGTCCATATAGTCCCTTACTTCTATAAAATGGATAAAAATAAAATATTTTAACTTCAACCAATGAAGGCTTTTCTTTCCACTGTCGCCTGCTCTGGAGTGGCACTGGGTTGCCACAGGCATTTTGGAGAGCGGGGTACAGGACAGCTGAGTTGGGGATCCATTTAGGTTTAGGTCACAGGATCTGCTGTTTGCGGTCAGATCCAGGTAGAGCTATTTAGCCATATGTTTTGGTGTAGAAATTACTTCCAGAACCACTCCTACCATCCATTGCTCCGACCTGCCAACATTATGAAACAAAAGTGTGGAGCCAGAGCTTGCATGTGGGCACGTGCTCGAGCAATGGCTGCAAGCGCTGAAAGTCTGTGGGTGATGGAGGAGAAATACGGTTTGAAATATACAAAGCCAGAAGTTAGTATGTGGAAGATTTTTCCAATCATCAGGCAAGTACAATTTTAAGAGAATCATTCATTGCTCATCAAAACAAGTTCTCTGCTTCCAGGAAGCTGCTTAAAAATGTATTTGATAGGCCGGTCATGGTGGCTAACACCTGTAATCCCAGCACTTTGGGAAGCCGAGGCAGGTGGATTGCCTTAGGTCAGGAGTTCAAGACCAGCCTGGCCAACATGGTGAAACCTGTCTCTACTAAAAACACAAAAAATTAGCTGGGTGTAGTGGTGCATACCTGTAATCTCACCTAGTAGGGAGACTGAGGCAGGAGAATCACTTGAACCCAGGAGGCAGAGGTTGCAATGAGCCAAGATTGTGCCAACTGCGCTCCAGCCTGGGCAATAAAGTGAGACTCCATCTCAAAAAAAAAAAAAGTATTCGATATATTTAGAGGTATTTTAGAAATCTCTCAAGAGGAAATTTATCAGAATTACTATGTTTGTAGGACACACATGTAGAAGTACTACAAACAATCTTTGTGAAGTTACATATTTCATTCATCCCAACATGTCAATTACATGGATATATTGGAAAAATATTTACATGTCTGACTTAAAATGCTGACAGCAACAATAACATAAGACTTATAACAAGTACATTGACTAGTTATTCAGTTTTGTCCATTCAAAGAGTATTTAAGAGTGGTCACTGCATAGAGAAAACTTGAGATGTGCTGAAATCTTACAGTTCATATATGAAAAACCTGATAGAAGGTTCCTCAAATTTGACAACATCCTAAGAATTTATTAATATATGCATTGCCTGTAAAAATTATGATGCTAAGAGCAACTTTTCTAAACTATTAGTAATCAAAAATAGATTTTGATCAATGATCCTAGAAGAAAGAGAATTATCTTTCTCTTTGAAGGATTGATCTTACAAAAACAATGGCATATGAAGGGATTATCAGGAAGATAATCAAGAAATGTAGTCAAGAAACGTAGAAAAAATTATTCAGAGGTATGCTAGGCAGTTCATTAAAAAATTGTTTCCTTGTTGTTGATGTTTGTGCTTTTCCAACTTAAACAAATTATTTGGTTTTTTTCTCATTTTAAACAAATATTTGTTTTCATACCTAATTTATCCTTTAAAACAAATCAAATATAAGACTTAGGTCCTACAAGACTTGACTCCAACACTAGTAAAGGATATCGTTTTCATGTTTTTGAAAACATGGAGATTTTACATGTTTACAAGGTGGTTTGACATCAAATGGCTGCATTAAAGTGTTAGATCAAAATGCCCTGCTTTGAACCAGACCCATCCCAGGGGCGAGGCTTGGGCATTGCAGGATCAAACCTCACACTCACAAAGTAAGCCTTTGACTTTATCTCCAAGTGATCTTGTAACTACAGTTACCAGGAAAGTAGAAGTGATTCATCACAAACCTTTCTATGTGTGTCCTATTATCACACGACATGACTGGGATGCACTTGAGTTGATATTAAAAATAATTATCTTATGACTAGCATATTACAGTGCGTTGGATTTTTTTTCTTGTTAAAGGCATTGCTTTGTTAAATGTAAACATTTTAAAAAGGCCAGTTTCTGTAACCTGGCCTTGACCTTGGGAAGGTTCTGCCATGCCTCTGGCACTGACCCTTGGGCTGTGAAGGTTGTGCTGGTCTGGATTCTGTTTCTTTAACTGGGTGCCTGGCACACAGTAGGGTCTCAAATATTAGTTTTTTGCTTCCCTCTTCCCTTTACTCTTTTCCTTGGAGCAGATTTTTTTCCTGTCAAGTATGAGGAAATTTTACAAAGCAAAATCATACTAACACATTCCAATGTATTACCGAATGACTGTCTTTATTAAGCTGTCTAGTGCATCAGTATCCAGGTTATGGGCTGTGCAATACAGTACCTAGGAACTGTCTTCACACCTGGAGTAGTTTTTCATTGGTTCACACAGGACTGCAACTAAGCCAAGTAACAATAAACCAGAGTGAAATGCATTTACCAAGAGGAAGACTGAAGAGTGATATACTTAAACTCTAGTCATTATCCTATAGATAGAATAATAGTAAATTATCATAATGCTAAATCGTAAACATATATTATGATATATGTGGTGCTTCCAAATTCATCATCTCATGAAGTCTGTTTAACAACTTTTTAAGTGTGGGTGTCACCTTTATCCCAATTTTAGAGAGAACAATACAGTGTGAAGAATTAAGTGACTGCTCCAAGATACCTTAGCCAATAAGCGAAGAAGCCAGAAGTTGGACCCCACACTATATGACTTTTACGACCCCTGAGTTTTTAAGGCATTTATATTATTGCTATTCAAGAACAATACTAATCTTTTTGATAGCCCCTGTCTCTCCCCTTAACTCTACTAAGATGGAAATCCCTGTGGAAAAACCTTAGATGTAGGATAACGAGCAAGAAGCAGTTCTTGCTCTGAAAAAGTTGACAGTCTGGGGACACATGTGGCCATGTAAACAGTCAACTGTGATACAATGTATACAGGAATCTAAGCGGCATAAATAAAATGCAAGGAATCAGTGAGTGGAAGAAATCACCAGAGAAGAAAATATTTATAGTCTCTCCCAACTTTAGCCATCAGACGCCTCCATATTGATGCCCAGTTATTAATTTTCATGTGGTTGTAATTAATACAATTACTTAGAATTACGGTACATTAACTTCTGCTGCATCTTGGAGTCACTCCTAAGTTTATACAGCAAATATGTCTGGAGTTTAAGTATTTGAAAGGAATAGAATACAATTTCACCACAGTACTAATGTGTTTTTCCATTTTTCATCCTAGTTATCTGACTTTTAAGTTTATGTAGTCTCTTAAATTTTAACATCTTTTCATCTGTATTTTCTATTGTAACTAAGTCCTTGTCCTTGAGATCAAAATGAGGCATTTCATGCCATCTAGCTATAGTTAGGCCTTGAATCAGATTTCCGGTTGGAATGAATTACTGTTTTAATTTTTTTTTTCAATTTTTAGTTTTGTTTTTTGTAGAGCTGGGGGCTCACTATGTTGCCCAGGCTAGTCTTGAACTCCTGGATTCAAGAGATCCTCCCCTCTTGGCCTCCCAAAGTGCTGAGATTACAGGCGTGAGCCACCACGCCCAGCCCCAAATTACCAAATAAGTGGCTTTCAGTTCTTGCTTTCCCTCCATTTAATCTATTTTTATTTGTGTGGCACATGAAGAGGTACGCGGAATTATATATCTTATTAATTGCTGCTCATGAAAAATATTAAAAGCAAATACTACTGAGGCGCATGGAATTAAATCCATCTATGAAGACAGAGATTATTTCTTTGCCTGAGATTATTTAGGGAGTTTTTTTGTATTTAAATGAAATTATATGCTGAAATTGTTTTTGCTTTTGTCTGTCAGCATGGTGTCTTGGTTATGAACGCATTCTAGCATTATGAATTTTGTGTTGGTGATTTTCCCAATTCCCCTCTACTACATGTGAAAATAGGATATTTGCTGGTGATAAATTCAGATAGATTTTTCTAAGTTTGTCCACTAAGCAGCAGACTAAATTAACTGCTTAATTTAAATTTTAAGGGAAGATCCTAGACTTTAATGCCTCCATCTGCTGAATGTTGTCTCAAATATGCCCCACATAGAAATGCTTTGTCCTTGTCTTATTCCATTCTAGTCTCCTTGTGTTTTTAAAAACATTTAGCCCCTCCCAACACTCTCTCCTTTGTACCTTAGGGCAGGGACACATGTATTTGCAAAGCCTCTGTTTTCATATTTAAATTTTTTCTATTTTTCAGAGAGTGAGGGTGCATGTTCCCCACTCTTTTTCTTTTGATGCCTCTCACCCATATGGCTTGTAGCTTCATTTTGTTTGGCTTGTTCATTTGCTTGAGTTCTTTCTCTCCTCAATATCATTATCCTAGACCATGGACTAAGGACCAATCTTCCTTTTTTCACACCATTCTCTACCTACCCGTGCACTATACTCACACAATCAGTTCACTTTAAGTGTAAATTGGTGACAAAATTGATAGCCTTTGAGTTACATGTAGCTCTCAATGTCAGGATTATTTTTCCCAAATTACAAAACTTCTTATTTAATCAGACTTAGAGAAAAAAATCGTTGGCTCACAGACCTGAAAAGTCTAGGGGTGGAACTTTTGGCATGTGTGGATCCAGCGGTGCAAACTTCCGACTTCCTCCGTGAGGTGGGCCTGGCAAAACTGACAAATCCAATCCCAGCAGAAGAAAACCTTTTCCTTCCTGACATTGCAGTGCAACCTTTCAGATCAGCTCTTAATTGAACCAGTTCGAACCAAAACCAGGAGAACTTAGGTGGGGGAAGTGGTATCCAAATGAAAAGAAGGGTGTTAGTACAGAAGATGCGGGAATGAATGCTGGCTAGGCAAACACAAATGTCCATTATAATCTCCTTCCTAGGCAGACTGTGATCCTTTCAGAGTTCTTATTTCTGTATTTGGATTTTGAACCCTACCCACCTGTATCAAAAATACTGTGAAATATGACATTTTCACTTAATACTAATAGAAAATCATGACTGAAGAGTAACAGGACGGTTCAAATTTCATCACTTCTAGAAATGTGGCAGGAAATAAATGTCTGCTATTTCCTCATCTCTATGGGTACTAACAATAGCTTGGGCAATAAGGAAAGTTCTTGGCAGACTGTGTAATACGTCTCTACTGTTGACCCCACATTCCTGAGCCCTGATACCTTTGTGTACTCTTTAGTCTCAGAATGTAGCTCTATTGCAGAGTTTGCTTGGTGTTGGCCTGGTTCATCTCCATCCAGAGAAAGGCATGCTGGGTGCTTCACAGTTGGATTCTGGCCATTTGATGGTGACACAAATTATTGCCTAATGTGTGTTGTATGTCTTACTAGCTGGGTTGCTTTGCTCAAGAGGCTTAACCTTGCCAATCTTTAGCTAACGTCCTATTAAATTCCTATTTCACAGGGTGGCTTTAAGGGTCATTTGAGTCAATGTGAATGTGACTTGGCAATAGACCTTGATCGGTAACTGGAGGTTTTCATTGGAAACACAATCTGAGAGCACCAACCTCCTACTTGGACTTCTAACTCTGCCCTTTCAGAATTTTCTTCTGTTTCATTTTGTCATCACATCTCCTTTACCTGTTCACCTGTTTGGTGAATTCTTTTTGAGCTTATTATAGTTTTTATTGCACTTACTGAGTGCACACTACATCTAAGCATCTTAGATTGTTCATCGTTTGATCCTCACAATGAGACTATAGGTAAGTAGTATTTATTTTTTCCATTTGATGGATAGGGACACTGAAGCTTAGACAGGTTGTACAGAAGGAGGGGGACAATTGATCATAAATTTGTGAAGACAGGCCTGGTTTTGGCCAGGCATGGTGGCTCATGCCTGTAATCCCAGCATTTTGGGAGGCTGAGGCAGGAGGATCACTTGAGCCCAGGTGGTTGATGCTGCAGTGAGCTGATGGCACTGCTGCACTCTAGCCCGAGTGATAGAGTAAGACCCTGTCTCAAAAGAAAAAAAGAGGAAAAAAGACAGGCCTGGAGCTTGGGTCAGAATCAGTCTGATATCCTTGTTCTCATTAAATGCATGGTTTGAGAATTTCTGTGTGCATAAGAATCACCTGCAGTGTATTCAAAGTGCAGATTTTTGGAGCTCACCCTCAAAGGTTCCGATGTGATGGCCCTGGAGTAGGCTAGGGAAGACTGCATTTATAACAAAATTACCAAGTGATTCTCCACAGGTGGTCCTCAAGCCACAAGGCCACAGGTGGACTTCAGATGACTGAACTCCTTTTCTGGGGTTTCCTATCTTTTCCAGTTTCTCTGGGCAAAGGATTGAAATGCACTGCTACCTAAAGGTCCTTGGATCTGCCCTGTTGCCGACAGCACAGTTGCCTTCTCCTGGCTTCCTACTTTTTCAAACAATTCCTTAACCCTTTGAATATCCAGCTAATCTGACCTCCCTTTGAATCTTTAGTACCTGAACATAGGTTGAGAGTGCATATATTAGCCTCGTTCCTATTAGTATCTGCTGAGCACTTTGCATATAGCAGGAACTCAACAAATATTCATTCTTTACTATTGTATTGTGTAAATATCCATTTAGTTCTCTTCAATTTATATGTTTGGTTTTCCTCAGTGAGGTTGTAAGATGCTTGAGAAGAAGGACTGGTCTTCAATTTCCTCTGTATTACTAAGGGCTCTCTGTATTTAGAAGATTCTCAGCAAAGATTGCTGATTCATTCAGTTACAATAGAAGGTGTGTAATCCATATTTGTTGAATTAATTAACCATCCAAAGGTAACCACTATTCTTTCATAGATGATGGGATTTTTGTCTCTGGAAATCATTTGAACATTTACACTTGGTTTTCCACCTTAAATACTCAGAGGGAAGGAAACAAAAAATAACCCAATTTTAGCCTCAGAGGTAAAATATTTAACTACTCAACATTCTTTGTTTTGCATAAAGAAATATTTAACCAAGATTCCTCAGGTTACAGTCAGATGGTCAAATTTTCAAAAACAAATGTGCACACACAAGTAGGCAGGCATGATTTACCTCAAAATGCAACTGCTTCTGGATTATGTCTCTACTTCTGTTTCCTTATAGGACCTCAAGTTTTTTCTAAAGCTTAGATTAGTTGAATGAGTGTTTTGTCTTTCAGCACAAAAGTCATCATCAAAGACAATTCTTGAGAACCCTGAAGATTAGTCATAGCATAAATAGTTAGAGGTAGAATTATAAGATAAAATGCCTGCCTTCAAGAAGTTTACAATCTAATTGGAGTGACAGTAAATGAGCATAAATAATAATTGAGAATAAACAATTGTTTGTGTTAGGAATTTCTAGAATCATAAAGATCATCTAGTTGAAACCTCTCACTTTTCAAATAACAGGGTTAGGTTGGAGGAAGAGATACTTAGCAGTAAAATATTGTGGCCAAGGTCATAGAGAATGCAAAAGGTTAGAGGCATAGCCTGAACTAGAGCCCTGTTCCCTGTTCTCTTATTTATAGGGCCTTTTCAGACCTCAGCAAAACCTAAACTAAGAAAAAAATTTGCATTTTGCCGGAGCATTAACAACCTGATGGGGATGACCAGGACTAGAAAGCTTGTCAGACCAAAGGGTTATTAGTCATATCAAGGGGTGAACATCATGGGATTGCAGCCAGGAAGTTAATTACTATGGAGATGGGTGTATGAGTCATACAATCTCAGATGAGGAGGCAGAGACCAGGATCAAGAGCAGTGCTGGCCAGTAGAAATATAATTTGAGCCACAAATGGAGGACACATATATAATTTTTAAATTTCTAGAAGCTATGATAAAAAAGTAAAAGGAAACAGATGACATTAATTTTAATAATGTATCTTAATTAACCCAGTATCTCTAAAGTATTATTTCAAAATGTAATATAAAAAATAATATATTTTGCATTTGCTTTTGTTTATTAAGTCTTTGAAATCCAGTATATGTTTTACACTGACAGGACATCTCAAATGTTTAATAGCAATAAGTGGCTAGTGGCTTCCCTTTTGGACAGTAGCTATCTAGAGGAATCTCACTGACAGAACAAATTAAGCAGTATATGCCAAGAAAATTGACTTGGTCTGAGAATCTCCTAGAGAACACTGCTCAAACTATGATATGTATAGAACTTACCTAGGGATCTGACTAAAATTCAGATTCTGATTTACTAGGTGTTATGGATTGAATGTGTCCCCAAAAAAACCTGTGCTGGAAACTTACTCCCCAAAGCAACAGTGTTGGGAGAAGAGGACTAATGGGAGGTGTTTAGGTCATGAGGAGTCTACCTTCATGGATTGACTAATGCCAGTTATAAAAGGGCTTGAGGCTGCAAGTATGATCTCTTGCTTTCTCTCTCACCCTCTGTTGCCCTTCCGCCTTCTGTCATGGAATGATAGAGCATAAAGGCCCGTGTGAGATGTTGGCCCCTCAATCTTGGTCTTCTTAGCCTCCAGACTTGTAAGAAATAAATCTTAGTTCTTTAAAAATTTACCCAGTCTCAGGTATTCCATTATAACAGCACAAAACAAACTAAAACACTAATTCTGAGGTAGGTCTAGGATTCTGCATTTTTAACAAGCTTCAAGTGATGCTGATGCCCTGGTCTGCCACCCACACTTTGAGTAGGCAGGTTAATCCAGGAGATCAGTCATGGCCGGGAGACATAAACAAATAAGGAAGTTCTAAGTAGGCCGATCAGAATTTTATCAGTAGAGGGAAATGTTTCTCCTCACTGAGTTCCTTGGTCCATGAAATAGGAACGTCTACCAATTCCTCTGCCCTCTCAAAGAAGTAAAGGGTGCTTCTTCCACACTCTACCCCCTTCACTCAACCCTTTCTATAAGACACAGTAGTGACATATCTGGGTGGAGACATTGGGCAATGGTCTCTGTCCATGAGTGGCCTGATGTCCCACTGCTTTCACCTGCTCAGAGACACCTGTCCTGGCACCTGAGCATCCTCTTTCTGCTCCCTTCTCCCATGGGAAGTGCATCTCAGTCATTAACTAATTCATTCCTTTCAGAAACCTGTATCTTTCTTTCCCTGTTTTAGTCTCATTTCTATCTATAGGTGATATAGTTTGGCTGTGCATCCTCACTCAAATCTCATGTCAAGTAGTAATTCCCAATATTTGGGAAGAGACCTGGTGGGAGGTAATTGAATCATGGGGGGTGGATTTCCCCCTTGCTGTTCTCATGATAGTGAGTGAGTTCTCACAGATCTGGTTGTTTAAAAGTGCATAGCATTTCCCCCCTCACTCTGTCTCTTTTCCTCCTGTTCCAACCATGTAGGATGTGCTGGCTTCGCCTTTGACTTCTGCCATGATTGTAAGTTTCCTGAGACCTCCCCAGCCATGCTTCCTATGCAGCCTGTGGAACCGTGAGCCAACTAAACCTCTTTTCTTTATCAATGACCTAGTCTCAGGTGCATCTTTATAGCAGTGTAAGAATGGACTAATACAGAAAATTGGTACCAGAGAAGTGGGGCATGACTATAAAGATACCTGAAAAAGTGGAAACAGCTTTAAAACTGGGTAATGGGCATATTTGGAACAGTTTGGAGGTCTCAGAAGAAGACAGAAAGATGAAGGAAAGTTTGGAACTTCCTAGAGACTTGTTGAATGGTAGTGACCAAAATGCTGATAGTGATATGGACAGTGAAGTCCAGGCTGAGGAAGTATCAGATGGAGATGAGGAACTTATTAGGAACTGGAGCAAAGGCCACACTTACTGTGCTTTAGCAAAGAGCTGGCAGCATTATGCCCCTGCTCTAGGGATCTGTGGAACTTTGAACTTGAGTGAGATGATTTAGGGTATCTGGTAGAAGACATTTCTTTTCTTTTCTTTTCTTTTAAATTATACTTTAAGTGCTAGGGCACATGTGCAGAACATGCAGGTTTCATACATAGGTATACATGTGCCATGTTGGCTTGCTGCACCCATCAACTCCTCATTTACATTAGGTATTTCTCACAATGCTGTCCCTCCCCCAGCCCCCACCCCATGACAGGCCCCAGTGTGTGATGTTCCCCGCCCTGTGTCCAACTGTTCTCATTGTTCAATTCCCACCTATGAGTGAGAACACGTGGTGTTTGGTTTTCTGTCCTTGTGATAGTTTGCTGAGAATGATGGTTTCCAGCTTCATCCATGTCCCTGCAAAAGACATGAACTTATCCTTTTTTATGGCTGCATAGTATTCCATGGTGTATATGTGCCACATTTTCTTAATCTAGTCTATCATTGATGGACATTTGGGTTGGTTCCAAATCTTTGCTATTGTGAATAGTGCTGCAATAAACATACGTGTGCATGTGTCTTTATAGTAGCATGATTTATAATCCTTTGTGTGTACACCTAGTAATGGGATGGCTGGGTCAAATGATATTTCTAGCTCTAGATCCTTGAGGAATCACCACAGTGTCTTTCTGGTGGAAGACATTTCTAAGCAGCAAAGCATTCAAGATGTGGCCTGGCTGCTTCTAACAGCATATGCTCATATATGTGCACAAAGAGAGGATCTGAAACTGGAACTCATATTTAAAAGGGAAGCAGAGCATAAAAGTTTCAAAATTTTCAGACTGACCATGTGGTAGAAAAGAAAAACACATTTTTTTTTTTTGAAACAGAGTCTCGCTCTGTGGCCCAGGCTGGAGTGCAGTGGCGCGATCTCGGCTCACTGCAAGCTCCACCTCCCAGGTTCACACCATTCTCCTGCCTCAGCCTCCTGAGTAGCTGGAATTACAGGCACCCGCCACCACGCCCAGCTAATTTTTAGTATTTTTAGTAGAGATGGGGTTTCACTGTGTTAGCCAGGATGGTCTTTCTCTCCTGACCTCGTGATCCGCCCGCCTTGGCCTATGGAAAAACACATTTTCTTAAGAGGAATTCAAGGCTGCAGACATTTGCATAAGTAAAGAGGAGCCAAATGTTAATAACCAAGACAATGGGGAAATGCCTCCAGGGCATTTCAGAGACTTCAAAGCAGCCCCTTCCATCACAGGCCTAGAGGCTCAAGAGGGAAACATGGTTTTGTGCACCAGGTGCAGGGCCCTGCTGATCTCTGCAGCCTCACAATATGGCACTCTGTATCCTAGCCACTCCAGCTCCAGCTGTGGCTAAAAGGGGCCAAGGTACAGCTTGGTCTATTCCTTCAGAGGGTGGAAGTCCCAAGCCCTAGTGGCTTCCACATGGTGTTGGGGCTGCAGGTACACGGAGGGTAAGAGTTGAGGTTTGGGAGCCTCTGCCTAGCTTTCAGAGGATGTATGGAAATCACTGCAGTGTCCTATGGAAAGGGTTGGCTGAGGGGTGTAGAGCGTGTAAGAATCACCTTTTATTTCTTTGAGAGTGCAGAATGACTGGTAGAAGTTCCTATTTCATAGGCCAAGGAACTCAGTGAGGAGAAACATTTCCCTCTGCTGACAAAATTCTGATTGGCCTACTTAGAAGTTCCTTATTTATTTATATCTCCTCACCATGGTTAATATCCCAGATTAACCTAGCTCTCAAAGTGTGGGTGACAGACCAGGGCATCAGCATCACCTGAAGGCTTGTTAGAAATGCAGAATCCTAGACTTATCCCAGACCTAATGAATCAGAGTCTACATTTTAATCAGATCTGTAGGTAAGACCTGTGGGTATTAAGTTTCTATGTAAATGTGGGTCTGTGTCTGGGCTGTGCATCTTGTCCCATTGGCCTATTTGTCTACAACTATTTTAATAAATGTGTAACACATTTTCTTAGTTCCAAGAAGTTTATAATACATCTTGATTATTTTATTAAAAAAAAAAAACCTTCTGATAGGATTCAGAAAAACAATACCCTAGAATATTTTAAGCTGAAATAACTTGAGGAGATGACTGAAACAGGAAGGTCATGCTCACCTTTCCCAGCCCTTCTTCCCCAAAGCAGGTCATAAAATCTGGGAAGGATCATCTGACCTTCCCCTGCAGCAGGTCCTAAGACCCTCATTGAGAGGCGCCCTCTGTAGACTTGGAGGAAAAAGTATCCTTATCTCCAAAGATCCCTCCTGAGTGACTTGGTGCTGTCTTCAAGATAATGAGTGAGTTCTTGTTCTGTGTTCACGTGAGATTTGGTTGTTTAGGGTTCACAGACAAGAATCTGAAGAAATAGGCCTTGCAAACATTCCCCCAGTTCATTACCATTAGCTCATACCCTTTTTGCCCTACCATTTTTCTCCACATTTTTTCTGGTCTTCATCAAACCTAGCTTAAAGATACACAGATTTATCCATTTCTTCAGGTGTTCATTTTCTTGTGAAGGCTTTTATGTCACATAAAACTTATTAAATAAATTTGTATGCTTTCTCTTGTTAATTTATATTTTATTATAGGAACCTCAGCCATAAGCCTAAGGAAGGTGAAGGAAAAGGTGCTGTTTTCTTCCTTGTATTACCTGCCCGCGACCCATATTGTTTTTCATGTTAAATGGTATTAAATTGATTAATTTCTGCAATTTGATTATTTTGTGTAAATTTCAGAATGAATTTGTTAAGTTCATGAAATCTTTAAGGGAATTTGATTAAATTGCACTGAAATTAGGGATTATTGACATAGGTATCTTTACAGACCATAAAAAGAGTTGATATCTGTTTGATAATGCATAGTCCCATGTCTCTTTCTTTAATTTGATTTTTTATAACTTTGTAGGAATCCATCGTTGGATTGGATCCATCCTCATTTCACTTTATAACATAACTCCAAAGAGACTGTTATTTTAATTTTCTTGGGGGGTGTTTATACATTGTGGTTCTTATATAGCTTGGATAGTTTAATAGTGGTATTTTTTAATGTGCTAAGGAATGCTATAAAGGGTGTGAGTGACTCTAGGGACAAGTGAGAAAATATTTAAACTATGGGAGGGGAAAAGACAATCCAGGTTAGAATTGCCAGATAAAATACAGGACACTTTATTAAATTTAACTTTAGATAAACAATAAATTTTGTTTTAGTGTGAGTATGTTTTATACAATATTTGTGAACTTGTCAGGGTAATCAGCAGAATAGCTTAGCTAGAAAAGAAGATATTATTGCAATTCCAACAGGTAGAGACAATGGAATACTGGAGTCAGGTCATACTGGCTCATGAGAGAGCTGATTGTTAAATTTCTAAGAGTTTTGTGAGTCAGTTGTTAAGCCGTTGGTAGCTCAAAATTAGTCATGGTAGGTGCATGTACACCAGAGAAACAGGCCCCTTTCCCAGCTGTTTAGCATCGATCAGCACATCAGTGGATAGAGCTGAGTTGGCCAAATTATGAGTCTTGAGTTCCATTCTAAGGAATGGGCACCTGCTAAAGATTTTGAGTAGGTAGATAACACAGTTAAAAAAATATATCAGGAAAATTAATTTGATAGCAGTGGGTTTGTGAGACAGGTTAGAGTGAAAGAGATTGAGTCAGGAAATTCTTACAATGAATCAAGTTTGAGGTGAATAGACTTGAGCAAGAAAGATGACAGGAGAGAGGAAAGAAGTTAAATGCTAAGAATATTGGAAAAGGGAGGATTTGAAAGAGTTGTGACTGTCTTTTTTCGCTCAATCTCTATGTCTGCAGATGTTTGAGTATAATGTTTCAAGCTTGAGAGAAAGGGAAAATGTTGGTGTACTTGGCAGATAAATAATGATGTTCAGGGAAGTCCATTTGGGAATAGATGTGGCAGTAGAGGCTGTGAATAGATTTGCTCTAATGAAAACTGTGTCAAGAGAAGAGAATGAAGGGACTGTTAATTAGTGGAAGTCCCTTGTGTTTTTTGCTCTTTTCTTAATGTCATATTTCAATGAAGTAAATTTATATACAACCAATGCATAGATTTTAAGTGTGTAGATCTATGAGAGTTTTAAGACATATTTACATCCATGCAATAAACATCTTAAGGTTTCCTCATATCTCCAGTTCCCTCTACCCCAGACATAACCACTGTTCTGACTTCCATTATCATAGATAATGTTCTTGAATTTAATTTCAATAAAATCATGAAGTATATTCTCTTTTGTGTCTGGGTGCTTTCATTTAGCATAATGATTTTGAGATCCATCCATGCTTTCATGTGTGTGAGTAGTGTTTTTTAAATTAACAACTACAGTTTATAATATAAATATACAATTTGCTCATCCATTATCCTATTCATGAATATTTGGGCTGTTTCTATTTTGGGGCTATTATAAATATGAGTACTATAAAGATTTTTGCACAAATATTTTTGTGGGCATGTAGCTTCATTTATCTAGAGTATATAACTAGGAATGTAATTACTGTATCATAGGTTAAACCTATGCTTAACTTTAAAAGAAACTGTCAAAGAGTTTTTCAAAGTGGTTGTATCACTTTACACTGTCACTAGCAAGGTAACAGAGTTTCAGTTACTCAACATTTTCACCACCTTACTAATATTTTGTATGTACATTCATAAAAAATATTGGATATTGGTCAATAAATTTCATTTCCTTTTTTGTGCTATATCCTTGTGAAGTTTTAGTATCAGGGTCGTGGTGGCCTCATGTATTTGTCCTCCATATTTTGCAAGTGTGTAGAATTGATATTATTTCTTCCTTAAATGTTTGGTAGAATTCATCAGTGAAGCTATCTGGGCCCAATGTTTTCTCTGTGGGAAGATTTATATTTACAAACTCAATTTCTGTAACATATATAGGACTATTTAAATACTTTATTTCTTTTGGTTTCACTTTTGGTAAGTTTATCTTTTGAGGAACAAGTCCATTTTTATTTAATAATTTGGTAAGTTCCTTGTTATCTAAGAAATTTAGAACTTATTTGCATGAAGTTGATTATAATATAGTCTTTTTATTCTCTTACTATCTGTATAATCTCCAGTGATATCTCCACTTACCTTTCAGTTATTGGTAATTTTGTTTTATCTCTTTTTTGTCTTAATCAGTCTTCTTAGCATTTTATCAATTTCATTAATTTTTGTCAGAGAACAATTTGACTTTGCTGATTTTCTTAATTTTTGGTTTTCTATTACATTGATATCCACATTTATCTTTATTCTATTACTTATTATATTTACTTTTGCTTAATGTGCTTTTTGTTTTCCATCTTTTCAAAATGAAACTTTAGATGATTAATTATAGATCATTTTTTCTTTTCTAACATAAGCATTTAAAGTTATAAATTTCCCTCTAAGCATACTTTAGGTGCATCCCATAAATTTTGAGATATCATGTTTTCCTTTCCATTCAGTTCAAAATATTTCCCAAATTCTCTTGTAATTTTTCTTTGTTCCAGGAATTATTTAGAAGTGTGCTGTTTAATATCTAAATATTTGGGGGAATTTTCTAGATTTTTGTTATTGATTTCTAATATAATTACTTTATGTTCATCAGAGAACATATTGTATAATTTCATTTCTTTTAAATTTATCAAGATTTGTTTTATGGCACAGCTTATTATTTATCTGGTAAATGTCCCATGTGCACTTGAAAAGAATGTGTTTTGTTATATTTAGGTGAAGTGTCCTAAAAATGTCAATTAAGTCTAATTGCTTAGTGGTGTCTTTCAATTAAAAAAATTATTTCAATAGTTTTGGGAGAACAGGTGGCTTTTGGTTACATAGATAAGCTATTTAGTAGTAATTTCTGAGATTTTGGTACACCCATCACCCAAGCAGTGTACACTGTACCCAGTGTGTAGTCTTTTATCCCGCAATGCCCTCCCATCCTTCCCCTTGAATTTCAAAGTTTATTATATCATTCTTATGCCTTTGTGCCCTTATAGCTTAGCTCCCACTTATATGTGAGAACATATGATATTTGGTTTTTCATTCCTGAGTTACTTCACTTAGACTAATGGTCTCCAATTCCGTCCAGGTTACTGTGAATGCCATTATTTAATTCCTTTTTATGGCTGAGTAGTATTCCATAGTGTATATGTTGAGTTTGGGTTTGGATTGTTCTTGTTTCTCTAGTTCCTTGAGGTGTGACCTTAGATTGTTTATTTGTGCTCTTTCAGACTTTTTGATGTAGGCATGTAATGCTACGAACTTTCCTCTTAGCACTACTTTTGCTGTATCCCAGAGATTTTGATAAGTTGTGTCACCATTATTGTTCAGTTCAAAGAATTTTTAAATTTCCATCTTGGTTTCATAGTTGACGCAAAGATAATTCAAGAGCAGGTTATTTAATTCCCATGTATTTGAATGGTTTTGACAGTTCCTTTTGGAGTTAATTTCCAGTTTTATTCCACTGTGGTCTGAGAGAATACTTGATATAATTTTGATTTTCTTAAATTTATTGAGACTTGTTTTATGGCCTATCATATGGTCTATCTTGGAGAATGTTCCATGCACTGATGATTAGAACATATATTCTGCAGTTGTTGGGTAGAATGTTCTGTAAATATCTGTTAAGGCCATTTGTCCTAGGGTACAGTTTAAGCCCATTGTTCCTTTATTGACTTTCTGTTTTGATGACCTCTCTAGTGCTGTCACTGGAATATTGAAGTTCCCCACTATTATTGTGTTGCCGTCTATCTCATTTCTTAGATATAGTAATAATTGTTTTATAAATCTGGGAGCTCCAGTGTTAGTTGCATTTTTATTTAGCATTGTGATATTCCTGTTGGACTGATCCTTTTATCATTATATAATGCCCCTCTTTGTCTTTTTTAACTGCTGTTGCTTTAAAGTCTGTTTTGTCTGATATAAGAATAGCTACTCCTGCTTCCTTTTGGTTTCCATTTATGTAGAATATCTTTTTCCACCCCCTTACCTTAAGTTTATGTGAGTCCTTATGTGGTAGGAGTGTCTCTTGAATCCAGCAGATACTTGGTTGGTGGATATTTATCCATTCTGCCATTCTGTATCTTTTAAGTGGAGCATTTAGGCCATTTACATTCAAAGTGGGTATTGAGATGTGAGGTATAGTTCTATTCATCATATTAGTGTTTGTCTAAATACCTTGTTTTTTTTTTTTTCATTGTGTTATTGTTTTATAGGCCCTATGAGGTTTATGCATTAAGGAGGTTCTATTTTGGTGTATTTCGAGGATTTGTTTCAAGATTTAGAACTCCTTTTAGCATTTCTTGTAGTGCTGACTTGGTAGTGGTGAATTCTCTCAGCATTTGCTTGTCTGAAAAAGACTTTATCTCCTTCATTTATGAATCTTAGTTTTCCTGGATGCAAAATTCTTGGCTCATTATCAATTTGTTTAAGGAGGCTAAAGATAGGACCCTAATCCTTTCTGGCTTGTAAGGTTTCTGCTGAGAAATCTGTTGTTAATCTGATAAGTTTTCCTTTATAGGTTAGCAGATGCTTTTGTCTCACAGCTTGACTTCAGATAACCTGATGGCTAAGTGCCTAGGTGAATATCTTTTTGTGAATTTCCCAGGTGGTATTTGAGCTTCTTGTATTTGGATGTCCAAATCTCTAGCAAGGCCAAGGAAAATTTCCTCAATTATTCCTTCAAATAAGTTTTTCAAACTTTTAGATTTCCCTTCTTCCTCAGGAACATCAGTTATTCTTAGGTTTGGCCATTTAATAGAATCCTAAATTTCTTGGAGGCTTTGTCCATTTTTTAGATTTTTTTTTTTGTCTTTGTCTGATTGGGTTAATTTGAAAGCTGAATCTTCAAGCTCTGAAGTTCTTTCTTCTACTTGTTCTACTCTACGTTAAAACTTTCCAGAGCATTTTGCATTTCTCTAAGTGTGTCTTTGATTTCCCAAAGTCGTGATTAGTTTTTATTTAATATATCTATTTCTCTGGAGAATTTTTCATCCATATCCTGTTTTTTTAAAAAATTTCTTTAAGTTGTTTTTTACCTTTCTCTGGTGTCTCCTTGAGTAGCTTAATAATCAACCTTCTAAATTCTTTTTCTGGCAATTCAGAGCTTTCTTCTTGGTTTGGATCCATTGCTGGGGAGCTAGTGTGATCTTTTAGGGGTGTTATAGAACCCTGTTACCAGAATTGCTTTCCTGGTTCCTTCTCATTTGGGTGGACTATTTCAGTGGAAAGATCTGGAACTCAACAGCTGCTGTTCAGATTCTTTAGTCTTATGATGTGATCCCTTGATGTGGTTCCCTCCCCTTTCTCCTAGGGATGGGGCTTCCTGAGAGCCAGACTGCAGTGATTGTTGTTGCTCTTCTAGGTCTAGCCTTCCAGCGGAGCTACCAGGTTCTGGACTGGTGCTGGGGAATGTCTGAAAAGAGTCATGTGATATGATTTGTCTTCAGGTTTCCCACCTGTGGATACCAGCACTTGGTTTGGTGGAGTTGGCAGGGGAATGAAGTAGACTCTGTGAGAGTCCTTCATTGTAGTTTTGTTCAGCATTCTGGCTTTCTTGAATGCTGGTTATGCTAACAGTGAAGCTGTCATGTGGGCAGACTAAGGACCTCTGGGTAACCAGGATATGCCAGGCAGTGGTATTAGCTGTTGTTTTCTCCTTCCTGGGAGCAGGGTTACTCTGTCATGCATTGCTGTAATAGCCTCAATTGGTTGGCCTCCTGCCTGGAGGTGATGCTTTCAAGAGAATACCAGCTGCAGTAGTAGAAGGGGGATATAAGTTTGCCCTAAGTTAGCCAGGTAGGTATTCTGGTTTGTCTGGTGATGAGCAGGACCATAATGCTCCAAAGAGCTTATGTCTTTTGTGTTCAGCTACCAGGGCAGGTAGAGAAATGCTACCAGGTAGGGAAAGGTTTAGACAGGCCTGACCTCAGACCCTCCTTGGGCAGGGTTTGTCACGGCTACTGTGAGAGATGCGAGGATGGTTCTCAGGCCAATAGGGTTATGTTCCAGAGGGGATTATGGCTGCCTCTGCTGCCATATAGTTTGCAATGGAAGAGGGGGATAGCTGGTAGTGAAAGGCCTCAGCCAGTTCCCACACAGTTGGCAAGGCCAGTCTCATTCCCACAGTACCCCGCTAATAGCACCAAGTTTAGATCCAGTCAGTCTGCACATGGAACTCAGACCTCGCCCCAGGCCTAAAGCTTCCCCACTGAGAAAGCAAGCACTGTTTTCAGGCCTTGTCCCTCCCTGTCTGCCTAATGTTGGTGGCAGCTCCTGTGCTTGTATCTGCAGCAGTTCCTGTTTGCTCCCCGAATTCTGCTCAAGACAGTTTGTTCCCGGTCGAAATTATTACAAAATTCAGTTGGAAGCTTCTTTTACCCCATGACCCCTCCCTAATTCCACTGGCTGCCTTCCCCGAGGGCCCCTGTTAGATATAGTCAGGGATGGCTTCCCTGGGCTCAAGTTGGGGACTGGGAGTGCCTACAAGGCTCTTCCCACTGGTGCTTCTACTTTTATATTTTGCTGACTCCCCAAATTTGTTTCAGCTCTAGGTAAGGTTAAATCCTTCTTCTGTGACCTGGCTTTCAGAGTCCGTGGTGGAGATGTGTGTTCAGAGGCAGATTTTTCCCCTCACACTTTGGGTACTCACAGTGTTTCACATCTCGCAGAATTTGCAGTGGCGTGCTGCTTCTTTCAAAGGATGTGTGAGATGTGTGAATTCTTTTGGTTGTCCTGGTATGTTCCCACATTGGTTCTTGGAGAAAACATTCACGTGTGAGTCTCCATACGCTGTTCTGTGTGTCCAAGCAAGAGTTGCAAGTTAGCTCTGCCTCCTATCTGCCATCTTCCTCCCTTTCCCTGCTCAAGTTTTCCAAATTAATTACTGACTTTATGTCTTCTTGTTCTATCAATTATTAAGAGAAGGGTATTAAAATTTTCAAGTATAATTATAAATTCTTCTATTTCTTTTTGCAGTTCTGTTAGTTTTTGCTTAATGTGTTTTGAAGCTCTATTATTAGGATGATATACATTTAGAATTGTTAGGTTGTCTTAATTAATTGATTCTTTCATTATAATTGAATGCCCTTTATTCCTGGTAAAGTTACTTGTTCTGAGTAATATTTTATGTGATGTTAATAAAGTTACTCTAGTGTTCTTCTGGAATAACTTTTTAAAACCTATTACTTTTGTCCTACCTGTATCTTTATTTTTAGAGTAGATTTCTTATAGACAGGATATTGTAAGTGCTTTTAAAAATTAGGTTGGACATTGCTCTTTTGTTGCTGCCTTTTTTATGAGGGTGTTTGTTTAGACCATTTACATTTTAAAAACAGCTTTATTTAGATATGATTGGCATACAATATAGCTAACCCATTTAAAGTGTACAATGTAATGTGTTCCAGTATATTCACAGGATTGTTCAACCATCATCATAGTTTCATTTTGGAGGGACCATCTGCATCTAATATAAATACTAATATGATTGGATTCAAATCTGTCATCCAGCTATTTGTCTTATTTTAGTCTTGTGGGTTTTGTTCCCTCTTTCTCTTTTCTTCCTGCTTTTGGATTATTTGTTAGTGTTCCATTTTTGTGTTCACTATTGGCTTATTAGTTCACTAAAAGATTATTAGCCATACATCTTTGTTTTGCCATTTTAGTGATCACTGTAATCATTATAATGTGTATTTTTAACATATCATAGTCAAACTTCAAATATTATATCACATCACATATGGCACAGTTCAGATTCACTCGTTAACAGCTCTGCGACTAGAAAGGAAAGAACTCTTTATTCCCAGCTCCAATTTGAAAAAAAATCTCACGAAAAGGCTCTTAATAGCCTGGCTTGGGTCATATGACTATCTGTGGCCCGAACACTGTGGCCAAGGATGTAAATTCTTGTAGGAGGATGGTAGTTTTAATTCAAAATATGGATTGAGGGTGAGGAAAGGAGATTTCCCTAGTGTTATTGAACCTATAGATTTACATTTTTATCAGAAGTAAATTTTCAAAATACCTGTAATGAAATCCTACATCTTTATTAAAGTGATTTTTCTTTTTCTTTTGTTTTAGAGACCACTTATTGCTCTTTTACTCAGCCCAGAGTGCAGTGATCACAGCTCACTTTAACCTCAAGCTCCTGGACTCTAATAGACTCACGCCGTGACACCCAGGCTAATTTTTAATTTTTTCATAGAAACAGGATCTTGCTATACTGCCCAGGCTGGTCTCGAACTCCTGGCTTCAAGTAGTCCTCCCACCTCAGCCTTCCAAAACACTGGGATTACAGACATGAGCCACTGTGCTTATCCAAAGTGATTTTTCAAAGTCTGTGATGACTACTCAAGACATGGAAGACTCTTTTGGAATACATTTTATAAATGCCAGTAAGATTGCTTGATAAATAAGGCAGAAACACTTAGAAGATTAAATGTGTAAAATGATGATCCCCCCATTTATGCCTTACATTTTGTCCAGTTGTAGTAGCAGCCTTTGCAGTTCACTATAACTCCCTTTACCTTGAACTTTCACTAAAACTGCAGTGCTCATGGAAGCTATGTTTGTGCTATGTGAACCAGACCCTGTTGTTATAGCCAACTGGCCCAATATTACACCCAACTCAAGCTGGGGTGATCAGATTCTCTTTTGTGAAATTTTTAATTTGGGGTTTGGAACTAATTAATCACTGTCTCACACTGGAACTCTAACAAATAAACCATAGCTGCCAGGGAGTATGGTTTTACAATGTGGACTGAATAGCAAGGAAAGCCACTGTGAAAAGAGGAAGGAATGAGACCAGTTGAGGAAAGAAGCAGAAACAGAGAAACTGTCATGACCTCTTTCCATTCCCGATTCCAGGCTTGGCTACATTCTTATCCTTGGGGTCCGTGAGACATACAGTATATTCCTTAAAATTCATTTCTACTTTTGTTTAAGCTGGCTTGAGAGGACTTCTGTTTCTTGCAATCCAAAAGTCTAGGCCAAAACTTCAAATATACAATTTTGGAAGAATTTAAGAAGTATTTGTCAGTTCAAGTACTATCTTAAGGATGAATAAAAGGCATAAAAACTAGGATTCAATTTTATACTAATTCATGACAAAGTTTTAATGTTTGTGGACAATGTATCATCTCTTTGGCAAAGTTTTAAAATAAAATTTTAAGGGGGTGAATGATGGGTGGTCACTTGGTGGGTACAATGTGCATCACTCTAGTGATAGATGCGCCAAACGTCCTGCCTTCACTGCAATGTAATACATCGATGTAGCAAAATTGCACTTGTACACTATGAATATATAGAAATTTACAAATCAAAACAAAAAATAAATAAAAATTTAGGTAAAATATTAAATATATCAAAATAAAACTAAAATGCCATCCTGCTTAGTAAATAGAACATTAATAATCTCCTGAAAAATTCCAGGTACTCCTCCTCAATTTCATCCCTCTCCCTGCCCCAAAGACAGCCACTAGACTGAATTTTGTATCTATCATTGTTTCCTTTCTTTAAATAGTTTTACCACATCTGTATGTCTCGCTAGAAATACAATGTTTAGTTTTTCATACTTTTGAGCTTTATGTTAATGGAATAATGCTCTATGCTATGAATACCTCTTTGCTCAACTTTATACCTAAGAGATTAATTACATTTTGGTGTACAAATCTAATTCATTCATTTTCACTGCTGTATAGATTCCTGTTTTACAACTATGGCACAGCTTATCCTTTATCCCTTCAGTGAGGAGTTAGAAGTGGAATTTCTGTGTTGTAGCAGTGGTCCCCAACCTTTTTGGCACCAGGGACTCGTTTCGTGGAAGACAATTTTTCCATAGACCAGGGGTTGTGCAGGGGATGGTTTTGGGATGATTCAAGCACATTATATTTATTGTGCACTTTATTTCTATTATTATTGCATTGTAATGGGTAATGAAATAATTATACAACTCACCATAATGTAGGATCAGTGGGAGCCCTGAGCTTGTTTTCCTGCATCTAGATGGTCCCATCTGGGAGCGATGCGAAATAGTGACAGATCATTAGGCATTAGTTAGATTCTCATAAGGAGAGCACAACAAAGATCCTTCACATGTGCAGTTCACCATAGTGTTCGCGCTTCTGTGAAGATCTAATAGAATCACTGATCTGACAAGAGGTGGAGCTCACACAGTAATGCAAGCCATGGGGAGCGGCTAAACACAGATGAAGCTTTGCTCACTTGCTTGCCACTCACCTCTTGCTGTGCGGCTCAGTTCCTAGAGGTTGAGGACCCCTGTGTTGTAGGATATATACATATTTAAATTTTTAGGTAATGCCAAGTTTTTCTTAGAGTGATTGTAGTATAAATGTACCAAAATGCCCTTTGCTCTACATCCTTGTGAATTTTTGGCATGTTCTGACTTTTTATTTTTCCAATCTAATGTATGCAAAATTAAATCCCATTTTTTTTAACCTAACAAATATTCATTAAGTGCTTGATAGAGACGTATCAGTGAATAAAACAGACAAAATAAACAAAAACAAAACAAAATCCAAAGCCCTTGCCCTCATAGAACTTACATTCTAGTGGAGAATACACACAGCAAATAAAATATATATGAAAGTTATTTAGTGTTGTAGTATCTGGTAAGTGCTAAAGAGAAAATTAAAACAGAGTGGGACTAGGTAGTGCTGGTGCTGGGGTGGGACTGAACTTCAATAGAGTGGTCAGGTGGGCATTTGAACAAAGACCAGAAGGAGGTGGAGGAAGTTATACCAATAGCACTGTTGTGTTTTGTTTGATGTATCAATCAGAGTCTAGTCCGGGAAGCACAGTCATGATAACTATTACAAGATAAAGAATTTATCATTGCAATTAGAGCTTACATGAATGTGGGAGGAACCAGGGACGTGAAAGGCTAGAAGGAGTTGAGGGGTCAGAGATGGCTAGTCCCTAACCAGCTTCCCACAGCACTGGCATGAGGGGCAAGCTAAAGCTTGCAGGGCGATTGATAAATCAAGCACATCCTGCTGAGAAAGTAGGACCATAAGAGGAAGTTTGTGAAGAGGTGCAGAGGAAACTCTTGCTTCTGTGCAGAAACTGTCTGGTGGCTCCACAGCCAAGCATTTGGTTGAGGGGCCTGGGCCATTGACTACTGGGCCAGTAGTGAAGAAGAGTTGGTCACAGCTCTTGGTTAAACTATAACCTGTGGGGTACCTTTGCATTTCTTCATCACTAAGACCTTCAGAGAGTTATAACCATTTCACATCCACCTTCCAAATATAGTGCAAATTACTATGTTTTATCAACTCTAATCAATTATGATATAAGGACAGTGACTCTGGGAAAAAGAGCTCCCAGCTTAACTACGTTGATACAAGATAATCTAACATATCGAGTTAGTGATAAATGAGGTTGCCCATACTTTTATATATTCAATGGTCATCATTGCTTTTTCTTCCTCAAAATGTCTAAGTTCTTCGTGCATTTTTCTACTGGATTGTTTGATTTTTTAAAATTGATTTTTAGGAGTTTTTACAATATTTTGATTGTCATTCTTAGTCCATTATATGTGTGGCAAATAAGTTATCCCAATTTGTAGCTGGTAATTTCACTTTCATCATAGCATCCTTTAAAGAACAAAGATCTTTCTCTTCATTTAATTTCACTTAAACTTTTTTTCTTATGGCTTGCACATTTTGTATGCTCTTTAAGAAATCCTTCCTTAACCAAAGGCATACATTTATTCTTCTACAATGTCTTCTTAAAGTTTTATAATTTTCCTAGTATAATGCTTGCAATGAACTTTTGTAAATAGCGTGAGATGAAGATACAATTTCGCTAATCTTTTTCCTTATGGAGATCTAATTGTCCCAGTGCCATATCTTAGAGTTCATACTCACTGATTTGCCCTGCCTGCTCTTTCATAAAGCAGATTTATCTATATTACTATGGTTCTATTTCTGGATTCTCTAATCTGTTCCATTGGTCTTCTGTCTCTCTTTTAACTAACATTATATTATTTTTATTATAGCCATATAAAACGTCTTTCTATCTGGTAGATGCAGTCTCCTCAGCTTGTGTTTCTTCAGGAGTGTTTTGGCGATTCTTGGTTCTTCGTGTTTCTCTATTTTAAAATTGTCCTGATTAACGCAATAAAAAAGTTCTATAGAATTTCGATTGAGCCGGGCGCGGTGGCTCAAGCCTGTAATCCCAGCACTTTGGGAGGCCGAGACGGGCGGATCACGAGGTCAGGAAATCGAGACCATCCTGGCTGACACGGTGAAACCCCGTCTCTACTAAAAAATACAAAAAACTAGCCGGGCGAGGTGGCGGGCGCCTGTAGTCCCAGCTACTTGGGAGGCTGAGGCAGGAGAATGGCGTGAACCCGGGAGGCGGAGCTTGCAGTGAGCTGAGATCCGGCCACTGCACTCCAGCCTGGGTGGCAGAGCGAGACTCCGTCTCAAAAAAAAAAAAAAAAAAAAAAAGAATTTCGATTGAAATTATATAAAATCTCTAAGTCAACTGGGGAAATTGACATGTTTTTATTACTGAGTCTTTCTATCCGTAAATGTGATATCTCTTAATTTATAAAGATCTCATTTAATGTATTTCAGTAACATTTTATAATTTACTTCATAAAAATCTTGTGTACATTTTGAAGATTTATTCCTAGGTATGTTATTTTTGTTGCTGTAGTGAACAACACTTTAGAAAATTATATATACATTTTATATTTACAAATTATATCTATACATATGCATACATATACACATATATATATCTAAATATACATATGTATTTTGTATAGTTTGTTGCTGGTGTATAGAAATGCAATTAACTTTGACTTTATATCCAGAAAACTCACTAAACTAATAAACTTTCTTATTAATTTTCATAATTTATATGGAAATTCTTTTGAATTTTTCAATTAGACAATCACATCATCTACCAATAATACCAGATTTTTTTCTTTCTGATCTTTACTTTTTTATTCTTTACTTTTTCTTGTCTAGGTTTTTCCATGTATCTTTGAATTGATGAAGTGAGAATGGACATATTTGTATGGGATTTGAAGCTCTTAATATTTTACCAGTAAGTACATAATTTTTTGTACCTACTTTTTGCAAAAGTCTTTTATCATTTAGTAGCATCTTATTCTATTCTTGTTTTCTTGAATCATAAAAATAAAAATATATGTTAAATTTTATTAAATAAATTTTCTGCATCTATTGAGTTGGTCCTCGTTTTTTCTGCTTTTAAATTATTAATGTGGTAAATTATATCAGATTTTCTAATATTAAACCAACTTTGCGTGTCTAGGATAAACTCTACTTATTCATGAAATTTTCTTTTATACATTGACAGATTTGGATGCTAATGATTTGTGATTTCCTTTGGTGTACTATTCTTATCTATTTTGATGTTACAGGTGTATTAGCCTTACTCAATGAGTTGGGGAGTGATATGGTTTGGATCTGTGTCCCCATCCAAATTGTTATCCCCAGTGTTGGAGAGTGGGGTATGGTGGGAGGTGATTGGATCATAGGGATGGTTTCTCACGAATGGTTTAGCACCATCCCCTTGGTGTTGTTCTTGTGATAGTGAATGACTTCTCATGAGAGCTGGTTGTTTAAAAGTGTATGGCACTGCCCTCACTCTAGACTGAGAAGATTTTTCTTTGCACTGGAGAGTTTTAGTCTATCTATAGTTATTTTGATTACTGATATTCGTATTTATTTCTGCCATATTCTTTACATTTTTTCCACCTTTTTAGTTTTCTTTCTCCTTTCTTGCTTCTTCTTTATTGTTTTTCTTTCTATTCTCTTTCCATATTACCCTATATTTGGATAGAGAACATAACTTCTAAGGTGTATTTATTTGGTAGTTGTCTTTAATATTTGAATATGGTCACTTAACTTATCAAAGCCTATAGTTAATCAGTACCTTTTCCCTCCTCCCAAATTAGACAAACACCTTAGAACACTTTAATCATCATCCTTTCTGCTTATACTTTATGTTTTAGTGGATGATATTTTAGTTCTAACTGTACAAGACAAATTATTGTTATTGGTGTACACAGTATTAATTTAGATCAGCATTTCTCAGCATCAGCACTACTGACATTTTGGGCAATAGTTGTTTGTTGTGTGGAGCTGTCTGATACACTGCGAATGTTCAGCAGTAGGCCTGGCTGCCACACGGGATGCCAGCAGCACACCCCTCCCCCAGTTGCCACAAGCAGAAATGTCTCCAGGTATTGTCAAATGTTCCAAGGGGGGAAATTGCTCTTGGTTCAAAATCACAGATTTAGATCTACCCACTTATTTAAAAGTATCTTTTTTTTTTTTTTAACTGCTCTGTCATATTTCACACTTCCATAATTTTTCTTCTCCCTAAAATAAATAATTTAGAATTTTCTTTAATGAGTCTATAGGGCAAAAGGTAACAAATCTGTTTTGGTTTGGTTTGGTTTCTGGTAAATCTGAGAAAAGTCCCTATTTTTTCCTGTGTTTTAAAGTGATAATTTATTGGATTTATAATTCTGGATTGAGAGTTACAGTTGTCCCTCAATATTCACAGGGCATTGGTTCCATGACTCCCTGCCAATATTCAAATCTGAAGATGGCTGAGTCCTCATATAAAAGTTGTAGTATTTGCATATAACCTACACACATCCTTCCATACACTTTAGACCATCTCTAGAATTACTTATAATAGCTGATATACTGTAAATGCTATGCGGTTGTTATACTGCGTTGTTTAGGAAAGAATTACAAGGAAGAGAAGTCTATACACGTTCAGTACAGTTACAATCATTCTAGGCTTAACTACATTTTCCATCCAGGGTTGGTTGAATCCGCCAATGCGGAAGCCGCAGATACAGAGGTCCAGTTACATTTTCTTTAAGCTCATTGGAGGAATCATTCTATTGTTTGGTGACATTGTGGTTGTTGAAAGTAACAGCTATCAGTCTAATTGTTATTTCTTTTAATATAATGTCTTCTCTCTGGCTTGTTTGAAGAAAACTTTTTGTCATTTGTATTTTTAAGTATCACTATCATTATGTACAGGAGTATAATTCTTTTTTTCTTGTGATTTGTTGGTATCTCTGAATCTGATAATTGGTATATTTCAACAATTCTGGGAAAGTCTCAGCTGTTATCTCTTTGAAAGTTGTTTCTTCCTATTATATTTCTAGAAGCTAGACAAATGGTAGATAACTTTAGAGAATTCTTACTTCATTTTAACCTTTGCCACTTCCTTACTTTCTTGCTACTAAAATATTTGGTACATTTTATTCACCACTTTTAAAAACAAAAACATTTCTAGATTTGTAGTTTGTGATATTACTGGAAATCAAAGTCGCAAAGTTAATTCTAGTGGACTTAAAATAAGTCAACTATAATACTTATCCTAAACTTGTTTCTTACTGTAATTCTTTAGTTGGTCCCTAATATCTGAACTACAGGGGATTCCTTTATACCCTCTATTTTGCTTTAATATTGTAAAATATAGACTTTACATTTTAAAAAAGAACTAATTCATTATGCAAATGAAGATTTTGCCCTTGTTTTGCATACAAAATAGCCTTTCTCATAAGCATTGATAATCTCTCTCTTCATGACAAGACAGAAGAGAAAGTCTGTGTAGACCCTCGTTAAGAATGGCGTCTCCATGGATAATGGGGTTAATCTTCAAGAATAAAAATGTATTGGTCTCTCATTTGAAATGGCTTTTGCATAGTCCATTGGGAGTACTTTGGGGTTGAAAATCTTAGTAAAATTATTTTTGCTTCCTTTACTTATGTTTCATACTCTCACTTATTTCTCATAAGCATTGTGGCCATATCTATGTGGCCTAAATGTAGACGTCAGGATATAAACAGCAATAGTTTGTTTGAAAGTTTAGCTAAGTTCCATCCTCAGGGGTTTTTTGTTATTTTTATTTTGCTATCTACAACTGTAGTATTTGGTAGTGAGAAATTGAATAAGTACCATGAGAAGAAATTTTCATAAGAATAGAAAATCTTTCAGACAAAATTTGCCGAGAATTGATTCTTTTTCTACCTAACCCCTAAGCTATCTCTTGCTACTGTTTGTAAAGTTAAAGAAGTTCTGAGAGGTCACTGCAAGGAGTTAAAGGACTATTTAATGTGGCTTTGTGACTGTTAGCTGAGTTTCCATATTTCCATGATATTTAGTTTTGTATACCCAGGATAGAGCTAGTTTCCATATCATAAATGAAACATCAAGGCTCAGATTAGCAAATTGTTGGTCTAGTGTCACATTGTTGAAGAATAAAGAGCTGGGTGGAGGCCTAAACCAAGATCTTTTCCAAGTTTGTTAATATAAATGTTTCCTAAATTGTGCCTCACGTAATCTTTTTTTAAAAAATGAGATGTCAACAAGTATTCCTCTGAGGAAGGGTCAAGTAATTTAGGCAATCCTGGTTTAAATTTTAAAGTATTTTTTAAAAGCATTCTTGATTTAACTTGTTATTAGTTATGTGTTTTGTAAATGTCTTTCCTCATTCTAAGCCGCGTCTTTTTACTTTTATACAGTGTCTTTTGATGAATAGAAGTTATAAATTAAACAGTTGATTAATTTATTAATGCTTTTTTCATAGTATACGCTTTCAGTGTTTTGTTTTAGGAATTCCTCCATACTCTCATGTAGTGTCATATATTCTCCACTAGAAATTCAATGTTTTGCTTTTTTTGTGTGTTTTTTGAGACAGAGTTTTGTTCTTGTTCCCCAGGCTTGAGCGCAGTGGCGAGATCTCAGCTCACTGCGACCTCCGCCTCTTGGGTTCAAGCTATTCTCCTGCCTCAGCCTCCTGAGTAGCTGGGATAACAGGCACCAACCACTATGTCAGCTTATTTTTTGTATTTTTAGTAGAAATGGGGTTTTACCATGTTGGGCAGGCTGGTCTTGAACTCCTGACCTCAAGTGATTCACTCACCTAGGCCTCCCAAAGTGCTGGGATTACAGGTGTGAGTCAACACACCCGGCCTGTTTTGCTTTTTACATTTAGTCAATATACAATATACCTAGAATTGATGATAATATACCTGGAACTGATTTGGTGCTATAGTGTGAGATAAAGATCTAATTTAATTTTTTTCCCATATGGATAAATAACTGCCCCTGCAACATTTGATCACAGACCTTCAGGAGTTACCTCCATCATCTGTGGAATTTCTACACATTAGTGATCTGTTCTGGCCTCTCTATACTGTGACATTTGGTTATTCTGTCGTACATATGCCAATACCAGCACTATTTGTAATTGAAAAAAAAAACCAATCTAAATGCTCAAGAGGAAACTAGATAAATAAATCGTGGTATATATGTACAACTAAGTACTACACAACAGTGAAAATAAACTTGAGCTACACACATTAAAATCTCATAAATATAATGTTGAGCTCCTCTCCTCAAGAGAATTATCAAAATAATACCTAGAGCATGATACCATTTTTGTAAAATTAAAACAGTAAAAAATAGTATATGTTAATCCCAGCACTTTGGGAGACCAAGGTGGGCGGATTACCTGAGGTCAGGAATACGAGACCAGCGTGGCCATCACGGTGAGGCCCCGTCTCTACTAAAAATACAAAAAATTAGCTGAGCATGGTGGCTGGTGCCTGTAGTCCCAGCTACTAGGGAGGCTGAGGCAGGAGAATTGCTTGAACCTGGGAAGCAGAGGTTGCAGTGGGCCGAGATCACACCATTGCATTCCAGCCTGGGTGACAGTGTGAGACTCTGTCTCAAAAAACAAACAAACAAAAGTATACCTTTTGTTTAGGTATATATAGAAACGTAATAAAGATATTAGTAACAGCATGAACAATCTGTATAACATTCAGAATTTTGTTACCTCTGAGAGAGGGAACAGGTATGATGACAGAAGGGTATACAGAGTTGCCGACTGTATTTGTAATATTTAGTTTGTAAGCTGCTAGGTAGGTTTATTTGATCATTCTTTACATCTTCTTATGTCTTAAAAGTTGTCCTAATGTTTTACAAATAATAATGTAAGATGCCTTTATTGCAATAGTTCTCAGGGACTTTAATTTGCTAATAGGCTTTGTGTTTATCCAAAAAAGGGGGCATTCTATGAGTGTTTCCCAAGTTTAATTGAGCATGAAACCTTTTCTTTTTCCCCCCAGGAACATCTATTGGTATTTTGGGTGTTAGTCTTGTTTCATGAATCCCAGATTCAGAAAATATACATTAGACCATACTGCTTATACAGATGAGACAAATTCAAGGTCTAGTCTTTCTTTTTTTTTTTTCTTTTTAATTATACTTTAAGTTCTGGGGTACATGTGCAGAACGTGCAGGTTTGTTACATAGGTATATACGTGCCATGCTGGTTTGCGGCACCTATCAACCTGTCATCTACATTAGCTATTTCTCCTAATGGTATCCTTCCCCTAGCACTCCCAACCCCTGACAGGCCCCAGTGTGTGATGTTCCCCTCCCTGTGTCCATGTGTTCTCATTGTTCAACTCCCACTTATGAGTCAGAACATGTGGTGGTTGGTTTTCTGTTCCTATGTTAGTTTGCTAAGAATGATGGTTTCCAGCTTCATCCATGTCTCTGCAAAGGACATAAACTCATCCTTTTTTATTGCTGCATAGTATTCCATGGTGTATATGTGCCACATTTTCTTAATCCACTCTGTCATTGATGGACATTTGCGTTGGTTCCAAGTCTTTACTATTGTGAACAGTGCCACAATAAACATACATAGATTCAATGCTATCTCCATCAAGCTACCATTGACTTTCTTCACAGAATTAGAAAAAAAAACTGCTTTAAATTTCATACAGAGCCAAAAAAGAGCCCATATAGCCAAGACAATCCTAAGCAAAAAGAACAAAGCTGGAGGCATCATGCTATCTGACTTCAAACTATACTACAAGGCTACAGTAACCAAAAGAGCATGGTAATGACACCAAAACAGATATATAGACCAATGGAACGGAACGGAGGCCTGAGAAATAACATCAAACGTTTACAACCATCTGATCTTTTACAAACCTGACAAAAAGAAGCAATGGGGAAACGATTCTTTATTTCATAAATGATGTTGGGAAAACTGACTAGCCATATGCAGAAAACTGAAACTGGACTCCTTCTTACACCTTATAGAAAAATTAACTCAAGATGGATTAAAGACTTAAATGTAAGACCTAAAACCATAAAAATCCTAAAAGAAAACCTAGGCAACACCATTCAAGAGATATACATGGGCAAAGACTTCAGGACTACAACACCAAAAGCAATGGCAACAAAAGCCAAAATTGACAATTGGGATCTAATTAAACTAAAGAGCTTCTGCACAGCAAAATAAACTGTCATCAGAGCGAATGGGCAACCTACAGAATGGGAGAAAATTTTTGCAATCTATCCATCTGACAAAGGGCTAATATCCAGAATCTATAAGGAACTCAAACAAACTTAGAAAAAGACAAACAAGCCCATCAAAAAGTGGGCCAAAGATACGAACAGGCACTTCTCAAAAGCAGACCTTTATGCTGCCAATAAACAAATGAAAAAAGTTCATCATCACTGGTCGTTAGAGAAATGCAAATCAAAACCACAATGAGATACCATCTCATGCCAGTTAGAATGGCAATCATTAAAAAGTCAGGAAACAATAGATGCTGGAGAGGATGTGGAGAAATAGGAATGCTTTTACACTGTTGGTGGGCATGTAAATTAGTTCAACCATTGTGGAAGACAGTGTGGCGATTCCTCAAGGATCTAGAACCAGAAATACCATTTGACCCAGCAATCCCATGACTGGGTATATACCCAAAGGATTATAAATCATTCTACTATAAAGATTTAGTCTTTCTTTAGTGTCTCATCAAGTTACAGAAGTGCTTTGAACTCAGCAGGATAATAAAGGAGGTGTAGTGCATGTGGTTTTTACTTTAGCATCTTGCTTCAAGTTCGTAGCTATTCCTATGGCTTTAATTTGTTGGGTACATTCCCCTCACACTCCATTCTATGGAGGTGGTCAGAATGCGTAAAACAGAGAAACCAACAAAATGTAGTTTCTAGGTGGTGAGCATACAGATATAATATGACCTCCTCTTTGTTTCCACAGTGCAATGCAAATAACACATAGTGTAGAGAATGTCTGTTACAGAAATAGGGGCAACTGAAGGCATTCATTGATCAAAACTCAATTGTTACAGATAACATTATTCCCCTATTAATAGAGTATTTTAATGATTGGATCATTTTCACAAATAAAATTGATATATAGAACATGTAATTGTTTGTAATGGAAGTAATTGTAATGACACCTTGTTTTAACTAGTTTTTATAAATATAGGAAAATGAAGCTGATTCTTACCTTGTTTTGCAATAGGAATGCTTTATCTGGCAGATTTTTTTTTACATGAATGTATAAATAAAACAGCTGATTTGACCTGGCAAGCTTCAATTCCAATCCAGCATACTTTTCCTATTTATAAAGTGCAGTAAAAATGTTGGCCTTTAGAAACTGATAGTCCCTGGATGTGCAAGTGCGGTAAAGACTTTTTGTTGTTGTTGTTGTTATTGCTCTTAAAAAAAAAAAAAAACTGTAGCAAAATCCTAACAGAAAAACTCCAAAATAAGACTTAGTGTAATGTCTGTACTCATATTTAAAAAGGGACAAATTATTTTAAGATGGCCTTTTAAAGGTTATGGCCCCAAATGGTGACTGTAAGTCTTGTGCAGTCTAGTATATGTGCTACTACAAGCTTGCTTCAGGCTCATAAATCTTACATTATTTGGAGTAAGTGTAGACACTCCGAAATGAATTTAGAGGCAAATATGAATGTGTTTCTGGACATGGGCTTGGTGGAGAGAATGCTGTGATCATGTGTCAAAAAATTCTAATCATCTGGTCTTATAATGAATGGATTAGTTCCTCCATTCTGCCAATAGAATATGAGTGTATGAAAACTTTGAAGTGTGGGAGGCAACTGCAAAGAAAACAATAAACTGTGCATGTGAGACTGGCTTGATGCTTGGTGATTAAGAGATGAGGGCCCCGTGGGTCAGCTCCCCATAGGTACAAACAGATGTTTGCACTGTTTCACAGCTGCTAAATATGATATAAATCCAAAGAATTTTTCTTGTTTTTATAAAGGAAAAAATACCCAGACAGCAAATTTTTGGTCATTCAGATACTCTTACCAAATGACATCTGGTTTCTGTACTGCTTATTTAAGCAACCTAAAAAAAAAAAAAAAAAAAAAAAAAAACCTTTGCCAAGAGGAGGAACTCTAAACTTTCAGTCCTTCACCATACATAACAGTACAGTTTAAATTACACTGTAACAGGCAGAGTTCATTCTAAGCAATGCCATTTCTTTATTCCTTAACTAGTAAGTTTTACTTTTAATAAAATGGGTTAGATATTATGTAATTAGTTAAGGGAAATCTGTGATGAGGTTACATGTAGAATATCCTAGGATTGCAATCCTAATGATGGCAAAGAAAATGAATTAATTGTTTCCATATGTTAAGAACGGTGGTGAGCAAAGTTGAACTGTACAGTTACCTAAAATAAAATGTCAGCAATATAGCAAGACAGTATTTTGACTTGCATCAAGGTGAGAAAACATGAAAGGCAGAAAGGAAGCAGTGACAGGTTGGAGGTCAAGACAGAAATGAATCTTAATAAAAGACTTGCCTAAATCTTTAGAGAAGAACCAGATTTTTGCCATCTAAACATCCATTATACTTTCAAGTTTATATGCGAAAAATTTTGTTCATTACTGTGCTCAGCAGCAAATATCTTTCCATTGATTGTTCTCCACAAAGGTGTCTATGTTGACATATCAAATGCCCAAGCTTACAGGCTTGCCTTCTGAATTTTTTCCGCCTCAATGTTAATGACTGACATTGATCTATGGTTTAT
Organism: Macaca fascicularis; assembly: GCF_037993035.2. Classification (NCBI taxonomy): domain Eukaryota; kingdom Metazoa; phylum Chordata; class Mammalia; order Primates; family Cercopithecidae; genus Macaca; species Macaca fascicularis. Next base: position 121,657,504 of record NC_088381.1, on the reverse strand, counting down.
TTTGAGCTTTCATTCAATGCATCTCCCAAAACTTAGCACTGAAACAGAAAATGTGATAATTCCATAACAAATTTGGCAATTAACAGCATTCTTCCTTTTCGGTTTTACATCATTATTTGGCCTGTTACTGTAATTCCAGTCTGATATTAATAAAGAGAAACAAGGAGTCTGACAAGTCCAGCTTCATGGGAGATTCCGCACCCAAAGATTTGCTAGGTCTGTACAGTATTCAAAATCCTGTCCAATGGGAGCTGCCCAGAGTGAAGATAATATACTGCCTGGACCTTTCTTTGGCTCCTTTGAAACAGATCTGTTTATTTCAGGGGGTTACTAAGTTCTTGCCATTATGTGATATAGGGTCTACCAGAGCTGACTTTGCAGGAGGATAATAATTTGTTCTATTGTGTTTTACTTTGTAAGTTTTGGTTATGAGTTTGGGCTTGGCATGTGTAATGATTTTGGTTTCAGCATTGAGTCTAATTCACTGGTTAATTTGCCTTTTCCTTTTTAGTCTCCAGCAGGAATGTTACCTTCCTCCAGATTTCATGATGAGGTTTACTCTATCTCTAGCGTCCATCACTTCTGTGTTTACTAACTCTGAGAAACCTCTCATGTCAAACTTTCTCATATATACCATCTGTGTATGAAAGTCCCAGGTGGGGGCTCATAAAAGAGGTTTCATGAAATCATGGCTGAGGAGTCTTGTATTCAGGTTGACATTTGACTGTGCATAGCTAAATTTCCCACCCCCCAATCTCCCATGCCGAGTTCTCCTTATCACTAACAGCTTCCTATTGATGTCACTAAGACTAAATATGCGAAGGAAATATGAAGCTCTTCATTCCCTGAGAACCAGGATATTTAGGTTGTGCAAATCCCTGAACCCTAAAATGGATGTAATCAGCCCAATTCACATAATAAATATCATGTTGCAAGGACACACATGTGCTGGAACAGATAGGGAGATTTCATTTTAACTTTTAAATTTGCAAAATTATACCCCGTGGGCCATCAATTTTTCTTGGACGCTCCAGGGACTTCATGCCAAGAGGAATTCCTGAGTTTACATTCAGTAAGTTTATGCTCTTTGTTGGTAAGGGTTCAGTTTATTCTCCATTATCAAATATATCATATTTCACCTCCTAGAACCCTATTGGAAGCTCCTAGCTATTCTTCCTGCCTCCATTTCGCCCAGAGTTTTTGAAGAATGGTCTGGTAATTTTTTGCAAAATCTGTTCCTATTTTTTCTCTTCCATTTCTCCTATCCCTCCCAACCATCCCTTTTTCCCTCCCTCTCTTCTTTTCTCTCCTCCTTCTTTCCTGTTTCCTTCCCCTCTTTCAAAGAGCCATTTAACATATAGTGATTCTCTGCAGAATCTCATCTAAATATGAGAGGATGACTGAGATTAAGTTTTTTGTAATTAAATGTTTTATTTTGAAATATTTATAGATTTACATTCAGTTGTAAGAAAGGGAGATACCATGTATACATCACTGTTGCTCCAATGGAAATATCTTGCAAAACTATCATACAATGTCACAACCGGGATTGTGACATTAATGCAGGCAAAATACAGAAGATTTCCATCACTACAGTCATCTCTTATTTTGCTCTTTTATGTAGCTACAACCACAACCTTCCCATTCCAACTCTCTTCTTAACCACTGGAAATCACTGTCAATCACTAATTGATTTCTATAATTTTGTCATTTCATGCATGTTATATAAATGGAATCATACAGTATGTAACTTGTTGAGATTGACTTTGTTCACTCAACATAATTCTCTGGGTATTCATTCAAATTGTTTCATGTATTAGTAGTTTGTTCCTTTTCATTGTTGAGTAATATTTCATGATATGGATGTACCATGGTTTGTCTTACCATTTACCTGTTAAAGGGCATCTGGGCTGTTTCCAGTTTTAGGCTATTATGAATAAAGCTGTTTGAATATTTGTGAACATAAGTGTTTATTTCTGTGGGATAAATGCCCAGGAGTACAACTGCAAAGTTACATGGTAGTTGTATGTATTTTTTAAAGAAACTGCCAAACTGTGTTCCAGGGTGTCCATCCCTGCCAGTAATAACATAGAAGTGATGTAGTTTGCCTGCTTTTATGGTGTTGTTGCTATATCTTGTTTTAGCCATTCTGACAGGTACATAGTGCTAGCTCTTTGTGATTTGAATTAACACTTCCCTAGTGGCTAAAGAACTTGAATATCTTTTCATGTGTTTATTTGCCATCTGTACATTCTCTTGGATCAACTGTCTTTCACTCAGTTTTTAATTGGATTTTAAAAACTTTTACTGTTACTTTACATATATATCTTATTTAATTCTCAAAAAAGACTCTTGAAGGCCACATGGTTAAGAGACAGGGTCTGGATTTGAATCCAGGTTTCTGTTACTGTACTGTTTGTTTCTATACTCTGTTACAGTCTTCTGGTGTTTTGCCTCCATGCCCATACAAGGTCAACTTCTCCATCCACTATTTCCTGAAGATTGACTAGCTTCTATGGCTTCTATTGCTACTGCTGAGGTGGAAGATTCCAAGTTTATAACCCCAGGGTCAAATTCTAGACCCATTCAAAATGCCTATGCGTGTACTAATGGCAACTGAACCACCTATGATCCAAGTTAAACTCTGTGACTTCTACCCATGGAAAAGCTTGCTCTCCTCCTGACTTTCTCATTTCTAATAACAGTGCCACCATCTTTTCTATCACCAATTCTAAACCTTCGTTCCCTCCCTTATTTTCCTTAAGCAGTCCCACCCTGCCCCAAGCAATTCATTGGGGAGTCTCCACATAGATTCTACCTCTGTGTTTCCATCTTCCAGGATTTACTAAAATGTATCATTTTCCAGGCCCTAATATCTGTATTGCTGCAATAGCAACCTAACAGATCCACAGCCTGCACTCCTTTCTGCCATCTTTGCATCTCATGTAAGACATTGCTGTCAGATTTATCCAGAAGCTTGGGATTGATCTGACTACACTTTCGCCTTACAAACTTCAATAGCTCCTTTCTGCCTAATTATTTATGTACAGAATTCTCAGTCTGCCTTCAGGGCTCTCTAGCCAACATCATTTGAGCCTAATCTCCAGCCCCATTCTTACTAAGTTATATGCATCTCCCAATATGTTCTGCAGTTTCTGCTTGACCCTTGCTTAATGCTGTTCCATTTTATTTACTTTTCAACAATGAATTCTCCATATCTTTCAAGGACCATTTCAAAGGCAACCTCTGCAAAAAAGCCTTTCCTGATGCCTCTAGTGGAGATCGTCCTTCATTCCTCCCAAGATGAATCTTTTGTAACACTCGTCTTGCTTTTATTTTCATTGTATGCTGATCTTGAAGGCAAAAATTATGAATAGGACACTTCAATGTCTGCAGATCTGGGTTTTGTAAATGAATCTTTGAGGATCAGAGCTTCTAGCAAAGCCTGTTCTAAATTCTTTTGTTATGACTGACAAGGTATACCCTTATTGAATCCTTCCCTATATTTTGAGTCATCTGGATAAAACATATTATGAACCTTTACAAAAGGATGATAATCACCCACTAAATACTCATCTCTTACTTGACATCAGGATGACCCTTAAAGGTGTGAAGAATTAACTTCCAAACCTAGTTTTCTGAACATAATCCTGTTACAAATAAAATTCCATAAGGATCTTCCTTATCTGGGATAATAGACAAGCAATATTCTTTGAAGCATGGTGGAGCATGTCGATGGTGGACATGTTATGCCTTGCTAGAGGATACAATATTTCTGAAAAAAAATCCTTTTAAAACTAAGTATTCTGATAGTTTTCAAATAATGAAATCTATGAAAATGTGTGAGAAATACCTTTGTTAGATTTTAGCTGCATATGTGCTCCTTTAGATTTTGAAACTTTCAACCTAAAATAGGAGTGCAATATTGCCTTTTTACATTTTTATTATAGAATTCTCTGTGAGTTCTGTGTAGAGGGACCGTGGATGTTGGAACATCCTGTGGCCACTGGGTTCTGCGTTCTGGTATGTAGTTTTCAATTCACAAAACCATTTTTTTTTTTGGAGAACAAAAAATATAGATTTGTGGCCTGTATAATTTGGTAACTATATTCAACAAAGGAAAATGACATCTTGTAGCTTGGACTTGGGAGTCTAAAATTGCAGAAAGATGCAAAGAGAAGAAGGTTCATGGTAAAAATTCAGGCCACTAGCCATTCATTGTTAAGTTTGGGGGCTAGACGACAGTGCTGTGAATATAAATAACTCTCAGGCATGACAACAAGCAATGCCTTCTTGTGCCCAGCATGTATTAAACACCAACATCCCAGTAACAAATCTCACAGTATAGATTTAAACCTCACTCATTTGCTTTCACTCTCCATTTTTCCTCCTCCAAATATACCCGCCATTCACTACTAATAATTCCATGTTAGAAGAGAAGGTTGTAAAGTACTCAGTTAAGGGAACAGGTTTAGAGTCAGACAGACTTGTCTTAAACCTGGCTCTACGATTTTCTAGCTGTATCCTCTTGAACAAATAACTTAACAGGGCTAGGTCTCAGTTTTCTTATATGTAGAATGGGGATACCAATCACATCTTTTTTTTAGAGCTGTGAAATTACATGAAATAATACACAGAACAGTGTGGCGCAAAGAAAGTACTCAATGAATGGCAGCTGCTATTATTATTATTATTAGTTGTCATTTACCTTTACATTTGTAATTGTAAGTAATTTGGAATTAAAAATTTTTGGTTTGGTCTTTAAACCTAAGAACCTACCCACCAGATGAAGTGGGGATATTTTTAAAATTAGAAAGAAAAAAAGCACCCACCAAAATGCATGCAAATTTAGCACACATAGTGTTCTGTAGCACACTTACTGTTCAACTTAGAATATCAATAAACTGTTCTGTAAGGATCATATATATAGCCTCTATCACATAGCTATCTATGATCCCTATAGAACAGTTTATTGATATTCTAAGTTGGCAGATCCCTCATTCATTTCATCAACATTGCCTGGGGCATCTGCCATGTGCTACAAATGTGCTGGTACTGGGACCCATGCCCAAGTATTGTCCGCAGCTTATTTTACCAATTAAGTCCATCTATTTGAATGTTTCCCAACTTGTTTTTCTCATTTAAACTATGCTTAGTTTTGTGGTGTCGCTTGGATTTGGAGATCAAATTTAGAGTTCCCCACTGAGTTTTTGTCTTTGCAGGTAGAAAAACCTTAGTCACCAAAAATAAAGCCAATGAGCTTCATTGACCGTGAATGACCACTGTAGACAAGTCTGGCCCCTCTCCTGGAAGTAGCCTGGAAGATCCCCCTCCGAGCGTCTCAGAAATATGTGGTCTCACACCAAAGTTTCTATGCTTGCATCCTCTGGGGACACAAAAACATGGCCGGGTGAGATGCACTCATGCTCCCTAATATGCTGAGTGTCTCATATTGCAGAGAGAAAGGAGCTGGTGAGGCATGAATCAGCCAGTTTGCAGATGAGCAGTGGCTGGAGCTTCACTGCAATAAAGTGTTAGAATTAATCTTCTTCATCTGTTTTCATTTTGCTAACCCACTACATCAGGCACCACAAAATGTTTATTAATTAAATGTCTCACTCTCTAAAATCTAAAGGGAGGTACTTGGAAAATGGAAAAATGTTCATTTGCAGTGGCGGGGAAAAAGCCAGGGAATAATTAGAGTCTTGAAACTTCTGCAGTTGGAATAACAATAAAGAGAGCAGAGATGACTATAAAATGGTTTGTTCTTGGCATTGCTTAATTGGCCTATTTATTTTTCTGTCTCTGAAGCTGTCTTTAGTGACACCTACTGATAAGCGCCAATCGGAACCATGGCCGAATTCCTTCGGGCTGGACCTGCCAACAAACTGCTCAGCCCTCCAGATGTTGCTGCTTTGTGAGAAATGAGAACTCAATACACCAGGCTCACCCTTCCTCCTGGGGTGAACACAAAGACAGTCAGATATGGAAAATCACTGCTCAGCACCGTGAACAATGTACTCACATGAGGAGTTGGGCCAGTTCTTATTTGTCTTGGTGGAACAGACAGCCATGGAGCCTAATGCAAGAATTTTACCTGGCAACAATTCAAAATGTGACTATACATTGAAATTGTTCAACAAAAGGACTTTTATCTGGGTAAAAGCCCAACAGTGGGTTTAAAGAACTAGCTAGAGAAACTTGTAAAGAGGGTTAAATATGTATCACATATGATTTTACTATACTGAACGTTTCTCCATCTTTTGTGTTTTTCAGATTCCATTCTTTTGTTATGTAACAAATTAGAAAGCTACTACAGTCAACAGTCTCATGGCACATCCTAAGCATCAATGAATAATATTCCATGAGCACTAGCCGTTCTGAGAATAGAACAAAATGAGCTCAAGTGAATCAGTTCTTGTCTTCTAGACCAGAGTGTCCCAGTATTTCTTAGTACAGGACACACTTGTGACCTTGCTGTGAAAAAATAAGAAAATATGTCACCATTCTTTTTTCCTGAGCCAGCCCCTCGTCCAGCTGTCTGTCCGTTCCAAGCCTTCCACCCCCGCCCACATTATGTGTAATCATGCTCCCCATGGGTGCCCGAAAGTAAGGCCAACCTTAAGATATAGTGAGACACCATTTTTCTCATGATATAATCCCCAAAAAAGCCTTTTGGCTAGCTTAATATGGTAAGAGTAATGGATATTGTTGAGTTAAATATTTACTTATGATATTTAGTGTATTAATTTAATCTCATATGATTAAAATCCCATCTTCTGTGTAATGATGTAGTATTTTAGAACGAATTTTTTGAGTTCACATTTGACAAGATCATTTTTATTTGAACTCTTCATGTGCATGGTGGAGACAGGCAAGAAGCATCAGAGCTTTTGTCATTCTGAGAGCTGTTTTTCAAATTGCTTAATACAGTTTTCTAAAGACTGTTGCCTTTACTTCTATTTCATTTTTTGAATCTGAATGTGTAATACTGTTTCTGGAAATTTAGCCCAGCCACATCTACCCATGTGTATAGTATTAAAATTATATTTTTTCTTAAAAAATAAAATCACCCTGTGATCCCTTTAATATAACTATTTAAGTGAATCCTGAAAGTCTCATCAACATGATATCTAATGTATAGAATTGTCAAAGACCTAGGATTAATAACTCAGTCTATAGTAACTTTTCTCCTTTTGAAAATCTGGTCACATTATAATACTTCCACAAACTTCCAAACCTAGAATTGATATCTGTTTTGCTTAATGAATCTCCATCCAATGGCATTTATTGTTCATAATAAAGTCCTTGAAAAGGCATCCACATGCTATGAGATATATGGCAAAGGCTCAAATATGAAGTGACTGTGTTTTAAAAGGTAATGTTTTGAGGAAGCTTTGCCTAATGTTCAGGCATATACAGTGTATTTAGATGTCATTTTACTTTGTGACATCTCTGTTTCCTGCCATGTCTACACTGCATCATCTACGCACCCCAAGTCCCTACTCAGAAGTTGGCAGAAGTGAATATTTCTCTCTGAGGATGATATCATGCCTCTTAGAGTTAGGAGGTACTAGTTAAGAAACAATACTTTAGATGTTCACTGCCTAAGGTAGATTATAGTCACCCCAAATAATTTTATAACAGGACAGATGTAGAGTACAACAAGTAAGAAATGGTATGACACGAATGAATGACGTGAATGAAAATAAAAGAGATCAGTTGAAAGGGTAAAATGAGAACAAAAAAATAGCAGAGATTAATAGACTTGACAGTAAAGTGGAAAGTCTAGTAATTTAAAAAAATGAATATTTAGATAACTTGCTGAGTGAACTGTTTTTAATTTCAGGTGGATGAATATATGAGTAAGTTATTGGGTTAAAGAAAAAGTATTATTATTATTATTATTATTATTATTATTTGTGGTTTAACCCTGGAGGACTTTGTAGACGAAGAGGAATTTTCAGGTTTTCAATGGAGAGAAGTCAGATTGGGTGATTTGTTGTGGAATAGGTCACATAGGAGGTATTATTTATAAACAGTTAAGGAAAAGTTCAAAAGGACTAATGAGAAGGTTAGTTAAAACAAAGCAGCGGCTATACAGAAAAGTAAAAAAGGAGTTGATGAATAGGAGTTGGTAGTTTGTAGGCATTTAAACCTAATGGAAAGGGAAATGAGAAAAATTATTGGGTGGTAAATAAAAGGATCTGTATTTATAAGGATAAGTAAGATGGATAGCTACAGTGATGGAAAATGATGTTGATAGAAGGTGAGTGCTGGGGAAGACCCGAAGGCCATTGGAGAGTAGTGAACAGTCATCCAATTTGGATGGAAGTGATGAAATAGGGCATCAAAGATTCAGACTAAGGTTTGGCTTAGAGGGGAGGATAGCACTTAGGCTGTGAAATTACATTATACTTTTCACATACTCATATGACTAGGTGAATTTGAATTAGATCTAATTATTTGTAACTACTTTGGAGATCCGAAGCTTAAGTCATAGAATGTAGTCAGGCACTGGCATTTAATCATTTTAGTAGTCAGAAGGCACTTAGATTTAACATATTGAGTATATCTTATTTATATGCCTGGCTCTATACTGTGAATAAATAGACCTATATATCATATATCGGAGTCAAATATTGGTATTGCTGATCAATAAGTTTAGGTACCTTCCCGTTTCCTACATTTGGAATATCCATATCTGTGTGTCGTCCAGGGCCCCTCCTTGTTCATAGGTACCTCCCACCTGTGAAAGTCCAGAAGATGCAATACATCTTCCTCTCCTACACACCCAAAGCTGGCTAAACATATGCTTTGTGTCACATCACTTCTTTTGAGCACGTAGTATATGTCAAGTGCTTTGCCCACATTAGATTTCATGGATGCCTCACAATTACTGCAGAAGGTGAGCCCAGCTATTGCAGACAAAGAAAGCAAGGAACAGAGAGATTGGGCAACTTGCCAAAGGTTACACCAAAATTGACACCATTAGAGTGTGGAATTGGGAGTAGAACCCATGGCAAGCTTCATTCTAAAGTTGATTTTCTTCGACCTCACCCTAACTTGCTTTTGTAATTTACATATGTTTATGAGAGTTGACATTTGGAAATAAGGACTCAGTTAATTAATATGATCTATTATAAAAAAGGACAGAATTATAAAAGTGGAAATATTTATTTCCAATTGTCCATATTTTGATATTGTTCTTATTTTATGTAACAATGTTGCTATTTTCTAAGAAGCCCTTTGATGAGAGGAAAAGATCAGATTCTGGCCTAAAACTGGCCTGGACTTTAATCCTGCCCTTATGATGCACCAGATTTCTAACGCTGGTAAAGTCCAAGCCTTTACTTACCATCCAAGCCTTTACTTCTAAAATGATAATAATGGCATTCACATTTTATTTATTTTACACGTTTTAAAATTGTACCTTAACTTCTGGGATACATTTGCGGAACGTGCAGATTTGTTGCATAGGTATACATGTGCCATGGTGGTTTGCTGCACCCATCAATCCATCATCTACATTAGGTATTTATCCTAATGCTATCCCTCCCCTAACCCCCCACCCCCTGACAGGCCCTGGTGTGTGATAGTTCCCTCCCTGTGCCCACGTGTTCTCATTGTTCAACTCCCACTGACGAGTGAGAACATGAGGTATTTGGTTTTCTGTTCCTGTGCCAGTTTGCTGAGAATGATGGTTTCCAGCTTCGTCTATGTCCTTGCAAAGGACATGAACTCATCCTTTATTATGACTCCATAGTATTCCATGCTGTATATGTGCCACATTTTCTTTATCCAGTCTGTCATTGATGGGCATTTGGGTTGGTTCCAAGTCTTCGCTATTGTGAATAGTGCTGCAATAAACATATGTGTGCATGTGTCTTCATAGTAGAATGATTTATAATCCTTTGGGTATACACCTAGTCATGGGATTGCTGGGTTAAATGATATTTCTGGATCTAGATCCTTGAGGAATCTCCACACTATCTTCCACAAAGGTTGAACTAATTTACACGCCCACCAACAGTGTAAAAGCATTCCTATTTCTCCACACTCTCTACAGCATCTGTTGTTTCCTGACTTTTTAACGATCACCATTCTAACTGGCGTGAGATGGTATCTCATTGTGGTTTTGATTTTCATTTCTCTAATGACCAGTGATGATGAACTTTTCTTCATATGTTTCTTGGCCACATAAATGTTTTATTTTGACAAGTGTCTGTTCATATCCTTGGCCCACTTTTTGATGGGCTTTTTTTTTTTTTTTTTTGGTATATTCTTCTGGAGTTTTTATGGTTTTAGGTCTTATATTTAAGTCTTTAATCCATCTTGAGTTAATTTTTCTATAAGGTGTAAGGAAGGGGTCCAGTTTCGGTTTTCTGCATATAGCTAGCCAGTTTTCCCAACATCATTTATGAAATAGAGAATCCTTTCCCCATTGCTTGTTTTTGTCAGGTTTGTCAAAGATCAGATGGTTGTAGATGTGTGGTGTTATTTCTGAGGCCTCTGTTCAATTCCATTGGTCTATATATCTATTTTGGTGCCAGTACCATGCTGTTTTGGTTACTGTAGCCTTGTAGTATAGTCTGAAGTCAGGTAACGTGATGCCTCCAGCTTTGTTCTTTTTGCTTAGGATTGTTTTGGCTATATGGGCTCCTTTTTGGCTCCATATGAAATTTGAAGTAGTTTTTTCAAATTCTGTGAAGAAAGTTAATGGTAGCTTGATGCAGATAGCATTGTATCTGTAAATTACTTTGGGCAGTATGGCCATTTTCACAATATTGATTCTTTCTATCACTGAGCATGGAATGTCTTTCCATTTGTTTGTATCCTCTCTTATTTCCTTGAGCAATGGGATTTCACTCATGATTTGGCTCTCTGTTTGTCTATTATTGCTGTGTAGGAACACTTGTGATTTTTGCACATTGATTTTGTATCTTGAGACTTTGCTGAAGTTGCTTATCAGCGTAAGGATATTTTGGGCTGAGACAATGGGGTTTTCTAAATATACAGTCAGGTCATCTGTAAACAGAGACAATTTGACTTCCTCTTTTCTTATTTGAATACCCTTTATTTATCTTGCCTGATTGTCCTGGTCAGGATATCCAATACTATGTTGAATAGGAGTGGTGAGAGAGGACGTCCTTGTCTTGTGCCAGTTTTCAAAGGGAATGCTTCCATTCAGTATGATATTGGCTGTGGGTTTGTTATAAATAGCTCTTATTATTTTGAGATACGTTCCTTTGATACCTAGTTTATTGAGAGTTTTTAGCATGGGGGTGTTGAATTTTATCAAAGGCCTTTTCTGCATCTATTGAGATAATCATCTGGTTTTTGTCATTGGTTCTCTTTATGTGATGGATTATGTTTATTGATTTGCCTATGTTAAACCAGCCTTGCATCCCAGGGATGAAGCCAACTTGATCGTGGTGGATAAGCTTTGCGATGTGCTGCTGGATTCAGTTTGCCAGTATTTTATTGAGGGTTTTCACATTGATATTCATTAGGGATATTGGCCTGAAATTTTCTTGTTTTGTTTTGTCTCTCCCAGGTTTTGGTATCAGGATGATGTTGGCCTCATAAAATGAATTAGGGAGGAGACCCTCTTTTTCTAATCTTTGGAATTGTTTCAGAAGAAATGGTACCTCTTTGTACCTCTGGTAGACTTTGGCTGTGAATCTGTCTGGTCCCGGGCTTTTTTTTGGTTGCTAGGCTATTAATTACTGCCTCAATTTCAGAACTTGTTATTGCTCTATTGAGGGATTTCACTTCTCCCTGGTTTAGTCTTGGTAGGGTGTATGTGTCCAGGAATTTATCCATTTCTTCTAGATTTTCTAGTTTATTTGCATAGAGGTGTTTATGGTATTCTCTGATAGTAGTTTGTATTTCTGCAAGATCAGTGGTGATATTCCCTTTATCATTTTTTATTGTGTCTATTTGATTCTTCTCTCTTTTCTTCTATATTAGTCTGGCTAGTGGTCTATCTAGTTTGTTAATATTTTCAAAAAACCAGCTTCTGTATTCATTGATTTTTTTGAAGGGTTTTTCATATCCCTATCTTCTTCAGTTCTGCTCTGATCTTAGTTATTTCTTGTCTTCTCCTAGCTTTTGAATTTGTTTGCTCTTGCTTCTCTAATTCTTCTAATTGTGATATTAGGGTGTTGGTTTTAGATCTTTCCTCCCTTCTCTTGTGTGTGATTAGTGCTATAAATGTCCCTCTAAACACTGCTTTAGCTGTGTCCCAGAGATTTTGGGACGTTGTGTCTTTTTTCTCATTGGTTTCAAAGAACTTATTTACTTCTGCCTTCATTTCGTTATTTACCCAGTAGTCATTCAGGAGCAGGTTGTTCAGTTTCCATGTAGTTGTGTGATTTTGAGTGAGTTTCTTAATCCTGAGTTCTAATTTGATTGCACTGTGGTCTGAGAGACTGTTTGTTATGATTTCCGTTCTTTTGCATTTGATGAGGAGTGTTTTACTTCCAATTATGTGGTCAATTTTACAATAAGTGTGATGTAGTGCTGAGAAGAATGTATATTCTGTTGATTTTGGGTGGAGAGTTCTGTAGAAGTCTATTAGGTCCACTTGGTCCAGAGCCAAGTTCAAGTCCTGGATATCCTTGTTAGTTTTCTGTCTCGTTGATCTGTCTAATATTGACAGTGGGGTGTTAAAGCTCCCACTTTTATTGTGTGGGGGTCTAAGTCTCTTTGTAGGTTTCTAAGAACTTGCCTTAGGAATCTGGGTGATCCTGTATTGGGCGCATATATATTTAGGATAGTTAGCTCTTCTTGTTGCATTGATCCCGTTATCATTATGTAATGCCCTTCTTTGTCTTTTTTGATTTGTTGGTTTAAAGTCTGTTTTATCAGAGACTAGGATTGCAACCTCTGCCTTTTTTTTTTTTTTTTTTTTTTGCTTTTAATTTGCTTGGTAAATATTCCTCCTTCCCTTTATTTTGAGCCTATGTGTGTCTTTGCACATGAGATGGGTCTCCTGAATACAGCACTCCATTGGGTCTTGACTCTATCCAATTTGCCAGTCTGGGTCTTTTAATTGGGGCATTTAGCCTGTTTACATTTAGGTTAATATTGTTATATGTGAATTTGATCCTGTCATTATGATGCTAGCTGGTTATTTTGCCCACTAGTTGATGCAGTTTCTTCATAGTGTCAATGGTCTTTACAATTTGGTATGTTTTTGCAGTGGCTGGTACCAGTTTTTCCTTTCCATATTTAGTGCTTCCTTCAGGAACTCTTGTAAGGCAGCCCTGGTGGTGATGAACTCTCTCAGCATTTGCTTGTCTGTAAAGGATTTTATTTTTCCTTCACTTATGGAGCTTAGTTTGGCTGGATATGAAATTCTGGGTTGAAAATTCTTTTCTTTAAAATGTTGAATATTGGCCCCCACTCTCTTCTGGCTTGTAGGGTTTCTGCAGAGAGATCCACTGTTAGTCTGATGGGCTTCCCTTTGTGGGTAGCCCAACCTTTTTCTCTGGCTGCCCTTAACATTTTTTCCTTCATTTCAGCCTTGGTGAATCTGATGATTATGTGTCTTGGGGTTGCTCTTCTCGAGGAGTATCTTTGTGGTGTTCTCTGTATTTCCTGTATTTGAATGTTGGGCTGTCTTGCTAGGTTGGGGAAGTTCTCCTGGATAATATCCTGAAGAGTGTTTTCCAACTTGGTTCCATTCTCTCTGTCACTTTCAGGTACACCAGTCAAACATAGGTTTTATCTTTTCACATAATCACATATTTCTTGGAGGTTTTGTTCATTCCTTCTCATTCTTTTTTCTCTAATCTTGTCTTGATGCTTTATTTCATTAAATTGATCTTCAGTCTCTGATATCCTTTCTTCTTGATGGATTCAGCTATTCATACTGTGTATGCTTCATAAAGTTCTCATGCTGTGTTTTTGAGCTCCGTCAAGTCACTTACATTCTTCTCTACACTGGTTATTCTAGTTAGCAATTTCTCTAACCTTTTTTCAAGGTTCTTAGCTTCCTTGCATTGGGTTAGAACATGCTCCTTTAGCTCGGAGGATTTTATTACCCACCTTCTGAAGCCTACTTCTGTCAATTTGTCAAACTCATTCTCTGTCCAGTTTTGTTCCCTTGCTGGCAAGGAGTTGTGATCCTTTGGAGGAGAAGAGGCATTCTGGTTTTTGGAATTTTCAGCCACTGTGCACTGGTTTTTCCTCATCTTTGTGGATTTATCTACCTTTGGTCTTTGATGTTAGTGACCTTTGGATGGGGTTTCTGTGTGGATGTCCTTTTTGTTGATGTTGATGCTTTTCCTTTCTGTTTGTTAGTTTCCCTTCTAATAGTCAGGCCCTTTTGCTGCAGGTCTGTTGGAGTTTGCTGGAGGTCCACTCCAGACCCTGTTTGCCTGAGTATTACCAGCGGAGGCTGCAGAACAGGAAAGATTGCTGTCTGTTCCTGTCTCTGGAAGATTCATCCCATAGGGGCACCCACCAGATGCCAGCCAGAGCTCTGCCTTATGAGGTGTCTATAGACCCCTGCTGAGAGATGTCTCCCAGTAAGGAGGTGCAGGGGTCAGGGACCCACTTGAGGAGGCAGTCTATCTCTTAGCAGAGTTCAAGCGCTGCACTGGGAGATCCGCTGCTCTCTTCCGAGCCAGCAGGCGGGAATATTTAAGTCTGCTGAAGCTGCGTCCACAGCCACACCTTACCCCAGGTGCTCTGTCCCAGGGAGATGGGAATTTTATCTATAAGCCCCTGAGTGGAGCTGCTGCCTTTCTTTCAGAGATGCCCTGTCCAGAGAGGAGGTATCTGGAGAGGCAGTCTGGCTACAGCGACTTTGCCAAGCTGTGGTGGGCTCTGCCCAGTTGAAACATCCCTGTGGCTTTGTTTACTTTGTTACACTGTGAGGGGAAAACTGCCTACTCAAGCCTCAGTAATGGTGGATGCCCCTCGCCCCACCAAGCTTGAGCATCCCAGGTTGACTTCAGACTGCTGTGCTGGCAGCAAGAATTTCAAGCCAGTTAACTTAGCTTGCTGGGCTCCATGGGGGTGGGATCTGCTGAACTAGACCACTTGATTCCCTGACTTCAGCTCCCTTTCCAGAGGAGTGAATGGTTCTGTCTCACTGGCATTCCAGGTGCCACCAGAATATGAAACAAAACAAAACAAAACTCCTGTAGTTAGCTCAATGTCTGCCCAAACGACCACCCAGTTTTGTGCTTAAAACCCATGGCTCTGGTGGCGTAGGCACCTGAGGGAATCTCCTGGTTTGCAGGCTGCAGAGAGCGTGGGAAAAGTGTAGTATCTGGGCTGGAGTGCACCATTCCTCATGGCACAGTCCCTCAAGGCTTCCCTTGGCTAGTGGAGGGAGTTCCCTGACCCCTTGCCCTTCCTCGGGTAAGGTGATGCCCCACCCTGCTTCAGCTCACCTTCTGTGGGCTGCACCCACTCTCTAACCAGTCCCAGTGAGCTGAGCTGGGTACCTCAGTTGGAAATGCAGAAATCACCCGCCTTTTGTGCTGATCTCACTGGGAGTTGCAGACTGGAGCTGTTCCTATTTGGCCATCTTGCCAGTTACTTGGTATTCACATTTTAAGGACACAAATAAAAAGAATGAAACCAGTTGAAAGGGTAAAACAGAACAAAAAATTAGTAGGGACTAATAGATGTGGCTCAGGATTGAAAAGGGGCATGCAGTAATAATTGTCAGGTTTTCAACTTGGATGACTGGAAAAATATTTTTGCCAGTAACAGAAATAAGAGGAATTGATGACATATTGAGATGCCAAAAACACATGTAGGTGGAACTGGCCACCGAGCCTTGATAAAGTGTCAGAACTACAGAGTTAGTGTAGAATTAATGGTTAGGTTTATTAGAATAGATATTTCTAAAGTGTAAAGACAAAAAAAAAGAAAAAAAGGAAATGAAGGCAGAATCCTGGAGTACACATGAATTTAAGGAACAGAGCAGAAAGAACTAGAAAAGGAGAACAAAAAGAAGTGGTCAGCATGAAAAAGGAAGGATCAGAATGATGAGTGTCACAAAAACAAAGGAGGACTTGGATTCAAGGACTGGATTAGAGTCACCTCTGTCAAGTGACAGAGAGATGAAATTAAGAAAGGTAAGAAAAGCACATGGTGCTGCATATTACAGGTAACAAGGCCAGTGGCCTCACATAAGGTGAAGAAAACATTCCACCAGGTGCTGGAACCTCTTAGTAGCATGAAAGCATGTGAGGAGAATGGTAGAAATCTGAAATTAGTAAAGAGGATGGTATAACAGAATATGGTAGACTTCAATAGGAGAGTTTGCTGAGTGATTAGGGAAACAAATTATGGTTTGAAGCTCTAGACAAGGACGGGGAGAGCATTGGAGGAGACTCAGGTAGCAAGAGCCTCATCTGAGAACTGTAAGAGAAATGATGTCAACTTGAGAAATCAGCATGGGACGAAGGGAACAACTTTAGAAGAGTGGACTCCAGTAACTTGGGAGTTCCACAGGTTGTGATTACATAGGTTAGTAGAGGGTTGGGTCTGGCAGAACTGACAAGGGGAAGTAGCAGACTAAACATCATAGCGGATAGTGGAGGAGGAGCTGGCTGTGAAAGGCCACCCAGGGAAGTGATTATGGATACAGGCATGATGATAGAGCAGGAGTCGGCAACAAGCTGAGGGCAAGCCTTTGGGAAAGAAAGGCAGTGTGACTCGTCCTGATATGACTGCTGGAAGTTTGAGACAGCCTACCCCTGTAAACTTCTCTCCCTAGCTATAAAGTGTTTCTGTAAATGGCATTCTCCCAGCTTCCATGGCAAAGAAAATGGAGGAGGGAGCAATAGTTGCCATGTGGCTACAAACTTCTGCTGAGTCTTTTACTGGGCTTGTAATTTAATATGGCTCTTGAAGACCTTTTACTGGGAGATAAGTTAGAAAGTTGTTCTACTTCTTCTTCTTCTTTTTTTTTTTTTTTTACTGGAATATTCCCCATGGGTTTACAAATTGAGAGACATATAGAAAAATATGATTACAGAATGTTTGGCAAAACTTGGAGACAGACTGCATATAAAAAATGAAGAAAACAGAGGGATTTCAAGGTTACAAGTTTGGAATACTGAGAAGTTAGAGGACGTAATAGGTTGAATGTAATAGGTAAAATAGAAAGATTTAAAGACTGAGAGAAAGGGAATACTTAGGAATTTGGGGGGCCACTTCCTTTTTGACAATAGAACAAGATGGTATAACATTTTTTATAATTTGAATGTCACCCTTACAATTTTTGGCCCATGTCTGCATACTATCTTTGCTCTTGTTTACTTAATTTTTATTGGCTCACTTTTTAAAAATCCTAAATATTTCCTAAGCAGCAATGGAACCTTGAATTCAATAAATAGTTTATATGTTTCCCTAAATGGATATCCATATAGAAATACTAAAGATATTTGTGTCTGAACGTTGGAAAATAGTGTCTTAGCAAATTGGAGAGAAGCTTGAGATAGTGCTTTAGGCCTGAATGTCAATTCAGACATCTTCGATGATAACTAAATGCTTAGAGCAACTAAACAACCTAAGAGAGTTAGTACAGGAGGAAGGGCTTTGGCTTGCAGGATTTCCAAGGCAGTGATCAAGAAGAAACAGGTTATTGGAATGGGAAATAATCCCAGGATCTTCAGGGATAAAAGAGTGTGTGTTTGTGTGTATGTATCAACTTTATCGAAGGCATTTGTGGGAATGGTTTTAGAAGAATAATATGAACAGAACAGAAACAGATCATAGTAAACAAAGAGGAATGCACGAAGTAACCAGACAGTAGAATTTGACTACTCATCCGAGGAAGTGAGTTTTGAAGGTTAGTCTGCAAAGACAGTAATATTTAACATAGTATCATTGTGACAATTAAGTAACATAGTTCATAAAGAGCTTAGCACATAGTATCAACAAATGATAGATCGTGAAAATGAGAATTATAACAAAGTTATAACTGCTTAAAAAAATAGACAGACAAGAGTATATGTTCTAGATACAAGGAGAAAGAACTGGAAAAGTTGCTGCCTGAGAGAGAATATAGGACTATAGCAAATCTCCCTTTAGTGAGGAGGAAAGATATTCTCAATTCAGGTACTTAAAGAGATCAGTATTTCTGGAGATAAAGACATCATCCTTTTCCAGAACTGCAGGGAAGAAGAAGAAAGGGATGGGACAGTCATCTGTCAAAATGGTTGTAGGAGCAGCTTGGGTAGATGGTACTTGAAATTAATTTCTCTGAGGGAGCTTGGGATGAGATAAGGTGAGGGCCCAGTGAGGAAAGAAGGGTGCTCATTCACACTGAACACCCTGGATATATTCTTAGGGACTGGTACTAGGCTAATATCTTAAAACTTTGCACTTGAAGCTGGGCATAGTGGTGCATGCCTGTAGAACCAGATACTCTGAAGCCTGAGGCAGGAGGATATCTTGAACCTGGGAGGTTGAGTCCAGCCTGGGCAGCATAGTAAAATACTGTAAAAACAAATCTGCACTTGACTCAGATTTGGTCATTTGAAACAACCTAATGTGTTATTTGAGGCACTGAAAGGCAAGATCATAATTTCAAATCTAGGGCTAGTTGAGAAGTCACACCCCAAATAACCTCATGAACTTTTAAGGACAGGAATATATTTTGGCTCAAATTTGAGAAATGTATGGCTTTAACTTTCAGAAACTACTTAACAATAACCTTGATGCAGTTAGGGGTGCTTTGGCCATGTTCCATTTGCATGTTTGTGCTGGGTTTGGAAATCTGGGCTGTGTACTCCAGAATCACCCAAACTTCCCAAATGAGATTTAATTCTGGAGAATTTGAGAAGACTTTACATTGCTGGACAAATGTAAACTGGTTCTGCACTCTATGTGGTCTGCATGAAAGTTCCCAGTGGCTGAACTGGGTTTCCCAAGTGTCCAAAACTCCCTGAAAGTCAAACACTGGGGATGGGTTCCTTTAAGGTCAGTCACTACATTTTCATTCCAAAGATTTTCTTGTTCTTGAAAAGGACCAGGCAAAGAGAGGGATCTCTGATCTGGAGCATCTCTCTCTTTGGCCCAGGCACCCATCACCCCATCAGTTTGATTCCTGCTATGTAACCACAAAGACAAGTATGATGAATCTCCTTTTGGAACACAATGCAGTTTGCTTGGATAAACATCCACTTTAGACAAACAATAAAAGCAGCTCAAGTGGGGCCTTGGCTGCTCTCCTGGTGTTACGCTCATGAATATGCCTTTGGTGCTTGGCAGCAAAAATTTTCTGGTTGCACAAAATAGTAAACCACCCTTTGGGAATACCCATCCCTTGTTCTTGTTGTTCAAAACATATTGGAATTTAAGTTGTTAGCCCTAAACAAGACACAAATTTACCCTCTCAATCTCCATTTCTATGTATTGTAAAGGAGGATTTTTTTTTAATCATGGGGGAGAATTCCAAGGGAGCCGATGAAACAGATGCTGTGTAAACACAGTTCTGTTATGTTGAAAGATATATCAGCTCAGCCACGGAACGTGTACTGATCCCTCTGTTAGAAATCATTTATCTTCTCCTCTCCCCTGAACTATTGCTACACTTTGCTTTTTCTTATGGAGTACTGATTTTATCTAGCATTTTATTTATTCATGTGTGTGTGTCTTAATTTCCCTTCTAGTCTGTAATTTTCATAGTGGCATGAACTTTATGTCTTGTTCAACTTTGTTTTCCCTATGATTTCTATACATTTGTATATACACACACATATATTAATATATAAATAATAGACATACAAATATGTTAATATATTTAAATAATATATACACATATTAACATATTATATATAAACTTTACAGGGAAACATATATATGTGTATTTGTGTAAATATATAATAACATTGGTTTTATAAATATAAAACCAATCTACCAATCCATTCCCATACCTTCTTTTGGTAGACTTATCCTTTTATTCAAAGATTTTGTCATTCGTTATGTGTTGGTTACTGAAAGTAAGCTATTTTTTTAAATCACTGTGCTTTGGGCTCTGTGTTTGTTTAATGGGATCACAAAATAAAACCTATTATTTTAATCCTCCTTTTACAGGTGAAGAAACAGAGGCAAAGGGAGCATAAGCAATTTTCCAAAGGCCGTACAACATGTAAGTGGCTGAGCCAAGACTGAAATCACCAGGTTCTTAACCATTAGGCCATATTGCATTGGAGTGTTGCCTCCTGGAGTAAGATTAGGTAAGCAAAGATGAAAAACATATGGCCCCTGAATCAAGCATTTCACATTCTAGTAGAAAAGACAGATCTGCAGAAACACCATAAGAATATAGGCTGATTGAGTGTAGTGATGGAACTTTGTGGAAAGGCTGTAAACACAGCAAAAGGGCTGCCCCCAGGTGGCGGTGATCATTGGGACAGGGCTTAGGTGGAATGTGGATTTTCTTTGTTTGACAGGACTTGTCTCAATATAAGAAATAACTCTCTTAGTAGGGAGAATAAGATTTTAGAGGCTATCTTCCAGTTTACCTCTTTTATTGCAAAAGAGGAAGCTGAAATAAAGAATTTAGGAGATGCGCTCAACACACGACTGATTAATTGCACATTCAAGACAGAACAGAAAAAGTTGTCTAACTCCTGTAGCAAACCTGAATTTTCCTGAAGATTCATTTGGAAGAAGAAACAGCCAGGAAAGAAAAAAAAAAAAAAAAAAAAAAGAAAGTAAAGGAGATGGTAAGAAATGAGAATGCCCTTAGAAGACCATTATAAAATATAGAAAAATCAGTGAAGAAACAAAAACATCTAGAGCTACAAATGTCGTATTGGCATCCCTACTTTAGAAAAAGGTACAAAAAATAAGACTTTCTCCTTCTTCCCCATGTTCCTCCCCAGGTCCCCCCACCCATCCCCTATCCCTGTTTTCTACAGAAGCTTCCATAGAGAATTATGAGACTATCGGGCCTGGTGGTCTGTGCTCTGCACCCTAAACATGGTTTAACTGATTGCTAGTTTTCCATAAGAATATAAAACCAAGTGTTTACTGTACTGCCACAAGTTTGCCTCTCTCAGGCTTTCACTATTTCAGCTAAAACAGATGCTATTTAGAAACATGGAATATTATAAAAGCCACTTAATTCTCTAATGATTTCAGTTATAACCATTTAGGTAAATTTTTTTGACCTCTCCATGCTTCAGATTAATTTTGTCCTCTACCTTATGTTTTTGTTATTCTCTCTGCCTCAATTCTCCCCTCATTTCCATCCATTTAATTCTTTGCTCCTCTCCCTGGAATTGATATAGTAGGAATTCCACCTCTCCCATGTGCATTTAAGCCAAAGTTCCCAAAGTGAATTCTATGGAACATGATTCCTTGAAGAGCTTCCTGAAAGCTGGGTTCCGTGGTCAAAGAAGCTTGAGAAAACCTCACACTATCTCTTGTCTGATGACTAGAATTCATTATCTGTACCTTAAAGTTTAGCAGTCAATTATTGTATATGTAAGAAGTGATTAAATATCTATCATGGACCAAGCATACACAGGGCTGGATATGGGAGTTATCATTGTTCCCTCAGCCTAAGTAAGTCTTGTCTGTTTACCCAGATTTTATACTTCTGGAAAGTAAGGACTGGTCCTATTGTATTGTTATACTGTTATAAATATAGAGTTATAGTATAATAGCAATAATAGAGGCTCAATAAATGATTTCCGGTTGGCTTGTTGGTTAACTAAATGTGAGTTAGCTTTTACCAATAAAAATTGCTTTTATCTTCTCCTTGAAAACTACTCTGCAGGAGAAAGTGCCTTTGACTTAGTAGGGTAGTTTTTCTAACAACAAAACTCTCTACAGAAAGTCTGAAATGCATCTGCATAATGTGACTGACTCAAATAGCAATGTCCACCATCAGAAAAATACCAATTTTCCGATTTTGGAATGCCTACCAGAATCCATAGAAGACCACAGGAAAAAAAAAACCACCACAATTATCCCCATTTTATTCTCCACTACAAAAATCCAACCTCTGTTGCTGGATTTGATGTCTAGCCACAATCACATGTGACTAAGTTGAGTTCATGAACTGAATTTGGGCTGATCCCATTAAATTCTTAAATAGAGAAAAATATTTGTTCTCACCTGACCAGCTTTGACTAAAAGGCATCTCATGGTGAAGACAATGCAAAATGAACCATGCCATTCTCCTGTCACAGGATATCTGCCTCGAAATTAGATTGCCACCCAGTGATTAATACCGTCTGTCGAACACATTCCTTGTTTGGGGGCTGGGTGTCAGGAAAGAAGGATTTATTATATCATAAGATGTCCCTGAACAAACTCCAGGGACAGATGTGGTAAAAACAGGACTTAAAGCATTTGGTGAGAATATCCCAGTTATTCTTTAAGGGACTTGTCAAACATTAAATTAAGTGAAGCAGAAGGGTTTTATGATTTTTCTCCCCTTCCTTAAGTGGAATGTCAGAGTTATGTTACTAGAGTTAATGCTACCAAATTTGAATGCTTGAGTGCAGCCCTGTCTTGAAGTATTTGTCAGGGAAAAAAAAAAAAGACTGTTTGAGGCTTGGCAGACACTTCCCATATGAGTTATGAGAGAATAAACTATTTCCAAGTTGCACTACTGAAAGCAGAAAGGACCTATGGAAGACCTTCCAAACTGTTATTATAAAGAGGAATTCAAACCATGGAAGAATTCATGCAAAATTTTGATTCAGAGCATACTTGAACTTAGCATTTCCCTTACCATGGCCTTTCTGAGTGTGTTACTTAATACTGCATAAATGGTTCTTAACTATCTGAGGATGGTGCCTGATGTCACTGTTGCTGTTGAGTGCAGAATTAAAAACAACAAAAAATGGCTCCAAATTTCAAGTACGCACCGTGCAGGTAAGCTGCGAGGCAGGACTTTCTGCCAGTGAAGTCATTTAACTCTAGAACGTGCTGGTAAGAGTGGATTTGAGGAAGGGTGTGAGTTGTCAGCTCAGAGAAACTTAGGCTGGAATATAGCTTGTTACCGTTTGTTACTACTCTGCCTCACCTGAAATGCTGTTTTCTCTCCAGCCATACCAGATCCTCTGTCAATAAGAATTCTAGTCCTTGGTGAAACCTTGCTAGATTGCAGGCCCTAAAGGCAGAGGAAAGGCAGCAATGATGGGGGATGAGTGTTTGCACTGTGTTGGTCTCTCCCCATCACCTTGATACATCTATTGAGAACAGATAGTCAGTTCCACAGAACAGCATCAAGTTTCCCCTAGAGTGTGGTCCTTGAGCTACCTGCATCAGCATCATCAAACAAGCCTTTAAAATGCATATTCTCAGGCCCTGTGCTAAATATACAGTATTAGAATCTCTGGGAGTGAGGCCTGGGAATATGCATTTTAAGATTCCCCAAGGGACTTTGGTGTACCCTGCATTTCTACTTGAGATTTGGGTTTCCTCTTTTGTTTGTAGTTGCAATTGTTTAGACCAGGTGCTTCCTGAAGAAGAAGCTACAGGGGAGGGAGTAGATGGGGTAGTGGAAGAGACAGAGACTGGACCCTTTGGAAGGGTGATGTTGAGGTCAAATGGACTTTGAGAGTAGCTGTAAGGCAAGGATTCCACACTGGTGACCTGCACATATGTTTTATTTGAATTACACAGCATTTAAAATTTTTAAAAATCAAAATGCCTTTATACTGGGCGTATCCTCTTCAGTCTTCCACAACTCATCACTGCCTACTCGTTCATCCCCTTGCCTTTGAAGACACTTGATCATCAACTCCTGGGGAAGGTGGCAGATTTAACATTAAATGGCCTATTGTCTCCTTGTTTTTAAATTATGGATGGATATGAACATGTTTATGAAAGTTCAAGAGCATTGAACAGGCTTTTTCTTTGATTTGCCTTTAAACCAGGTTTACTTTTACTTTTCTGACTTACTGGAAGGCGCCAATGAAATAGTACCTGGCAAAGTGTTTTAATGCAGTGCATGCCTCAATAAATAATTTTTACATGAAAAAAAAGTAATGTGATACAGCTGACGATTTATTTTACGGCTGCTTTCTCTTATCTTCTCATCCCCTGAGCCCTTCCAAACTTCAGTCTTCCCCACCACAAAGTGGCAGAGGAGGATTTCTACAATCCAGGTCCCTCATTCTTCACCTGCTTTGGGTGGGACAGGTGCAGCCCAGATTTTCTCAATCTTTGTTGCAAATTCTCTATGAAATAAAAGCACAGCCTTCAGGTCTGTCTGAGAGGACTTTACATACTGTTCATTCCTGAATGTTTTCATGTAAACATTTTTAATTTGTGGAAAATCTGTTTGTTTGTTGTGTTTGTCAAGTTAATGTAAACTGTAGTCCATTAGGCCTTAAGATGAGTCTACTAAATATTTTCAGATGTTTTTTATTTCCTCAGCTAAGAGCTGGATTTGAACCAGAGCTTAGGGGTGAAAGGGCAACATGTAATATACAGAGACATGGAATTTGACATATGAAATAAAATAATGTAATGTTTTTAATATTAAAGATGAAAAAAGCAGCAATAAAACATTGTGGAAGGAGGAAAACATGAATACCTGTATATTTTAATTTTAAATGCCTGCAGATGTTGAATTTTAATCAGAGCATGTCAGATTCTGACTCTGACAGAGGCAAAAATGTGAGATCTGTTTTCTTGAATTGCTTCCACATTTCATGCCTCAGATTGTATTGCATATAGCACTGCATCATCATATATTTATGTAAAGTGCCAGCATCCATTGACTTAGCATGTGCATGATGGTTAACATATAAAACAGTATGCGATGAAGGAAAGGCCCCTTCCTTCTCCTGCCATGGCATAGATTCTCTCTGTGACCTTGTGGTAAGGAAGGCATTTAACCCCTCTCTGCTTTAGTTTCCCTAATCGCAAAATAGGAACCACCACTCTCCTTTCTTCTTTAGGTCTTATGGCTTCTTTAGGCTCCATGGGTCTTATGAGGATTATTTGAAATAGCAATTGATCTACACACTTATAATACAACATAACAATATCAGATATGAGTCTATGTATGTGGAAATATTTATTTACAGAGATTGGAAGGAAAACAAAACTAGTGACAACTAAACTGATAGATCTCTTCTAGTACAAACTAGACAGATATGTATTAAAATCTAAGTTACTTTGAAATTTAAAGCACATTTTTGAGGTACGTTCTATTTCTCTACTTTTGCATTATATTTCCTAAAGCAGTGTGAAAGCTGATGACAAATTTCACACTGAAATTCTCTGAAAACAATGGATTTAGATATACGAAATTGTGAGTGGAGAATCACACTCACTCAATGTGCTTTTTCCTCTTCTCTCCCTCAACACAACTCCAGTCATCACAGAACACTTCCATGACCAAATGTGTGTGGGGTGTTATTCCCACACACCAGGCAAACAATTAATTCTGCAGCAGTCATCAGGTGGGTGTACTGTAATTCAATTCCAACACTGTCTGCCTAAAGATGGTGTCAGATACCACCGGTTGAAGACTCAGTCTCCAAGACTGCCTCCTGAGGCACCAGTTCCAAGTCTGGAACTCTGGAACTTCTGACTGACCAGCTCCAACCTGGGGCTCCTATGGCTCCTGCTTTGGGTTTGATTAATTTACTAAAGCTGCTCATGGAACCCAGGGAAACTTACTTAGATTTACTGGTTTATTGTAAAGGATACCACAAAGAATACAGATGAAGAGATGTGTAGTGCAGGGTATAGGGGAAGAGGACTGGAGCTTCCCAGTCGTCCCTTGGTATGCCGCCCTCCAGGAACCTCCATGTGTTTGGCTATCTGGAAGCTCTTGAATCCAATCATTTTAGGTTTTTATGGAAGCTTCATTATGTAGGCATGATTGATGAAATCATTAGATATTGGTGATCAACTTACCCTTCAGCCCCTCTCTGCTGCTTGGATGTTGGGAAAGGTGGGGCTGAAAGTCCCAACCCTCTAATCCTGTCTTGGTATTTGTAGTGACCAGCCCTAGAAGTTACCATCTTGAAGCTACCTAGGGGTTGCCATCCATCAGTCAATTGTTAGCAAGCAAACAGACATCACTTTGGAGATTCTAAGAATTTTAGGAGTTGTATACCAGGAAATGGGGTCGAAGACCAAACACGTATTTCACAATATCACACTATAGTTCAGAAACATATCTGTAAGTCCTCATTATATTTTTCTCTGAACATTTAGGATGTTACAAGATAAAAAGGACAAGCAGTTAATTTGGTTGAAAATCTTCAGTATGAGGTCAATTTTCATCTTGCTTCTTGTTTGCTTGCATCTTTCTTTTTTCTTAAAAGACTCATAGCCATTAGGGTTTTCCAGCCTAATGACTATATATCCGTGGCTCTTTAAAATCTTTCCTCTTCCAATCTCTTTTCACTGTGGGGTACTCCTCCTGCCTTCTAAAGAGATCTGTGTTGAGTTGTTAGAAATAGCCAAGGGACTTTTAAGAACACTGAAGCTGCATATTAAGTGTTAAATTATCTGTGATGTATCTCCTTTCTTATTTTCAAATGTTCAGAGAAGTCTGCTATACACACAAATGTTTAAAGAGAAAGAAAAAGGGTGATACTTAATGTCTATGATGACATGGTATAAGACATAGACATCATATTTAGAAGAGTAGGCAATCTATCTGCTGACCTAATTTAGAGGAAACAGGACTCATAGCCAGTGGCAAGGGGGAAAATTACAGCAGTCTCTATCCAGCCCATCCCCTTTATCAAATCATCAATGGATTACGTATACTTTTTTTTTTTTTTTTTTTTTTGAGACAGAGTATTGCACTGTCGCCCAGGCTGGAGTGCAATGGTGTAATCTCAGCTCACTGAAACCTCTGTCTCACGGGTTCAAGCGATTCTCCTGCCTCAGCCTCCCAAGTAGCTGGGATTATAGGTGCCCACCACCAGGGCCGGCTAATTTTTTGTATTTTTAGTAGAGATGGGGTTTCACTATGTTGGCCAGGCTGCTCTCAAACTCCTGACCTCATGATCTGCTCACCTTGGCCTCCCAAAGTGCTGGGATTATAGGCATGAGCCACCATGCCTGGCTGATTAGGTATACTTTTAACAACCTATATATTTAATTTAATTTTTAAGCTACTGCATTTATTTGACCCTTCAAGTAGTTTTACTATATTGCAAAGGAGAGGATTTTTTTTTCAGCAGAATTATTCACAAGAATATTTCAGAAAAAAATGATCAGAGTGAGAAATGACTCACACTTCCTTGAGAGCTCTGTGCAATTCCCTTGCACGGGGAAAGGGAGGACCAGGCAGGGTCTGCACATCTAGAGGGTGGGAGCAGAAATTGTGCTAGCCATTTCTGCCTGAAACTGTGTGGGAAGGTGGAGATAGAGAATGATGGCTTGGAGAGAGGAGTGTACTGAGGCAAGATGGAGAGTTTTTTTTGTAGTTATTGTGAATGGAAGATTTAGAAGAGAAATTTATGTGTCTAAACAGGAGTTCCAGAAAGTTACCATGAAGAATTATGTGAAACCTTCAGTTCCAGCAATTTAAGAAAACCTACAGTAAAGATAATACCTTCACATAAGTCTTCAGACTTCTGGAGTTGAGTACCAAGCTTCTGGGATTATTTTTTGATTGTTGATTGTGATATACACAATAAGACTAATCCATGAAATGGTATGCACACATCAAGCCTCAGCTCCTATCTTCATCAAGCCCCCTTGATTCTTCTGATGTAAAATCAATTTCTCATTATTCTCTGTTCTCATAACCCTTGCACATCCATTCTTTTGCTCCACAAGAATGCAGACTCTCTGGTTGAAAGAAACTTTAGAGGTAATTAGTGCAAGCCTTCACTCTCATCTGATGATCTCTTCTTCATTTATTCATTCTCCCAACTAATATTGGCTCTCTAGCCACTGGAACATAGTAGACATGATATATAAGTTATTGGAGAGCAATTGGAGAAAAGCTACATCTTCATAAAGTGGATACCCATGAATCTTATTCTCAGCTGGTTCCTAAGCAACCCAAGTCTATCTTTTACATATCCCTGGTCAGCTCACTCTCCCTTTCTCCACAGGAATTATTCCAAACTTTCATCGCTTTTTCAAAAAAGTGAGTTTATTCCCATCCCCACTGCTATGTTGCTGTTTCAGGAGTTTC
The DNA here is from genome assembly GCF_037993035.2 of Macaca fascicularis. Classification (NCBI taxonomy): domain Eukaryota; kingdom Metazoa; phylum Chordata; class Mammalia; order Primates; family Cercopithecidae; genus Macaca; species Macaca fascicularis. The sequence goes on along the minus strand of NC_088381.1, from coordinate 121,629,381 downwards.
AATACATAACCTGTGGTGGTTTTAATGTAAGAAGTGTAAGGCTCATTAATGTTAGCTAGCCACATCATTTTAGAAGTGAAAAAACCCCTGAAGTTTAAAGAAGTTCTATGACTTACACAATCTCATGGCTCATTTAGGTGTGGCATCTGGAGTAGGTTCTAGGTAAGTAGAGTCTCTTGCCAATATTCTGTCAGTTAGGTGATTCAGATCAAATAACTGTGCCTTATTTTAAGAAAAGTGGACTAAAAACAGTTGAAGAAACAATGACAAAACTTTCCCAAATTTGATGAAAACTAAAACGCTAAAATCCCTCCGATCCAAGGAATTCAAAGAATCCCAAACACAACAACATAAAGAAAACTTTATCAAGGCATATTATAAATAAATTGCTCAATACTAGTGATAAGGACAAAAAGTTGAACATAGCCAGAGGGGGAAAAGACACCATACATACTGAGAAACATAGATAAGGATGACAGCAGATTTTTGGAAACAATGCAATCAAGAAGATAATTGAGCAATGTCTTTATGATACTGAAAGAAGAAAGCTATTAACCTAGAATTCTATAGCTAGTGAAAAATATATTTCAAAAATGAAGGTAAAATAGACTAAGACATACAAAAACGGAAGGAATTGATCATCAGCAAGATCTGTACTATGAAAAAAATGTTAAAGGAAGTCCTAGAGGCAGAAGGAAATGATGGATCAAAATATGGATCTACAAAAATATGGAAGAGCATAAGAATTGGTCACTATATGAGTACATATAAAGATTGTTTTTCATTATTATTTAAATATCATTATAAATAACTGGCATCTAGATTGGAAAGAAAGAAGTAAAACTCTCTATTGGCAGATGACATGATTTTGTATGTAAAAAATCCTAAGGAACATGCACACACACAAATAATAGAACTAATTAATTCAGCAAGATTTTAGGATGCAAGGTTAATATACACAATCAGTTGTATGTCTACACACTAGAAATAAACAATTTGATAATAAATATTTCATTTACCGTAGTGTCAAAAATAAAATATTAAGTAAATATGTTTAACAAAAGAACCTCAACTGATACAAAGAAAACAATAAAACATCACTGAAAAAAAAAAAGAAGAGCTAAATAAATGGAGACATCCCATGTTCATGGATTGGAAGGCAATATTGTTAAGATGTCAATACTCTCCAAGTTGGCCTACAGAGCAAATGTAATTTGTATCAAAATATCACTGACTTGTTTGCATATTAACAAGCTGATCTTAAATTCATATGGAAATGCAGAATGGCTAAAGCAATCTGGAAAAAGAAGCCAAAAGACTTACAATTCTTGATTTCAAATGGTGCATGGCATTGTCAATAGTCCAGTGTGTCTGGGGTGTGGGAAGGGAGAAGTAGTAAAGTTCATAGTAGTAGGGCCTCCTTGTATAGCATGAATGCTAGTCTATGGAATTTGGCCTTGATTGTAAACTAATGGGAATATAAAAGAGGGTTTAAGCAGGGAGTCAGATCTGTATTTTTTTTTTTTAAACATCTGATCAGGAGGAGTTAGTGGGAGTGAGGATGAAAGTCTTTGTCTATTATTACTTTTAGGAGTCCTTTAAAATACCAAGAACTAAACTCAATCCTCCCAATCTGTATTTGAGCACCCAAGACATGCTGCGAATGAGACAGGACAAGCCTGCTGTTCATTGGACAGCTGAGGACAGTCATAGTTGTTTGGTGGAGCAACAACACCACTGCCCCCCTCCTTGGCCTCAGTTCATATTGCCAAGGGTGGGAAAAATGTCCTGTTCTTTTTTGCCTGTCCTCATCCTTCTTGATTCCTGAGCTCCAGACCTTTGGTTCTAAATGATATTATCACCATGGAGCTATTGCAAGCTCCATCTCTGCAGAGATTTTGTAATCCCCCCAGTTTTGCCATACGGCTTGCAAAGGGATGAAGAGTTGCCCTGCTTGAATATGGTTTGGGAAATTGGCAGGGTGTGATTTACACACATCTTTAAAAAAATCCACATGCAATATTTCAGACTTATAAAACGTATAAAGAATTCTATAACAAAACAATATATTTAATACTCAGTCTTAGAAATAAAGTAGGATCACAGTGCAGTTGAATTCCACTGTGTTTCTTTCCCCAATCGCAGTCTTTACTTCCACATGTCTATCCTTGCTTCCTGAGTAATCTCTGTCATAAATTTGGTATTTGGTGTTCCTGTGCATTTCTTTATATTTTTAGTATATATATTCATCCTTAAGTTCTATATAGTATTTCATTGTATGTTTGAAAATTTGCTACAAATATTATCATACTGCTTTGTCCATCTGCAATATAATTTTTAATCAATGTTTTGTTTATGAGATTCACCTATGTTGAAATATGTAGCTCCTGTTTGTTCTTTCTATAACTGTATAGTATTCAATTGTATACATATGCCACAGTTTATCCATTCTCCTATTGATGGGCATTTATGCTGTTTCCACTTTTTCGAAATTACAAAGTTGTTGCCACAAACGTTCTTTTTTTTTTCTTTTTTCTTTTTTTGAGATAGAGTCTCCCTCTGTAGCCCACGCTGGAGTGCAGTGGTATGATCTTGGCTGACTCCAACCTCTGCCTCTTGGGTTCAAGAGATTCTCCTGCCTCAGCCTCCCCAAGTAGCTGGGACTACAGGCACATGCCATCACACCTAGCTAATTTTTTTTTTTTTTTTTGTATTTTTAGTAGAAACGGGGTTTCACCATGTTGACCAGGCTAGTCTTGAACTCTTGACATCAGATGATCTGCCTGCCTCGGCCTCCCAAACTGCTGGGATTACAGGCATGAGCCACCGCACCAGGCCATCACAAACATTCTTTTTTTTTTTTTTTTGTGACAGAGTTTTGCTCTCATTGCCCAGCCTGGAGTGTAATGGTGTGATCTCTGCTCACTGCAACCTCTGCCTCCTGGCTCAAGGAATTCTCCTACTCAGCCTCCCGAGTAGCTGGGATTACAGGCATGCGCCACCAAGCTCGGCTAATTTTGTATTTTTAGTAGAGATGGGGGTTTCTTCATCTTGGTCAGACTGGTCTTGAACTCCCAACCTCAGGTGATCCACCTGCCTCAGTCTCCCAAAGTGCTGGGATTACAGGCCTGAGCCACCGTGCCCAGCCAAGCCAGCATTCTTAGCCACATCTTGTGTTCATATGTGAGAGTTTCCTGGCATATATACCTAGAAGTGGAATTTCTGGGTTAATTTCCATATTTCTTGACTCAAGACCAAGAGGAAATTTGATTTGAAAGGATGTCACAGTACTTCCTAAGTTAAAATATTGTGTTCAGGCCAAACTTTACCAACACTTTGCTGCTGAGTTTTAATAGCTAAGAATAGTAGTATGCTTGAAAGCAAAGGGTGGCTGGGAGATTATAAATTTGCATGCAGTCTGCAGCAGGATAAAGTGTGGAAAATGGTGATTTGCTGTATCAGTGTTATGTCTGGCTCTGTGTGGTTTTTTTACACTGCATACCTGGATAATCGTAGGAGGTCTTCCTGCCTCCACTTCGTTTCACTTTCATCCCTCCTCTCAGGTTAGTCTTCCTAAAATTATCTTAATTTTATTACTGTGATGCTCAAAAACTACAGAAACTTATTTATTGGGCAGAATACAAAGTGCATTAAGTCTTCCCCAGTTAGATCTCAACTTGTTGCCTTATCTTCCAGGTTTTTCTCAAAATGTTTCTATTACAATTAAACAATTAAATTCTCCTTGTACCCAAACAGCTCTTTTACTCCTTAAATTGGTATGTCCACTTTAGAATTCCCCTGCTAATGATCTTTCTCTCCTTTTCAATTATCTAAATTCTATTCATTCTGAAAGATAAATCTATATTATACCTTTTCTACAAGCCTCTTATTATTATCTCTACACTGGCATGTGACAGGTACCCAGTATTGCTCTTGACGGGATGGAGTGTTCTAGGAGGTAGTAAATTTTTTGTCATTGGAGATTGTTAAAGGAATTTTATGAAATGGAATAATGGATTTTTTAAGGTTAAGAGTCCCTTTCAACTTTAAGATAATTACTTCTATAATCTCCTCTATGGATACCTTGAATTATAATTTAAATTCTATATTTCTACTTAATTTTACATGTACTTATTTTTATAATCCCCCTCATGAAACTAGTCAACGATGATGTAATTTCACTGCAGCAGCCCTATAATCTGAAGTTTTTTATACTTCTCGAAAAGTATACCAAATATTTTCAGAAGCCAAACCGAAATTATTGTTGTCACTTGTTTTGTTTGTTTTTATTGTTTTAACATGTGTGGCAGAGTGCATTTTCTAAAGATAGCCACATAGCATGTGTTGGATTTGTGTTCCTGCCCAAATCTCATGTAGAATTGTAATCCCCATTGTTGGAGAAGGGGCACAGAGGGAGGTGATTGGATCAAGGGGGTGAATTTCCCCCTTGCTGTTCTCCTTACAGTGAGTGACTTCTCATGAGATCTGGTTGTTTGAAAGTGTGTAGTACCTCCGCCTTTGCTCTCTTCCTCCTTCTCTGGCCATGTAAGACACGACTCCTTCCTCTTTGACTTCCACCATGATTGTAACTTTCCTGAGGCCTCCCCAGCCATGATTCCTGTACAGCCTCCAGAACTATGAATCAATTACAACTTTTTTCTTTATACATTACCTAGTCTCGAGTACTTTATAGCAATGTGAGAACAAGCTAATACACTACAATAGTATTTTTTATGCCACACATTTTTTCTTGAAGCTTGCTCTTCTTCCATCAAGGAGTAAAACCTATACTTTCTCTCCTTGGAATTTGGAACTGGGTGGGGTTTTTTGACTCCTCTGACCAATAAAATATGATGGAAGTGAAGCTGTATAAATTCCAAATGTTAAACACTGTCATCTTGTTCTTTCAGAACTCATGTGCTTGGAATCTAGCTACCATGCTGTGATGATGCACAAACCAGTCCACATGGAGAAAACCCCACAGAGAGATTTTGTCTACTTTTATAGGTACCCCCCCAGGTGAGGTACCACATGACAGCAGGCATTAGCTGCCAGACATGTGAATGAAGATGCCTCGAAGTGATTCCAGCCCTAAGCTGTTGTTACCCTCATTCTTTGAGCCTTTCCAGCTCTGTCCCCGGGCTTTGTAGAGCATAGACAAACCATTACTTCTGGGCTTTGCCCACATTTCTGACTGACAGCATCTATGAGCATCATATAATTATTGTTTTACATTGCTGAATTTTGGGATGGTTTGTTATGCACCTATAGAAAAATGAAACAGCATGTCATTGCTGTTTCACTAAATCACTTCAGAAGTTTGTATTTAAGCCATGAGTCCAGAGATGGCAGTGGGTAACTGTGAATGGCTTTCAAGGTGATGGAAATAATAGCTGAGTTTCCATTTCCATCTCATGCATACTTATTCCACCATCTTCCCTGGAATAAAATTATAGGAATGTGCTGTAAGAAATAATTGCTGCCTCAAGGAGTTTATATTTGCTTTTTCCTTCAGCAGGTTGCAGCAAACAAAAATCTCCACAGGCAAGCATCGGTTAAAAGTCATTGTTACCTGCAAAGTAAATGATTAAGGCTTTCTTCTGTTCAAGGGACTTTTAATAAACTAAGTATTAGCTGCTATTTCATTTTGTTTGAATAGCTTGTGAAAATAATGGCAAGGCAGTTTTAAACTCCCTTGTATGTCATAGAGTTAGTCTTTGACTGAAGAGAATTGATCAAAGTTGCCCATTCTCTTTCTGCTGACCACCTGTAATTCTGTTGCATTATACTGTACTACAATTACTTTTTTGAGGCCCCAAATAAAGGGTGAGAACACAACGTCACACACTTGGGATTCCTTCATAACTCATGGCTTTCACCATGTTTGTTTCATTGTCAGTGATAATTACATGATCCTTTTCTCAACCGATTGTTTCATCCTATAAATATTTCTTCAATCAGATTCACTAAGTTAGCTGTGTGACACCCAGAAATCTCTTGGCAGTCAAGTAAAGCAGAAGCAGAGTTCAATTTGTCATCAATCCCTGGGTCTGTCAAACTTAAAAAAGAACTCTAGTTCTGTCTGCATGTCCTAAAGCTGATGTACAAAAATATACAGAAGTGTCATATTTAATAATATTACTAACCTTTTTGTGCACAAAAGAAATACAATACAGAAAAACCTTTTCCCCCAACAAGTTGTTTTCTAGAGATAACTTTGTTTCTTAGAATACATAAGTAGGGCAAATCTCCATATTCAGTTACTTTCAACTGTTAAAATTGGTTAATATTTAACTAAAAGTACGTTTGCTTTAAAATGTAGCACCCATGAATTAAAAAAAAAAAAAAAAAAAAAAAAAAAAAGAATTATGTTCTTAGAGCATTCTCTTTTTTTTTTTTTTTTTAAGTTTGACCAGAGGAAAAACGTATGATTTGGTTAACATTTTTGACTAACGCTGTCTTCTTTTCTTCATATTTTCTATACTCTTCATTAGATCTAGATAAATGTTGCTTTACAATTTGTAGCGTTACTTTAGAGTTTATCATCCTCATGAAGTTTGAAACATTTTTATTTTGAAATAATTATAGAGTCACAAGAAATTGCAAAGAGAGTACAGAGAGGTCCCAAGTACTCCTCAGCCAGTTTCCGCCAATGGTCACATTGAACATATAGTACAATATCAAAACCGTTTGGTATTGATAGTTTATGTGTTGTTCCATGACATTTTATTACATGTATAGATTTGTGTAAGCACCACCACAATTAAGATATGGAACTATTCCACCATGATAAAATTCTCATCACACTCACTTTTCTTTCTTTCCTCTACCATCCCTAGCCCTGGCCATCAACAACTTTTTGCCATCACTAAAATTCTGTCATTGAGAGTGTTATATAAATGCAATAATGCTGTATGTAACCTGTCGAGGGCTTATTTTACTCAGCACAGCCTCAAGATCTATCTAAGTAATTGCATATATCAATAGTCTGTTCCTTTTTATTGCTGAGTAGTATTCTGTGGTATGGATGTACTACAGTTTGTTTAACCATTCACCTATTGAGGAAAATTTTTACTGTTACAAATAAATGTGCTATTACCAGTCCTATATAGATTTTTGTGCAGATATAAGCTTTTATTTTGCTAAGTAAATGTCCAGGAGTGCAATTTCGGGGTTGTATGGTAACTGTATATTTATTTTAAAAAGAAACTTTCAAATGATTTTCCACCAGAAATATATTTTCCACCAGAGATCCATTTTCTCTGCATACTCATCAGCATTTAGAATTGGCATTATTTTTTATTTTAGCTGTTTTACAAGACGAATAGGGCTATCCCATTGTGGTCTTAATTTGCATTTCCATGAACAGTGATGAACTTCTTTTCATGTGTGCATTTGTCATTCATCTATACTCTTTAGTTAAATGGCTTTTTATGTCTTATGTCCATTTTCTAATTGGATTTTTTATATTGAATTGGGGAGTTCTTTACATACTTTAGATTCTAGTATTTTGTCAGATTGGTTGTTTACAAATATTTTCTTCCAGTCCATAGCTTGTCTTCCTTCCCCTTAACAGAGTCTTAACAAAATATTTTAATTCTGATGAAGTCCAATTTACCATTTTTTTCTTTAATCGATCATGCTTTTGGTGTTATGTCTGAGAACTCTTCATCAAGCCCTAGGTCCGAAAGATTTTCTCCTATATTATCTTTGAAAACTTTTATTTAAAAATATTTTATATTTAATTTATGATCCATTTCAAGTTATTAATAATTTCCAAGTAATGTATGAGATTTAGGTTGATATTTATTTATTTATTTTTGCCCATGGATATCCAACTGCTCCAGCACCATTTGTTGAAAAGATTATCCAGTGAATTGCTTTTGCAACTTCGTCAAAAATCAGTGGACCATACTTTATGAGTCTATTTCTGGGTTATTTTATTCCATTGACCTAAGTGTCTGCCTCTCTTCCAATACCACAGTGTTGACTACTACAGCTATGTAAGATTACTATAGCTATATAAGTCTTGAAATAAGGTAGTGATTCTTCCCGTTTTATTCTCCTTTTTCAAAATTGTTTCAGCTATTTGATTTCTTTGCCTTTTAATATAAATTTTTATAATAGTCCTGTTTACATTTACACTTTTTTGCTGAAATTTTCATAGAAATTATGTTTAATCCATATTTGAATTTGGGGAGAGTTGACATCTTCACTGTACTGAGTTTTCCAATTCATGAAGATGGACTATTTCTTCAATTATGTTGATCTTTTTATTTCTTCCATCAACATTTTGCAGTTTTCAACACGTAAGTTCAAAACCTGTTTTGTCAGATTTACTCCCAAGGGTCTCTTTACTGTAAATGGTATTGTATTTTTAATTTTCTTTGCTATGTTTTTATTGCTAATATACAGAAATACAACCAATTTTTGTTTATTTATTTTATATGTTGCATCCTTACTGAACCCAGTTATTAGTCCCAGGAATATATATTTTTAAAGGTTCCTTTGAATTTTCTGTGTAGACAATGATGTCTTCTTTAAGTAGAGACACTTTTATTTCTTCCTTTGATTTTTGTGTATCAATCTTCCTTTGATTTTTGTGTATTTTATTTCCTTTTGCTGCCTTATTGCACTGGATAGAACTTTCATCACTGTGCCGAACAAAAATGGTGAGAGAGGATCCTTCGTTTGTTCTCAATCTCAAGAAGAAAGCATTCAGTCTTGCACCAGGAAGTACAACATAGGCTGTAGGTTTTTTTTGTAGGTGCTCCTTGTCAAGTTGAGGAATCTCTCTCTATTGCTATTTTTCTGAAATGTTTAAAATCATGAGTGGGTGTTAGATTTTGCTAAAATTTTTTTTGTGTGTAGGTAGATATTATCAAATGATTTTTCTTCTTTAGCCAATTAATATAGAAGATTACACTGATTAATTTTCAAGTAGTTAGCCAGTTTACATTTCTGGATAAACCCCATTGGTCATATATAATTATTTTCATATGTTTCTCAGTTCTATTTGCTAATAATTTATTAAGAACTTTGGCATCAATATTCATGAGGGATTCAATATTCATGAGGGATTCATAGATCGTGTGTGTGTGTGTGTGTGTGTGTGTGTGTGTGTATGTGTGTGTAGCATCTTTCGTTTTGATATCAAGGTAATGCAGGGTTCACTGAAGGAGTTCAGAAGAATCAGCCCTCCTCTGTTTTCTGGAAGAGATTGTGTAGAATTAGTGTTAATTTTCATTTAAACTTTTGGTAGAATTATCCATGGAAATCATCCGGACTTAGACAGATTTCTGGGAGTTTTAAAATTATGAGTTCAATTTTCTTAATAGCTATTGGTCTGTTAAAATTATCTATTTCCTGTTGGCAAATTGTGATGTTTCATACTTGTCTAGGAATTAATCTATTACTTCTAAGTTGTCTAATTTGGGTCTAAAGTGATAACCATTGTTTTATTTCTGACATTTGCTCTCTCTCTCTATATATATATATAATATATATAGAATATATAATATATATATATTCTCTTTTTGTTTGTCAATCTTGCTGGTGGATCTTTTATTACCTTTTAAAAGAACCACTTCTTTGATTCATTGATTTTTGCTGTTTTTTCTCAATGTCATTGATTTTTGTTACCTCTCAAATTACTTCCTCCTTCCTAAACTCTGATGTCTCTTTAACTTCTGTCTGCATAATTTTTGCTCTCTATTTTCCCCTCCTCTTCTAATTTCTTTCTCACCTCATTTGCTTTTTGGGGTGATTGAACATCTTTTTCTTTATGATTTGAAGATATTATATTTTAATTCCTTTACGAGTTACCCTGAAGTTTTAACTTTTATTTTTAACTTATAAATACAATTTTGTTAATATATTTATTATCCTTCTTGACAATAAGAGTCTTGTAATACTTTTTCTCTGATGATAGCCCTCCCAACATAAGTGCTATTTAATTAATATATTTTAATGCTATCTTTTTCATAACCCTACATGCTATTATTATTCTTTATCATCTCAATGTTTGTTTCAATTGACACATGTTTTTAGTACTCTGCTATTTATTCCTTCTTACATCTAAGGCCTTCCATCTAGGAGTATTCTCATTCTGCTGGGGATATACCTTTAGAATTTCCTTCAGCTCAGGGATGTAGGTAACAAAGTTCTCTTAGTTTTATTGTCTAAAAATTCTTTTATCCTCATTTTGAAATATAATTTCACTGCATATAAAATTCTATGTTAGCAGTTATTTTTTCAGTACTTGAAATATATTCTCGTTTTTTGGCTTCCATTATTGTCAGCTCTATCTACTATTTCTTTGAAAAAACTCTGCTTTTCCCTGGCTAGTTTTAAGATGTTCTCTATGACATACCTACCATTAATGTACATGCTTCTAACAATGTAGTCTTAAAATACACAAGCAACTATTGACAGAACTACAGAGTGAACTCAATCAGAAATTTTAGCTGGTCTTAATACATACTTCTCAGGAAATAATAAATTAATAAAGCATATGAAAAACAAACAGAAATTTTTAAGACCCCCCAAAATACAATGGGTAAATGTAAGCTACTGGATGCATGTGGAATTCAACTCCAGCAAATAGAGACTACTACTTGTTTTCAAGCATACATGCAGCATTTACAAAAGTATACTTTGTACTAAACCACCAAAAAGCCTCAATTAATCCACATCATGCAGACCACATTCTCTAAATATACTACAGTACAATTAGAAATTAATAACAAAACACTAAATTAAGAAACCCTTAAGTTTTAAAACTAAATAACAGAAAACTGAATAACTCTTGGGAATAAGGGTTGCAGTCCTATTTTTCACTTGCAGTTTATTTTTTTTCTCATAAGAGTCCTCATCCCTACCTGATCTAGTCAAGGGGGAAAGGGCAAAATCTTAAATAGCAAGATTGTGTTGTCATTTGGCATGAGGCTGTCTAAGCAGCAGATAGTTAAAATTAGGATGACGATTCTTTCCAGTTTGCATGGGGGCAGTGCTTTTTTATATTTATGGTCCCACAATAATTATTATAGCACCCATTTTCAATCTTGAAAATGTTCTAGTGCGTTGTGTTAGTTAAAGCTGACTCCTTCTTCCCCCTTTTGCAGTTGTTTAGAGATTTCCATCATTGAGGACCATATATAGTTCTACTGGGGAGGTTTACTTGTACCACTTCTAGAAATCCAATGTCTACCTTCAGCTTCTTCGTGTTCAGTCCCTCTGTACCTCTAGAATAGGGGTGTCCAATCTTTTGGCTTCCCTGGGGCACATTGGAAGAATTGTCTTGGACCACATGAAAAATACACTACACTAATGATAGCTGATGAGCTAAAACATTTGCAAAAATATCTCATAATGCTTTAAGGAAGTTTACAAATTTGCATTGGGCCTCATTCAAAGCCTTCCTGGGCCACATGTGGCTTGTGGGTTGAACTAGGTTGCTCAAGAAGTTTTTATTTTACAGGACCCAAGACAACTCTTTCCTGGCTTGCTCCCAGACATGGTCCATCTCTGGTCCATGCTTTTCCCCAACAAGTTCTGGGAGTACAGACTAACTCAATGCAGCTATTTCCATCCCAATGCATCAGGGCATCTTAACATTCTCAGGGCATGTTAGTTATTCTGTGCTCCCCCCAAAATAATAAATATATTTACATCTCTCTAAGTGATCTCATGGAAGTCCATCCTAACATGGCTGGAGGTGAAGAAGGTAGCATATCCTAACTCTCCACCTTTGGGTGAGGGACACTTGAAGCTCAGCAACAACTGTAGAAAGAATTATCTACGTGAAAATTCTCTTCACTATCTGACCCCTTTATATTTTCAATGTGAGTAAGGGGCCCTTTGGCTGGTGACTTAGAATTGTGAAGCTAATATTTGACCATTTCATTTCTAAAGTCAGAAACTATGGAGGCCTCTCTTACATTCACTCTGAATCTGTCATACTGATACCTCAAAAAAAACCTGATGCATAGTGACTGTCATTTTAGTGGCTTATCACATATAATATATTTTTCATGGAGAAAAGGATACTCATTTTAACAAAATCAGATCTTATACATACTTCTCTGTGATTTTCCTAGTATGGTTAATAATATTTCCTAACAAATATTATACAAATGTATCTATCTATCTATCTCTTTCTATATATAAAACTTTCCATCTTCCCAATTCCCCTCATGAGACTTCTGTCTAACATCCTGAGTTCCTTGCTGAAACCAGATTTACCCCACCTTCAGAGGCTCTCTGAAGGCCTATATATATAGATAGATAGATAGATTTGTATAATATTTGTTTTATATATATATATATACACACATACACACTTCTTTACACTTTTACTGTTCTCAAACTTACATTTAAGATTTGTATAATATTTGTTATATATATACTTCTTTACACTTTTACTCTTCTCAAATGTAAGTTTGGGTAACCCAATGAATTCAAAAGAAATACAAACTTTATCCCTCTCCTTAGCAAGAACGCTTCTGACAGTTGATGAGACCATACAGGAGAACTACATGTAGGTCAGTGTCTGTGGCATATTTCACACAGAGAATGCTTCAAAAAACAGCATCATATTTCCATTCCTGAGATGGTGGTGGTGGTGGCAGTGGTTGTTATTTTTCTTAGCACCCAGAGGAGTCAGCTGTTATGCTCTGATTCCCCCAGCTGTGGGCTTAGTGCTGTGCTGAAATATTCAGGAGTGGAACAGAGGAGAGGTTTTGGGAAAGAAAGCGGGCAGTAAGAATCAGCAAGCCACAGTACGTAGCTTTAGAAGTACTTTAGAAGTGTCGCTGTTAGAAGATTGTTTGATATTTTTATTTCAGAATAAAACCACACCTGTTTCTATTAGGAAAACTGAGACTTAGTGAACAGAACCTTGACCCAATAAACCACCCAATGGAAATTTTTATTATTTTCTTGCTGAATTGTTCTCCCTCATCACCACCATCCACAGTGGTTGTTTTAAAAGTTTTAAAAGAATGCATATTAGGTTTCATATTCTAAAACCAAGTTAGAGAAGTGTGCTTTGGAAATTTCAAAATAAAGATTTAAAATGGTGCCAAATCAACCATGGACAAGAAATGTATTTAGTTACATTTAGTTACATGAGATCATCTTGCCCACTCCTCCCTATCTTGCACACACCCCAAATATCACTTACAGTTCACTTCCTCATTCTGTCATATTTCCTAGCAACCATTGGCTCCAAAACCATGTGGAAAAGCTGCCTGCCATAATCAAAAGCTCAATTAAAAATTCTTTTATTTGCTCATTTTACAGTACCATTTATGTATGCCACTCAGAAATTACTTACAGAGTTCAGTTCCCCACCCCCACCACCACCTAGGCTCATTAGGTCTAGAAATAAAAGCTTGTATATTCTGACCTTTCTTGTTAACTTTCCATCTTCCCAATTCCCCTCATGAGACTTCTGTCTAACATCCTGAGTTCCTTGCTGAAACCAGATTTACCCCACCTTCAGAGGCTCTCTGAAGGCCTTTCTATCAAGCTAGCATTGCTTATGTCACAGATGTGTATGAGCTGGTGAACTATGCAGTTATGAATCAACTCAGTGTTTTCACCAATAGCTAACGTGACTTATCTCCAGTCATCCTCCTGTGTGCTGGCTCTGTGGAAGGGATCAGGACAGGCTGTGATGTGAAGGGCCCAGGGCCAGTTTCCTCCCTGGACAACACCTGCACAGGCAGCCGGGCATCCTTGACCATCTGAGAAGAGGCTCATCCGAGTTAACTTTCCTACTAGTGGCTTTCACTATAGTTAGTCCTTAGCTTAAAATGTACTTCTGGACATCAGTCGGAAGTATCTTCTGGTCTTACATGTCCATGAGCTGTGTTTAGCTCAAATTCCTCAGGGATCATTTTTGTTTTGTTTTGTTTTGTTTTGTTTCTTGAATGTATCAGAAAATAATTTAGTTTGATCTTCACCTAAGGTGGGCCAGGAACTTAGCATATGTACAATACTGAATGCTGGGGTTGGTGCAAAAGTAGTTGTTTTTGCCATCACTTTTGCACCAATCTAATAGCACATTTGCTTTTAACATAGGCCTATGTGTTTGCTAAGATTTCTAGTGATAATTTTATAAATCATTGGCTTTGACTCTTTAAAAAATAAGGAAGCTTTGACTGGTTGGTGACCAGTTACCTGTTTTGATGCAAGAATCTAGTGCTTTTAAAAAAGTGAATTCCTTATAACACTAGTTTCTCATGATACTCATAGGCATTATGCTGAAAACTGATTCTAAGGACACGTAAGTTTGGAAAATACTTTTAAAAATAAAGTTAAATAAGTTTTAAAAAATGTCTTAGCTGCTAATACAGATTGGATTGTGGTAATTGGTATATGTGTGGGGATGCTGGGAAAAAATATGTAGAGTTCTCCGTTTGCTTAAACTTTTTCCCCCAAGGAGCGTCTAGGGTATTAGTACACCACAAATCACACTTTGGGAAGCACTTTCTTGTAATATGCTCATGGGAACCCAAAATATGAGAATAAATATTCTAAGACGAGAATTATTACATTTTAATGATATTAAATTAGGGCATTTGTGAAAGTCCTTGCAGTTAACTTGTTGATATTGTATACTCTTTCTCTAAGAATTCAAATTTCAAGATCCTTTTATTATCTTTTTGCCTTCTGCATGTTTGTGTGTGCATTATAAGTGTTCCTTTCAGCCCATTTATGCCTAGTGTTCCAGTTTTGGAACACTAAGCTTTTGGGAGTTATGTATCTCCTACTGCTCAGGGTCATCACCAAGGTCTAATTTTTCACACAAAAGATTTGCAACCTCCAGCATAAATGGATTAAAACACAGAGCAGGTTAACAGTTTCTTCTCCCAGAGACAGGCAGTGTGTTTCTTTAAATAAAATGCAATCCACTCCCAATCTCTCAGTAGCCCTTAAGAGGGAGTGGGTGTCAATATTACCTGTGATTTAGCCCTTATGCTATGAAATTCTGATTCAGTAGGCCACAGGTAGGGTCTGTCCATAGGTGTATTATAAAACACTCATAGAAGTTGTTTATGTAAGCTCTCATCTGTCCAGACATTTGACAAATTAGTAAGTTTAATTAGCTGGGTACCGTTAACCTACTGAAAGGTGTCACTTAGACTTTTTTGACATAGCAAGTAAATTTATATGAAAATGCAAAATAAGGGCATTTAGAAATAGTCATGTCCCTTGAGATACTTTTCTGGGGGATACATTTTCCCTATCTGAATGTTTCTTTTTCCTCTCAGTGTTTCTCTGCCCCTTTCTGGGTCAGCCTGCCTTTACTTATTTCCCTGATGGAGTGAGTAAGTGTGTGTGTGTGTGTGATGTGTGCGTGTGTGTGCCTGTGCCTTTGTCTCTGTGTGACTTTGACTCCTAAAACTGCCTGCATGTGGTGTCTCCATCAGCTCAGCTGGGCTCCTCTCAGCTTCCTGCAGTTTACACAGGTGTCTGGCTCTTTGGACCAGCGTGGTCTGTTTCCCCCAATCCTCGCAGGCGCCTCTGGCATGCATCGCCTCCTCCAGCCCATGCATTTTGTCTGTCTTCCCTCTGTCCCACAAGGACAAGAATGCCAAAGGCTGGGCCAGACAGACTGTTTGGAGTCCTGATAATGGGTGTACCCATGGGGAGAAACCTAGAAGAGTACATGGCATTTTCCACTACAGGGATAGTCAGAGGGTTTGCGTGGTTTTAAAACGGTTTCTTGTCATTCAACCCTATCTCCCCTCCTCCATCTCTCTCGCTGTCTCCTTTTATGCTTGCCTCATTTCCAAATTTCTTCTTCATCTTGTTGTATTTTTCCTCTCTTTTTAAAAAATCTGTTCCTCTCTTCTTTTTCATTCAAGTGCTTTTCCTCTGGGATAGAGAATTTCAAACCATTCAACTGTAAATGCATAGCTGAGGCAGACCTGAATATATTACATTTACATTGAGATGATTTCTCTGTTATTCTCCAAAAAGAGTATAGATCCATCCAGATTTGTAGTAGTCTTTCCTGTCTCAAATGCAATGTTTGTATACAAATAATATAAATCTCGGCATGGCTCTTTTCAATAATTTATTCCAAACAAGGCAAAAACATGGATTGTCTTCTGGTGCGTTGGATTTCACACTAGGAAATTGAATATCCAGTAAGGAGAGAAAAAACCTCCCCAGATACTTCCAGACAAAGTTACTGAAATTAAAAAAGTATTTTTTGGGGGATTGCTATATAAACAAGATGATCTGACTCACAGGGAGATTCTGGGGGTATTGGCTGTATTTACATTGCACATGCATACTGTCACAGACAAATTTGGCACAACTGAAATTTCAGCTATGCAGGACCTCCCCTCACTGCATTCCCCACCACCATTATCTCTGCACTTCACCATTCTCCAAAGCTCAGTTCAGATGTACCCTCTTTCTCAAAGTCTTTGGTGACCTCCAATCCCATCCCTCAACTCTCATTGCACCTATGTTGACCTCTCTTGCAGCAAGAATCACTTGTATTTCATCATCATACACGTAGGCAACTTATATCTTCAACCAAACCAATGGATAAGACCCTTCTGGGGCAAAATCCATGTCAGTTGCATCATCTTTTCCTCCCAAAACATCTAATAGAGTATGTTATACCTCACCCTATGGTCTCATGGTGAACAAGCTTGGATGAATTTAATGAACAAGCCCTGAGTGCCTTTGGAATCCTTGCAAAGTTCTTGGTTTAGAAACAACTGAGATTTTCAGATCTAAGAAAAGATAAATATTTAAAAAAATGAAAGCAAAATGTCATTGCTTGAATGCTAAAAGCTTCGTAGAAACCTCAAGGAGTTAGAGAAGGAAGATCTCTCAATGGAAATGCTAAGAAGAGACACAAGGAAAGACACATCACTAAGGAGAGAGGAAAATGGCTGTATGACTACAGTCCATTTAAAGAATGAGAGCATTCCTTCTACCGAGGTAAGTTCTCTTTCTCTCTTTTCTTCAGACTATTTTTTCTCCCCTGAATTTTGGCATATATGATTTTAGTGGCTATTAACCTGGGTTAAATAACTGCATTTTAGATTTTTTTTCCAGGAACAATCTTCACCTTTGGGGGGCATTTAGTTGTCAAAACCGTACTTCTGTGAAATTCCAACTCTTAGTTAAATATCTTCAAGGTTGCAAACTGTTGCTACTTGCCAATTCTAAAATTTAATGTTCCACTTTCCTCACTTCGCTTTTCTTTGCTTAGGATTTCAGATGAAGCCTTCCTTTGTGTGTGCTCCTGTCTGGAGGGCAGCTCAAAGTGACTTCCTAATTCTGTCAGGATACTGGCAAGTGTTCTGTTAGGACAGCAGGGCCTCAAAGACTTCTCTGCCTCATAGAATTTCGTTGGGTGCAGCACATGCTTTAGAGTATTGCAGAAAGCATATCCTTAGCAACTACAGATCATATTTTTGTTGAAACACTTACCTCTTTTACAGACTGAAACAGGATTGAGGGTGTCTCCCAGATATTTGCCTATGCTCCAAGGGCTTCACCTGCATAACTTTACAGTTCCGATGAATCATTTCAAGACTAAACTGTCCAAATTCAACTAATGTTTCGAATGCATGAACTTCTAGAAAGAATTTTAAAACCAAATGTTTCAAAAACTTTTCCATGAGTACTTATCTGAGAGCAGTTGTATCCAGGCAGAGAGCTTTGAAAGAACAATGTCTGAGGACAAACCATGAGAAGTTGAACAGGTTAGAGTAGGTCACACACTCCGTTTTACCATCTGAGGCCCCTCCAGATGGACAGGGGTGAGAGTCTGGCTGGCCAATGGCCGAGGACAGTGACTCTCAGCACTCACCATAGACCTACTGAATCAAGATATCTGGGGATGGGGCCCAGCAATATGTTTTGACAACCTCTCCAGCACATTCAAATTAGAGAACCACTAGAGAAGATAAGAGCATTTGCTATCACAGATTTTGAAGTGTGTGTACAGCTGTGCAGAGACCATTTTAATGAACTTTGAGAGCCCAACCCGTAATGTGGTTTTACCCTAAGATTTACCACTTGGTAGGGATTGGGAAATTAGGAATTCACATTCCAACCACACAGCAGTGGAAAATACCTCTCTACGCTCATGATGGAATTAAACTTTAAGTAAATGACTTTGATCCTGAGGACCTCCTGAAAGAGTTTTGGGGATTCCCAGGTTTCCTTGGACCACACTTTGAGAATCACTGTTCTATACAAGGTGCTATTTGTATCCAGTTGTATTTGCCAGCTGTTTAGGCAGATCATTTAGACAATTATTTCCAATGTCATTTCTAATCATTTCATGTACAGTCATGTGCTACATAACAATGTTTCAGTCAACAATGAACCACATGGTATGATGGTGGTCCCATATGATTATAATGGAGCTGAAAAATACCTATTGCCTAGTGACACTGTAGTTGTCCTAACATGGTAGTATAATGCATTACTCACATGTTTGTGGTGATGCTGGTGTAAACAGACCTGTGCCTCCAGTTGTATAAAAGTATCGCAATACAGTTACACTAGTACACAACACTTGATAATGATAATAAATGACTACGATACTGGCCTATGTATTTACTATACTATATTTTTTATCATTATTTTAGGATGCACTGCTACTTATAAAAAGAAAGTTAACTGTAAAACAGCCTCAGGCAGGTCCTTCAGGAAGAATTCCAGAAGGCATTATTATCACAGGAGATGACAGCTCCATGCGTGTTATTACCCTTGAAGACCTTCCAGTAGGACAAGATGTGGAGGTGGAAGACAGTGATATTGATGATCCTGACCCTGTGTGGGCCTAGGCTAATGTGTGTGTTTGTATCTTAATTTTTAACAAAAGGTTTCAAAAGTAAAACGAAAAAACTAAAAATAGAATATAGCTTATAGAATAAGATTATAAACAAATAAAACATTTTGGACAGCTGTGTAATGTGTTTGTGTTTTAAGCCATGTGTTATTACAAAAGGGTCAAAAAGTTTACAAAAATTAAAAAGTTTATAAAGTAAAAGAGTTATATTAAGCTCAGGTTAATTATTATTGAATAAATAAAACTTTTTTTTACAAATTTAGTGTAGTCTAAGTGTACAGTGTTTATAAAGTCTACAGCAATATACAATAATGTTCTAGACCATAGCATTCACTCACCACTCACTCACTAAATGACTGCAACTTCCAGTTCTGCAAGCTCCGTTCCTGGTAAGTGCCTTATGCAGGTTGCCATTTTTTGTCTTTTATATTGTGTTTCTGCTGTACCTTTTCTATGTTTAGATGTGTTTAGATACACAAATACCATTGTGTTACAATTGCTACAGTATTCAGTACAATAACATGCTATACAGGTTTGTAGCTAGGAGCAATAGGCTATACTGTATGGCCTAGGTGTGTAATAGGCAACATTAAATTTGTGTAAGTACACTCCGATGTTTACACAATGATGAAATCCCCTAACAATTCATTTCTTAGAATGTGTCCCAGTTAAGTGATGCATGACTACATATTTGTTTCCTCTTGTTTTAGATTATAAATTCCTCTTAGTGTATATATGCTCTTTGCAGTGTCTAATTTAGGGATGCACTGTGGTACAAAAGTGCAGAAATGAAAACTTAATAATTATAGGCTGATTGATATTTCTTAAATAACATCTCTTTGTAAAAAGGAGCAGAAGGAGCATTGGGTCATTTTCTGGTTATTCTACATGAGACATTAACCCAAAAGGTTTATTATTAGAAATGTTTAACAAAAATTTATGTTTTGTTCAAAAAACAAAATTGAAAAAACTTACATTTTTATGCTATATTTGTTCAGATTTTAAAACAATTATTCACGGAACAGGTTGGATTTGACCTAACAATATTTTTCAGCTTAGCAGCCAACACTTGTATTCTTTGTACCAGAATACCTGGGTTTGAATTCCAACTCCACTACTAATTGGTGGTGTGAACTTGGATGGATTGTTACACTTATTATGTTTGGTTTCTTTTTGTATAAAATATGGAAAATAATACTACTTATTTCTCTGATTGGATTCTTGTGGCTGGAATGAGTTTGTGTTTTTACGGTATTTACTGCAGTCCCTGCATATAACAGATGCTCAATCAACATTCTGGGGACAAATATTTACTGAACAAACTCTAAGTAAATATCATTCGTTTTATGAATTATTCCTTTTAAACATGCTCGATGTTGACTGCATTCCAAAAATCACTGTCGGAAGATCAGTTCTATGTCTTCTTTCCATTTAAGCATCTGCTATTATATTTGCTTCAGTTACTTTTATACAGTACCTTTCTAAATGTTTCACATCTGGGCCTTGGAATGTGTGTATGATGTGTTTTTCAGGTAAAAACATTAATTATCAGAGAAATGTGTTCAACCACCCTAGGTTCCCTGCACTTATATTCTGAGCCCCCAAATTAAGTAAACATATTGTGATATTATTACAGCTTCCTCTGAGTTATTGCTTTCTTACAATAATAATAATCTTTCTGGGATTGTGACCTAGGCTTTTCACAAAGCACCCATTTTGGAGATGTTTTAGGTACTAAGTTCACCTTAAAATTTTTCCAGTCTGTGTCTTCACTTTAAAAATGAAAATTAGCTAACAGATGTCATGAGACCTTTCCCTCTTCTACAACTGTTCTCACTCTCTCCACACCTGACATTAGGCGCATGTGCCTGAGAATGACCCTTGGTTTCTTCTATGACTCATTGTTAATCATTATATGGAATAGCTCCATCAGTTCATAAATTTGAAGTAAACTCAATTTCCCACATAGTCTATTAAATGATCATCAGCAAGCTGTTCAGGTTGATTCATAAACTCTTAAACTCCCATTATTTGGAAGAGATTTTGGCTATATTGACAAACAAATTTGCACATTCTAGGTTTGTTCAAACAAGGCCTTCTCTATCTTCCAGAATATATAAGTTGACCTTCCACAGTCATCTAGTTCACAAGCTAAATATTTAAAATTTGAGCCCATTAAGTAAATGCAGTTTATCCAAATCTCATGTTGTAATGAGAGAATGAATTTGGAAGAATCCTGCCCAGTATAAAGTCGGTATTCCTCTCTAAGAACCTATTGTAAACCAAGATCACTTAGTTGAGGATTGCTATAAACACATAGAAATCCACCAAATAAGGGCACGATATTAAATCACAGAGAGTAGAATAATTTTTTAAAAACATAACATCCTTGTTCTGTGAGACAGAAATCATTTACCCAGACATTTATTATTTATGCACATTCATTTTTCCAGAAGAACATTAGGATTATATTGTACATTTTTTAAAAAGCAACTTGTGATTTTATTGTAACTATATCTTTGCATTAGTCCAGTTTTCTTCATGGAGCTTGAGAAGATTTTTTCATATGGGTTGTTTTTGCCCCTGTGAATGAGACTTTTACATTATGGGGTGTTTTGGGGGGAGTATTTTATTTTCTTACTGAAATAAAACACATATTGTGTTGGCCATATTAAGGTCCAAATTAATCTGGTTAAAATTCAGTTTTTCCCCTTTCTTTTAATTTTTTTTCCTTGTGAGAGTCTGACTCTGTTGACCAGGCTGGAGTGCAGTGGCAGCACCCACAATTCACTGGAGCCTTGACCTCCTGGGTTCAGGTGATCCTTCCACCTCAGCTTCCTGAGTAGCTGGGACCACAAGTGTGTGCCACCATGTCCAGGTAATTTTTCATATTTTTTATAGAGACAAGGTTTTGCTATGTTTCCCAAGCTGGTCTTGAACTCCTGGGCTCAAGCAATCTGCCTGCCTTTGGCCTTCCAAAGTGCTAGGATTACAAGCATTAGCCACCACACCTGGCCTAATTTTTTTTTAAGCTAATGTCATACATGCCCATGGAAATAAAAATATAGACATACAAATGATAAGAAACAATGATCTACTACTATAAGGCCTGCTTCTACATTCACTTCCATTTTTTTTTAGAATCAACTTTGTTGAGGTATAATTTACATATAATAAACTTAGCCCATTTAGTGTACAGTTTGATTAGTTTTGATGAATGTCTATGGTCCTACAACTGCTGGCGCAATCAGAATATAGAACATTTCCATCGCCTCAAGAAAATTTCTTTGTGCCCCTTTGCAATTGATCCCCTCCCCCACCCCATCCCTGACACCCACCTTTATACTTTTTGTTACTTTTGTTTTTTTCTATTCTAATATTTCCTATAAAAGACATTACACAGTATGTAGTTTTTTGTGTCTGGTTTCTTTAGTCTGTATGATGTTGAGAATCATCTGTTGCTCTGTTGTGTGTATCACTAGTTCACTTATTTTGATTGCTTGGTAGTATTCTGTTGTAGGGATATACCACAATTTGTTTATCCATTCATCAGCTCATGGGCATCTGCATTGTTTCTAGTTTTCGACTATTAGGAATAAACCTGCTATAAACATTCTTGTATAAATCTTTTGTGGACATATGTTTTAAATTTTTTTGAGTAAATACTTAGATGTTGGATTTCTGGGTCACATGGTAAGTGAAAGTTTTAAAGAAACCACCAAAAGGTTTTGGTAAGCATGTATACTATTTGACACTCCCACAACAAATATACAAGAGCTTCAGTTAGTCCACATCTTTGCTAACACTTGGTATAGCAGACTTTTAAATCTTATACATTCTAGTGTGTGTTGGAGTATCGAATGGCTTTAATTTGTATTTCCTTTATGACAAAGGATGGCGAACACCTTTTCATGTGTCTATTTGCTATGCATATATCCTCTTTGATGAGGTGTTTATTCAAATTTTTAGTGTAATTTTATTAAGTTGTGTCTTATTATTGAATCATAGGAGTTATTTGTGTATGCTAGATACAAGTTTGCTACCAGGCATCTATTTTACAAATACAGTTTCTTAGTCTAGAGTTTCTATTTTTCATTTTCTTAACATTGTCTTTCAAAGAACAGACATTCTTAATTTTGATGCAGGTTATTTGTCATTTTTTTTTTATTTTACAGGTTGTGCTTTTCATTGTTGTGTCAAAGAAATCTTTTCTGATCCAAGATCAAAAAGATTTTCTTCTGTTTTCTTATAGAAGTTGTACAGTTTTAACTCTTATCTTCAGGTCTATGAGCCACTTAAAGTTAAGTTCTGTGTGTGGTGGTAAAGGCCTAAGTTATTTTTATATGTAGTTGTCCAATTATTTTAGCATTATTTATGAAAAGACTATCGTTTGCCCATTGAATGGCCTGGAACCTTTGTTGAAAAACAGTTAAATTTATACATGAGCATCTGTATATCTGGGCTCTCTTTTGTTTCATTACATTTGTGTTTAACCTTATGCTAATATCACAATGTCTTAATTACTGTAGATTTTTTCCCTAGAAGTTATTCTCTTGTATCTCCTGTTTTTGTTCATGTCATGGTCACGTTTTTCTCTACCACCTTGAACACACAGGGCATATTTATAATACCATTTTGGTTTTCTGTCTAATTACATAAGTTCTGTCATATCTGTGTCTTTTTGTATGGACTGATTTGTCTCCTAGTTATGAGGCATATTGCATTCATTCTCTGCATGCACAGTAATTTTTAATTGGATGCCAATGAATTTTTTATTATTATTGGTTGCAGAATTTTGTTGTACTTTAAATAGTGTTTGATTTTGTACATATAGTTAAGTTACTTGGACTTAGTTGGATCATTGTGAGCCTTTTGTGGTTTTGTTAGTTGGGGTTCAGAGACACTATTAGTGTAGTGCTAATTGAGCCCTTCTACCTGATGCTCACATGTTACAACATCTTTCCCTTCCAGCTAATAGAACAAGAATTATTCCTATCTCTGTTGATGCACAGGAATTCTTCTGCCTACTTCTTTTCAATTATTCTTTCCTGTCTTATATCTGGCAAATAAATACTTCACCTGCTCTTTTAAGTATTTCCCTAAATCTAAATGAATACTATACTACTGTCCCTCAGACATGTCCCATACACACTATCTGTTGACTCTCTGCTATGATGGATATGGATCTAGCTTTTTTATACTAATCTTGTCTTATCCCTCTCCAGGTGAGAAGGAAGGAGAAGATGAGGTTAGTATAAAAGATATTTCTTTGTTTTATTTCAATTTCTTATTCCATCTATTATTGACAATATCTCTTGACTCCCATCTTGAGATGAGGATGTTCTTACCCTCACCATACCCATCATATTTCCTTCTACATTCCACCTGCCAACTTCTCTCCACTGCATTTGACATTGTCAAGGAAGATAATTACACTGTTTGGTAGGCATAATGGCTTCTATGATTGTTTTTGAAAACCCAAAACAAGATAAGTTATTTCCATGTAAGTCTTGTTCACCAGAGTGTCACTATTATAAAATGATTATATTTCTTTCTTGGTGGTTTTCCAGTATCTGACCTCACACCTCTTAAAAAGAATATTTCTAGCATCAGGTACCTTTTTTTTTTTCTTTTGAAGACAAACTTTTTATTTCTCTCTGGAAGTTTTCTATATATTTTCTTTAGTCTTGAAGTTTTGAAACTGCACAATGACATATATAAGTGTAGCTCTTTCTCATTTCATCTTACTCAGAACTTGGTAAATTATCTTACCTTGATATATGTCCTTCAACCTTGATAAACTTATATATGTGATTTCTTTTATAATTCCTCTTCTTTGAGTTCCTTGTCCTCCTTTGCTAGATTGATGCTCTGTGTATTTGGGTTGAACTTCTATGTATTTTACCCCTCCCACCACCACTTTCTGCATTTTAATCTTTTGGTTCTGCTTTCAGAGATTTATTCAACTTTATTTTTTTAAGTTTTAAATTTAATTATTTTATTTCAGCATTCATCTCATTACATTTTAAAAGGTTTTTATTTTCTCTGATATTAGCATCATTTTTAAATTGAAGGATAAAATATTTTTGTGACTCTATGGATGTTAATTACATCTGATTTTTCCAGGGTTCTCCATTTCTATAAAAGCAGTATATATATATTTTCCTCTTGGCCTTTCTCTTTGATATTGCATATTTTCTTCTAATTTCTGGTGATCTTTGGTTGTCCATTCTTACCTATGATTGAGGTCACAAAGGGTGACTGAAAGCTCTGTGGTTATAGGTGGGTTTATTTTTTTTTTTTTTCTTTTGAGACGGAGTCTCGCTCTGTCACCCAGCCCAGGCTGGAGTGCAGTGGCGCGATCTCGGCTCACTGCAAGCTCCGCCTCCCGGGTTCACGCCATTCTCCTGCCTCAGCCTCCCGAGTAGCTGGGACTACAGGCGCCCACAACCGCGCCCGGCTAATTTTTTGTATTTTTAGTAGAGACGGGGTTTCACCGTGGTCTCGATCTCCTGACCTTGTGATCCGCCCGCCTCGGCCTCCCAAAGTGCTGGGATTACAGGCGTGAGCCACCGCGCCCGGCCTATAGGTGGGTTTATCAACCAGCAGGCCTTGCCTTAGCAAAGGTCATTGGTTATTACACCAGAGGAACCAAATATTGGAATGAAGGCTTTATCCCAATGTTGCAAGTTATTTTTCTTATTCCATTGGTTTGCATTACACCTTTAAGCATTATACTTAAACTTATAATTCTTGGCTGCTTTAGTGTAGACAAATAGCCCCTACATTTTTTTTTCACTTTCCATACTCTCTTATATCTTTAATTTCACATTGTCAAAATTTGCTGTGTAACTACATTTTATTTCTGAGTGATTTCCTTATAGATGTATTCTATAATTTGAACTTAAGATTTATGTGCTGATATACTATATTATAACCACATAAATATTGTTTTTCATGGAGCCAAGTAGTATGCTGGTACTTCATTACCTTCTCTATCGGTCCAAAGTTGTATCCATCTCATCAAATAGCAAAAATCCATGTATTTTCTTGCATTCCATTGAATGTTCACAATTAATTCATATCTTAGTTTACTTCATAATTAGACCCTGGCTTTCTTATACAGTTGTATTCTTCCTCTAATTTCTAATTGTTGTTCTTTTTTCTTTCAGAAGAAGAGACATATGCTTTCTTCACTATGCACTAATATTATCCAGAGTCTTAGTTATTCTGTTTTTTGCTTGGAATTCACTTTCTTTATTCTTGACAATAATTTTTTTTTTGGAGCTGTGAGATATTTTCCTTTGCATTTTAAAAAATGAATGGGTTTTAAAATCTATTTTATTTGCAAAAATGTCTTATAAGAAAATCTAAATATATACTTTCTAATTTGTGAGAGAATCTATGGTTTACATACTAGTTAGATTAGTTTTAACAAGATCCGTGAGGACATAGTTGACGGATTAATTATCACAAGGTTGGTGAGCCAATTCATGTTTTAAGGACAAAACATTCCAACAAGTACAGTTTCCAATAACAAACATACACAGTCCTAAGGTCACAGGTTACAATCTACGGGAGATGATTATTTGAAAATCACTGGAAACACTTTTTTTTCTCTTGGTAAACAGACTAGATAAAAACTACATCTCTTGATGACAAAATAAAACATAAGTATAAATGATACAGAAACTTTGCCTTCTTCGCTAAGGCTTTTTATTCCTCTAAGTAAATTTTTCAACCTCCTTCACCTTTAAAACAAAAGCTTGTGTCAGTAATCTTTTTCATCTTTATGGTTCTAGTTTAAATACCGTTTTGCCTTGTGACATGTAATTCACGGGTAATTTTAAATAAGGCTGAATAGAAATATTTGGGGCTTATAATTTCCTGTTTATTTGGAGTCAACTGTTCTAATTGAGAGTGATTGCTTTCAAGGCCTGTGGTCCAACAGCCACTCTGGTTTCTCTTCATTAGTCTGGGATTTCGAGCTGTCTTCTTCTTATTGGTAAGTCTGAGTTTACTGGAGAATTCCTCATGTAACCCTAACTGATCGTCCTTGTGTTCCTGTGTATCAAAATATCTGTATTTTTTTCCTCATTTGTGATTTATAGTTTGTCCTGGTGAAGAATTTTAGATTACAAAGAAAGGTTTTTGACATGTTTATTTGTTTATGCATTGTTAGCAACTGCTTATTCTATTTCACTGTGATGAGAAGACATAGTACATAATGTATTCCTTTAGGGAATAAGGTCTTCTTTTTCACATGCTGTGAAATTAATTTTTGAGGAAAAGCTATCTACATAGTTGAAAAGGAAGTGCATTTTCTAGCATGAGAGTAATGAGCTTGGTAAATATCTATTACAAGCATTTTAAATTACATAATTCAAACTGTTTATATTCTTATTTATTTTTGCCTATTTGATCTATCAAGAAGCAACTGCCAACTATTAATTATTAATGTGTTTCTGTTAGTCTTGACATTGTTTTCCTTATGAATTACTTATCACATTAATGTAGATAACGTATTCCCATTAAGAAATGTGCTTTTTACTAGTACAGAATGACCTAATTTATATTCTTTTTTATTTTAAATGTTATTTTACGTTCAGGGGTACATGTACAGGGTTTATTATATAGGTAAACTGCATGTCACAGGGGTTTGATATACATACTATTTCGTCACCCAGGTAATAAGTGTAGTACCCGACAGGTATTTTTTGATCCTCTCCCTTCTCCTACCCTTCACCCTCAAGTAGGCCCCAGTGTCAATTGTTCCCCTCTTAGTGTCCATGTGTTCTCATTGTTTAGCTCTCATTTATAAGTGAGAACACGTGGTGTTTGGACTTCTGTTCCTGTATGAGTTTGCTTAGGATTATGGCCTCCGGCTCTACTATGTTGCTACTAAGGGCATGATGTCATTCTTTTTTGTGGTTGCATAGTATTCCATGGAGTATATGCACCACATTTTCTTTAGCCAGTCTACCACTGATCGGCATTTAGGATGAATCCATGTCTTTGTTATTGTGAATAGTGCTGCAATGAACATTCATGTGCATGTGGCTTTATGGTAGAAAGATTTATATTCCTTGGGGTTTATACTCAGTAATGGCATTGCTGGGTCAAATGGTAGTTCTGTTTTTAGCTTTTTGAGGAGTCACCACACTGCTTTTCACAATGGGTGAACTAATTTACACTCCCTTCAGCAGTGTATATGAGTTCCCTTCTCTCACAACCCCACCAGAATTGGTTATTTTTTCACTTTTTAATAACAGCCATTCTGACTGGTGTGAAATGGTATCACATTGTGGTTTTGATTTGCATTTCTCTTGATTAGTGATGTTGAGCATTTTTTCATATGCTTGTTGCCTGCATATATGTCTCCTCTTGAGAAGTGTCTGTTCGTATCCTTTGCCCACTTTCTAATGGGGTTGAATGGAGTTGTTTGTTTTTTGCTTCTTAATTTAAGTATCATATAGATGCTGGATATTAGACCTTTGCAAAGTCACATGCATAGTTTGCAAATATTTTCTCGCACCCTGCAGGTAGTTTGTTTCCTATGTTGATAGTTTATTTGGCCATGTGGAAGCTCTTAAGTTTAATTAGATCCCACTTGTCAATTTTTGGTTTTGCTGCAAGTGCATTTGGTGGCTTCATCATGAAATCTTTGTCAGGTCGTATGTCCAGAATGGTACTGCCTAGGTTGCCTTCCAGGGTTGTTAGAATTTTAGGTTTTACAGTTAAGTCTTTAAGTCATCTTGAGTTGATTTTTGTATATGGTATAAGGAAGAGGTCCAGTTTTGATCTTCTGCAAATGACTAGCCAGTTATCCCAGTACCATTTATTAAATAAGGAGTCCTTTCCCCATTGCTTGTGTTTGTTGGCCTTATCAAATATCAGATGGTTTTAGGTGTGTAGCATAATTTCTTGGCTCTCTATTCTGTTCCCTTGGACTTTGCATCTGTTTTTATGCCAGTAGCTTGAAGTTTTCCCTTGTGTGTGTGTCTCTGCCAGGTTTTAGTACCAGGATGATGCTGGCCTCATAGAATGAGTTGGGGAGGAGTCCCTCTTCCACAATTTTGGGGAATAGTTTCAGTAGGAAAGGTACCAGCTCTTCTTTATACATCCGGTAGAATTTGGCTATAAATCTGTCCCTGGGCTTTTTTTGATTGGCAGGTTATATGGTTTGGCTTTGTGTACCCACCCAAATCTCATCTTGAATTGTACTCCCCATGAGTCAAGGGAGGGACCTAGTGGGAGGTGATTGGATCATGGGGGTGGTTTTCCCCATGCTGTTCTTGTGATAGTGAGCGAGTTCTTACAGAACTAATGGTTTTGTAAGTGGCAGTTTCCCCTGCTGTCCCCTCTCTCCTGCTGCCTTGTGAAGAAGTCACCACCTTTCTCTTTGTCTTCTGCCATGATTGTAAGTTTCTTGAGGCCTCCCCAGCCATGAAGAACTGTGAGTCAATTAAACCTCTTTTGTTTGTAAATTACCCAGTCTCAGCTATTCTTTCTAGCAGTATAAAAACAGACTAATACAGTAGGATTCCTTTTTTTTTTTTTTTTTTTTGAGACTGAGTTTCACTCTTGTTACCCCAAGCTCGAGTGCAATGGTGCAATCTCGGCTTACTGCAACCTCCACCTCCTGGGTTCAAGCAATTCTCCTGCCTCAGCCTCCCAAGTAGCTGGGATTACAGGCACCTGCCACCATGTCCAGCTAATTTTTGTATTGTTAGTAGAGACAGGGTTGCACCATGTTGGCCAGGCTGGTCTCAAACTCCTGACCTCAAGTGATCCAACAGCCTCCGCTTCCCAAAGTGTTGGGATTACAGGCATGAGCCACCATGCTTACTTATTCCATTTTGGAACTTATTATTAGTCTGTTTAGGGATTCAGTTTCTTCTTGGTTCAGTCTTGGGAGATTTATGTGTCTGGGAATGTATTCATTTCTTCTACATTTTCTAGTGTGTGTGCATAGAGGTGTTTGTAGTAGTTTCTGAGGGGCTTTTGTATTTCTCTGGGGGTCAGTGGTAATGTTGCCTTTGTCATTTCTAATTGTGTTTATTTAGATCTTCTCTTTTGCTTTATTAGACAAACTAGTGGTCTTTTTTTATTAATGTTTTCAAAGAACCAACTACTGTATTCACTGATCTTTTGTATTTTTTTTTGCCTTTACATTTCCTTCAGTTCAGCTCTGATTTTGGTTATTTCTTGTTTTCTGCTTGCTTTGGAGTTAGTTTGCTCTTGTTTCACTAGTTATTCCAGTTGTGATGTTAGGTTATTACTTTGAGGTCTTTTTAACCTTTTAATGTAAGCATTAAGTGCTATAAATTTCCCCTCTAAACACTGTCTTAGCTGTGTCTCAGAAATTCTGATATGTTGTATGTTCTCAGTAGTTTACATTTTAAAAAATGTTTTGACTTGAGTTTTATTTCATCTAATGTAAATATATTGAGATATTTTATATTTTAGTTTGCAGTGGCTGTGTATATCTCTATTCATTCAGTTACTTTAAACATTTATCCAGCTGATTTGTATATTTATTTTTGACCCATTCTGGGTGCTGTTTTTCTTTAAATTGTAGTTAAGCATTATTATCAGAACTGTATTTGTTCTTACTTCTGTTACCTTATTTCATATTTCCTTTACCATCCTCTTGATTGTTCCTTTGTTAATCAATACTTTGTCATGCTAACTTCATTTATTTTGTATTTAAAGTTTCATGTCCTAATTCAATTTATCTAGAATTTAACAACAGATAATCAAATAACACATATGATTTTTTATATTTATAATGTGCAAAATATCTACCTTCATTTGCTTTAAACCTCCTCTTTGTCATTGAATTTCCCATCCAATTTTTATTGAATTTATGATAGAAACAATTTAATTATGTTAATTATTATTAAAATATTGCTTTTAGTATGATATCTATTATTTAATTTTTTGGCTTGAAAATGTTTTTATTTTTAACTTTAGTGGGTACATAGTAGATGTATATATTTATGTGGTACTTGAGGTATTTTGATACAGGCATGCAATGCATAATAATTACATCAGGGCAAATAGGGTATCTATCCCCTTAGGCATTTATTGTTTGTGTTACAAACTATCCAATCATACTCTTTTAGATATTTTTAAAACGTATAATTAAATTATTTTGACTATAGTCACCCTGTTGTGCTATGAAATACTAGGTATCTTTCAAACTATTTTTTTGTACCCGTTAACCATCCCTACCTCCCCCACAGCTCCCATTGCCCTTCCCAGCCTCTGGTAACCATCATTCTACTCTCTGTCTCTATGTGTTCAATTGTTTCAATTTCATATCCCACAGATAGTGAGAACATGTGATTGTTTGTCTTTTTGTGCCTGATTTATTTCACTTAACATAATGACCTCCAGGTCCATCCATGTTGTTGCAAATGACTAGATCTCATTCTTTTGTTCTGAATGAATAGTACTTGATTGAGTATAAGTACCACATTTTCTTTATCCATTCATTTCTTGATGGACACTTAGGTTGCTTCCAAATCTTGACTATTGTGAACAGTGTAGCAATAAACATGAAGTGCAGATATCTCTTTGATATACTGATTCCCCTCTTTGGAGTATATACCCAGCAGTGGAATTGCTGGATCATATGGTAGCTCTATTTTTCATTTTTTGAGGAACTTCCTAACTATTCTCCATAATGGTTGTCCTAATTTACATTTCCACCAATCTTACACTCCCACCAACAATGTATGGGGGTTCTCTTTTCTTTACAGTCTCGCCAACCTTTGTTGTTTGCCTGTCTTTTCTATTTGAACCATTTGACTGAGGTGAGATTATATTCATTGTAGCTTTGATTTGCATTTCTCTGATGATCAATGGTGTGGAGCACCTTTTCATATGCCCGTTGGACATTTGTATGTCTTCTTTTGAGAAATGTCTATTTGGATCTTTTGCCCATTTTTAAATCAGCTTATTAGATATTTTCCTACAGAGTTGTGTGAGCTCCTTATATATACCGGTTATTAATCTCTTGTCAGATGGATAGTTTGTATATACTTTCTCCCATTCTGTGGGTCTTCTCTTCACTTTGTTGGTTGTTTCCTTTGCTGTGCAGAAGCTTTGTAAGTTGATGTGATCCCATTTGTCAATTCGTGCTTTGGTTGCCTGTGCTTGTGGGGTATTACTGAAGAAATTTTTGCCAAGACTAATGTCCTGGAGAGTTTCCCCAATGTTTTCTTATAGTAGTTTCATGATTTGAGGTCTTAAATTTAAGTCTTTAACCCATTTTGGTTTTA
Source organism: Macaca fascicularis (assembly GCF_037993035.2). NCBI lineage: Eukaryota > Metazoa > Chordata > Mammalia > Primates > Cercopithecidae > Macaca > Macaca fascicularis. The sequence goes on along the minus strand of NC_088381.1, from coordinate 121,597,254 downwards.
TTTTTGTATATGGTGGGAGAGGGCAGTCAAGTTTCATTCTTCTGCATACTGATATCCAGTTTTCTCAGCACCATTTATTGAAGAGACTGTCCTTTCTCCAATGTATGTTCTTGAACCTCTGTCAAAAATGAGTTCACTGTAGATGTATGGATTTTTTTTTTCTGAGTTCTCTGTTCTGTTCCGTTAGTCTATGTGTCTGTCTTTTTGCTTACATCAAAAGGTAACAAAATAGTCTATGCTATTTTGGCGACTATGGCTCTGTAATATTATTTGAAGTTAAGCAATGTGATTCTTCTAGTTTTGTTCTTTTTTCTCAGGATAGCTTTGGCTATTCTGGGTCTTTTGGGACTTCATGTAAATTTTAGGATTGTTTTTTCTATTTCTGTGAAGAATGTCATTGGTATTTTGGTAGGGAGTGCATTGAATCTATAGATTGCATTTGGTAGTATGGACATTTTAACAATATGGATTCTTCCAATCCATGAAGAGGGAATTTCTCTCCTTTTGTGTGTGTGTGTCCTCTTCAATTTCTTTCAACAGTGTTTTATAGCTTTTGTTATAGAGATCTTCCATTTCGTTGGTTAATTCCTAGGTATTGAAATTTATGTGTGGCTATTATAATGGGATTACTTTTTATTTCTTTTTCAGATTGTTCACTGTTGGTATATAGAAATGCTACTGATTTTTGTATGTTGATTTTGTATCCCGCAACTTTACTGAATTTGTTTATTAGTTCTAATGGTTTTTTGGTGGAGTCTAGGTTTTCCACATATAAGATCATATCATCTGCAAACAAACACAATTTGACTTCTTTCTTCCTAATTTGGATGCCCTGCATTTCTTTATCTTGTCTGATTGTTCTAGCTAGGACTTTCAGTGCCATATTAAAGAGTGAAAGTAGGTATCCTTGTTGTGTTCCAGATCTTAGAGGAAAGTCTTTCAGTTTTTTCCCATTCGATATGATATTAGCTTTATGAGTCTGTGTCTGTGGTATATGGCTTTTATTATTTTAAGGTATGTTCCTTCTATACACAGTTTTTGTTAATGATTTTTATCATGAAGCAATGTTGAATTTCATTGAATGCTCTTTCAGCATTAATGGAAATAATCATATGATTTTTTGTCCTTCATTCTGTTAATACAATCTATCATACTGATTGATTTGCACATGTTGAACCATCCTGGCATCCCTGGAATAAATCCCATTTGGTCATAATAAATGAACTTTTTAATGTATTGTTAAATTTGGTTTGATAGTATTTTGTTGAAGATTGTTGCATCAATATTCATCAGATATATTGGCCTGTAGTTTGCTTTTCTTGATTTGTCTTTATCTCATTTTGGTATCAGTATAATACTGCCCTCTTAGAGTGAGTTTGGAAGTATTCCCTCTTCCTTTATTTTTTTGAAATAGTTTGAGTAGGATTGGTGTTAGTTTTTCCTTAAATGTTTGGTAGAATTCAGCAGTAAGTCTATCAGGTCCTGGGCTTTTTTTTTTTTTTTACTAAGAGACTTTTTGTTATGGCTTTAGTCTAGCTACTTGTCATTGATTTGTTTGGTTTTGAATTTCTTCATGATTTTGTCTTGCTAGGTTGTATGTGTCTAGGAGTTTATGTATTTCCTCTAGATTTTCCAATATATGGGCCTATAGTTGCTTATAGCAGTTACTAATGATCCTTTGAGTTTCTGTGCTATCAGTTATAGTAACTCTTTTTTTATTATCTGATTTTATTTATTTGGGTCTTCTTCCATTTTTTTCTTTATTATTCTGCCTAAAAGTTTGTCAATGTAGTTTATCTTTTTAAAGCATCAAATATTTGTTTTATTCATCTTTTGTACTGTTTTCTTCATTTCAAATTCATATATTTCTGCTCGAATCTTTATTTCTTCTCTTCTATTAATTTTGGGTTTAATTTGCTCTTGCTTTTCTGGTTCTTTACTTATTTGAAGTTTTTCTTCTTTTATGATCTAGGGACTCATGGTTATAAATTTCTCTCTTAATACTGTTTTGACTGTACCCCATAGGTTTTGGCATCTTATGTTTCCATTATCATTTGTTTCAAGAAATATTTTAATTTTCTTCTTAATTTCTTCATTGACCAAGTGCTCATTGAGGAGTATATTTAATTTCCATTTGTTTGTATAGTTTCCAGAATTCCTCTTGTTTTTAATTTCTAGTTTTATTCCATTGTGGTCAGAGAAAATGTTTGATATTATTTCATATATTTTGGAATGTTCTAAGACTTATTTTGTGACCTAACCTATGACCTATCTTTGACAATAATGTATATACTGAGGAAGAATGTGTATTCTGCAGCCTTTGAATGAAATGTTCTGTAAATATCTATTAGGTTCACTTATTCTATAGTGCAGATTATGTCTAACATATTTTTCTTGAATTTCTGTCTGGGAGATTTGAGGGTGTTGAAGTCTCTAGCTATTATTTTATTAAGGTCTATCTCTCTCTTTAGCTCTAATAATATTTTCTTTATATATCTGGGTGCTCCAGTGTTGGGTGAATATATATTTACAATCATTATATACTGTTGCTAGATTGACCCCTTTATCATCATATCATCATCATATAGTGATATTCTTTGTCATTCCTTGCAGTTTTTGTATTAAAATTTATTTTGTCTGATATAGTATAACTACTCCTGCTCTTTTTAGGGTTCCATTGGTATAGATTGTCTTTTTTCATCCCTTTATTTTCAGTCTATATGTATCTTTAAAGGTGAAATGTATTTTTTGTAGGCAACAGATCGTGAGGTCTTATCGTTTCATCTATTCAGCCACTCTATGTCTTTTGAGTGGAAAATCTAGTCCATGTACATTTAATGTTATTATTGATAAGTAGGGACTTACTCCTGCCATTTTGTTACTGGTTTTTCGTTGTTTTGGTCTTCTCTTCCTTCTTTCCTCCCTTCCTGTCTTCCTTTTAGTGAAGGTGATTTTCTGTGGTGCTATGACTTAATTTCTTGCTTTATATATTTTGAGTATCTGTTCTATGGTTTTTGATTTGAAGTTACTAGGAGGCTTGCAAATACTGTTTTATATCCCATTATTTTAAATCGATGACAACTTAACTCTGATTGCATAAAGACACACAAACACATGCACACAAAGACAACTAATAAAAATTCTACACTTTAACTTCACCCTTTAGCTTTTCAACTTTTTGTTGTTTCTCTTTATGACTTATTGTACAATCTCTTGAAAAGTTGTTGTAGTTATTGTTTTTGATTGGTTCATTGTTTAGTCTTTCTACTTAAGAGTAGCTTACACACTATGATTACAGTTTTATATTATTCTGTGTTTTTCTGTGTGCTTACTATTACCAGTGAATTTTGTACCTTCAGATGATTTCATCTTGCTCATGAATATTCTTTTCTTTCAGATTGAAGAACTCTCTTTAGCAGTTTTGTAGGAGATGTCTGCTGTTGATAAGATTTCTCTGCTTTTGTTTGTCTGAGAATGTCTTCATATTTTCCTCAAGCTTAAAGGATATTTTCACCAGATATACTATTCTAGGTTAAAAGTTTTTTCCTTCAGCACTTTAAATATGTCATGTCACCCTTCCCTGGCCCATGAGGTTTCCACTGAAAGGTCTGCTACCAAGCATATTGGCACTCCATTGTATGTTATTTGTTTCTTTTCTCTTGCTGCTTTTAGGAGACTTTCTTTATCCTTGACCTTTGGGAGTGTATTAGTCCATTCTTGTGCTGCTAACAAAGATATGCCTGAGACTGGGTAATTTATAGAGGAAAGAGGTTTAATGAACTCACAGTTCCACATTGCTGAGGAGGCCTCACAATCATGATGGAAGGTGAAGGAGGAGCAAAGGCATATCTTACATGGTGGCAGGCAAGAGAGCATGTGCAGGAGAACTGTCCTTTATAAAACCATCAGATCCTGTGAGACTTATACACTATCATGAGTATAGCACAGGAAAACCCACCCCCATGATTGAATTACCTCCCACTGGGTCCCTTCCATGACATGTGGGAATTATGGGAGCTACAATTCAAGATGAGATTTGGGTGAGGACACAGCCAAACCATATCATTTGATACCTGGCCTATCCCAAATCTCATATCCTCACATTTCAAAACCAATAATGCCTTCCCAACAGTTCCCCAAAGTCTTCCATCATTTCAGCATTAACTCAAAGTCCACAGTCCAAAGTCTCATCTGAGACAAGACAAGTTCCATCTGCCTATGAACCTGTAAAATCAAAAGCAAATTAGTTACTTCCTAGATACAACAGGGTTTCAGGAATTGGGTAAATACACCCATTCCAAACGGGAGAAATTGGCCAAAATAAAGGGGCTATAGGCCTGGAGTAAGTCCAAAATCCAGAGGAGCAGTCAAATCTTAAAGTTCCAAAATGATCTCCTTTGACTTCATGTGTCACATGCAGGTGACACTGATGCAAGAGCTGGGTTCTCATGGTCTTGGAAAACTCCACCCCTATGGCTTTGTGGGTACAACCTCACTCCCGCTGCTTTCACAGGCTAGCATTGAGTGTTAGTGGCTTTTCCAGGTGCATGGTGCAAGCTGTCAATGGATCCACCATTCTGGGGTCTGCAGGATGGTGGCCCTCTTCTCAAGGCTCCACTGGCGGTGCCCCAGTGGGGATTCTGTGGGGGGCTCTCACCCAAAATTTCCCTTCTGCACTATCCTAGCAGAGGGTCTTCATGAGGGCTCTACCCCTATAGTACACCTCTGCCTGGACATCCAAGCATTTCTATACATCCTCTGAAATCTAGGTGGAGGTTCTGAAACCTCAATTCTTGAATTCTGTGTACCTGCAGGCCTGACACCACATGCAAGTCATCAAAGATTGGGACTTGCACCCTCTGAAGCAAAGGCCTGAGTTGTGTGTTAGCCCCTTTTATCCACAAATGGAGCTGAAGCAGCTGGGTCCCAGGGCACCATGTCCTGAGGCTGCATAGAGCATAGGTGTTCTGGATCTGGTCCACAAAAACACGTTTTCCTCCTAGGCCTCCAGGCCTGTGATGGGAGGGGCTACTGTGAAGGTCTTTGACATGCCCTGGAGATATTTTCCCCATTGTCTGGGTGATTAGCATTTGGCTCCTTGTAACTTATGCAAATTTCTGCAACTGACTTGAATTTCTCCCCAGAAAATGGGTTTTTCTTTTCTATCACATTGTCAGGCTGCAAATTTTCAAAACTTTAGTGCTCTCCTTCCTCTTGAATGCTTTGCTGCCCAGAAATTTCTTCCCCAAATACCCTAATCATACCCTGAATCAAGTTCAAAGTTCCACAGATTTCTAGGGCAGGGGCAAAATGCCACCAGTCTCTTTGCATAGCAAGAGTGACCTTTGCTCCAGTTCCCAGAAAGTTCCTCATCTCCATCTGAGACCACCTCAGCCTGGACTTTGTTAGCCATATCATGATCAGCATTTTGGTCAAAGTCATTCTCTAGGAAGTTCTAAAGTTTCCCACCTTTTCCTGTCTTCTTCTGAGCCCTCCAAACTTTTCCAACCTTTGCCTGTTACCCAGTTCCAAAGTAACTTCCACATTTTGGGATATCTTTACAGCAGTGCCCCACTACCCAGTACCAATTTAACGTATTATCCATTCTTATGCTGCTAATAAAGATATACCTGAGAATGGGTAATTTATAAAGGAAAGAGTTTTAATTCCATATAGCTAGGGAGGTCTCACAATCATGGCAGAAGGCAAGGAGGAGCAAAGGCATGTCTTACATGGTGGCAGACAAGACAGCATGTGAAGGAGAACTGCCGTTTATAAAACCATCAGATCTCATGGGACTTGTTCACTATCACAAGAACAGCACAGGAAAACCTGTCCCCATGATTCAATTACCTCCTACCATGTTCCTCCCATGACATGTGGGGATAATGGGAGCTATAATTCAAGATGAGATTTGGATGGAGACATAGCCAAACCATATCAGGGAGTTTGATTTTTTAGATACCTTGAGGTAGTCTTATTTAGGTTAAATCTGCTTGGTGTTCTATAACCTTCTTGTACTTGAATGCCAGTGTCTTTAAGTTTGGAAAGTTCTCTGATATTATCCCTTTGATTAGACTTTCTACCCCTATCTTTTTCTCTATCTTCTCTTTAAGTCAATAACTCTTAGATTTGCCCTTTTGAGGCTATTTTCTAGGTCCCGTGGGCGTGTTTTTTGTTTTTTATTGTTTTTCGTTTTATATCTTCTGACTGGGTATTTTCAGCCAGAGAGTTTGAATAACCTGCTTTCAACCTCACTAATTTTTTCTTCTGCTTGATCAATTCTGCTAGTAAGTGTCTCTGATGCATTCTTCAGCACATTAATTGCATTTTTGACTCTAGCATTTCTGCTTGATTCTTTTAAATTATTTTAATCTTTTGGTTAAATTTATCTCAGAGAATTCTGAATTCCTTCTCTGTGTCATCTGGAATTTTTTTGAGTTTGCCCAACACAGGTATTTTTAATTCCCTGACTGAAAAGTCACATGTCTTTCTTTCTCCAGCATTGTCCCTGGTGCCTTATTTAGTTTGTTTGGTGAGGTCATGTTTTCCTAGATGATCTTGATGCTTGTAGATATTTGTTGGTGTCTGGGCATGGAAGAGGTTATATCTTTATTGTAGTTTTTACATTCTGGGCTTGTTTGTGCCCATCCTTCTTCAGAAGGCTTTTCAGATATTCAAAGAGACTTGGGACCCAAGCCAATATAACTGTGAGTTTTTGCAGACTCAAAGAGGTACTGCCTTGGTGGTCTTGGATAAGACCTGGAAGAATTCTCTGGATTACCAGGCAGATTATTGTTCTTTTCCCTTACTTTCTCTCAAGCAAATGGAGTCTCTGCCTCTGTTCTGATCCATATGGAACTGGAGGTGTGGTGATGCAAACATCCCTGTGGCTCTCACCACTGGGACTGTGCTGGGTCAGACCTTAAGCCAGCACAGCACTGGGTCTTGTCCAAGGCCCACTGTAATCATTACCTGTCTACCCATCATGTGCACTCAAGACCTGAAGGCTCTATAATCAGCAGGTGGTGAAGCCAGCCAGGTTTATGTTCTTCCTTTCAGGGCAGCAAGTTCCCCAGACCTTGGCTGGGCTACATACGTTATCTGGGAGCCAGGAATTAAGAGTCAAAAATGTTAGAAATTTGCCCTATAGTCTATCATACTATAGTTACACTAGCACTCAAACCACAATATAAAGTCCTTCCCACTCTTCCTTTCCCTTTCCACAGGCAGAGGAGCCTCTCCAAGTGGGCACCACAAGCATAGGCCCCTTGTGGCAGGGTGGTTTTTCCAGGCTACCACCAACGTTCACTTAAAATCCAAGAGCCCTTCAGTCAGCTTGTGGTGAACACTGTCAGGCCTGGGACTCACCCTTCAGGGAACTGGACTCCTCACTAGCCCAGGGAAGGCCCAGAAATGCTGTCCAAGAGCCTAAGCCTAGACTTGGGGATTCCAAAGTCCTACTTGTTGCTTTACCCCACTGGGGCCAAGCTGGTACCTAAGGTACCAGCCTTTACTTTTCCCTCTGTTTTTTCCGAACTGAAAGAGTCACTGTAGCCACCACCACTGGCAATGTGCTGAGTCACATCTGTAGTTAGCATGTCTCAGAGCCCAAGGCCTGTGATATGCTACCTGGCTATCACTGATGGTTATTTACAACCCAAGGGCTCTTTAGTCAACAAGCAATGCATAATGCCAATCAATTCATGGTATGGTATTTTAATCTGTATAATGAGAACTTTCTTATATTAAGAAAATTTTCTTCTTTTATATCTTTGTTCAGTCTGTTCCATTTGTCTTTATATGTACTGATTAGTTTTCCTTTGTCAATTTTCTTGTCTGTAATCTTCACTCTTGTTGATTTAATTTACTTGCCTATTTTACCATTCATAGAATGCTTCTTAGTTCTGCCTTCTATATCGATTTTGCTTTTACTAGGTTAATTCTAATTTTCACTATTCATATGTTAATTTTAAAGCTAATGCTAAATTTATTTATGTTTATTCAAAGTATTCTGCTTTTCTGTAGCTTTATGAACATTTTTTGTGCCTCTTAACCCCCTTTATTTTCATTTCAGTTGGTTGTCTTTTCACCTTATCTCTTGTTTCACAGATCTCTTGTATTCCTGAATTTCCTTGAGTATATTAAGCAGAGCCTATTTAAACTTGACCTGAGTTACTTATAATTAATTATTTCTATAACATAACTCTCTACCATGTCTTATTTTATATTATTGTTATTATTTTAAGGTTAATAATTCTAGGATAAGAAGCTATCCGAAGTTTGGATTTGCCCCCAAAAGAGTATTAGTGAGGTTTCCTTGGATTCCCTTGCCATTTTCTGGGTTGTGTTTGAATTCTTCTCTCATCTCTTAAGGTGAGGTTCTGGTTGATTTAAGTTTATATCATCAGTTCAGTGATTTAGCACCTTTAAGGAAGTGAAAGAATCATGGATTGACCAGGATATGTGCTTCCTTCTCCATGTTTGGTGACACCTTCTATGGTGGGGCCAACTCTTGATATCTACTTTTACCTGTCCTCCACTTCAGTTGCAGGTGGAGATGTGTTTACCTGCTGGATACCGATGCCTCTAGCATCAGGGAGAAGTTGAGCCCTGGAGGAAACTTTGCCTCTAAGTTTGTGTTCTGGAAAGTCCACTCCTGTCCTTGCCCACAGTGCTGCTTTGGAAAGGCTACTAATTGGTGGGGATAAAGGAGATTCTCGTTAGAAATTTCTTAATCTGTCCTATGACTAGATCACCATAGTGCTTATCATCCAAATCAGGATAATTATGAGAACAGAAGAGTGCTCAATTATTGACAATTGGTGCAAACTAAGACTGTCTTAGTCAACCAGATCATGTGGTCACCCTACTTATGACCTATCATTATTTAAGCAATGACCCCTTCAAATTAAGGAAGATTAGTAGAGCTGTGTGAAGTTACTCTTTGTCACTAATATACAATCTGATGATAATTTTAATAAAAATAATAATAGTTGTACTAATAGATAAACACGTATTGAAAAATTACCATTATGATAATTTATTCCAGGGTTCCAGAAGGAAAATTCATATCTACATATAGATTTTTAACTCTGTTCTTCTTAATTTCCCAGGAATCTTTTACCACTCATCCCCAATATTTGAGATTTACTGACATTATTGAAAGAGTGAAGACAGGTGTCACTGATTGCCTCTTCCCTGAATTTTGTCCTCCCTCCCATCTCACTTCTACTCTGCAAAGATGTTCTTTGGTTACTTCACATGTTTCGTTTGTTCTTAAAAAGGTAGTAAACTCCAAAAGGAAAAATCTTGTCTCCTAACTCTTTGGTATTCCTCATAGCTTCTGATTTGTACTACCCACCCCTCCCCAATACTTCCTGCCCCAGGCTGAGTTTTCCTGGAATGGTGTCTAATTCTGTAGGTGGGTATGTTTTCCTAGAACAAACATTTTGAACCTACCTTCTTCATCTCAATTGTCATTAAAGTTTAGCTTCTGATCCAATATTGCTGTAATAGTTGGATTGTATTCAAATTTTAATTTCATATTTTATTTCAAGAAGTGTATTAAACAATTGGCTTTCATTATATATTTTTCCCTTCTTTAACTGGAGTGAAGTTCAAAGTGTTTTAAGACAAACTCTAAATCTAAATAGAGTATTTATGATGACATAATTTAATACAAATAGAAATCAATTGTGAATTGCTGAATTGTAAACTGAGAGGAGCCAGTCATTAATGAATGACTTAGCAATATATTAACTTAGTAATATATTAACCCTTAACAATATATTAACTTGTTGAATACCTAGATCTCCATTCCTTTCCTTCTTTTTTTAACTGTACAATTACTATGTGATGATAACTAAAGTACATTAGATTTCTAAAGTTTCTGCTTCAAAAGAAAGTTTAAATATTTAGCTGTTTCCTTAGGTGAGGAAAGATGTGGCATATATTATTTTCATACACTTAAAATGGAAAGTGGGAAGTAGAATTTTAAAAGGTTTATCCTAGTTAAATATAAGCCTTGGCCTTTTTAATATATGTATATATGTATGTGTATATATTTAGGTAAAATAATATGATATGTGTGAGTATATATATATCATATATATGTGTGTGTATATAATATATAATGTATATATAATTATATATATAATATATATAATGTATATATAATTATATATATAATATATATAATGTATATATAATTATATATATAATATATATAATGTATATATAATTATATATATAATATATATAATGTATATAAATATGTACACATACATTATATATATACTTTTAACCAAGAACCTAGAGAAAAATCTAAGATTCCTAGTTCAGCATACCATTTTTTCAGACTTAAATGATTAACTTACACCTCCATTCTGCACTAGATAAGCTAATCAAAATTGCTCTAATTTTTGTGTTATTACATTTCTTAACTAGAAAAGAGGAAAATAGCAAGAAGAAGATAGTCACTTTTCTTAGCGATTATAAATTCCTCAAAGGCAATACATAACTCTTAAACTTCTTGGTATCCTTTTAACTGCTTACATAGTACCTAGCATGATTCCTGGGTAATGGTCCATGCTTACTATGAATTTGTTAACTTGAACTGAATTTTAATTATTCTTTTTTTTTTTCTTTTTGAGACAGAGCCTTGCTCTGTCACCCAGGCTGGAGCCAGTGGCACAATCTTGGCTCACTGCAACCTCTGCCTCTGGGGTTCATGCAATTCCCCGCCTCAGCCTCCCGAATAGCTGGGATTACAGGCGCCCACCACCATGTCCAGCTAATTTTTTTTATATTTTTAGTAAAGACAGGATTTTGCCATATTGGCCAGGCTGGTCTCAAACTCCTGACCTCAGGTGAGCTGCCCACCTCGGCCTCCCAAAGTGCTGGGATTACAGCCGTGAGCCACCGCACCCACCCTGAATTTTAATGATTCTTTTTAGCAAACTTGAAACATACTGTTCATAAGAACTTTGAAGAAGCTTCTCATCTCAAGAGCTTTCTTATTTCAGGTTCAGCTCATGATTAGCTTTTTCTTTTTTATAAAATTATCACATTTAATGTTAGGATGTCCTTTAATTAAAAATTTAAAAATCAGTTTACCTTGTCTTTCTTAGTTGTATGTCTTTCTTTCTAGCTAGATAATATATATTATCTGGATTTTTTAGCTCTACTATGTGTTATCTAGATCTGGCTTTCTGAAAAGATATAAAGATATGTAGGTAATAAAATCTTACCTGAAGGATTTTGTTCGGCCAACACTTCCACCACAAATTTCTCACGTTAAAATATTTCTGGGTGGACCTTTGTTTTCTCTCTATGTGAAGTGGGCTTAGTAAATTACCATTGAAGGAACTGGTAAAAGATCATCTGCAAAGCCTGATAATTCATTGTTCAGTACATTCCATATTGTGAAGGTCTTAGAATTGCATTTCCATGCAAAGATAACAGCAACATCAATTTTATTCTTCCTAGCATATGGGGCAGAGTAGTTGCCATGTAAGAAGAGAGTGTATGGAGTTTCTAAGATCATATTTAACATTTCCAGAGAGAGAAAAAAGATAAAGATAAGAAATTTGAGCAGAGCAGCTGTAGTCTTAAGTCTTGGATTAGATTAGGTTTCCTAGACTGTTGGAGAGTAAGTTTTTCTCTGTACCTGGTAGAGACTACACAGTTATTAAAATTCATGCATTGGCCAGGTGCAGTGGCTCACACCTGTAATCCCAGCAAATTGGGAGGCTGAGGAGGGCAGATCATGAGGTCAGGAGATTGAGACCATCCTGGGCCAACATGGTGAAACCCCATCTCTACTAAAATATAAAAAATTAGCTGGGCGTGGTGGCACATGCCTGTAGTCCCAGCTACTCGGGAGGCTGAGGCAGGGGAGTTGTTTGAACCTGGGAGGTGAAGGTTGCAGTGAGCTGAGATCATGCCACCGCACTCCAGCCTGGTGCCAGAGCAAGACTCCATCAAAAAAAAAGAAAAGAAAAGATTTATGTATCTAAAATTCCCTCGTTGAGAAAATATCTCACAGGGAAGTGGCAAAATATTAGTTTTCAGATGTTGCATTGCATGTTATAAGATCCCCGTATAAATGAGGATGTGGTACTATTATGGCTATGCAAAGGTAAAAATATCATTCCTGCATTGCATATTTCCCTGAACTGTACACATATTTTACTGTGCAAAGTCTCCAAACACAACTTCAACAGCGCCTTGTGAGGGAAGGAGTACTGGTCTTAGAACTGTGGGATTAGTGGAATTTTAGGCAAATTTTGTTCTCCATCACTGCTTTGTCCTAGCTGCCAGAAGGGCTAATAATGTCTAGCTCACAGGATTGTTGTAAGAAAAAAATGAAATGATGTTTACTTTTTTTTTTTTTTTTTCCTGTTTTTATTTTTATTTTTTATTTATTTTTTTTTTTTTAATTTTTTTTTTTTAATTTATTTATTATTATTATACTTTAAGTTGTAGGGTACATGTGCATAACGTGCAGTTTTGTTACATATGTATACTTGTGCCATGTTGCTGTGCTGCACCCATCAACTCGTCATTTACATCAGGTATAACTCCCAATGCAATCCCTCCCCCCTCCCCCCTCCCCATGATAGGCCCCGGTGTGTGATGTTCCCCTTCCTGAGTCCGAGTGATCTCATTGTTCAGTTCCCACCTATGAGTGAGAACATGCGGTGTTTGGTTTTCTGTTCTTGTGATAGTTTGCTAAGAATGATGGATTCCAGCTGCATCCAAGTCCCTACAAAGGAGTCAAACTCATCCTTTTTTATGGCTGCATAGTATTCCATGGTGTATATGTGCCACATTTTCTTAATCCAATCTGTCACTGATGGACATTTGGGTTGATTCCAAGTCTTTGCTATTGTGAATAGTGCTGCAATAAACATACGTGTGCATGTGTCTTTATAGCAGCATAATTTATAATCCTTTGGGTATATACCCAGTAATGGGATGGCTGGGTCATATGGTACATCTAGTTCTAGATCCTTGAGGAATCGCCATACTGTTTTCCATAATGGTTGAACTAGCTTACAATCCCACCAACAGTGTAAAAGTGTTCCTATTTCTCCACATCCTCTCCAGCACCTGTTGTTTCCTGACTTTTTAATGATCGCCATTCTAACTGGTGTGAGATGGTATCTCATTGTGGTTTTGATTTGCATTTCTCTGATGGCCAGTGATGATGAGCATTTTTTCATGTGTCTGTTGGCTGTATGAATGTCTTCTTTTGAGAAATATCTGTTCATGTCCTTTGCCCACTTTTTGATGGGGTTGTTTGTTTTTTTCTTGTAAATTTGTTTGAGTTCTTTGTAGGTTCTGGATATTAGCCCTTTGTCAGATGAGTAGATTGCAAAAATTTTCTCCCATTCTGTAGGTTGCCTGTTCACTCTGATGGTAGTGTCTTTTGCTGTGCAGAAGCTCTTTAGTTTAATGAGATCCCATTTGTCAATTTTGGCTTTTGCTGCCGTTGCTTTTGGTGTTTTAGACATGAAATCTTTGCCCATGCCTATGTCCTGAATGGTACTACCTAGGTTTTCCTCTAGGATTTTTATGGTATTAGGTCTAACATTTAAGTCTCTAATCCATCTTGAATTAATTTTCGTATAAGGAGTAAGGAAAGGATCCAGTGTCAGCTTTCTACTTATGGCTAGCCAATTTTCCCAGCACCATTTATTAAATAGGGAATCCTTTCCCCATTTCTTGTTTCTCTCAGGTTTGTCAAAGATCAGATGGCTGTAGATGTGTGGTATTATTTCTGAGGACTCTGTTCTGTTCCATTGGTCTATATCTCTGTTTTGGTACCAGTACCATGCTGTTTTGGTTACTGTAGCCTTGTAGTATAGTTTGAAGTCAGGTAGCGTGATGCCTCCAGCTTTGTTCTTTTGACTTAGGATTGTCTTGGAGATGCGGGCTCTTTTTTGGTTCCATATGAACTGTAAAGCAGTTTTTTCCAATTCTGTGAAGAAACTCATTGGTAGCTTGATGGGGATGGCATTGAATCTATAAATTACCTTGGGCAGTATGGCCATTTTCACGATATTGATTCTTCCTATCCATGAGCATGGTATGTTCTTCCATTTGTTTGTGTCCTCTTTTATTTCACTGAGCAGTGGTTTGTAGTTCTCCTTGAAGAGGTCCTTTACATCCCTTGTAAGTTGGATTCCTAGGTATTTTATTCTCTTTGAAGCAATTGTGAATGGAAGTTCATAATGATGTTTACTTTTAAAAGAAATGGCACACAGTAGAGTGTTCTACAGATATGGGTGTCTATTGTCGTGCTATTACTTTATTCTTCCCTAGGTTCAAGCCTCCACTTTTTGCTTCTCTCTATTGTTTTGGATTATATTATATGACTCAGCAACAAACTCAAGAAATAGTTATTTATTGGACTGATTATAGGCCTTTGAGATATGAAGTTATCATCCCTGAGGTACAAATGGTGACAACGATATGAGTAAAATGTGTCCATGATTCTATCCTTGCCCTGGATCCAATCATGCTCTCTTGCTTTCTCATGGTATTCTGTAGGACTGTATAAATGACCATGGTGACATTCTCCTGGAAGTCCATTAGATATGGAACACAAGGAATATAACTTAGGATCTTAGCCTTATGCCCATTTTCTTGGTTTCCCCAAAACTGCAGTAGGCTGGGGTTTTTATTAAAAGAAACAAGGATCTTTACACATCTGCTTTACAGAGCTAACTCCCTTGGAAGAAACATTATGTGAAGGCTGCCCTGACAATTGAAATTAGGGAGAGCTGGTTCTAGACTGCATTTCTACAAAGTGCTGATTAGGTGGGTACCAGGATTCAACTGTTTTTCCTTTGTTTACTAATTGGCTTAGACCTCTCCCATTTTCAGCCTTTCCCAATGTTCTATGCTTTTACCTGTTTCAAAAAAGTAACTATGTTTTAAATAAACACTCTCAGTCCACTATGAAGATTCTATTTCTATGCTCTGAGAGGTGAGCTGAATTTGTTTTAGCGTGACTATTAAAAATGTCAGATTACTAATGCATTTCAAATCATAGTCCCTTATAAATGCTTATGGCACATAGTAGGCTCTCAATCAGTGTTTTAAATGTGTACATGGATGAGGAAGCGATGACTAGAGCTGATTTCCAGTATCTGGGAGAGTAGCTGCTATTTTACATATTTCCTTCTGCTGCAGCGTCTCCACAGCTAGTCGCTAGGTTTTCTTAGCTCATTCCCACCTTTGCAGGTCCTAGTGCATTCTGCTTGCATACTCATGACCCCAGTGCCTTATCACATACAGTTAGCCCAGCAGAAGGAATTTCAGTTCAGCCTCCAGAAACAATGTCCAAGGGACCACTGTTTGTGTGTGTTCCAAAGATGGAAATGATTATCATGAAAGACGTAAGAAGGATTATGTCAGGAATTCTCTCCAGATCTGCACACTTAGCAAGCCATCCTGTTTTGCATTACAGAATCACATTATGTTCTGCAGTTCCTCTGTGGCTGTTTGGTGTCAGTCATGGATTTGTGAGAGATTGGGGTCAAAGTCAGCAGTGTTTACAAACACAGGAGGAATGTTAGCAAGAGATGGTCAAATCCAAATATGATCTTTATGATTCTCTACAAGGCTAGTCATTTGACCTATAAACAGAAAACATGGTTTCTGGCTATGCAAGGTGTTCCCTGCACTCATACCTTTAAATAGTGTAACCAAATCAAATCACTCGTCTGCACTTCAAGTGCTGGCAAGCCAGCCCTTTTCTGATGCCCAAGTTTCTGCCTAATATCTGGTATACTCTTCTATAAACTAAAGTTTAAAAGGAACCATAAGAGCTTGAAAAGATCTATGGGTTCATGATGAATTAAGAACCTGGAAATAATGACAAGCCATTTGAATTGGACTAGTGGAGTTTTCATGCAGCTTCAGTCTCAAGAGTCAGTAGTTAGTGAAAAGCAGACAATAGTATAGTATCCAGAGTCAGAGCTTAATAATTCGGTTTCCTTTCTGAGGGTACCATGCTCGGGTAAAGTTCACTACTGAGTTTTTCTTCCACTTTTCAGACAAGGCCCCTCTCATGATTCTCATGGGGAGTTTTGGGGCAATTACCTCTTGCCAATCCGAGTAGGTTCAGAAGGAGTGAGAAACAGTGGTAGTCTTCTTGCTGGTGAGGGATGGAGTTGAGTGTCTCTCTTTTCATCTTATAACCCACCAGAGTAGCTTGGGGGTGAATCTGGGACTCTGTAGAAATTTATGGGCATGTGATCAAGTCTACATTCAAAGAACCAGGATGCCCTTTACAACAGTTTTCTTGAGACCACTTTTGCAGTTTCCAACCTGGGTTGTATTTTGGATCATGGAAGGGGAGCCCAAGGAGGGATCACGATTACATTGCACGCTTCCTGCCTCTCTTCCAAAAATGAGTAAAGTGCGATAGTTTTGGCATTACAGAACTGAATTTTGAGTCATATGACTGTAACTCAACCTCTGTAGCACCACTAAAATGTTAAACTGAGATTCCCATTGGGCAGAAGACTGACAGAGATGTGACCCTGGACAAAAAGCTTTTGGAGCAATTCACATCCTTAAAGGAGTCCTGAGACCTGTGTCCAAGATGGGTCTAAGTTTTATGTCTTGGAACTTGGGAGTGAGTGTCCCACAGCTGGATGTATATGGTTGAATCAACTGGTTCACCTCAAGATGCTTCCTTAAATTTCTCTTGGTGTTCTCTCTTAGCCACTTAAACCTATTTCTGACTGTTTCTGACAACTGTCACTAATAGGGGGAGCATAGGGAGAGAAGCAAAGAGCCGGAGAGGAAAAGAGGACACAGCCGCTGTATCCTGTCTAAGAGAGGATTCAGTCTGAAGGCTGTAGCAATTATATTCCACTCTTCTCCATGTGGATTTCTGTATCACTTTGACTTAAGCCAAAAGGAAAAAAAAATCAAAGAATGGAATAAAATTACTGTGTGCAAAACTTTCCAATTTGGGGAAGGAAGAGACCAGATGAACATATGCTTCAGAAAATCATTCCTGGACAGGCACAGATGTGATAAGATCCAAGTCAAAGAGATCATCTAGAGTGCACCAAGGACTTAGGGGAAAAAAATTTATTTTATAGGGTCTTTGGGAAGGAACCTGTAAAGAAGTAATTAATTAGTCACACCTTGGGAGTGGGGGGGAAGAGTTACCGTAGCATGATTTAACTCTGTAGAGTTCACATTTTTTTGCTCCTTCTTTTTCTAAAGGGTTGTTCAGCTCTTAAAGATCTTTCTCTCAGAGGCATCTATCTCAGCCTTTCTGGGTGCAGACCACTTAGGAGCAGAAGCTCCTTGTGCCTTTTCTTTTCAGCACTAGGTAAGATGGAGGATTCTCTCGCTGGAGTAAGAGGTTCTTCTTAACTCAGAGACCCTAAAGAGGCAATATTTAAATATTAAAATTGATGGAAATGCCAACAAAGTTTGCTCTGAAGACTTCTTGGTGCTGGCAACAGAGCTTGGAAACTCCATCCAGTAGGAGAAATGATGAATCTTGCCCCCAAATCATATATATGCCACAGGATTTTTGGAGAGAGGCATAAATGGGAAATAAGGACAAAGGGGTGTTAAATCCACCGCTGAGTCATACATTCAGGTATACATTTAGGTTAAATTTTAGTTATTTTTAGTGGTTTGCGGTTTGAAAAATGTTTGGTATTTGTAAATAATGTTTTTGGATTCCAACATTTCTCAAAAGCCATTCTTATTGTGCTATATGTTGGATCCCAAAAGCATCTATATTATATTTCACCAAGTCAGGTACCTGAAATAACTGGTGGGTGAAGCCTGCATTCTGAAATCCCCAAGAAGGTATATTTGGGAATTTTTCTCTCCCTAGTTATTACAACTAATTTTCCCATCAAATCCTAGCGGACTGCTTTGAACCCCTGTAACACTCTGAAGGCAGAAGTGTATTTTAACTCATTCACGCTGGTGCTAATCTCCTCAGTGATTTATGAGGTCTTTAAAGCTTTAATTCTCTGTCTGTCAAGAGTCTTCCTTGGTAGTGAGTTGACAGTTTAAATTAGTGTTTAGACATGGCTTTCATAATGTCAGTTTTGTTTTGTCTCAGCAGCGTTTTGGAATTCCTTCCATTGTACCTCAAGTGACTCATGACAATAAATGACTCTCCTTCTCTTTTGTTCTTAATCAAAGAAGAATGGAGTGAACCACATAATGTTTGTTAAAGAGCAACCTTAATTAGTTCTCAGCTGTAGCCAGAGATGCTTGTCTTGTCTCTTTAGCATATAAATGTAGGACACGGATGCGTTCAGGTGAATAAATACTGGGTTTCCTAAAAAGCCTCCTCTGGTTCTCTTCCAATAATGAAGAGCAATTGCAGTAGAAACATTTTAAAGTCTTCTCCTCAAACTGGGAAGTAAGAGACCCCAGCTAGCTTCCAAGAGTTGTATTTGTTTTAGGTTTTGCAATGGCCTTTTGGAATCCAATGAATAAATCTCCAAGTATAAGAAGGTCTCCTGAAAGGAGTATCCCTATTCACCCTAAGCACTCCCTACCCTTTGGGGAATAGTGCCAGGTTACAGCAGAGGCCAGGGATGCCTTTCCTGCTGAGCTACCTCCTTCCGAATTTTGAATGTAAGAGTAAACCCCAGATCCTTGGGGGTCCATGTTTGTTTACTCTCAACAACGTTTGGCTTCCTAAGGAAAATGGTGAAAGAAAGTATAAAATTCCATCTTAAAAAAACCCCTCAAGTATTCTTGGACATCAAACAACTCTTACAACACAGTCCTTTGATGAGTTCAGTGTAAATGAATCAGAAACATATGGATAGTGTTTATGCTCAAATGCACATGCATTTAAAAACTCTGAGTGAAATTAGTTTAGTGAGCTATGTTTGGGTCATTTCCAGGATCCAAGAATTTGGAAAATCAATTCTCATGAGTAAAGATGTGGAAGAAATGGTTGAGCACCCCTTGAACTGAAAAATGGGCACGTTCAGCAGCCCATGCTGTGTTGTGTATCATAAACACGGTAGCAGAGGGCACAGATCTTGCGACAGCTCCAAGCCAGGAGGGATTGGGCTACTGATGTGGAAAAAGTTTCTGTATCTCATTACCAGCTGTCAGTACCTGTGCAAGAGAGTTCCACACTTGACAAACATGGCCCACCAGCCTCATTAGATTAGTGCAGTCATTGGACACTTTTGTAAATTATATTTTGTACTTAGGACATTGGAACCCATTGGCTAAATGACCTACCCTTGGTATAATCATTGTTTGCCTTTCACTTTGAGGAGGGTGGAAATAGCCAGTCATACCACAGATATGGAAAACAGTCACATGCCTTATCTCTGGTTATATATAAAAAAGGTATGTGAGCTATAAAAAAAATATCCATTCAGTATTACGTGGCCCTAAAGCCTTAACATTTCTCACTGTTAGTCGGACCAAAAGGTATTGAATTTTTGAATTATCTTCTTTTCCCTAAAATGTGTGTAATTGCTTATTGAAGAGGAAGAAGGAGCAAGGGATAGAGGCTATGGTATTTTGATACATCAGATTAAATGTGTAGCAATCTCATGGCTGGGCCTAGACCATCAACTATTGTTTTAGTGGTCTTTATAGTGATAAGATGCTGGGTGTGAAGGTTAAGGAAGCTTTCTCTTGATGTCCAATCACAGAATAACAGGAGTAATGTCGTTCTTTGATTATGATCAGTTTACTAAAAATGCTAAGTATCTACCACTGTGTCAACAACACAGCACAAGATGATGAAAGTAATTAAAAAAATGTAAGTAACACAGGGCTTCTGCCTTCAAAGAATGTAAACTTGAGTTGAGGTTACAAAATATGTAAAATAAAATAATAGCACTAGAGATGTCATAGTAAAGGTGTTTTATTGCTAAACTAGTGACATAAGCCATTGTTTTATGAGTTGTGGGATTTAAGGTGGAGTTAAATGGAATAGTAAAAAGACCATGAGATACTTGAACATTGCTGGAAATGTACAAAATAGAGAACATTCTATTTTCTAGATCTCTTCTAAAAGAGTACTGCATGGGTTGAGATTCCTTGATAAGCTTCTTTAGTGGTAGGTAAAGCGAGAGGGTGGAGAAAGAGTTAAAAATCCCAGCTCTGCTATGAATGAATGGCATGACTGTCCAAGCTGATTGTTCTGAGCTGGTGTCACTAAGATGGAGATATTAATATTAATATCTTTTTTTTTTTTTTTTTTTTTGAGACGGAGTCTCGCTTTGTCGCCCAGGCTGGAGTGCAGTGGCCGGATCTCAGCTCACTGCAAGCTCCGCCTCCCGGGTTTACGCCATTCTCCTGCCTCAGCCTCCCGAGTAGCTGGGACTACAGGCGCCCACCACCTCGCCCGGCTAGTTTTTTGTATTTTTAGTAGAGACGGGGTTTCACCATATTAGCCAGGATGGTCTCGATCTCCTGACCTCGTGATCCGCCCGTCTCGGCCTCCCAAAGTGCTGGGATTACAGGCTTGAGCCACCGCGCCCGGCCATTAATATTAATATCTATCTACATTTATTCATTCAACAGTTATTTGAGTGATTATGATATGCCAGGCACTATAAAGAGAAAGTGAACTATGGATATACACAAAGCACTGGTGCTAAACCTGGTAGGTCTGGTGCAGGCAGTGGGGTTGTGTAAGATTGAAATGGGAGTGGGGTAAACTAATGTTAAACTACATAATTTCTACTTTGGCTCATGGAATTATTCACATAACCTAAAAAATGTTTTAAAACCAAATATCAAATATCATTTTTTCCCCCATGCATACTGTAAACACTGCTTTGTCTTTCTCTTCTCTCTCCTCTCTCAGGCCTTTGTTTGGAAAGAGAGAAATAGGCAGTGCGACTGATTGTAATAGCTTGTTTTTATTCACAAGCTTTGTCCAGTTCTTCTCAAAGCATCCCTGACATAAATATAGCTTTATAGGATGTCTGCTAACTCCTTTGCTTGCTGCTCCACCCTCAACACAATGTATGAGGATGTATTACATCTCTCTAGGTGTGAATGTCTCCATCTGTCACATGAGGATAATAATACTGACTAATAAATAAAGCACTCAGAGAGTCTCATGAAAGATACAAAGTCATATTATATGCTAAAAAACCCTATGGCTCATGGTCCCTTTGCCCTATAGATATTTATGAAATTGTATTCTCTTAATTACCTCTTACACTTTATTAGTTTGATCTTTGTGAGACATCTTCTACCCTGTGGTACTGAAGAGATTGGGTGCAGCAAAGAAAAGAACAGTGACGCCTCTGGAAAGCTTATATTTTATCACTCTAAAGAACACTGAAGCAATAATTGACAATCCAGACCTAGCATATGAGAGTGGTACAAAAAATTTTTTAAAACTGATAGATCAAGATACAGTAACCTCTATCCCTTGCTCTTTTTCCTTCCTCGATGAACAATTAAATACATTTGGACCCAAAGGTGATAATTTAAAATGAAGGCATAAGCCTGCCTAAAATGATGGTTGTAAAATTTTATTCTTAGTCTCAGAACACTTTCTTTAATCCAATATTTGAGGCCGAGTTTTGGTAAAAGGGCTTAATATTGTTGCAGGGGATGATTATAGAGCCCTCTGTGAAATATTTTTGCATACATTCCTGATCTGGAATTACACTAGTGGTCTCTGAACTTCACTGATCCACCAATCTCAGTAAAACATTTTTGCACATGCCCTCACATGTACATGATACAGCAGACACAAAAATGGAACTGTAAAAAAGTAAGATAAAGGTGAAGTAGCCCATATTTTTACATAATTTTCTAAAATTAATAGCACAAAGATATTTTCCTTCACTAATAGTTAGGTTATTAACAGTATTCTAGTTTTTTTCAGTTTTAAAATGACTTGCTGGTGGTGTTGCATCCAAACATTATTGGCTAATACCCTATGTCATTTTATATTCTTAGCACAGAGTTCAACTTTAACTTCACTAGTGCTAAGCTGGTCTAGAAATGTCTGTCTCCAGCAAGATGTGAGGATCTGGTGTAAGGCTGAAGGAATCATCATGATATTTTATAGAGATCACACTTAATTACCATGAGCGTTAAAATGTTTTGGTCGACAATGTTGAGGGCCTATGAATTTTTAATTTCCAATGTATACTGTCCTTAATAATTCTACACAACTTCTAGAAAAATTTTTTAAATGTCCTTGTTTCTATCTCATAACTAAGGAATGGGGAAGCATCAGTTCTTCTGTCCTCCAGTTGTTTGTATATATTTGTATTATCAGGACTACTTTAATTTGAAACTTCATTCTAAGAATATGTTTAATTTTCTTGCTCATTTTGTGACATAGACAATATAATCTTCATATACCAAAGACAAACTCACAAGTAAGAGTTATGCCTGTAGCTTTTCTGAGTTTTGAAATTGCTTCCTCATGTTCCGTTTGTGGCACACGATCATCTAGCACATAGAGTATGCAGGCACCAGTATCTATTCATATAAAGTGATTGATGATTATAAGATACAAAGGACAAATATAAGTTCTCATATGTTCCTTTTATGCTGAATGGATTCTGCCATTACTATGCTGGTCTTGTCATTCAAGACTGTTGACCAAAATGTTTTCATGCTCATGGTAACTAAGTGTGATCTGTATAAAATATTACACTGATTCCTCCCCCACCATGCCAGATCCAGGCATTTCTAGACTGGTAGGGCATTAGTAAATAATCACTCTCTTCATATCAGACCAGACGGTGGTTATAGTAACACTATTTTGTTCAAGGCTTCACTGTGCAGGATGCCTTTTAATGCCTATTGGATATCATAGAGCAGATGCAATGTGAATGATGACTGGCAGATTGTCCGCATGAGTAAAACAAGAGTACACATCCTCAATGGATGAGATAGAAAACCTAGGTCTATCATTCTTGTTGCCATTTCATCAACAGTTTACCAGATAAATAAGACATTTTTATTTAAAAATTGGTGTCTGTATTGGGGCCATTTTTTCTTTTCCTTGCGACACACATTTTTCTACCACTTACTCTGTGTAAGTTACTCTATGTAAGTGCTTCACATTAGCTGAAGATGGTTATCTCAATAAATGCAGCAGCTTGTTAGCATTTGGTTTTGTACCCCCTTTTGCTCTAGCCTGGAACAAAAACAGGGTCCCTAGCAGTCGTAGACAGAATTATCTTTCCTCCCTCCCTCCCTCCCTCCCTCCCTCCCTCCCTCCCTTCCTTCCTTCCTTCCTTCCTTCCCCCCTCTCTCTTCTCTCTTCCTTCCTTCCTCCCTCCACCCTTCTTTCCTTTCTCCCTCCCTCCCTCCCCCTTCTTTCCTTCCTGCTTCCTTCCTTCCTTCCCCTCTCTTCTCTCCTTCTCTCTTCCTTCCTTCCTTCCTCCCTGCTCCCTTGCTTCCTTCCTTTCTCCCTCCCTCCCTACACCTTCCTTCCTTCCTTCTTCCTTCCTTTCTTCCTTCCTTCCCCTCTCTTCTCTCCTTCTCTCTTCCTTCCTTCCTCCCTCCTCCCTTCCTTCCTTTCTCCCTCCCTCCCTAGCCCTTCCTTCCTTCTTCCTTCCTTCTTCCTTCCTTCTTTCCTTCCTTCTTTCCTTCCTTCCTCCTTTTCTCTCTCTTTCTTCTCTCCTTCTCTCTTCCTTCCTTCTTCTCTTTCTTCTCTCCTTCCTTCCTCCCTCCCTCCCTTTCTCTCTCCCTCTCTCTCTCTCTCTCTCTCTTTCTTTCTTTCTTTCACCTGTCTCACTCTGTCACCCAGGCTGGAGTACAGTGGCATAATAGCTCATTGCAATCTCAAACTCCTAGGCTCAAGGGATCCTCCCACCTCAGCCTCCCAAAGTGTTGGGATTACAGTTATGAGCCGCCATTCCTGCCCAGAATTTCTGTTTTTTTAATCCCCCAATAGGCGTGAATATGATCCTACCATAATACTCTAACATGAGAAATGTTACATTAATTTTTTTTTTTTCAGAATCAAATTTGTGTGTATAGCTCCTGTCTTGTCAGACTGGGCTAATCAATCTATCATTGTTGGGACTTCCCAAGAGTCCTGTGGAAGTGTCGAGTCTTGTGTGGTCCTACATATTTGGGAAGGGCCTTTTGGTATGCTCATTGTGCAATCCTATGTTCCTTAAAACAGGACGGCCCCTCTGGGGCACCAGGCAAGTCTTGGAGGCCTGGATTCTAGGTTCATCCTTCTTATGTGGACTTAGTGGAGCTCAAACTCCTAATATATTCTCAGAACTACAACCATCCCTTCATCCCTTTCCAATACAGAATAGAAAGTAATACTTCTGTAAATTAGTCTGCCACAACAGCAGTGGTGAGGCCATATGGAGGTACTATGCTGCTCTCCTAGCCTGATAAGAAGTCTCCATCTCCTTCTTCCAAACAAAGGGGCTCCTGAGGTTTTGGGGTACTGGGGCCATAATGTCTTTGCTGCTACTTCTGCTGAAGCTTTAAAGCCAGCTGTGTGCCAGGTAAGAGTCTCTCATGTCTTTCTTTTTTTTTTTAATAATAAATTTTATTTTTTAGTACATTTCAAGATTTACAGAATAATTACATGGACAGTACATAGAGTTGCATATGCTCAACCCCACCCCCTGCTCTTGTACCCAGTTTTCCCTATTATTAATGTCTTGTATTAGCGTAGTATGTTTATTAAAATTAATAAATATTGATACATTAATTTTAACTATAGTCCATAGTTTATATTAATTTCCACTCTGTGTTTTACAGTTCTAGGGGTTTTGACAAATGTATTACATAATGACATGTACCTACTATTATAGTCCTTATACAGAATATTTTTACTGCCCTGTCCTTTACCCATTCATTCCTCCCCTCATTATACTCTGCTTCTTATCCAAACCCCTGGCAACCACTGATATTTTTACCGTTTCTATAGTTTTGCCTTTTCTAAAATGTCATACAGCTGGAATCATATAGTACATGGTCTTTCAGACTGACTTCTTTCTTCAGCAATATGCATTTAACATTCCTCCACATCAAAACTGACTTTTTCCTTTAGCAATATGCATTTAATGCTCCCCTATGTGTTTTTGTGGCTTGATAGTTCATTTCCTTTTATTTTATTTAATTAATTAATTTTTTTTTTTTTTTGAGACAGAGTCTTGCTCTGTCGCCCAGGCTGGAGTGCAGTGGCACAATCTCCACTCACCGCGAGCTCCGTCTCCTGGGTTCTTGCCATTCTCCTGCCTCAGCCTCCCGAGTAGCTGGGACTACAGGTGTCCACCACCACACCTGAAGAGTCTCTCATTTCTTAACATGTCATTGAGGCTTGCCTCTGCCTTTGCTGGAAGTTGCCTAACTGCCAGTTCTGAGAGAGGACACTGGAGAACAAATTGGAGTGGCAAATGCAATGCTGTTTTCATTCCCATCTCCTCTGACTATTGAAACATTGCTAGTACCGCAAACTGTGCACTTGACCCTTCTTTCCCTTACAATAAATTATTTCCCAAGAGCCTCCAGGGCTCTTCATACAATTCAGGCTTTGCTGGACCTGCCCCCACCAGTGGCCAGCTCTGCTTGGGCTTGTTTACGTCCTTATGGTAAACACAGCTGGTGGGGGGTAGGGAGGGATACCTGATTCACACAGCTTTAATAGCTATAATTAATTATTAATATATTCTTTATTTGCTAGTATGTTCTCACCATTCTCAGATTGTTAGTCTTGCCTTGGATATGTTGGTTGTGTAAGACTCTGACAGAGAAATGGTACAATGGCAAAAAAAAAAAAAAAAAAAGAAATTTATAACTCTCATTTTAATTACTCCCAGACTTTTTTTTGAACAACTGGCTGGCTGGCTGACTGATTCAATGTAAATGTCCAGAAGGGTGGGACCGTTTATAACCATAGAAACAAATACAAGACTTTCACCCTAAGCTATGCTGGATGGATAAACAAACATCAGGACTAGACAGCTGAGACCTTCCTCCAGTGTTTGTAAATGGGTTTCTGTAGAGTCCTCAGACAGAGCTCTCGAGTCCTCATCCAGTTAGCAGATTGGTTCTTTTGTTAGGCAATCATATTATTTGGAATTTTTTGAACATTTTATAGACCATATTAAATAGATGGGCTCATGTCAAAACCAATTATTTTTATAACTCAGTCTTGAGAAGTGAAACATTATTTATTATAGTAACTATGAAACAGATGTTATAATATATGTCCTAATTCAATTAAAAAAAACAGCAAAAGCAGTTATTTGTTAATTTCCCCAAGAACACTAGCTTGAATTTTATGTGTGTAGTTCAAAACAAAAATTCACACAAAGTATGTCAGAATAAGTTTAGATTAGCAAATATGAAAGACTTGGACCCAAAAGAGAAAATGAGAAAATAAAACATAAGTTTGGGGGAAAAAAGCCTCTCTCCTTTCTAAGCAGATGTTCCAGAGAGACAAAGAAAGCCTGGGTTGAGCGTTCCTGGGCAGCACAGGAACGAGCAATCTGTCAAGGTTTGTGGGGAGCACAGGCTGGCAGCCAGCCAATTGCATGTGAAATGTGCCTGGCTTAATTCTGTATCACTGGGACAGATTCTCAAAGATCTGGTACGAATGGAGGGTTGGTGAAAAACCATGCCTGCTTTGATATTAAGAAGTAAAGGAATGCATTAGGTATGAAGGCCCACCATTTCTTTTCAACGTATGTCACTTCACTACATTCTCTTCTCTTAAATTGTCTTCACTTAGCCATGAGCTTTGGCAAGGCCTACCAATTTCCCATTTCAAAAATCATCATCATCTTATTGAGACTTAAGAAACCCCACTTTGTTTCCACTTGAGTGTAACAAAAAACTGTATGTATATTCCAAATGGAAAATATTAATACTTAAAAATAATAAGTTTACAGAAAAGTGGAAAAACAGCCAAAATATTCTAATCTCCTTTCTTGCTATTACAACTGATCTCCTTGATCAATTCTAAGCAGTCCAATCCTGCTTTACAAAATATGTTCCTGAAAGGTGACATAGACTTACATGCAATAAGAAGGAATTTATAAAATAGTACAAATTCACAATTATACCTGACCAATTAGAGCTAATCTTTGACTATGTATTTGTAAGATTTCATACCTCTGATCTTTGATCAACTTAAGCTAAATAAATGTCTAATTGGAGCTTGTCTTAGTCTGTTGTTTGTTGCTATAACACAATACCTGAGAGTAGACAAAAGAAAAGAGGTTTGTTTAGCTCACAGTTCTGCAAGCTGAGAAGTTCAAAATCATGGTCCTGGCTTCTGGTGATGGCTTTTGTGCTGCATCATAACATGGTGAAGAAGGTCAAAGGGGAAATAAATGCCTGCAAAAATAGGAAAATCTGAGGGGTAGCCTGGCTTTATAACAACCCAGTCTCTTGGGAACTAATCCATTCCTGTGAGAAATAATCCATTTGCTCAAGAGCAAAAACTCACTCCACTGTGAGAACAGAACTCAGCCATTCATTAGGAATCCTGCCTGCATGACCCAAACACCTCCCACTACATCCAGACCTCCCAACTCCATCCAATCAGGGATCAAATTCCCACGTGAGTTTTGGTGAGAACAAACAAACCATATCCAAACCATAGCAGGGATTAATGTTTTCTGGTTTGGATTAACTAATAATTATTTTTTCTGTTTCAATTTTATGAAGTTTGTCAGAATTATGTTTCTTTTTGCCAGTAGAAATATTTTAATAAAATTATAAAGACAACATTATAAATTATATTTTTATTTGTTTAAAATGTATTTATTTTTAACCAACAAAATTTTACATGTTATAGTGTACAACATGTTGTTTTGAAATATGTATACATTGTGAAGTGGTTAAATAAAGCTAATTAACATATGCATTCCCTCACATACTTATCGTTTTTGAGGGTGAGGATACTTAAAATCTATTCTCTCAGCAATTTTCAAGTATACAATATATTGTTATTAACTATGGTCCTCATGTTGTACAAGAGATTTCTTGAACTTATTTCTCCTCTTTGGCTGAAATTTTACATTCTTTCACCAACATTCCACCAACACCCTTGCCCTCTCCTCACCAGTCCCTGGTAACGACCATTCTAAGTCTGCTTCTTTGAGTTTCACTTTTTTAGATTTGACATATAATGCAGGATTTGCCTTTCGGTGCCTGGCTTATTTCACTTAACATAATGCCCTTCAGGCTCATTCAAATTGTCACAAATAATGAGATACCCTTCTTTCTTTGAGGCTGACTAATATTCCATAGCGCATATACACCACATTTTCTTTATCCATTCATCCACTGACAGGCACTTAGGTTGATTCCATATGTTGACTATTGTGAATAGTGCTGCAATAACCATCGGGAATGCAGGTATCTCTTTGATATACTGATTTCATTTCCTTTGGAAATATATCCATTTGTGAGATTGCTGGATCAATCCACAAATGGGTATTCTATTTTTAACTTTTTAAGGAACTTCCATACTATTTTCTATAATGTCTATACTAATTTACTTTCCTACCAACAGTGTACAAGGGTTTCCTTTTCTCAACGTCTTCACCAACACTTTTTAACTTTCGTCTTTTTGATAATATCCATTCTAACTGGTGTGGGATGACATCTCATTGTGGTTTTAATTTGCATTTCCCTGGTGATTAGTAGTTTGCATTTTTTTCTTATACCTGGTGGTTATTTGTATGTCTTCTTTCAAGAAATATCTATTCAGATCCTTTGCCTGTTTTTAAAACCTGGGTTACTTGGTTTTGTTTGTTTTTGTTTTGCGATTGAGTTGTTTGACTTCCTTGTATATTTTGGCTTTTAACTCCTTATCAGATGTATGGTTTGCAAATATTTTCTCCTTTTCTGTAAGTTATCTCTTCACTCTGTTGATTGTTTCCTTTGCTGAGCAGGTTTTTCATTTGCTATATAATCCCATTTGTCTATTTTCACTTTCATTGTCTGCACTTTTGAGGTCATATTTTAAAAAATAATTGCCCAGGCCAATGTTGTAGACCTTTCTCCTATGTTTCCTTCTAGCAGTTGTATAGTTTTAAGTTTACGTCATTAATCCATTTGGAGTTGGTTTTTGTATGTAGGGTGAAATAGGAGTCCAGTTTCATTCTTCTGCATGTGGATATCCAATTTTCCTAACACCATTTATTGAAGAGATTGCCCTCCCCATTGTGAGTTCCTGGCATCTCTGTCAAAACTCAGTTGATCATAAATAAGTGGATTTATTTCTGGGCTCTCTATTGTATTCTGTTGGTCTGTGTGTCTGTTTTTATGACAGTACCATATAATTTTGATTACATTAGGTTTGCAGTATAGTTTGAGAAGTCAGACAGTATGATGCCTCTGGCTTTGTTCTTTTTGCTCAAGATTGCTTTGGCTATTCGGGGTGTTTTGTGGTTCCCTATGAATGTTAAGATTTTTTTATTTCTGTGAATTATGTTATTGAAATTTTGGTAGGTATTGAATTGAGTCTGTAGATGGCTTTGAATAGCATAGACATTTTAATAATATTAATCTTTTTAATTCATAGGCTATCTTTCCATTTATTCCCATTATTTGTGTGTTCTTCAATTTCTTTCATCAATGTTTTATAGTTTTCAATGTATAGATTTTTCACCTCCTTGGTAAAATTTATTCTTAAGCATTTTTTGTAGCTTTTGTAAATAGGATTTAAAACAATTTTTTTTTCAGATAGTTGTCAGTGTATAGATATGCTCCTGATTTCTGTATATTAATTCTGTATCCTGTGACTTTGCTCAATTTGTTTATTAGTGCTAACAGCATTTTGGTGGAGTCCTTAGAATTTTCTCTATATAAGGTCACATCATCAGCAAATTAAACTGTTGTCTGACAGGTAGCTATAAAGTGATGGGTTGAAATGTTAGCATTTAGCTAGTCAGCATTAGCTAGTGCTCTAAAGTCTAACTCTGGTGTGTAAAAATCAGTTATGGAGTCAACATACAATTTTTAAAGTGCTGATTTTGCTGAAGTATAACATTGCCAAACTTGAGGAATGTCTGTATGTTTGGGAAACCCATCTCTTGCACTTTTATCTACTTTTAAAAATCAAAGTTCATTCACAAAAGAAAATAATAAAGTTACCTCTAGGCAGCATAACTAGAGAAATTCCATTTCACAACAAAATTCTGCTATATAAATAGTAAAATTAAGGTTCCTAACCTGTAATGATGCCTTTATTTTCTATTGTGGATTAGCAATGTGGTGTTCTTATTAATGAAGTCTTTAGTTAGGAGATTTAATTACTATATATGCTACACACCTTACCAATTTTTACCTTACTTTTTATGTTTTGAGTTCAACAAATATTGAGCTCTTACTTCTCCAGGCACTGCATAAATAGCTAATGAGACTATAACAAACAATATCTTGGCCTTTCCCTCAAGGAGCTCCCCTAGGTTACCAATTTCAAAGCTTTTTAATACCACAAATATGCTCAATAGAAAGATCATATTGAATCAAGTCAGTCTATGATGATTGGGAAGATATTTCCAAATCTTGTAGTATTCAAGGTCAAATTATGAGTACCAGTTATGGTATAATCAAAGCCTTGACATTTTAGTTAATAGATATATATTGAGTAGGCTGAAATTAAGAATATACTGCTTTTTGCACACTAATTTTGTAACTGAGACTCTCAGAGCACTACGAAACACTTGAAGACAATGACTTTCACGAGCTACTTCAGAAAAAGAAAGATACCCTTCTCCTTTTATAAACAGTGTTTGTTATCATTAAATCAATAGAATTTATTGAATGCTTACTGTACAAAGATACCTGCCCACTTTAAGTGACCCCCTTGATTCCACAAAAGTGAGCATATTTATTTGTTTTATATTTGTTTGTATCGGGATACACTGTTCCTTATGTTAGGGAAGCTACTCTAAGAATAACAACACAGTCCGGGCATGGTGGCTCACACCTGTAATCCCAGCATTTTGGGATGCTGAGGCGGGTGGATCACGAGGTCAGGAGTTCAACACCAGCCTAACCAACATGGTGAAACCCTGTCTCTACTAAAAATACAAAAATTAGCCGGGCATAGTGGCACAAGCCTGTGATCCCAGCTACTCAGGAGGCTGAGGCAGAAGAATTGCTTGAACCTGGGAGGTGGAGGTTGCAGTGAGCCGAGATCGGTCACTACATTCCAGCCTGGGCAACAGAGTGAGACTCCATCTCGGGGGGAAAAAAAAAAAAAAAAAAAGAATAACAACAGTAAAAATCTTTGTTTTCTTTTTTTTTTTTTTTTAATGAATACATTGTTTCATTTAGATTCAGCTCTTCCTTTGAGAAATGCCTCTTTTACTAGCAACAGAATAGTGCAGAGAAGTAACGTAGAATCAGTAGGACTCAGAGGACTGAGATTCTCTCAAGAGACACTGTGGATATGAGAAGTGACTCTAGCAACAAAGGAAAACCAACAGTGATTGGAAGGGAAATGAGATTGTTTATCTGGTAGACAGTGAATTCCTTCCCCTTGGCAATATGAGTGTGCTGGGCGGGGGCACTTGCCTGGAAGAATAACTGCTTCTTAATCTTCCAGCTTCCCAAGGTGAGGACTTGAAAAGGTGGTAGCCTCAGCCACCAAAGGCGGGACCAGAACTGGTAGAAAGATGATGGTTAAGATGAAGAGTTGAAATGTAACTGAAGTTCCAACAGTAGATAGATATTTTTGTTGACTTAAACTAACACTTTCCCCCCTCAAAACATTGAATTTGATCATTATTTAAATGTTGTAGGATAAAGAAAAGTTCTTTTAATGTAGCACTGTAGGTTAATTAAACTTTTAATACAACTTTATGAAAAGAATACTTGCCCCATTTCCTGATACTCTCAGGAGTGCTGGCGAAAGGGCAGAGAGACAAGCCCCCAGCAGCCTCCCATGAGCCGCACTGATCACATTTCACTAAAAAGTATTTAGTACTAATTTTGAATTTCCTACACATCACTAATAAGTATTTACTAATTACTAATTGACTGTACTTTTTTTTTTTTTTTTTGAGACAGAGTTTTGTTTTTGTCGCCCAGGCTGGGGTGCAATGGCGTGATCTTGGCTCACTGAAACCTCCGCCTCCTAGGTTCAAGTGATTCTCCTGCCTTAGCCTCCCAAGTTGCTGAGATTACGGGCATGCACTACCAGGCCTGGCTAATTTTGGACTATACATTATTAATATGTATTTGTTAATTACTAATTTACTGCATGTTGCTAGTTAGGTTTGCATCTATTGCTAAGATGTCACCTGAGTCCCAATATTCCTTGGAGATTTAGGTAAACTTGAATTAAACTGCTAATTTCAAGGCCTGTGAAAGTCTACGATACCAATGCCTTATAACCCAGAAGATATCAATAAATTTCTAATACTTTACTTTTTCATGATCCTCTCTTTGTACTTCTATACCTGGGTCCATAAAGTGCACAATCATGTGCAGAGATTTAAAACTTGTGCAATTTTTGTAGACTTGACTAAAAAAAAAAGCTATCTTTAGAAATGTTTTTGTAATTATTAAGAGAATAAGTGTGAGTCCATAATAATGTATATCTAAAGTTTTAGCTGGGCGTGGTGGCTCATGCCTATAATCCTAGGACTTTGGGATTGCGAGGAGGAAGGATTGTGTGAGCCCAGGAGCTCAAGACCAACCCAGGCAACGTGGCACGACCCCATCTCTACACAAAATTAAAAAATTAGCTGGGTGTGGTGGCACATGTCTGTGGTTTCAGCTACTCAGGAGGCTGAGGCGGGAGGATTGCTTCAGCCTGGGAGGTTGAGGCTTCAGTGAGCTATAATCACACCACTGTACTCCAGCCTGGGTGACAGATCGAGACACCAACTGTAAAAAATAAAATAAAATAAAAAAGTTTTACAATGAACCAGGGGCTAAAAAAGGTTTAGTTTGTCAGATGTCTACGGGAAGTAATGATAAATGGGAAGAGAATTTTAGCACAGCCATAGTGTAGAAGAACAAGAAATTATAAACCTTTATTCAAGGTCTTAGCCGGATATGTGCTTGATAGCTTAATGGCAGTACATCAGACTGGCCAGGCAGACCCATCTACAGAAATTTAAGGAAATCCAAAAAATATCTCAGATAAATATATATCTAAGAAGAAAGTCCTGTAGTTAAAAATTATCTTTATTAATTTGTGCCCACAAGAAACTTGAGAAGGAAGACATGAAACAAAGAAGAAACAATCCAAATAGGATATAATTTACAAGTTCATTGTATAGGATCACACAAAATCCAACCCTTTTTTTTTTTTTTTTTTTTTTTTTTTTGGAGACGGAGGCTCACTCTGTTGCCCAGGCTGGAGTGCAGTGGCATGATCTTGGCTCACTACAACCTCTGCCTCCCAGGTTCAAGCGATTCTAGTGCCTCAGCCTCCCAAGTAGCTGGGATTACAGGTGCCCGCCACCATGCCTGACTAATTTTTGTATTTTTAGTAGAGATGGGGTTTAGCCATGTTGGCCAGACTGGTCTTGAACTCCTGACCTCAGGTGATCTGCCCACCTCGGCCTCACAAAGTGCTGGGATTACAGGCGTGAGACACTGCACCTGGCCATCCCAACACGTTTTATAATCCATTGGAGATAATGGTATAGGAAATGGAGGACCCAATAAGCAGATACTTTGTCAGAGATTATATCAGAAGGCAGAAGGAACAGTAACTTTTTGGAAAATAATCAAAAATGAATAAATTTCAGGATTCTGAGCAAAGGAAGGGTAAAAGTTAGGAAATCAGTGAAATCATAGGTCATTTCATATATTTGAAATCATATTCTTTGCTTATTATTTAATTGATTTCAGATTTCCTATTAAAGGCCTTTCTTGAAGAAACTTGCTTTCCCAGGCATGTGAAGAAATAAGCAATATAGTGGATGTTTTGAGGTCCTGCAATGGGAAGACAGGCTGAGAATTTTTTAATTTTGGAGGTCAACTTATGTATTATGTATATTTAAATCTAAATACAGTGAAGGTAACAAGTCTCAAGTGATAGCCTGATTTATACATTTATCCTTCAGGTTGAAGAACTTTTTTATTTATTGTAAAGCAGATCTGTTGGGAATGAATTCCAACTTTTGTTTTTAATTTGCCTTCATTTTTGAAAGATATTTTCTCTGGATATTGAACTGTAGGTTGGAAGCTTTTACCCCTTAGCTCTTTAAATATGTCATTTCATTGTTCTCTGCAACTCTAGTTTTTGTTGAGAAGTCATTTTTAATTCTTATTGTTGTCCCTCTGAACGTAATGTGTCTCTTTCCTCCAACTGCTTTTAAGACTTTTTTTTTTTTTTTTTTGAGATGGAGTCTTGCTTTGTCGCCCAAGGCTGGTATGCAGTGGTGGAATCTCAGCTCACTGACACCTCCACCTCCCGGGTTCAAGCAATTCTCCTGTCTTAGCCTCCTGAGTAGCTGAGATTACAGGCATGCAACACCATGCCCGGCTAATTTTTGTATTTTTAGTAGAGATGCGGTTTCACCGTGTTGGCCAGGCTGGTCTCGAATTCCTGATCTCAAGTGATCCACCCGCCTTGGCCTCCCAAAGTGCTGGGATTACAGCTGTGAGCCAGCATGCCTGTCCTTAACATTTTGTCAATATCTTTTGTTCTCAACAGTTTGACTCTCATGTGTCTAGTGTGATTTTTTTTTCTTTTTTTTTTGTATTTACCTACTTGGGGTTCTCTGAGCTTCTTGAAGCTATAGGTTGATTGTTGGTCATTATCTCTTCAAATAATGCATCTGCCCTGTTCTCTTTCTCCTATCCTTCTGAAATTCAGATTATATATATATATCCAAATCTTAGTGGATGAGCTGTCAAGACACAGCAAAAGAGGGTCAATAAGAAAACATTTGACTAAAGGTCAGAGAGAAAAAGAATACAAAATAATGGAAAAGAGGTTAAGAGACATGTAGAAATAGTAAGTCAAACATATATATGTTAAAATTATGTATATATAAGAAGAAATAAAAATTATATAAATATATAAAAATGGTATATGTAAAAATTATATACAGAGTTGATTCTCATTACTCGATGCTATAAGAATTTATGGAATTTATTATTTGGTTCCATAAAGTCACCATGAACCCCAAATTAATGAATACTAAATTGTCGTCCTTAGGGAAAATACAAGATTAGGTTATTTAATTTACATTATTGATTCATTAACATTGAACTCATGGCCAACAGTATTATAACTCACACCTGAATAAAGCTTTAAAACATCTATTTCCTCTGTAAGGCACATGACAGCCTTCTTGCTCTTAGGAACACTAGGACCATTTTAAATTGCAAAATCATCAACAAAAAGCGCAAAAATATAAAAAACGTGGCACTCAGTAGTGAAAAGGACAGTCTGTTTAGTAGTGTTATACATATACATAGTGTTCACATCATGACAATTGAAACAAGAAGGCAGACTTTGCCTTGTTTGACCTTGGCTGGGAACATGCATGTTGTGTGACTCAAATTTTTTGCCCTCTGTGCATCCACATGTCCCAAAACACTTCAAAAGCCCTGGGAGCTTTGGTTTTGGCATTACTAATAAATTTTAGTGGGTAGAATTCTCAAATAAGGAACTGAGAATTATAAGTCAACTTATATCCATATAAATATATTTATAATTTTTATAATATATTATGTTAGCATAAGTAGTACACTGTTATATGTTTTAAAGTAGATGTATGTTTTAAAACAGAAATTAAATTATATATTTTTACGTCTGTCTATAGATGTATATATATTTTTTCCAAATTATCTATTTCTTTTAGCTGTTACAGTGGGAGTAGTGTTCTGTGCTTCCTATTCCATTAGAAACAGGAGTGCTTAATCAACATTTAAAAATAGTTACTAAAATTTCTGATAGCATTATTTTCTACTAAAAACATCTATTACTAGAGTCCTAGGAACTTGCCGAAAGACTCAGGTTTGGCCAGATGCAGATAACAATTTCTGAAACTTTTGAATTTTTTTTTTCTAATTATTAGTATCACCTTCCTTTCTAGTTTTATTCTGACCCAGTTACATTTTGTCTTTTTACCGGTCCACTTTAAGCAAGGCTGGTAAAATCCCCATATCTGCTGGTGAGTTGAGACAGTTATTGAAATGGACGATTTCAGCTTGAGTTTTCCTGTAACTTGAAAGGAAATCTCATGGTGATGGCACAAGAGTTTCCTATAAAATACTGATTTCTAAACAGATTATAAATCAATCCTGGTTGAGAGCGCGCCTCCCCCGATGGAAGCAGGGTATATGTCCCCACATCTGGTTCACAGAAGAGACAGAAAAGCAAAGTCCCGGGCAGGTAGGAGATGCACTGAGGAAGGAACGACCTGGGAGGATGGAGGAGTGTGGAAGGAGGACGGGGGAGAGAAAATAGCAAAGGAGCTGGAGAAAACCGTTCCACCATTCTCTGAATTAGTCTCCATCTTAACTCTACCTTCTTCCTATTTCCCCAGATCTCTGTAGATTTATTTATATTTTTTAATTTTTTTTTTTTTTTTTTGAGACAGAGTTTCACTCTTGTTGCCCAGTCTGGAGTGCAATGGCGTGATCTCGGCTCACCGCAGCCTCCACCTCCCAGGCTCGAGTGTTTCTCCTGACTCAGCCTCCTGAGTAGCTGAGATTACAGGCATGTGCTACCACGCCCAGCTAAATTTCTACTTTCAGTAGAGACAGGGTTTCTCCATGTTGGCCAGGCTGGTCTCGAACTCCCGACCTCAGGTGATCCGCCCACCTCGGCCTCCCAGAGTGCTGGGATTACACGCACCAGCCACTGCACCTGGTGGATCTCTGTAGATTTTTAGAGAAACATGGAAATGGAGGTAAAGCTAAGGGAAAATACAGACTCCACTGCAAGAGTTGCAGGGAAAGTGAGTAAGAAAAACGCTTGGAGAAGGCACCAGAAGTAGCTCTTGAGAACAGAGCTGAACGAGCATCCCCAAGCAGAAGGCATCTCAAAGAAGAAGGGTTCATTACAGGGATCACTGCCGGAGATCTTGAAGGTCCAAGGACGGAGAGAGGTTTTGTTCAGTTTTATTTTTTCCCTTCCCTAGTGACATTATGAGTGGCCCTGGGAGATGCCTCTCCCAGAGATGGAGGCCTATAGAACGCAGTCATTACATGCCAGCTCTAGTAGTAATGCTTTCTGAGCCAGTTTCCTGTTAGCAAATCTCCTTTATTCAATGCTGTGTTAATCTGTAAAGGTTTGGATCACCCAATGCGCCTTGTTTTTTCTTTTCCCAGTTCAGGATTGCTAAGTAGGGACTTACACAAGTAAACAGATAACCAAACTCCCCCCGTCTATGTTAAGTTACCCAGGGGCAGGCTCATGCCTGTAATCCCAGCACTTTGGGAGGCCAAGGCCAGCAGATCACTTGAGACCAGGAGTTTGAGACCAGTCTGGCCAACGTGGTGAAACCTCGTCTCTACTGAAAATACAAAAAACTTCCTGTGCATGGTGGCACACGTTTGTAATCCCAGCTACTCAGGATGCTGAGGCACAAGAAGCACTTGAACCTGGGAGGTGGAGGTTGCAGTGAGCCAAGATAGCACCACTGCACTCCAGCCTGAGTGACAGAGTGACATTCTGTCTCAAAAAAGAAAAAAAAAAAGTTTCTCAGGGTGCTTTGACCAGATGTCTCTTTCCACCGTGAAAAAGGTATCTGCTGTCCCACTAGAACTCCAATCTAAATTGTAAGTGTCCCCATGAGACAGAACAGGCAGGAGAGGGGAATCATTTCGAGATGATGAAATGGCTATGATTCTACAACTGGAGGACAAATTTTCCCTCAATCAGATGAAAAAACAATAACATCTATCATAATACATGTAATCTGTTTACAAACCCTGTAAATGAGCGTGCGTGTGTGTGTGTGTGTGTGTGTGTGTGTGTGTGTATGATTTGTGAGGACAGCAGCATACAGTGCCTGTTTAGACATGCCTTGAGCCCTAGAACCATCAAGCAGGCCACCCTCGGGAAGAAAATAAAGTTCCACAGATAGGCCTTAAAGGGTGCTGTTATTTTGTACTTTTTGGGAGTTGGTGAGATGAAAATTCTACAATATCACTTAGAAATATTGTGGCACTTATGAAAACAGTGAGTTTATCATATCATATCCCAGGCAGTGGGGATAAAAAATATTCGGTTTGCCAAAAGAAATGAAAGCAGGTGTCAATACAAAAACTTGTACATGAGTGTTTGAAACAGCATTGTTCATAACAGCCAAAAAGTGGAAACAGCCCAAATGCCCATTGACTGATGAGTACATAAAGATGTGGTATATATACATATAATGGAATATTATTCAGCAATAAAAAGGAATGGAGTAGTTATTCATGCTGTCAAATAGATGAACTTTGAAAGAAGAATTAAGTGAAAGAAGCCAGTCACAAAAGGCCATACTGTATGATTCTATTTACACAAAACATCTAGAATAGGCACACCTATAGGTACAGGAAATAGATCAGTGGCAGTCAGGGGCTGGGGTAAGGTGGAGAGGAAATGGGGAGTGGCTGCTAATAGATACAGGCATACTTTGAAGACATTGTGGGTTTGGTTCCAGACCACAGCAATAAAGCAAATATCACAATAAAGCAAGTCCCACAAGTTTTTTGGTTCCCCGTTTATGCACTGGGAAAGTTATGTTTAGGCCAGGTGTGGTGGCTCACGCCTATAATACTAGCACTCTGGGAGGCTGAGCTGGGTGGATCGCCTGAGGTCAGGAGCTCGAGACCAGCCTGGCCAACATGCTGAAACCCCGTCTCTACTAAAAAATACAAAAAAATTAGCCAGGTGTGGTGGCGGGCACCTGTAAACCCAGCTACTCTGGAGGCTGAGACAGGACAGTCACCTGAACCCGCTAGGTGGAGGTTGCAGTGAGCTGAGATCACACCACTGCACTTCAGTCTGAGTGACAGCACAAGACTCCATCTCAAAAAAAAAAAAACCAACAAAAAAAGTTATGTTTATACTGTGGAGTAGTCTATTAAATGTATTATGTCTAAGAAAGCAATGTACATGCCTTAATTAAAATATGCTTTATTGCTAAAAATTCTAAGCATTTTTGAGCCTTCAGGGACTGATAATCTTTTTGCTGGTGGAGGGTCTTGCCTGATGTTTATGGCTGCTTACTGATCAATGTGGTGGCTGCTGAAGGTTGGGGTGGCTGTGGTAATTTCTTAAAATAAGAAAACAGTGAAGTTTGTTGGGTCAATATACTCTTCCTTTCACAAAAGATACCTCTATAACATGCACTGCTGTTTGAAAGCATTTTATCCACACTAGAACTTTTTCCAAAATTAAAGTCAATTCTCTCAAACCCTGCTGCTGCTTTATCAACTAAGTTGATGTAATGTTCTAAATCCTTTGTTGTCATTTCAACAATGTTCACAGCATCTCCACTAGGAGTTGATTCCATCTCAAACTACTTTCTTTGCTCATCTGTAAGAAGCAACTCTTCATCCATTAAAGTTTTATCATGAGATTGCAGCAATTCAGTCCCACCTCCAGGCTCCACTTCTCATTCTAGTTGACTTGTTACTCCCACATCTACAGATACTTCTTCCACTGAAGTCTTGAAGCC
The DNA here is from genome assembly GCF_037993035.2 of Macaca fascicularis. Lineage (NCBI taxonomy): Eukaryota > Metazoa > Chordata > Mammalia > Primates > Cercopithecidae > Macaca > Macaca fascicularis. The sequence goes on along the minus strand of NC_088381.1, from coordinate 121,557,652 downwards.
CCTCAAAGTCATCCATGAGGGTTGGAATCAGCTTCTTCCAAACTCCTGTTAATGTTGATATTTTGACCTTCTCCTATGAATCACAAATGTTCTCAATGGCATCTGGAATGAGAATTCTTTCCAGATGGTTTTCAATTGACTTTGCACAGATCCATCAGAGGAATTGTTATCTATGGAAGCCATAGCCTTACAAAATGTATTCCTTAATAATAAGACTTGAAAGTCAAAATTACCCCTTGATTTATGAACTGCAGAATGGGTGTTGGGTTAGCAGGCATGAAAACAACATTAATATTTTTGTACATCTCCATCAGAGCTCTTGGATGATCAGGAACATTGTCAATGAGTGGTAATATTTTGAAAGGATTTTTTTTTTTTTTTTCCTGAGCAGTAGGTCTTAAGAGTGGGCTTAAAATATTCATCAAACCATGCTGTAAACAGATGTGCTGTCATCCAGGCTTTGCTGTTTCATTTATACAATACAGGTAGAATGGTTAGCATAATTCTCAAGGGCCCCAGGATTTTCAGAATGGTAAATGAGCATTAGTTTCAACTTAAAGTCACCCACTGCATTAGCCTCTAACAAGAGAGTTAACCAGTTCTTTTGAAGCTTTGAAGGCAAGCACTGACCTCTCTAATTAGAAAAGTCCTAGATGTCATTTTTCTCCAAAGCACGGTTTTATCCACATTCAAAATATGTTGTTTAGTGTAGCCACCTTCATCAATGATCTTAGCTTGATCTTCTGGATAATTTGCTACAGCTTCTACATCAGCACTTGCTGCTTCACCTTGCACTTTTATGTTATGGAGATGGCTTCTTAAACTTTGTGAACCTCTGCTAGCTTGCAGCTATTCTTCTGTAGTTTCCTCACTTCTCTCAGCCTTCAGGGAACTTAGGAGCTTTGGCCTTGCTCTCAATTAGGCTTTGGCTTAAGGGAATGTTGGGATTGGTTTGATCTTTTATCCAGACTACTCAAACTTCCTTTATTTTAGCAATAATGCTATTTGACTTTCTTATTGTTCATGTGTTCACTAGAATAGCACTTTTCATTTCCTTCAAGAATTTTTCCTTTGCATTCATAACTTGGCTAACTGGCTCAAGATTTCTAGCTTTTGGCTATCTCAGCTTTCAGCATTATACATGACTTCCTCACTAAGCTTAATCATTTCTAGCTTTCGATTTCAAGTGTCAGACTTGTGACTCTTCCTTTTGCTTGAATACATAAAGGCCTTTGTAGAGTTATTAAATTGGCATAATTGCGATATTGTTGTCTCTCAAAGAATAGGAGGCGCAAGAAGAGGGAGAGAGAGATGGAGGAAGAGCCAGTTGATGAAACAGTCAGAACGCAGACAACATTTATCAATTAAGTTTTCCATCTTATATGGGCACAGTTCGTGGTGCCCCAAAACAATTACAACAGTAACATCAAAGATCACTGATCGCAACACCGTAACATATAATAATAATGAAAATGTTAGAAATATTGCAAGAATTGCCAAAATGTGACAGAGACACAAAGTGAGCACATACTGTTAGCAAAATGGCACTGAAAGACTTGCTGACACAGGGTTGCCACAAACCTTCAATTTGTGAAAAACACAGTATCTGTGAAACACAGTAAAGCAAAGCACAATAAAATGAGGTATGCCTGTACAGGATTTTTTTTGGAAGTAATTTTCCAAAATTGATTATGGTGATACTAACACAATTCTGTGAATATACTAAAAATCATTTAATTACATCATTTTCCTTGGCAACTATGTGGGGTGTGTGTGTGTGTATATATATATATATATAAAAGCCATTACAAAATATCCCATATGCCCAAGAGGGAATAATGGCAAGGCATGGAATCTGGGAATCTTGAACTTAGAAAAGACCTTAGAGCCCATCTCCTCTGACCTCCCACACATCTGAGTGTTCCTAAAGAAAATCAGAGGCCCGTGTGGACTGACTGATGCTACAAATTTTAATATTTTCCCTTTCGGTCCTTGATGCTATCTATCAATTATTTTACCTTTCTTTCACATTGCCCACAATTATGGTAACTCTTTAGGACAGTCTCCATGAGACCCCTATACAACTTCATTCCTCTTATGCTGATCAGTTATTCACTGAGAAATATGTTGTCACCAGCCATATTTATCTTACTGACCAGCCCTTACTGTCTTCACATTGCTATGCATTTCCTCTCATCTCCATGAGAGAAGCCCTTCTGTTCAAGATCAAAGGCACTCTGTTTCTTGGCCTCCCATCTTCTTGATCTCCTGCCACTTCCCCTCTCTTCCCTTTCCCACTGCCTTATGCTCAAGATCTTTCAAACCAGTTGGGTCCCTGATAAGCCATGCTGTTTCCACCCCCATGTCTTTTGCAACCCCCAACCCCTGCCCCACTTATCCTGAGTGTTCTCCTTATTGACCGGCATTAATTGAATAATAGGGTTCACAAAAAACTCCTACATACCTTCAAATCTGCTCAACATTACCTTCTCCCTAAAATCCTCTCTAGTTCCATTCTCAGCCTCCTCCTACCCCTAGCAGACCATCAGCTTTTCTCTCTCTACTAGTTAAAATTTGGCCCATGTTCCTTTGCACATGTTACTCCAAATTGCATATGTTATACCAAATTGCCATTATCAGTTTGTTTACATGTCAGTCTCTTGAAACCCTGAGCTCTTAGAGGGAGGAAGTGTTGCTCTTTGCTCTCAGTGTCTCTTAAAATATAAGACTGGTGCACACCAGATGCTTGTTGGAACAGTCACAGGAATCTCATTATATCACCCTAATTGATGGTTATCTAGTCCTAACCTGAATGTTTTCAGTAACAGGGCACTCACTTCTTTTTGAGACACCCCATTTCAAGTTTGGAACATTGTAATTATTGGGAAAGTCCTCCTTATTGAGCCCAAATTATTGAGTCCAAAATATTGAGCCCAAATATTGAGCCCAAATATTCTTTCCTTTAATGTTCACGCATTGATCCTGGCTCCACTTTGTCAAATGTATAAATCGAACTGTTCCCTCTTGAGCACGATAGCTCTATCAAATGGTTGCTGATCACATTGATGTAACTTTGACCTCCTTTCTCCTCTTCTGATCACACACAGAGTAAGAGCATTTTGTCTCACTCGGCTAAATATTCTCACTTCTTTAAGGCATTCTTGTTTAAATGGAATCTGGATTTCCCATGGTCCTACTTGACCTCTGTGGATGCTTTCTAGTTGGTCAATGTCATCATCCAGTGGCTCACAGCACTGGTCCTGGCCCCTGGATGTGATCTGGAAAGAGAGAAGAGAGCAAGACTGGAGGTTCACTGGATCAGGAATGATGCTCGTGTTCATGCAGCCTAGAGTTTTTGTGAACCATGTCACACCATCGTAGTGGACTAAAACTTGCAGGATTTTTCAGATGACTTGAGACATGTTCAATCTCCCCCTCCAATGTAAGCTTTATTGTTCAAGAATTTACCTGGAGTATTCAAATAGTCAAGTGAAACCAACAATACCATAATGACCTAAAGGTTGGAAAGTTGGAAAGGAATGGCCTGGAGAAGACAAAGGCCAAAGAAGAAAGAGAACAGGAATGGGGATGCTGATGTGTTTTGCAGCTACTTTATCATTTCTCTGAAGCTTCATGGTGCAGTATATTTCCATATGGACAGGGATCATGGCTACTGACGCATCAGGGTAGCCCTGCAACTACAACAGTTCCTGGCACATAAGAAGCACTTAGAAAGCATTTGTGAGCAAGTGGGCACAATCCATGGACTGTTTTCTGTGCAGGTCACAGGAACATTGAAACCTGGCATTGCATTTCTTGCAAGGGGGAAGGAGCATCTATCTGTGAGTATGTGATATGCTAGGTGTGTGTGGACTCAGAAGCAGAGGTGTTTGGTTATAGCAATAATTTTCATAGGATTCTCTGAGGACAGGTTCTTAGGGAGGGCAGCAGAGGTTGCAACTGAGTGGGGTCTCAGGTCCCCGTCCCACCACAAACCTAGAATAGCTTGACTTTTAGCTGTTTTGTATATTGAGTTTCCACACACATTTTCTTTTGAAGACATGGCTCCTTGGCTAAAAATCATGTTACTATTACCAGGTTTTGATGTTGTTTGCAGCTACTTTATCATTTCAGGAGGAGATTATGATTTAGGTTAAAATGACAGTGAAGAACTACAATGTCCATCTCTCCCCCGTCTGAGCTGGTAGGTATCTGGCTGCTGCCTATACACTCTAGAGACGGGGAACCTCATGCTATATCAGACAGCCTGCTGGGCCAGGTCTCCTGCGAAGAGAACCAAAATGGGCACACTCTGCTTGTCACAAAGCAAAGCAACCTTCTTCTGAGCTCCATTAGAAGATTTCTGAGCAGACACAGACCAGGCCAGACCCTCTTGTGGAAAGTTCTCTCTCCTCAGGCTCAGGAAATGCTCACTCCCCCACAGATATTTCCAGATGACTCCCTGTCCTCACTCTGCTTTGTCCATATTAGCTGGCTTTCATGCCTAAATCTTGGCCTTCCCAAAGCCACTTTATTATTACCTGCATCGAGAGTGGGAAATTGGTTTAAAACGCAGAAATTGTTGTGCACCCATAACTTTAACCAGGTGAAAAAACACGGGAGTGAAGTAGGGGAACCAGAGACATGAGCTACTTCTGCAAGACTTGCCATAAAGAGAGTGAAGAAAAGCACCCAACCCCATGCCAGGAAAAAAAATAAAAAAGAATAGGTGTAGCTCTTGAGAACAGAGCTGAAGGAAGATCTATTATATCAACACCATCTTACTCTATATAATCATTAGAGGCTGCATGTCTCCTAATATTCATCCTGGCTAGAGAAGATAGAGGATGGAAACCAAAGAGCTCTCCTGGTCTCCCAATGGGTAGATTCAGCTTCACTTTCAGTGTCTCTCTCTCTATCTCTCTCCTTCTTTTTTTTTTTTTTTTTTTTTTTTGAGACAGGGTCTCACTCTTGTCACCCAGGCCAGAGTGCCATGGTGCAATCACGCTCACTGCAGCCTCAACCTCCTGGTCTCAATCTATCCTCCCACCTCAGCCTCCTGAGTGGCTGGGACTACAGACATGTGCCACCACACCTGGCTAATTTTTTGTATGTTTTGTAGAGACAGGGTCTTGCCACGTTGTCCAGGCTGGTCTTGAACTCATGGGCTCAAGTGATCCACCCACTTCGGCCTCCTGAAGTGCTGGGATTACAGGCGTGAGCCACTACACCCAGTCCCAGTGTCTCTCTTAAAGAAGAGAGAGAAAAAAAATGTGTCTTCCAGATGTACCAGAACCCCTTTATTTAGGAAAAGTCTTAAATTCTTGACTTTCAGATCTCCCCAAAGGATCATGAGCTTGAGAGAACACATTTTTAAAGGTACTAATTCATGCCTTGAGCTCTTCTCCACAGTGTGAGTCTATGACAGGTAACGTTTTGCTCCAAGTCAAAGTTACACCAACTGAAATGAAACGTTGAGCACATCTCAGGCCCAAACGATGTCTCAGGCCCAAAACACGAGCTTCAAATGGCACCAGGGTAAATACTGAATGTTTTCATAATCTTTGTCCAAAATAAACATTTGAAAAATCCCAGAGGTTTTAGTTTCCTGAAGTAAAGAAAAATCATATTTCCAGCTGTCATTGGAAAATATCATGAAAAAATCCCACGTTTTTATCTTCCCAAATATTTTTACAATTACTAAATACTTAAAGGACTATTTTCATTTGTTTCTGTGTTGGTGAGCTGTTCATACAGAAAGCACTTACGTCAGGAGTCCTAAGGTATTGAAACAGATCACATAAAACTACAAGAGAGGCTTCCTCCTTTACTCTCCTTTTTAAGTGAAGTAAGAGTCTGACATAATTGTCCACGTGCTCAGTAAATGTGCCAAAGTGCAATCTTTTGTCTTTACTATTGAGAATGTTTTTATAAACACGTAGTGATCAGTATATTCTGACTTTCAGAAATATTAACTACAAAATTGGCAGCAAGCTTCAACAGTTGCAAAAATCCATATGTTCATTAAATTATTTTATTTGTGGGATTTTTTTGTTGGCTATTTTTTGTTGTTGTTACTGCTTGCAGTTTTTGAAGGCAGTTTTTGTATCTTTCCTTCTCAAGGTCTTTGGGGTCCTTTAGAATTTTAATGGAAATATGGTAATCCATTTTCTTTCCTAAAATTCATTTTTGTAAGTCAAGATTTTAGAACTTCCCTGAGGTTTGTAAGAGCTGTAGGAGTTGAGATTTAAAACTGTTTTCATCGTTCAGCAGTTTTGCTCAATTTGTAAAACACACAAGAACCGTGGTACATTATTGTTCTTTAATGACTAGAATGATAAGTCTATTTTAGTAGATACAACACAGATAATCTTTCAGGATTTGGCATTATGAAGTCATAGGACTGGAAGAGACCTGGTAAGATTATCTAGTTCCAATATTTGTCTTCAGGTCCTTTAGGACCACCCCAGAGAAATAAAATTTTGTTCTATTTTTAAAGCTGTCCACTAGAGATGTTTTTCTTCCTTGACAACGATTTATCATGTAGCAATCTTTATTTCCCTTTTATAGATAAAGATATGTATTTTTTCTCAGATTCCTTCCCACTCATTCGATAATTTCAAAAACACCACTGCTGATCATTTGGTGCTACCATTTCTATTTTATGGAGAAAGACATTGAGCCATAGGAGTTAAGTGGCTGGCCCCAAGCCTCATTAGAGATGTGAGTCATATTTGGGAGTGAGAACACAGAGCCACAGCCTTCATTCCTGAGCTGTTTCCTCAACTCTACATTTTTCTTTAACAAATCAAAAAGCAAAAGCAAAAACAATCACATCTGAGCGACCAAACAATGGTAATCAGATGTGCACAAGCCAATGGCTACTGTGGAAAGAGTTCAGCCACCTACAGAGCAACGTCCATCTGTGCTTGTGCAGATACCAAGCTTTCACTTGGCTCATTTCCTAATCTCACTACAAGACGATAGAAAGGCAATTGTCAAGAAAAACGACGCGCTTTGCATTGCTGTAACTCCAAACATGAACAAGTGAGATTGAGCTACTACAAAAAAGCAAATTCCTCAGTTGATTTGCAACAAGCAGTTCACATGAAACTGGCTGACTCTATCACTATTGTCCTCATATCGGTACCACTGGACAGCTTTAATTAATATCAGAAACAGCACAGGAAACATCCTTTAATTATTCCTGTTATGTTTAGAGAAAATGTAGCTTACTAAAAACAAAGTAAACTAGAAGCCTTTGAACTTGAGTGTTATCTGTGTCCTTTGGCTTGCGAGGGTTTTGTGTTATCGGACATGATAATTTGTTTTCAGTGATACCCCTGATGAAATTAATTGAGTTTTAGACTAGCATACATTTCCTTTTGCTGATACTTTCACTCTTGGCAGGGTCTTATCTGAGCAGTTAGTCCTGTTCTCGTCTGGTTCTGTCTGCTGAGATTCAATAGCTGCAGGACTGTTGTTGTTTTAAACAAAGATGTTTACTTTTGTTATTAATGTAATATTCAATTCACTTCCCCTTTTTATCTTCCCATAACGCAGAGACCTACTCCCTTTTTTTGATGGAGATGACGGTTTTGGACTTTACTGCTAAGTTTCCTTAGAAACACCCCACCAGACTTTTCCAAATATATCATCATCAGAAGGGGGAAAGCCATTTCAGACACTCCTATCTGTACACTTGGCTTGAATTCAATTGCTATCTAACTGCTAGGTCCTAAACATTTCCTTTTATTTTTATTCCAACTGTGTTCTTTATTTCAAACATTAAAGTGCTATAATGCTTAGTGGGAAAAAATTTAAAATTTCGACTATGATCTCCTCATCCACATGTTGACTTCACCTAGTTTTAGATCATGCTGTGCACTGAATATTGTTTTTGAAGTTTTTTTGCTCATATATTACTATAAATAAGATAGATTGATTTTATACTAAAGAAAGAATACTATGTTTAGTATTCTGCAATTAGCTTTTATGTATATTAATTTGTCTTGGACATCTCCCTAAGTATGTTTTAAAAATTTAATTAGTGCCTTATTGATAGAGATTAAGTTCTTCCCTGTGTCTTTGCTATTATAAGACAATATGAGTTTATTTAAGCATGAGAAATAGAGTGTAAATCTATCTTTAATATTTCAAAATAGTATATTATTGAATAATTAATTTTTCCATCATGATTTGCATGGGACTCTTTATGATTTAATAAATGATATATATTTCTCCTAAGAAACTATTGTTTGAATCACCAACCACTGTTTACTGTTAAGCTGGGTGGCCCTCAAGCAATACATGAACTACTCCCTAACATTTGTTCAATCAGACAACAAATGTTTACGTCTTCCTACCTGCCAAACACGGTGTTGGTTTCTGGGTATGCAGTGAAGAGAGATGTAGCCATGGCTCCCACCTTCGTGGTAATGAGCCAGTCAATGCTGAGCACAGTATAAAGAAATTACAAAAATAGCAATATCTCCATTCTCTTCTTCTTTTCATTGGTAGAATCGGGTCTACTTTGGGACTCTATCAGACAATCCGTCTATCTGGTGTCAATAATACAATATTATAGTTACTTTCACTTTTTATTATGTTTTATATACGATGGAGCTAAAGATAAGATTCTTCCTGCTTTCTTTTTTTTCTTCAGGAAGATCCTGACTATTCTTACACAATTATACATCTGATAAAGGACTCAAAAAATTTTGATAAAACAAATAATTTTATCAAAAAGTGGGCTAAGGACATTAATAGACAATTCCCAAAAGAAGATTTACAAATGGCCAACAAACATATGAAAAAAAATGCTCAACTTCACTAATGATCAGGGAAATGCAAATCAAAATGACAATGCAATGCTACCTTACTCCTACAAGAATGGCTATAATCAAAAAATCTAAAAATATTAGATGTCGGTGTGGATGCAGTGAAAAGGGAACACTTCTACACTGCTGGTGGGAAAGTAAACTAGTACAACCACTATGGAAAACAGTGTAGAGATTCCTTAAAGAACTAAATGTAGAACTACCACTTGATCCAGCAATCCCACTACTGGGTATCTACCCAGAGGAAAAAAAGTCATTATATGAAAAAGATACTTACATATGCATGTTAATAGCAGCATAATTCACATTATAAAAATATGGAACCAGCCCAAATGCCCATCAATCAATGAGTAGATAAAGAAACCATGATAGATGTATACAATGGAATATTACTCAGCCATGAAAAGGAATGAATTAATAGCATTTGCAGCAACCTTGATGGAACTGGAGAATATTAGTCTAAGTGAAGTAACTCAGGAATGGAAAACCAAACATCGTATGTTCTCAATCATAAGTGGGAGCCAAGCTATGAGGGTGCAAAAGCATAAGAATGATACAATGAACTTCGGGGACTCAGGGGGAAGGGTTGGGGGGATAAAAGACTACAAATTGGGTTCAGTGTATGTGCTCACTTGATGTGTGCACCAAAATCTCACAAATCACCACTAAAGAACTTACTAATGTAACCAAATACCACTTGTTCCCCAAAAAACCTATGGAAATAAAAACAATTTTAATCACATATTTATAATTTCAAATAAATTTTAGTGACATTTTGTTGAATCTTGAACCAATTAAAACCTGCTTGAATTTTGTTGGGGACTACATTGAATGTATTCAATAAATTAAGGAGAATAGACTTCATATGCTTTACAACATCATGTTAAGACAGTGTTTCAGTTAGGGCCTTTTTGGGTGCAAATATCCAAAACTCTCATCCAAATTGATCTGAGCGAAAATAGAATGTGGCTCCTGTAACTGAAATATCATAAGATTGATGCAGTTTGATTTAGGGTCCCAAGTGACAATGAGATCCAGATATTTTTCATAATTTAGCTTAAGGTACCTCAATTGTGGCTTCAATCATTCATTCATTCAGAAAATATTTATCAGGTACCTACTATGTGCCAGGAACTACTCTTTTAGTGCTATAAATACAGTTGCCAACAAGACAACTAAAGTACCTGGCTTCATGAGAATTACATTCTAATGGTTCTAGTTTAGGTTTGAGGCAACAGCAACATGGCATACTATATTGCTCAGCCTATAGCTTCCTAGGTTCAAGTCCTGTGGAAAACAAAAGATCCTATACCCTGAAGAGTTGGAACATCATCCTGGGCCTGAATTAACTCATGTAGTCAGAAGTTGGAAATATCATTATGCTTTTGGCTTACTCACCTACCTGTGGGACTGAGTGTATCAGCCCTAACCAAAGTGTGTGGCCTGAAAAGAGGATAGGTACAGTTCAAGGAAATTTGGATTGCTGTTGACAAAAGAAAGGAGAAAGAAAGCTGCATCCCGAACCCCACAAATATCTATTATATGGAATGTTTCTTCCAGTTTTTTTTAAAATTCAGGAGTGAGAATTAAATTTCATTAAATGCCATGTAGTAGGCTTCTATTGAGAAATTACATCATCTTTCTCTTTTAACTAGTTAATATGGTGAATTATATTGAAAGATATTTCATTATTAAACTTTTCTTCCATTCTTGTAATATACTTGCTTAGTCATGTTATAATTATATTTAAAATGCATTGCTAGATTTCACTTGGTAGTATTTTGTTCAGGATTTTTGCTTTGATATTAATGAGATTTTTGTGGGGGAAGTTGACAAGGTATTGATTTTAACATTATATAGGCTTTATAAAAAGAATTTATAAGGGTTTTTCCTTGACTACTATATTAAGCTATTATTGTGTTGCTATATATTAGACTGAGTAATTTCTAAAGAAAAGAGGTTTAATTGGCTCATGGCTCTTCAGGCTGTACAGGAAGCTTGGTGCTGGCACCCGCTCTGCTTCTAGAGAGGCTTCAAGAAGCTTAAAATCACGGTGGAAGGTGACGGGAGAGCAGGCATGTCACATGGCAAAAGCAGGAGTGACTGAGAGTGAAAGAGAGTGGGAGGGGAGTTGCCAAATGCTTCTAAATGACCAGATTTTGTGTGAACTCAGTGAGAGCTCACTCATCACCAAGGGGATAACCCAAACCATTCATGAGGGATCCACCCCAATGATCCAAACACCTCCCACCAGGTCCCACCTCCAACACTGGGGATTACATTTCAACATAAGATTTGGGCAGGAACAAATATCTCAAGTATATCAACTACATTTTGTAAATGTTTAGTAGCACCAGACTTTTCAGTTCTAGAAAGCTTGGGAAAACATTGCTGGTACAATTGTAACAGGAATATGTTTTTTTTAGTGCCCAGAAACTTTTGAGCAATAACTTACTGGTTTGCTATTTCTCACATTGTGAGTTATTCATGCTCAAAGTAGAGCTCCTGTATTTTCCAGGTTCCCTTTCAAATGGGAAGCAGACATATAACCTAGATTTCATCCATCAAGACTAATGCAAGAATTGGAGGCAGGAGTGAGCACCATGAGGCAGAAGTCCACGACCAGGAGTTTGAATGCCAGGCGGGCTTGTTGGCAGAAGCACCTGGAGTCTTCACAGGAAACTGTGGCAAACCACAGGCAGCAGAGGCAGTCCCAATTGCATTGTTCCTGTCTGTGTAACATCCTAGCTTGGTTCTCCAGCCCTCCTGGAGTTCCTATGTGTTGCCCAATGTTTTCTACAAATCTCTTTATGCTTCAATTAGCCAGGGTAAGTTCTGTTTACATCGAATTGGTAAGTGTTAGGGGAAGTAATTGCAAGCAACAAATCATCAAGGAAATAAGAATCTAGGATTGGTTACCTGAGCCAGTCAAAAAATAAAGTAACTAAATAAACAAATAAATTTAGGAGTCCCCAAATTCCCCAGTAACCATCACCCAGGCCACAGAATAGAACATTACCAGTACCCAGAAGCACTTATCTCTGGGCTGTCTATCTCTTCCCAAGAGGTACTCTCCTGACTTCTGATACCAAAGATAGGTTTGTCTTTTAAACTTTATATAAAGGAACTCATGCATTATGTATACTCTATTGTGATTAGCTTCTTTTTCTCAATATCACGTTGACCAACATTGTATATGGCCATATTAATTGCCGTTGCTGTATAGTAGTCCTTTGTATGACCACATCACAGTATTTTCCTAGTCATTATACCATTGATGGACATTTAGGCTGTTTTTACTGCTTGACTATTATGAATAATGCTGAAATGTACTTTTTTGTAGATGGCTTTTGGTGCATATTTGTGTTTATTTCTTCTGGATATATGTATATGTAGAAGTGAAATTTCTAGGGCATAGAATATATTTATATTCAGCATTAGGAGGTAATACCAGAGTTTTCTGAGGTGATCATACCAAGTTACACTTTTCCCATCAGTGTATGAAAATCCTAGTTGTGCTGTATCCTTGCTGACTCCTATCAAGCCACAGTCTTCTGAGCTTGTGTCTTTCTTTCAAAATTCTAGTCATTCTGATGGGTATGTAGTGATAGCTCACCATAGTTTCAATTTGCATTTCTCTGATGTCTAATGAGGTAGAGCATCTTTCCATTCAGTGGTCTGATATTTGTAAATTCTCTTTTCTGAAGTGACCAAGTTTCTTGATCATTTCACTCCCTGATTATCTGTCTTTTTCTTACTGACTAGTAAGACACAAACTCTTTCTTGGTTATATTTGGTGCAAATATCTTCTTTCACTCTGAGGATTTCCTTTACACTCTCCTAATGGTGTTTTTTTGATGAATAGGGTTTCTTAATTTTAACATAATCCAATTTGCAGTTGAGTTTTAAGGAAGTGAGGACCTGGTTCGCATGACAGGATGGGACGCTGATGACCCATGGCAAGCAGGGGCGAAGTGGCCTTTAAATTTCAGCTGCAGCTGCATGGAAAGAAGTACAAAGTCTGAGCAAAGTGAGTGGCTTCTGACAACAAAATTTCTGAAGATACTGAGGAACACAAGGGCTTTGGGGTGGAATGGCTGCTTCTAATCATGTCAGAGAGCTTACAATAAAGCAATGGTGAGCTCAAGGTTTTAAATCTTCCGGTAAAATCTCTGTCAAAAAGTCAGGAGCCTTTTATACTTTCCTAAGATAATACATTTTCTCTTGTATCCACAAGTCTGTTCTGGCCATAAACCAAACAACATTTGATTGTATAGATTGTATAGATCGATGAATTATACTGCAGACTGAATTTAAAGAATTTATATAAATTTATGAATTCACAACCAGAGAAAATTATGGAATTGATTGGGAAACAGACCCTGAGCATTGAAATCGGGATGTTTGGGAAGATTTAAATGATTTACTGAATCCTCAAATCCCTAAATACATAAAACCCATGACGCTCTCTCATTTCACTCTTTTTTCTTTTTCCCTTTTTTTTTTTTTTTTTTTTGAGACAGAGTTTCACTCTTGTTGCCCAGGCTGGAGTACAATGGCTCGATCTCGGCTCACTGCAACCTCTCCCTCCTGGGTTCAAGCGATTTTAAAGGTAAGAAACTTACAAATCAGGGAGATGAAGTGAGTAAACAGAAATCAAGAGCTTGGCAGGGATAGAGTTTCTGAGAAGCAGCAGAAGGAAGAGCCAGCATGAGAATACCCTACATCAGTAAGAAGATGTGGACTCAAGGTCTGGATGAATATAATTGATAATTTCACTAATAATGAAAAGTAATTAATACTAATGTTACAGCTTCGTTAAGGACATTCTTAGGTTGTTTCAGGATAAACCATGAGATTCAAAAGAATTATTCAACAATTTGAAAATTTCAGAACCACTTGCGTTTGTTGCCAACCATTCATATAAAAGAAAATCTTCAACAATGAGTTGATGCTCACCCTTGTGAAATACAAGCAAAATGCAAGTTTAATACTGTCAGTAGATTCACTCATCTATAAGACAAAATACAATTCTGTAGATAATATTTTTCCCCAATTTTTATTTTAAGTTCAGGGGTACATATGCAGGATGTGCCAGTTTGTTATGTAGGTAAACATGTGCCATGGTGGTTCACCGCACAGAGCATCTCATCACCCAGGTGTTAAACCTAGCATCCAGTAGCTATTCTTTCTGATGCTGCAGATGATATATTAACATAGTCTTCATGTTTACAACTAAAACTGTAATGGCACGTGTTTCTGTATTCCTGAAAAATGTCACTGTAGAAATTCCTTTTATTAACTTTTCATGCAGCAGGCACTCGGCAAGGTAAACAATACAAGGCTTTATTGGTGTCTCAGCTACCATGTGTGCTCCTTCAGTCAATGCAACATGTAACTTAGCCTTTAAATACCTCAGTGGCTTTTTCACTTCTAGTTTGAAAAGTTATAACTTTTTTTGGTCTCTAAAGAGTTCTTGTCTATTTTTAAAATATCCAATTCCTGGCCGGGCATGGTGGCTCACTCCTGTAATCCCAGCACTTTGGGGGGCTGAGGTGGGCGGATCACTGTGTCAGGAGATCAAGACCATCCTAGCTAACACGGTGAAACCCTGTCCCTACTAAAAATACAAAAAATTAGCCAGGCATGGTGGCGGACGCCTGTAGTCCCAGCTACTCGGCAGGCTGAGGCAGGAGAATCACTTGAACCCGGGAGGCGGAGGTTGCAGTGAGTTGAGATCGCGCCACTGCACTCCAGCCTGGGTGACAGAGCCATACTCTGTCAAAAAAAAAAAAAAAAAAAAAAAAAAAAAAAAAATCCAACTCCCTCTCCCCTCCCGCTCCTGCTTATTTAATTCAAAATGATGCTGCAACTTAATTGGCACCATAATATTATTCTAAAGGGTTCTGTTGCACGAAACACAAAAAGTAAATTCTTTTTTTTTTCTTTTTTACTCAGAGTGGTCTGAAGTAAATTATTACTTCGGAAAGACAACTTTTATCATATTTTATTTCTTATTTGCTGGTTTTCTTGGAATCTATTCCTTCCTTCCATGAGTCAAGAGAACCCTAGGATATGACAGTTTCATCTTTTTCAACATACTGAGACATAGGTGGTACAACCATGGGTTGAGAAAGTGAGTCTTTTAGTTTAACTCACTAATCTACCACTAAATATAGATTTATTTATAGTACGTCATTCATTCATTTTAAAATAAGAGCTTATAAAATTCTAAAATATCAGTTTTATATAAATTTAAAAATTTAGAAAATGTTACAAAAACAATTCAAAAGTACTATTACCAACTAAGACAACAAAGTTTATTCTTGATGTGTTTCTGCCTACAAAGAAAACTTCAGGATTTCAAAATAACAATTTATTGGATGATAATGAGGATACAGAGATCATAGCCAAAGAAATATCATAACAGCACAGAAGAAATGCTAAGAAAAAATAGAGTTAATATTTGAACATGCACATATACCTTGAACCTACTACTTTAGAAAATCCTAGAAAACACAAGAATATCAAAGCATTATTCCATTGCTGTCAAAGTGATGACATACCAGGCCATGTAGCCTTTGAAAAATTCTGCTCTGCACTCTCGAGAGAATGGAAGTGAAACGCAAATAACATCTTAGTGTTCCTATGAAAATAGTTTTGATGTGGTTTACCCCTCAAAAAGTCTCAGGAACCCAGATCACACTTTGAGAACCACCACTTAAACTCTAGATCCTACAGCGTCACATGTATTTTGGGCAAAATTTTGGAATATCTTGAAGCCCCTAACGTTGTTTCTTCCAGTGACCTTTAATAAAGACACATATCCAAGTGGCCATACACTCTAATGGAGGTGATTTTGTGAGAGACTGATGAAATTATCTTCTGCCTAATGTGTCTCTTGGAGGAGATTTGGGACACTCAGAATACTGGTTCAAAACCAGATCTATGAATCCACCTTCCCAAAATAACACTGTTCTCTTTCATGCTTTGGATAGAAATCGATCATCAGTGTTTTCTAGGGAACACGTGGCAGTGGCATGCAGGTATCACATGTGATGACAAGTGTTATTTATACCTATCAAAGCAAACATCTTTAAAAGGAAATTGTCTCTCCAATTATTGGAGTTTTACAGTTTTCATTAAAAGGTAATTGTCTCTCCAAACCTTGAGTTTTACAATTTCCATTATCTTTTAAATTTTGTAGCTTTAATATTTGCTTATCTGCCTGCCCCTGACATTCCTGAGCTACAATAATCCGGAAAGCTCAACAGACCTGTCCCAAGGTTCACCTAACCTAGTACCTAACCTCATGTTTGTTTTATATGCATAAGACAATTCTGGGAAAATTGAAGTGTAGATTCCTAGTGTAGAATTTGAGTGGCCATTTTAATTAATTAATTAATTAATTTTGGTTCAGCACTCTTGTCTGATATTTTCTTCAGGTGATGGACTACACTTTTGAGAAACAATGGTGTTCTTCCTGTGCACGTCTGACTTGAATACACCGATCTGAACCTCTGCCAGTGGAGAATCTAACCGCCTTCAAAAGATATCACTTTCATTCAATAATAAACATACCCAAGCTCTGATGCTTGGCCTCACCCTAGCTCTTCTTCTGAGTACTTGTTCTGAATGATGCTATCATTTTGTCTAAATTCAAAATCAATCTCTGTTCTTAGTGATAGCTTGATTTCTATTATAATATTTCAACATTTTTAGATTGTGATTTTATTTGACCTAGCTTGAGAAGGATTAATGCCTAAATAAATCTCTTACACTTTCAGCTTTCCTGAAATCCCATGGAACCCACAATTGCTCTCAAAAGCTTCAAAACATAATGATGACAATGTTAACTCTGATGCTGTTCTGGAGCTGAAAGCAGATATTGACCTTGGATAAACGTGCTGGATTTTTGCTATTGAATGTATTGGGCACAATTCAAGGTACACATTCATTCCAGAATGTACTCGATAAAAATAAGAAATTTGCATGTCTTAGAGGGACATGGACACAGTCTTTATCCTCAGTTGCAGACTGGTTGTTTTCAAAAATTAAGTGTTAATGATTTGTTTACAGTTCTTGCTCATATATGGTAACTTGCAAATTGTCAAGACTGAGTTTAGTTGGAAAACTCCTGGAAGTGTCAACCCACTCTCAAAATAAATGGTTTTCACAGCTATAATTTTATACAAAAATTTTGAGGGGTATAGAGTATCAGTCCTTTTCATTAACGTTGTGCTTCATTTAAATTACATTTTCAAGAGAGTTAATGAGCTGACATGCTATTGTCAAACTGAACAACAAAACAAAACAAACCCCAGTCCCTTGAACAGAACTTATTTCAAGATTGTTTTGAAATAGTTTTCCACTTATAAGGTATGTGAACTATAGAATTTGTATTTTTATTTAGTCAAAAACATGTGGTTGTTGAAATAGTCCTTAATTTATTTTATTGGCTATATTGATTTTATCACTTTAAAACATCTAATAACAATTACTCACTCTTTGTGCTGGAACATTATGAACACCAACAAGGACATTTCCCTTAAAAAGTAATGGTGTCCTAATGTATGTTACAGGTTGATGGGTGCAGCAAACCACCATGGCACATGTACACCTATGTAACAAACATGCACGTTCTGCACATGTATCCCAGAACTTAAAGTATTTTTTTAAGTAATGGTGTCTGAAAAAGGAGGAAAGGTTCGTATAAAGACTGAGGCTGTTCTGGTGCCAAAATAGAGAACAAAAAAGTAGAGTCCATTTTTTGAGTGGTAACCATAATGAAGTCAGTCTTAGACATACTGCTACTGAGACAGCTCTACAACACATAGGAGAAAAGGTCCAATGGGCCATAGGAAATCAGAACTCAGGCTCAGAAATGAGTCCGGACTGGATGTCTGTATTTGAGGATTGGGCTAGAGATGATTATTACGTACAGCTTGCTCACACCACCAACACCTCCCACAGCTCCTGACCCTGTTGATGAGATTCTGAGGGAGGAGTTGTCCCAGGATGGCAAACCTACAAACACACCTGTTACCTATTTTTCATGGCTTAGTTCCAATAGGGCTATTTTACCCAAATTCTCCCTGTCAATTAAATTTGAATTAAGAAACAAGAAATACAAAATGTGTTTACCCATTGGAAGAGAAATTTCAAGGGAAGATGTTATGAGATAGAGTCAAGGCTCACAGGGCTGTGACAAACCAAATGTGAACCAAAGTCATAAGTGAGAAGAACTCTATTAACTAGAGAAAGCCCAATGAAGGCAGGACAGAAACAAGGGCATCTACTAAATGTGGCTGAAACATGTCAACAAAAGAATGATCCTGTGAAAATGATTGTAAGAAATAAGAAAAATCCAAAAGTGTTTTTTCTTTTCTTACACAGTCGTACTCATCACACTTCCAACATCAACTGTGACAAAGAAAGAACCTGCGTTTTTCCTACTCTATATCTCAATATAGATCACCTCTTGTCATCAAAATGAGTGAGGATTTCTTTTCACCAGCAACCAGTTCTGTGGCAGACCCTCCAGCAGACATCAGCTAAGTGTCTTCTAATTCAGTTCAACTCTGGCACTATTTACCTGGAGATAGCATCTGATCCCACGGGTTAACGGCTATGACTGCCTCCTACTTCAGGTCACTTGCAGGCACAGGTTTCCACCTGTACTTCTGACCAACCAGCTATAAATCAGGTTCCACAGACCCCCTTCTTGGGTTCAATTAATTTTCTAGAGTCTCACAGAACTCAGGAGAACACTTTGCCAATATTAACCCATTCATTAGAGAGAATATCACAAAGGATATAAACGAACAGCCAGATGAAAAAGATACTCAGGGTGAGGTATGGGAGAAGAAGCAAGGAACTTCCACGCCCTCTCCAGGTGTGCCACCCTCCAGGAGCCTCTACATGTTCATCTCTATGGAAGCTCAACTGAATCCTGTTCTTCTGGGTTTTTATGAAGGTCTCATTACTTAAATATGATTGATTATATCATTGGTCATTGGTGTCAACTCGACCTTCAACCCCTTGGGGAGTGGAGCTGAAAATCCCAACCCTCTAATAATGCCTTAGTCTTTCCAGTGACCAGCCCTCATCCTGAAGCTACCTAGGGGGTCCAAGTCACCAGTCATCTCATTAGTATACAAAAAACACTCATCACCTTAGAGATTCCAAGGATTTTAGGAGCTGTGTGCCAGGAAATAAGGACAAATACGGATTTTACAGTTCACAAGGATGAACTCAACAATAGTGTCCACAGGTCAATTGACTCCAGAACCATAGTTCAGTTTCATGATTGTGGATTTGGCTTTATGATGGGTCATGATTTCATCTTCATAGGGTACATACTCCTACTCATTTCAGATACATCTTTGGCTTAATCATTCACTCAGCAAACATTCTTCAGCACTTACTATGTGTAAGGTGCTTTGAAGATCAAGAAAGAAAAAGACATAGTCATTGACTTCAATGATGCAATCTAATAGGGCAGATAAAACATAAAAGTGATTATATGAGAGTTAGCCAAAGTGCTATAGAAATGAAAAAGAGAATACATTTATTTCCAACTAGTAGGAAGAGAGATGTCTTCATGAATTCAAACACATTCGACCTGAGCATTGAAGGGCATTGAAAGATTAGTTGAATTTGAACTTGCCAGGGAAGGGTGAGAAAGAATTAAGGTGGAAGCAAAAGCATGAAGAAATCCTTGGAGACAGAGGCCTGGGGCATGTGCTTGAATGACAGGTTGACTGTGGACCAGTTCTTTAACCATGTAAGAATTCTGGATCATTCTGTCAACAAAACAAGAGCAAGAATGGTATCTTGGGTATCTTCTTGGAAATCTTTTTTTTTTTTTTTTTTCCAAAATTAGGAGCCATGTATTAGTTTTACATATTACCCAAAGGGAAGGAAAGGAGACCTTTCCCTAAATTATTCATCAATGGTGAGTATAAGTGTGTATATGTCTTCTTCTTATTAACAAACTATAAAATTAGACATCAAGTTATTAATTAAATTTATAAATGGTCACCAGTACTCACACAAAGTAAACAGATTCAGTTATTTGACCCTGGCCACTTTTGCCTACTTGAGCTCATCACACAATTTGTTTGCTGAAACATGAAAGCTTTCTGCAAAACCACAGGCAGAGCAGTCAAATCAGCTATGGCCAACAACCACTAGATATCTCCTACTCAAAGTTTTTTTGCTTGTTTTCTGAGCAAATGTGTTATCTGAGAGTAAAGATTAATTTACATTAAGACTTCTAAAATATACCTAGCTATATACTCTGCTAAGGAATGCAACAAGAAATGTCATGTGTGTCCCCAAATACAGGAGTTGAAAAATACAAACTAGAAATATCTACACTTATATATACAAATATGCATAGCAATTTACTTAAAAGATATAAGCAATGACTTAAGATCAAGGATTAACAAATAGATATTTTTTACTGATGTTTCCCTACTAAGTCCCCATAATTTTTTTGCCACAGGGAAGAGAGAGCCCAGAGGTGTTTTACGGCAGTCAGGTTCACTACTGGTTTGTTATTACTGTTGTCAACCAGAATATCTTTTCTAGTGGGAGATGATGATGGTAAGCAGACTGGAAAACACATGAATTTGACTGTTAGGCCCCTTGTATTAGTTCGTTCTCACAATACTATACAGATACTACTTGAGACAGGGTAATTTTTAAACAAAAGAGGTTTAATTGACTCACAGCTCACAGGTCTGAGTGACTGGAGGGGCCTCAGGAAACGTACAATCATGGCGGCAGGTGAAAGAGAAGCAAGGCACATCTTACCTGGTGGCAGGAGAGAGAGAGAGACAGAGAGAGAGAGAGAGAAAGGGGGACCCCCAAACACTTATCAAACAACCAGATCTCATGGGAATTCACTCACTATCACAAGAACAGCATGAGGGAAATTGTCCCATGATCCAGTCACCTCCCACCAGGTTCCTCCCTCAACACATAGAGATTACAATTCGGATTACAATTTGAGATGAGATTTGCAAGGGGGCACAGCCAAACCATATCACCCCCAAACTTAGTAGATGTTAGGGTTGATATATTTTGAGACACATGGAAGCTTTCTTTAGTCAAGGCACTTCTGGGGATTCATTAGCTGAGATTCCTCCATTGAAACAGCCAACAGGGAGTCCTCCACAGGGGAGTGAATCATGCTTCAATCCATTCTTCAGAGTCTACCGCCTCGCCCTGCTTAAACCAGCATTGGCTTCCACATTTCTTTTTGATTTTTAAGTTGAAAATAGAATGCTGAGAATAATGTAGAACAATATAGAAGTTTAATAAATATAAAGATAAAGCCTGTGTTTCTAGTATCTGATCATGAAATAGGACATTATCAGTTCAGCACCCTGGAAACTCTCCTTGAAATCCTCCCTTATCATAACTCTCTTTTGTTAAGTAACCACTACCTTATCTTCTGTGAGGGTATATCCTTCCAATTCTCCTCCCAAAATATTTCCTCTCAAGTGCTAATTTTTGTAAACTTGACCATTCACATATGCCTCCCTAAATAATACTGCTGAGTTTTAGATGAATTAAAGTTTACAGAAATGGTATCACACTAAGTCTCTTTATGTTTCTGGGCCTTTTCACTCAACATTATGTTCTTAAATGCTTTCATTTTGTTGCAGGTAGATGCAGTTCATTCATTTTCATTGTGTTCATATACCAAAATAAATGATCTATCCTAATTATCTATTCCATTAGGATTGGATATGTGGGTTATTTCTAGTTTGGGACTACTAGTAAGAATTGGTGCAATGAAGACTCTTGTCTGGAAATCTTGGCACAAATAGGCTTACATGGCTCTGGAGGATATACCTGAATGTGAGATTGCTGAGTCACAGAGAATGTATGTTATATTCAACTCTATTAGACAACACCAAGCTATGTTTCAAAGTGACGGCACCCACTGATACGCTTACAAGCCAAGAATGAGAATTCTAGTTACTTCATGTCCTCATCAAGGCTTGGTATTTTCAGATTTTTTAATTGTTGCAAGTATATCTCTTCTCGGGCCACCAGTTATTGATTTTTCTACTGCTTTTGGAGGACTTGCCAGAATACACAGACAAGGATTTAGAGAATTGGGGTGACCTTCTGAAGTAGAATGATTTGTTATATTTCCCCTGTTTTCTTATTTAACATCATATTCTAACCATCAAAGCAAATTTTGATGATGAGCTTCAGTGGTATTATATAAACTTACAAAAAGAGTAAGACAATCAAGGAGAGAAGTGCAGAATACATTGTGCTTCCAGGAAACACTGCAAATCAATACTAGCATTTTGTTCTTTTTTAAAAGTCCTATCATTACTTGCTTGATACGGTTTGGCCATGTCCTCACCTAAATCTCATCTTGAATTATAGTTCCTATAATCCCCACATGTCATAGGAGGGACCTGGCGGGAGGTGATTGAATCTTGGGGGCAGTTACCCCGATGCTACTGTTCTCGTGATAGTGAGTGAGTTCTCCTGAGATCTGATGGTTTTATAAGGGTTTCCCCCCTTGCCTGCCACCATGTGAAGAAGGATATGTTTGCTTCCCCTTCTGCCATGATTGTGAGGCTTCTCCAGCCATGTGGAACTGTGAGTCCTTTACATCTATTTTTCTTTATAAATTACCCAGTCTTGGGTATGTCTTTGTTAGCAGTGTGAGAATGCACATATACAATACTGCAGTGATTTAGGCTGGAGTTGGCCAAGAGGAATTTAGCTGTAACAAATCTGCATTTTCTTGAGGGCCTACTTGCTCCCCACCTGCCCACTCCTATGATTCTGTGATTCACTAAGAAGTGACACCACATACAGAAAACACCCAGGGCAGCACACTCAGACTACACAGTGGCCAAGAGAAATGGCCACTTCATTTTCAGTCAGTGGTGGAATTTGTTGGGAAGTTTGGGGAACTGGACGTATATTAAAAGGGAGAGATGCTGGTAAACCGAGGTGAGGATCATTGGTTGGGTGTAGTATATGAGGTTTGGTTGAAGGTGACAAGTCAGAAGGGGACAATAGGTCAATGGAAACATGAAGAAAAGGTTACTCTGCAAGTTGAAGGTGGCTCAGAGGATCAAAAGCACTTTAAAAAAAACATGCAGACTGCTGATTCACACTCACTGCATTTTACTAAGATTTTTAGAGAACTGTCCAAATGTTTCAACACCTGCTTCACATGAGCGAAAATCCTCTTGTAAACAATAGTGAGTCATTACCCAGGGCCTGTGAGAAAGGTGCTCTGGGGTATATGCACATTTGCTCCAGGTTCCCTTTGATGGACAGTGACTGAAAATAGAATCTAACCTTCTTTGCCCCAGAAATGTTTGCCGAAAAAGGGAAAATTGTAGGTGAAAAAAAATAATAATAATAACATGACATGTATTATATACCTAAGCACATAAATAAATCTATCCCTTATGTATTTGTGTAGCTGGAAAACATGATAATTACATTTCCAAATGGTTACTGAATCCCCTGCAAATGTATACTTAAAAAGTCATAGCAATGAACAGAGACTGGATGGCTCATTAGCTGTGAGAAATAAAGGCATTCCATTTAGATCACCTGTTCCAAGGAGAATGAGACCAGGAGCAACTTGACTGAACAGCAAAAAGGCATCCTTTGTGACTAGGTGAGATCACAAAACACAGTTTGCAATTTTTAGTATTATTATCCACTTATTCACTCTTTCAGCCAATGGTTATTAAGTGTTATGTGACAGGTACGTTGATACGATAAAAGCTGGAAATACTAAGATGACAAAACATTGCCCCATTGCATAGGGAAAGAGAAGCAGATTACCTAAATTGTAATACAATATCATGAAGGCTGAAAATGTGTAAGAAGCTATACAGAGGAGAAAAAGAATATAAACTAAAGTTATTTGTAATAATGCCTTACGTTTGAATAGCTCTAAATGATTGGGCCAAAATAGCAGCTTGGCTAAAACTATGCTAGACGGCCCAGTACTTTAATCCAAATGATAACTTAGTTAAAGAAATAATAATTACTAATGTTTTAAATAATGACAATGTTGTTGCACCAAGGGGCTGTTTGCAACTATTTATATAGATTTTTAATATTTTTGCCCATGTTCAGAGCTTTTCTTTCAATCTTTTAAATTTCTAACTTATTTTAGACAACTCCTTTAAAAAGTAAGCTTCATGAGGTCAGGTCGTATGTCATTTTTGTTTACAATTTTATTTCTGATACTTATTGCAGTGCCTGACACACAGTAGTTTTTCAATGTATTTAGTTAAGAAGTGAATGAGGCCAGGCGCAGTGGCTCACACCTGTAATCCCAGCACTTTGGGAGGCTGAGGCAGGCAGATCACAAGGTCAGGAGGTCAAGAGCAGCCTGATCAACGTGGTGAAACCCCGTCTCTACTAAAAATACAAAAATTAGCCAGGTGTGGTGGCGTGTGCCTGTAATCCCAGCTACTCAGGAGGCTGAGGCAGGAGAATTGTTTTGAATTGTTTGAATCTGGGAAGCGGAATTTGCAGTGAGCCAAGATCACACCACTGCTCTCCAGCCTGGGTGACAGAGTGAGACTCCATCTCAAAAAAAAAAAAAAAAAAAAAAAAGTAGTGAATGAATAATTTCACTATGTACAATTTATAAGCAGTAGGAGTTCATATCTTCTAGCACAGCTGTTTCAGGCACATTCCTCACTTCCATCTGATATGTGTGATACTGCAATTTTGGGATCTTTGTAGGATATCCTAGAAATTCAGTTCCAAGCCCCAAGCAACCCATTTTCAGGACATTAGGACATTTGATGTTTCCATTCATCCCGTGTATACAAACCTAACCATGACTGTATGATTTTTAAAGATCTCTACTATGGTGTGTATATGTTCACATCAGTTGTCTCCAGGGAAGGGAACTGGATGTTTGGAGGACAAGAGTGGGAGGGAGATTTTCTTTGCTTTACTGTATACTGTTTTAAATAGTTTGACTGTTGTACCATGTGAGTCTATTACCTTTTTTAAAAAATGAATTTTTAAAAATGTGCTTCTATAAGCACTGTGATGTTTTGCTAAATTTGTGTTGTCTTTCAGGGAATTACAACAGATAACCTATATATGCACTCAATACTAGACTTTATTGAGATCATTTTAAGTTAATGTTTCTTTCTCTCTTTTTTTTTTTGAGTCAGAGTCTTGCTCTGTCGCCTAGGCTGAAGTGCAATGGCATAATCTTGGCTCACTGCAACCTCCACCTTCCGGGTTCAAGCAATTCTCCTGCCTCAGCCTCCTGAGTAGCTAAATAATTTGTTGTTCAAAATAATATAATCACTGTACAAGTTTTGAAATGATTTGAATATAATACAATTCCCTCTTTCCTGAGTGGTAATTTTGGGGAAAAATCACTTTCTATTTGACATATTTACCAATCTGTGGCCAGTGCAGAGTAATTATTAATCAAAATTCATGCAAATATCCTGCTTTGGCCATTGAAAACATTGAAACAGATAATAAAATGCATCTACCCTTGTATAATGAAAGTGATAAAATAATATGGCCATTTGTTCCATTTTTGATCTCTTCCCTAGTCTGATAGGCCAAATTGATGAACACGCCAAGGAAGTACCATTTTAAACATCGCTTTTTATTTATTTGATCACATACCACACCTCCGATATACAATATCTATATGGAATAGAGACATTTTAAAGGCTATGAAAGCTTTATTAAGTCATAGTTTCTCTTTCAATGGTATTTTTCCTTCCTAAAACATTTTAGGATCCAGAGAATGAATGGTGACCTATGGAGGCTTTTACATTTTAAAATACCCAGTCCATCAAGAAATAACAGGACACTCAATGACTACTGTCTCAGCTCAAAAAGATCTCCGCCTCCTGAACTATGTGCTCTCTCTGCTATTTTCTAGCTCTCTCCCCTATAATTCATACAGAGAATGCGTTTAGTGGTAGGAACGATTGCCAACTTTTTAACCAAATTTTGCTCTCATTGCTAGACAAAGTGCTTGATGCCTTTTTTTGGTTTGAAAGTAAATGACATTCAGACACAGTTGCCTATTGATAGAGGAAGCCTTAGCTACAAAAGAATTGCTGTGTCCAATTACTGATTCAAATAAAGAAAAATAGAGAGCAAATGAAAAGTCACCTTGAAATGTGATTCAGACAAAGAATAATAAACAGTGCCATTATGCTCCTTTTAAAGAAATACACAAATGTGTTCAATATGCCTCTATTAGCACAATACAGTCTCAGATTTCAAATATACTTTCTAGTTCTTATGGGGCAAATGCCAAGCTCTCAATGAATCTATCCCCAAGAATTATATTTTTGTGTGTTTTTACTCCAGTGTGTCCTCAGAAAACAACAACTGGTTCCAAACCCCACTAATCCCATGGAAAATTGCTCAGGGCAAAACCATTACTAAAGCTCTCAAAAAGGCAGAGCTCACCAGCTGTGTGCCAAAGCCCCCTCCTCAGTGTTTACCTTAGAGTACCAGCAACCCCAAGAGGCACAGCATTCTGCATATGGAGAGGAAGCCGCAGTCGTAGTTCCAATATTCCTGAGCTGCCGCTGGGTGATTTAGAGACACCCTCATACATATGATGTCATGCAGTCATTTTTAAAATGTCACTTAGATCTGAGGCAATACATTATTTGCAATTTTATGTATCAGTAATGCCAGTTTACAGGATGGTTTACTGTCCAT
This sequence comes from Macaca fascicularis, assembly GCF_037993035.2. Classification (NCBI taxonomy): domain Eukaryota; kingdom Metazoa; phylum Chordata; class Mammalia; order Primates; family Cercopithecidae; genus Macaca; species Macaca fascicularis. The sequence goes on along the minus strand of NC_088381.1, from coordinate 121,531,076 downwards.
GTATGTAGTCCAGGAAGTGGTGGCATTGAGCTTGGAGGATTGGAAAAATAAGCCCAGGTGACTGGAGTGTGAGAGGGCAGTAGCATAACTTAAGCCTTAGAAATCATGAAAAGATTTTGAACTTTATCTAAGGGTGATGGAAAGGCAAAGTGACAGAACACTTGGGTTTTAGGATTTCCCAGGATTCGGCAAGGAGAGGTAAGAGTTACTCCACGATACTTTCAGGCATTGAGTTGACTTGAGTAGTGCTGGCGAGTTCTCAGCCCTCACTACTTGGTAAATTCCCATCCCCACACCAGCTGTGTGAAAAGTAAAGCGATATCTTCAGCATCTCTTCTCCTGCACAAAGGATCTAGAGATGTCAACACTAGAGAAGAATCTGTTACTACTTCTGTTTTACTTTATTGTTTTCATAGTTAATAAACTATATGATAAACTGTGCCATAAGCTGAATATGGAAAGTCTCAGTTGAAAAGACTTCCCAGATTTAAAGGAAAAAATTCCATTTGCTCTGGATTTAAATCTCAAGAGGCCAGAGTTCTGTAAAATGAAATTTGTTGCAGCATATTTCACAGAGGGTTAATATAACTCATTGACATCATACATTTTATGTAGCCTTTAATGTTGCAATTCTCCACTGTAAAAATAGCCTTAATGAGAAGGTTAGAATAGTTTGAAATTGTTCATTCTAAGGGAAGAGTATGGCTGGGTTTACTTTCTGGAGAACCAACACCCCACTCTGAAGAAAATGAAATAAAGTCAGAACGATAGCCACGCAGCATGGGAGATTCAAATATGCTCTACGGTTTTAGGTTCTTTGTTTGCTTGTTTGATTTTTAATAATAAACACATTATTCCATATGGTTAGTACAGAGAGGACTTCATCTTCTCTTTCCCACAAAAATCCCCCCATTTAGCAGTTTTCACCTGACTTGCTGGTTTCCAATGTACAGGATTAGAATTAGCAGTAGGATGAAATGTAAGGTTCTGAACTGGTTGGAGAGATTTCTCTAATACTTTTAAAATTAGATATAATTTACATACAGTAAAATTCACCCTTTCTAATGTACACTAGTGTACAGTTCATGTGGTTGTGTAACCATTACCACCACTTCAATAAAAATATCATCCCCTGAATTCCTTTATACACTGGTTAGTCAAATACACATCCTGCTCCAGATCTTACCAGCTACTCGTCTGTTTTCTGATCTTATAGCTTTGCTAATTCCAGAATGCCATATAAATGGGATTATAGAGTGTGTAGCCTTTGAGCCTGACCTCATTCATTTCCCTAATGCATTTGAGATTCATCTGTGTTGTTGCATGTGTCATTACTTCATCCAGTTTTTTTGCTGAGTAGTCTTCCATTGCACAGGTGCACTGCAGTATGTTTATCCATTACTTGGATGAAGGATGTTTGTGTTGTTTGCACCTTGGGGTGATTTAGAATAAAGTTGCCGTAGACATTTGTGTACAGTTTTTTGTGTGTGAATATAGGTTTTTATTTCACTAGGGTAAATATAAATGGAATTACTGAATTTTATTGTAAATATAGGTTTAATTTTCAAATAAACCGTCAAATTGTTTTGCAAAGTAGCTATACTTTGCATTCTCACCAGCAATGTACAAGAGAATGGCAGTTGCTCCACAGCCAAATTAAACCTCAGTATTCTCAGAGATTTTTATTTTAGCCATTCTCATGAGGATGTAAACATAATATCATGTGATTTTAATTTTCATCTCACTAATGACTAATGATGTTGATCATCTTTTCATGTTCTTGTTTATCAATATATATTTTTGGTGATTTATCAGTTCAAATCTTTTGCCCATTTTTTTTTTTCATTGGATTGCTTGGTTTCTTGAGTTTTAGGAGGAGTTACTTATGTATACTGGATACAAGTACTTTAACAGATATGTGTTTTAAAAATATCTTCTATTATTTTTGTGGTTTCTCTTTTTACTCTCCTAAGAGTGTCTTTCAAAGAGCTGAAATGTATAATTTTGGTAAAGTCCAGTTTATTAATTATTTTTTCATTTAATGATTATGTTTTCAGTGTCATCTACAGGAAATCTTTGTATAATCCGAGGGCACAAAACTTTTCTCCAATGTTTTCTTATGGAAGTTACAAAGTTTTGGGTTTTATGTTGGGGCTATGATCCATTTAAAGATTATTGTTATATATGTTGAAACATATGGGTGGAGGGGCATTATGTTTTTTGTTCATGGAGATCCAAATGTTATAGTAGCATTTGTTGAAAAGGCTGTATTTTCTCCATTTAAATTAAAGTTACACATCAATATTTTAAAAGCAGGACAGTTTAAAATAGTACCAAAACCTTGAAATACATAGGTATAAATCTAACAAAACATATTTACGATCTGTATGCAGAAAATTACGAAACACTGAGAAAGAAATTTTTAAAAGACCTAAATAAGAGATACACTGTCCTGATGAACTGGAAGGCTCAATATTGTGAAGATATTAATTCTTCTTCCCATACTGCTCTACGAATTGAAAACAATCCAAATCAAAATCTCAGTAGGATTTTTTTCTTGAAACTGACAAGCTGAAGCTAAAAGTTATATGAAAAATCCAAGGATCTAGAATAGTCAAAATAATTTTGAAAAGGGAGAACAATGTTGAAGGACTTATATGCTATTATCAAGGATTACTAAAAGTTGTATTAATCATAAAAGTATGGTATTGGCAAATGGACATACAGAGAGATCAGTGGAGGAGAATAGAATCTGTAGATAGAGACTCATACCACTAAATTTTGACAAGGATTCAAAAACAATTTAAGGAAGAAAGTGTGGTATTTTCAACTAATGATGCTGAAACAACTAAATACCCATATTTCAAGAAATAAAACAAAACATGGGGGCAAGGTAAATAAAAAACTTAACAGGAATCTGAAAAAAAAAGTCACTTATCTCTGTAAATTTTTACTCCCTTTATACTCCAAGTCTTCTTTTGTTAACCCCTCAGCGTGATTCAAGAAAACAAAAGAATCCATCTTCCTATAAGATCCCAGGCTTCCAGAGCTTTTTTGATGTTGATAAAACATACATATTTTTTATGTCTATTGGCATTTATGAATTGTCTTTTCATTTCCTTAGTTTTTCATTTGGAGTATTCATCTGTCCCTAATTGATTTATAAGAGCTTTTCACATATGTAGACAATATATCTGTGTTTGACACATAGCATTCAAATATTGTTTCCAATTTTCTCGTTTCTGTCCAGTTTGGTTCACATACTTTTTGACATACAGGGGTTTTCATTTTTATGTAGATAAGTATATAAACTTTTTTCTCTTTGGCTAAATTTGTTCTGAATTCTCTTGAAGAGCTTCAAATGGTCCATGAAACTTTCAGAAATGCATATAAATATTAGGTGTATATAGAAACATTTTTTTTAGGCATTGAATCTGAAACTTTTATCAGATTCAATAGATTTCAACCAGTTGTGATACTTTCAAAGGGTCAAGAATCATGATATCATGTTGTCTATACTTTTATGCTTGAATAGGTGTTCACCAATCTGATATCAGATATTTATCTATAGTACCTTCTAGTTTTTTTATCTTAAATGTGTAGATAATACATGTGGAACTGATGTTGGTGAATGATGTGAAGTAGAGATTCAATTTTACTTTCATTAAATTCAGTTATTTATCCCAGAACTATTCATAGAATAACTTTATCATATGTTATCAATTTACTCAATAAATATTTATAGATGGTCTGTAGTGTGGTAGACCCTGTTCTTGGTGGAGATATAATAAAGACTAATAAAATCGAGTTCTTTGCCTTCAAAATGTACACATTTTAATAGTAAGAATAATTAAATTCAATAGGCATTATGGAGTGGTGAGTACTGGCAGAGGGTCAGTACAAGGTGATACAGAAAAATGCACAGAAGACACTTAACTGGCATATGGAATCAGGAAGATCCCCTTGGAATTTTGGGAAAGTGAACAAGAGTTCATCAAGCCAAGAGAATAAGGTGGCATGTGACAGGAGCGAGAGTTACAGGAAGAGAAAACGGCAGGAACTAAGGCCCACAGGAACGGATGGATATTAGACCTAACCTGAGTGCTTTTCCTTTTAAGCAACCTGGGTTTCCCACCTTTGTCCTTACATGTCTTATGTCTCCAGGTTATGCCTAGGTGTTGGTGCCTGTTCCTTATGTTGCTTCTTATAGAATGTGAACTACTTCAATCCACATATCAGGTTTTCCTTCAGCAACAGGAAAATTTTCTCATCATATATTTTAAAATTGTTTTACATTTCTTCTTTCAGACATTTTAAATTGCAAGTGGTTAAGGTTAGAATTCAAGGGCCTGAGCTTTGTAGTTGCCAGACCTGGTTTTCAGTCCATCTTCAGCCTCTCTGCTTAACAGCCGTATGGGTCAGGGCAACTTATGTTGAACTCTATGAAGTTCAGTGTCTCCATCTATGAGCCAGAGATAATCACAATGCCTACCTCTTAGAGTTGCTGTGAAAATCAAACTAAATTAAATAATAGCTATAAAACTCACAGCCCAATACCTGGAATATAGCACCTTTAAATGTTAACCATAACTGCAAGCTTTTAAACTATTTAAACATCACTTCACAATTTGAAAAAATTAAAAACTGTTTCAGTACGCAAGCTAAAACTAAAAATACGTTTTGTGCCCAGGCCCTGACTCTTGGTTGGAGGGTTTTCAGAGAAGTCTTAACTAAAAGCATTATCCCTTTCTTGCAGAATGGAGGAGAGCAGAGTTCCTGGCTCTCAGAAATGCATCTTCTTGAGTAGTTTACAAGCAACATTTCTTATAATTGGGCATTCTGCAACCCCTCCCTTCCTTTCTCTTTGTAAATAGCTTGAAATCTTTTTTATTATTTAATATTTATTTTATTAAAAACATATTAGCTAAAACAATTAGCTTGATTTAAACTTCCAATTGTTTTCCTGCCAAGGATGTTAGGAATTTTCATTATTCCCTTTGGGAGTACTGAGGCTGCTTTAGCCAGTTTAAGAACAGGGTACTGGAACACCAACGTTAATATTTGGCTGTAAAACTTGCTTTAAATGAAAGGATTTGAAGGCCCATGTAAAGATATGCTGACTTAAGTAAGTCTTAATAAAGAAGGGCCAAGCATGAAGTCTTACATTTTGAAGTCAGAAAGCAATCTGCTCTGAAAGGCATAAAGTTTTGTTGCCTGACTGTAAAATGTGAATGTTTATTTGTTGTTAAGTTTGGGTTTCTGCATTAACCTGGTATTTCCTGAAATGTAAGACGAAACAAGGACTTGGGTAGAGATGGTTTATATGGGGATGTGAAACAAGGTATGAACAACTAAGAGGAAAAATAGGGAAACGCAATCCAAGAGTGTGCTATTAAGCTAGTCACTACTGAGAGCAACTAGGACTTGAATCCCACTGGGAGTGTTCTGGTGAGTCTCATAGGATGCACCTTAGAATCGTCTACCTGAATGATGGAAGAGGGGAGTACTTAGTTACTAGTGCTTTTCCCTTGGTGGTCAAGAGTTGCCATGGGCAACTCCCTGACCCTTTCAGGTCTGTGTGTGCAACATGATGGCTAACCAGAATGCTGCAGGAGCACCATGACAGCTGAAGCAGGGTGCTGTCAGGTCATACCTGGATGCAGCTTGTTCCCATGGCAATGGCTGTTATGAAAAGGTGGGCCAAGAGGATATGAGACAGGGTGCAAGAAGAATCCAGTGCAGTCCACTGCTTGTATTGGTCAATTCCAGGTGCACCCTACTTCAAGTCCAAGCTGCCACAGAGCCTTCAAGACGATGACTGGCCCCAAGCTGTAAAATAACAATGCACAAAGGCTAGTGAATAAGTGACAGACCCTGCTTCAGCCACTGCAATTAATATTCATCTCCTCCCTTCTCTACTCCCTTCCCCCATTCTAGATTCCCTGATTTGACCAACATTTCAGCAGGTCTGGTTTCTTACATTGTGAGAAGAGACAGAATTTAATCCGTATGAGGTTGGAGCTTCAGTTGTTTCACTCTTGTGGAGCTATGTTGCTGATATCACCCACTTACAGTTATCAATGGGCATGAAATCACCAAGAGATGCCCTGGTGAATCTCTTGGGATCCAGGTATTCTCCTTCCTTTTTTAGTTGCTTAGGGATCAAAATATCTAGATGGTAGTCAAATGTTACAAGTTATTTAAACTCTTACTGTATCCTTAGAGAAGACTAACCTCTGAAACCAAGAATTAGGACTTTGAATTGGGCAAAAAATGGATTATTGGGATAGGAAAGACAAATTTTATATGTTTCCAGTATCTGAAAACATTATTTACCACTTGTACAATCCTGGCATTGACCAAAGCAAGCTGGTATGGTACCATGCACAAAAACTAATGGATGATCTATTTGCACAGGTGCACTGCACAGCAAGGTATCTACAACAACTGCAATAGGCCACCTTGATCATTCTTCAACCTAAAGATTTGCAATTCTCATCCAAGCTCAACTGGTTGAAAGATCCAGCCTCCTCACAGCAGTGCCTGATCAACACTATGAATTGAAATACTAAAGGCACTTCTTCTTTCAGGATAACTGATTAAATGTTCTGGCTGGTAAAGCAGGTCATCACTCAATTGTTGTGGCTTTGGCAAGATGCCACCAAAGCAGGCCATCATGGTTGGCAGAGATGTAAAGGCCCCACATATTACAGAACACCCTTTGATATGCAGACTAATTAGGAGAAGACCTAAGCCATTCAAGGGACTTCTATACCATAGGATGTTAGGAGATGTCAAGAACACAAATGTAACTAAAATTTTCATACAGGGTTCAGGTTTTGTTACTTCAGATCTATAATCTAAAGTTCTGTAATCATCACATCACTCCAAGAGCAAAATTTGATAGGCAAAATTCTCCAGACTCATTTCATGGAGAACCTTGAGGGTCCAGAGTAGGGCTTGATGGCAAGCAGGAGTTCCCTGTCCCCTGTCTTCACCCATGCAACCCCTAGCTCACCCATTGTTTTCACTCTAAATTTGTGAAGTATAACAATCTTTAAATCTTAAATATTAAGATATAATCTTTAAATCTTTAATACTAAGATTTAATCTTTAAATCTTTAAATATTAAGAGATTTGGGTTTCTATATCAACAATCTTTAAATATTAAGAGATTTTCCAAAGATTAATGACTTTCCTAGAGTTGGCCTACCAATTCACCACCTCAAACTGGATGACTTGCTTTGGAATAAATTTCTAACTAACACCGCAAGTGAATTAAATATTTTCTTCCCTTTTTATGTAATCTAATATAGTACATTTTTAAAAAATTATAGGATGTCCAGACACTTATAGCTTATTATTCTGTGATTCAAAAGAATTTGGTATAACTGCATTGATAAGTTTACTGCCTTGGGCACTAAAGTAACCTAGAATATGGAGAAGTAGCTTTTGGTGACATGCATCTATTTATATCTTTAGCATTTACTAATTAATTTGTTTAACAAATCCACATTCAGTGCCATTATATGTTTGGCATTGTCATAGATGTTAGAAAATCAAATATAAAAAAGAGGTAATTTCTTCACAACACACAGAAATAAGAGTGTCTCTAGGAATTGTCTCTAGTTGAAATTGTTTTCTCCTACCCACCTCTGTGATTCATCAGTTTAGCTTTCCTTCACTGTAGTGACAGGTGTTTTAATCTCACCTAACAATATGCCTGATTAAGCTTCAACATACACAGAGAGAGGCCTGAAACTCATAGCTTAGCTAACAAATGGATATACCTCAACCTTTGGTCTCTATGTCTAAGTTTATGTTGTTAGTAATAGTTATAAGAGCCACAGCGATGGCACCATGGTGTTACCTTCTCTGAAGGCTTTCCCAGCTTTCCCAGCAAAGCTCTTTTCTCTTCCCTCTGGTTAAAAAATAAATTTAAAAAAATAAAAATTTTTCCTTTATTTTTATTCTTATGTGTCTGATTTTATCACGTGTATTGTTTTGTTTTCTGATTGTATAAGTCATACATGCTCATTTAGAAAACTTGGAAACTATGGAAAAGAGAAATAAAAAATAAAATCCACTCAAATCTACCTTGTTTCTACCTCTATGGTAGCATTCATCACTTTGGTGTGAAGTTGTTCTGAATAGATCTGTCTAATCAACTAAACTTGGAGCTCGTCCTGAGAGGAACGCATGTATTCAGCTCTGTTTCCCAGCTGTAGGAGGTGTGTGATGTATTGGAAACACTCCATAATTTTGAATAAGGGAGTGAGTGAAAGTGTAGTCATAAACAATGACACTGGGATTAGTGAATTTTTACATCAAATTGTATTTCCCTATTTTATATTAGCATGCATACACTTGAGTATGTATAATGAAACTTTATAAAAATTATTTTTGCTTGCCAAAACATACATAACACTCCCTAATAGCACAAAGGTGACCTAAAATAGTTATCAGTATCTTAAAACCTTGGCAGAATTTGAAAGATACAATTACATAATATCTGGGGCTAGGATTATTCAGCTGGGCAATTGTTACTCATTTTCTGGAGAATGAAACTATAAATAAGGTTGTATAAGTGACAAGTGAATTAGACATGAGTTCACTTAATGATCTTTGACTTCTAGGAAGGACTAGAAGTGTAACTTATCACAAAACTGTTTCTATTTCACATAAAATATTTTAAAGGAGTAATATTTTTATCTAAAGAGTGACTTGAATTGCAACATTTGATAGAAATTTAAGCAGCGTTTCCCATTTTCTTTCCATTTGGTTTTAACAAAGAAAAATCTTAATTGTCAAATTAACCAAAGACTGGACCATACACAGAATCTATGTTTGAAAGTGCATCATTCAGGCTCCACACAGCCTGAAGGAGACCCAAATGAAACCTCCACCGCCAGCAGTGACAGAATTGGGAAGGAAAATATTTTGGTGAAAACATGTTCTTTCAACATTTTATCTCACAATGAAATTCAATTTCCCCTTGGTGAATTCTTACATGTTTCAGTGTGTAGCTTTCTTTTCTGGTACAATAAAGGTTGGGTAGTAAGAGAAGCTTTCTCCACATCAACAGTCCCAGAATGAAAGAGCCCTGGCAACTACAAAGACGTTACAGACTTCAACTGCAGAATTGCTTATCTATCTCTAAGTCCTTCCTTCCAAGGATTTCTAAGCATTCGATGGACACCATAATAGTTTGTTATTGACCTGATCAAAAGGTACTTTTAAAGTATTCATGAGATGTGGAGCCTTGCAGAGCTAACCATTTTAGTCTAGAGCTAAAATGATAACTGGCTCAACCCATTCATGGGCACATAAAGTAAGGGAGACATTTCTGGGTTCACTTTTCAAAGGGAAACTGAATACTAAGATGATAAACTCAGTTCCCATGGTAAATTTGTTCCAGAAATTTTTTTTTAAGAGCCCAGTTTCATATCTCACCTAGAACTAGCTGATGAGTAGGAAAAAACAAAAACAAAAAAAGCGCTAGGGAGTTGCTGATGTTGAAAGAGATAAGAAGATTTACAGGTAGTTACACATTATACAGATGGGTAATTTGCATGTTGAGCCATCTAATCTTGAATTGGCTCAGACATGCCCCAGCAAATTTTCTAGAAATCTAATGTTTCATTTATTGGAAAGAAGCCAACGATCTAATCCTAACACAGTGTCATGTTTCATTGCTGAATAAGTCAATGCACAACATAGAATTAAGAGGCTCATTAATTATAAGGTCATAAATTTGAGAGTGAAAAAGGCAAATTGGGTATTTTGGAGTAATTAATGGCTTTGGGGGATGAACAGCCAATTTAGGGTGATTAACCAAATGAAAAGAAAAGCTCACCTAGGCTCTTTGGCAAAAAATCACAGGGCCTGTGACAAGGATGGGTACTTGTGTTGGCCACTTTCAATCCATACTTTTGGATAACCTTAAAAAAATAGTCTTTAAAATCCAAAAAGAAATAATTACAATTCCTAGTTTATATCAGCACATATGAGAAAACACCTGATATTTGTCAGGAACAAACAAATGGGTCAGCTTACCAGGGCTTACCAGACATCTTTCTGCTCTCCATTTAATAAGTCCCCTCATCCTAACTAGGCAATGCTATCATAAATACACACAGAGAAGAAAGGTCAAAGGGAAAAGTGTTGTGATAGTTTTCTAGCTAAGAGAAGTCATTCTAGAATTTAAGTTTAAAGATCACAAATACCTTTTCAATAGCCCAAGATGTCATAGCTCAGGATGAATCTATACACCTAAGTAAGTGTGGTGTCAATTACTTTACACATCTCTTAGATTTGTGTGGTGACTTACACCAAGGCTTATTTTGTGAGGACGATGTTCTAGAAAGTCAACAAGTGGCTAACAAACTCTGTAAGCAACTGTCTGAATCTTTACAGTAACAATTCCTAAGTTGAGCGTAGTCCCAACCAAATAATGGTGCACAAATAAAAAATAATTCCCAGTTTCATACCAGAAAAAATACAAACAACAAGACATGTGCAATACAATAACAAGTTAAGTTCTTGTACACTGTTTTGAGAGAGTGTGATTAAAGATGCATTCTAAAAATATCTTCAGCATAGACCAAAAACCAAACCAATTCATGTCTAATCAGGAAAAGCCTCCATAATCCATACATCTGTACTGAAGAGCAGAGCACCAGTCATTTCTTAAACTGCAAGCCATAGGTCTTCATTTGCACTCAATGCTTTATTTTTATTTTTTCAGTGGAATGATGTTAACGTCAAATCAATTATCTCAAGTCAAACATCTACTTTCCAAGATTCTTACATATCAGTTATGCTTCCATTTTTCCAGTGGACACTGGAGCCAAGATCCCTGCCACTTGGCGCTGTCATGAACGGTCTCAGGGCAATTTCCCTGATGTGCAGGTGTGCCGCAGTGCATGGGCCGTCTCTGCAATCCAGCTCAACATTTGAACAAAGAGAGAAATTAGCTCGCCCTTTGCCCTCAGGAGAGGAAACCTGTGTCAGAAAATATCAGCCATATCTCCAAGCTAAAACTGACCAAACCCCAAGCTTTAATTGTCAGATGGGCCCTTACATTCTGGAATGTCCTAAACTCCAGAATCTCACCACCACTGGTGCTGCACAGGGGGTGATGGGGGAGGCAGGCATGTCTAAGGGGCCAGTCCATAGGGATGCATGGCTAGAAATATCAGAAGGACTTCATTAGGGCAGCATGTCACCTGGAATACAGTCTTCATGCCAGGGTTCCCCAAGGGTTGTGTTATAGAAATGTTCTAGTGAACTTCAAAAAGTAGAGAAGGAATGCAGTGGTTTATCCTAACAAGAGATAGTTCCATGTTCACATGGAAAATTTGAGTGAAATGAACTTTGTGGGGGTTATCACCTTTAGAGTAAAAGCTCACTTTGAATATAACATTACAGAAATAAAGGTGTATTTTATGTTGTATCAACCATCTTTTTGATGAGGGCAGCACTATTCGGACTAAGCTTCAGGCAAGATTGCAGGGTCTTGGACTTTAATTTAGAATTGAAGTATGTTAAAGCTGGAAGAATCCTTAGAAGCCTTCTGGGCCAGTTACTCCCAAACCTCAAAGTGCTTAAAAATCATGTAGGAAATTTGTTGACAATGCAGACTCCCAGGCTCCACCCCGGAGATGTTGACTCTGGGAATCTGCTTTGGTTCTGAAATGGGTGGTCTGTGAAATACCACTGGAGGAACAATATTAGTTCCAACCCCGTGGTCAACAGAAAGGGAAGTTGACAACCAGAGAGGCTAAGTGTATACTCAAGGTAATGTAATAAAATATTGCCAGACATACTTCCCTCATGGGGCAGAACACCTGGGGACTGACACCTTAAGATGTTCGGAAAGCAGCATTCACTACTGCCCTTGACTGAATAGTCTCCTTGGCATCAAAGTGGCTACTGCTTTCGTTAAGAGAAAAGTGAATTAGATGCTGCCCTTCGTTACATGGAAAAAAATGTTGTGAGTAGCAAGCGCTTAAGTGCCTTTTCTCTTATTGAAATATACTCATATGTATTCGTGGTATTCACCAGGAATCAAGAGGGCTAGATTCTAGTCTTCCCTGAGCCATAAGTTACTCTTGGGCAAGTCGTCTTGCTGACTTTTACTTTGTGCATTGTTAATGATGAAGCTGGGCTAAGGAGATCTCTAATATCTTTTCCAGACCTCAAATTATGAATTTCACCACATGCGGAAATATCCAGCTTCCTTATTTTAGCCACTTGTCTTTTGAATTACAATAATCATACTAATAGTTAACAGTTCATAAGCACTAACTGCCAGAAGTATCCTAAGCATTTTACATAATTGTTTGCATTTAATCCTATAATAACCCAGTACTACCATACCCATTTTTCAGATGTGGAGACTGAGAAACAGAGAAGATAAGTAACTTTCCTAAGATCATATAAGTTATTTTTGAGTAGTAGAGCTGGAAAGAAATTAGATAGCAGAAGTAAGAAAGGATGGCAAACCATTATGATGGCATAATATATTTTAAATGTTAACCTTTTCTCAGCATTTTATTTTGCCCTTTGCCTTTCTCCATTTAAAATAGTTAGGCTTATCTATGTTCATTACTTCAGAGAACCAATATAATAAAGGAAGCTTTTTTCTGGCTTTTATCTTTCAATTGATTAGGCTTTTAGAGGAACTGAAAAGAGGCACTCCAGATGATTTGAGAGAAAATATTAAGAGTGAAGTTTACACACAGACACTATATACACATGAGACAAATATAGGTGAAACTTACAAAAAAGAAGACCCATAGAGAAGAAACAATGAGGCTGTGGGTATTGTGGTGTAAAGCAAGCTCTGAAGAGGTAGTAAAAATATTTGAAGAGGTGGGAGCAACCCAAGAGCAGGGGGGCTTAAGGGTCATTTCTTGGGAGATGCCAGAGTTGGGCAACCAGGACCCAGAGTAGAAATAGCCAGCATCCTAAATAGCCAGCATACTTAATGCCCAGGCAAAATTTTCATGGTTTATCATGACACAGAAGCATCAGAATATTTATCATTTGCCCAGGAGCAGCATCAAATACACAGAGAGGACTGCTGGATTTAGAACGACACATCTGGAATATCCTGAGTGAAGGAGTGGCAGAAGAGCAAATGGAGTAAAGGATATCTCACCGGCTGTCTGCATGGACACATGACATTGAGGACTGTATGGATGCATCACAGGGCTAAGCACTCTTACTTGGCTGTAACTTGGGGGAATTAGGTAAAACTCTATACTGATCAAAATTGGGTTTCTACCACCTTGATAGAATTTGGGTTCAAAATAGAAAACAATAAAATTTTACTTTCTGCATACTTGAGTTTGTGAAATGAGATTTGCACCCAATAGGGTAACAATAATTTCAACTTGTGGGAGGCAGTGACGAGCTTTGGAATATGGTATGGTTTTGGTTTTGAATTTATGTACTTCTATCATTTTGGTGAAAGGAAAATGCACTGATAAACCTCTGTCGTATATGCATAGAAATAATAATCAGAGATTTATTAAATACAAACAGTAATGTTGACCATTAAATAAAAACAGTTGCATCTATAAGAGTTAAAAATAGTTGGAAAATCTTCCTATGAGCTCAAACAATAAGGTGATGCTTCTGTTTCCAGCCATGGATACTCTGACTCCTGCACTAAAGAACTTACTCAGAATTCAGCAACCTCAATTTGTGGATTACAAGAGGGTATTGTAAGGAGATAGAAAGTTGGGGGAATATGGATTGGGGAAGGTCTTGTTTGAGGTTTAACACGGAAAAGACATTAAGAAAGAAGAGTGTGAGCTAGTACACACGTGTTGGTGTTGTCCATTAGGCCTAGGAGACCCCTGAACTTGGAAACATTGTCTGTGGATCAAGTGAAACACTCAGCTTTGAAATGTATTTGTCTCTGGTTTATAACCAAAGATGGTACCATCTGTCTTCCAACCAGCAAAACAAAGTTATTTACAGGTAACAATTCCCAATGCCCTATTTTATTTTTTATGTCTATGTTTTAATGATTAAAACAATACTACTGTTGGGACTTCTGTTTTCAAAAACCTTGGAGGAACAGGAACTGAATTTGTCTTTCTATCTTAACCATCAAACAGGACAAAACATATAAAACAATTAGTTTTAAAACACTGGGCATGAGGCAAGGAAGGAAAATGATCACTGAGTGAAAGAAAACAAACAGTCCTTTTATTGCTCCAGCTTACTGCAAAGAGACAGTTTCCAGAACCTGGCAGACTCCCTGAGTTGAGAAGGAGCTGGGAGTACAGGGAGACCAAGGGAGCTAGAGTTTGCCTAGCAGAACACTGGGAATGAGACCTGCACAGAGAACTCTGGAGATCTGTAGAGGATGTCCCTCAATGTGCACAGCATATACAGTGAGGAAATTACCCAGGAAGTTCTGAGAAAGAACCACCTGAGAGGATGATAAAGAATTAGACCTGGCATTTCCATAGGACTTGGAATAGTGTCTTTTCTCACCAGCAAAACTGGAGTATTGGGTTGTTTTCAGAAGAGTTTGCCTCAGTAGTGGTAAATAATTTACCCTACACAAAATATGACTCTGGTCTCACCTAACAAATCTTAAAAGCTAAGACCTAAAAAAGATCAAACTATTTCCAAATAACTTAACTGTGTTCCAGACCAAAGCTTGAAAACATTTAGAGGAGGCCAGGCACAGTGACTCACGCCTGTAACCCCAGTACTTTGGGAGGCCGAGGCAGGTGGATCACCTGAGGTCAGGAGTTTGAGACCAGCCTGGTCAACATAGTAAAACCCCATCTCTACTAAAAATAGAAAACTTAGCTGGGTGTGGTGGCACAGGCCTGTAATCCCAGCTACTCAGGAGACTGAGACAGGAGAATCGCTTGAACCCCAGGAGATGGAGGTTGCAGTGAGCCAAGATCACACCACTGCACTCCAACCTGGGCGACAGAGTGAGACTCTGTCTCAAAAATAAAATAAAATAAAATAAAATAAAATAAAATAAAAGATTTAGAGGAATACCAACGTTTTCAGCCCCCATCAAGGTAAAATTCACAATGTCTGCCATCTAATCAAAAATTATCAGACATACAGAAAAACAGACAAATACAACCTATAATAAGAAAAAAAAATCACTGGAAACTGACGCAGATATTAGAATGAACAGACAAAGATATTAAACAATTGTTAAAATCATATTCCATATCTTCAAAATTTTATTAGAGACATTGTGGATTTTAAAAGGAACAATATCAAACTTTTGGAGATGAAAACTACAATGTCTGAGATGAAAAATACACTGTCTGGGATTTATGGCAGATAAAACATTGCAAAATAAAGGATTATTGAATTTGAAGACATAGAAATAGAAAGTTTTCAAAATGAAAAATAGAAATAAAAGAGAATTTTAAAAAATGAAATGAGGAGAGAAAAAATATTTTAAGAAATAATGACTAAAATATTTCAACCTCATTGAAAACTAGAAACCCGCAAACCCAAGAGGTTCAACAAACCCCACACACAACAAACATTAAGAAAACTTCAGTATCTCAAAATCAAATTGCTCAAAACCAGTTTTAAAGAGAAAATCCTGAAAAGAGAAAAAAAAATCAGACCTATTACTACAGATAAGCAAAGATAAGGATGCCAGTAGATTTCTTATGAGAAACTGTGTTAGTCAGAATCTAGTGGAGTAATATCTTCATTCAAAGTATGGAGAAGGGCTAACCCAAACAACCAATCTAGAATTCTAGGCACAGTAAAAATATTTTTCAAAAAGAAAGCCACTAAAGGCTTTTTTAGACATACAAAAGCTGAAAGAATTACACTAGACAAAATAGTAAATATTGTCCTTCAGGCAGAAGGAAATAATTCTAGTTGGTAATATCATTTACACAAAAGAAGGAAGAACAGCTGAAATAGTAACTGCATGAGTAAATCCATAAGATTTTGTTCATAACATTTAATTATCTTAAAAATAATTTATCATTTATTCAAAATAATAAGGTGTTGTGTGAAGATTATAACATATGTGAAAATAAAATACATGACAAAATATCACAAAGGCCGGGATGGGAGAAGCACACTGTTGTAAGGTTCTTATGCTATACATGAAGTGACATGTGAAGGTAGGCTACACTAACTCAGAGGGTAGTAAGTAAGCCGTAAAGCAATTACCAAATTAACAAAAGAAAGCAGTTGTAGCTAATAAGTCAAAAAAAGAAGTTAAAGTCATTAAAAATGGGTATTAAAAATGCTTGATTCATTAAAAATAAAACAAAAAACAACAAAGGCAAAAAAATAAGAAGAGTAAAGAGCAGATGGGAGAAATAGAAGAAATAGAGAACCACATCTTGATTGTGGTGATGTCTTCATACACGTAAACATGTCAAAACTTATCAAAGTGTATAGTTTAAATATGTGCAATGTATTGTATTTGTGTGCCAATGAAATTGTTGGAAAAAACTAATTTGCAAGTTATTTTCACTATGGACATAGCTTTATACATCAGTTAGGAAGGAAATTATGAGGAGTTGGATTGTGCCCCCTTCCCAAAATGTGTAGGCTGAAATCCTTACCTCTAGTATCTCAGAATGTTTGGAGATAGAGTCTTTACAGAGATAATCAAGTTTGAGTTATGTTATTAGAGTGAGCCCTAATCCAATTAATCCAATATGACTGATGTTCTTATGAAAAGGGGAACTTAGGATAAATGCACCATCTTAGTTTGTTCTGCCATAATAAAATACAATAGACTATGTAGCTTAAACCACATAATTTTTTTTTTCTGAGAAAGGGTTTCACTCTGTTGTCCAGGCTGGAGTGCAACTGCATGATCATAGCTCACTGCAGCCCCAACCTCCCAGGATCAAGCCATCATCCCCCTCAGCCTCCCAAGGAGCTGAGACTATAGGCATGTGCCACCATGCCTGGTTACTTTTTAAATTTTTTGTAGAGAAAGGGTCTCTCTATGTTGCCCAGGCTGGTCTCCAACTCCTGGGCTCAAGCGATTCTCCTACTTCAGCCTCACAAAGTGCTGGGATTACAGGGGTGAGCCACTGTGCCTGACCCAGAAATTTACTTCTCAAGGTTCTTGAGGCTGGGAAAGCCAAGATCAAGGTTCCAGCAAAGTAACTTCATTCTGAGGTTTCATTTCTTGGCTTATACGTGGCTGCCATCTTGCTGTGTGCTCACATGACTTCTGTATGCACATGTGAGAGACAGAGCAAACTCCGTGGTCTCTCTTCTTATAAGGGCACTAATCCCATCAGACCAGAGCCCCACCCTCATGACCTCCCAAAAGCCCCATCTCCAAATACCTTCCAATTGGAGTTAGATCTTCAACATATGAATTTTGAGGGGGTCACAAGCATTCAGTCCCTATGCATACACATAGGGAGAACACTCTGTGGACATGAACATCATCTACAAGCCAAGGACAGAGGTCTGAACAGCCTTCAGAAAGAGCCAACCCTGCTGACACCTTTATTTTGGACTTCTCACCTCCAGAACTGTGAGACAATAAAATTTGTGATGTTTAAGTTCTCCATTTTCTGATACTTTTTACAGAAGCTTTATAAAAATAATACATAAATGTAACTGATAAGAAAACTTTACTGAATCATCAGGAATCTAGAGATATTACACAGTATATAAGTATATAATCTCTTCAATGCTTCTTGCAAACAAAAACATTCCTGGTCCAGCCATATTCAAAGTAGCTTTCTCTATAGCAAGAGGTCTTTTAGTACTCAACTCTGATAGGGAAAGAGATCAGTGTGGAAAGATATTGCTCTTTTCTTTCATCCATAAAGGAAGATGATTTGATTCTTTATTCATTATTCACGATTCTTTATTCATTATTCACATCTTAAGAACTCACAAAAAAACTGCTACAATATATAATTGTATATATTATAATTGTATATACTTGTATACACAAATATATAATTGTATAATTGTATATATTGTAGTATTAATACAGACATTCACATATAACAAAAGTTCTATAAAACCTTTACATCCCTTTAAAATCCCCATTTCTAAATTGATAATAACAAACACAACTTTCTAAAATCCAAGACAACAGTATGTGCACATCATACTTTATATTAAACCAATTAAACTTAACAAGTGGTATAGAGTTATTATCTAAAGACTTGAATATTATCAACTAACTGAAATTACCTATCTAAGATTAAATAGCTGTCTATATTCCAAAAATGTGCTTCCTAAGACTTAACTAGCAAGCCCTGAAAAAGGATAGTGAGATCTTCCAGATAAGACTCAGACATTTGTTTTCTAAAAGCTGATTGGAATGTTGCATTGTATTCCATAACCAAACCCTTTGGTGAAGAAAAAAACAGCTTCATTTACATTTTTTTCCTTGTTTGTCTAAGAAAATGTGCGCTTCTCACAAATATTCAAAAGCCCTCAAACAGTATACCTAATAGGAGAAAGTAGATACATAGAAGCTCTTGGGAAAAGTCCAGATTGTACCAAAAAAAAAAAAGGAAAGAGATACCATGAGAAATATTTTGCATTAGTGCAGCCTCTCATACATAGTAGTCACTGTCTTTAAAAAAAATCTTTCATTATAAAAGTTTATATGAAGAAGGGTATCTTATTTCAAACTGAATACGTTGAATAAGAACAAATTACTTCCTTCTTTAATAGTATCTGATATTTAGTTTCTACCTGACATAACCCTTTCAAATACATTGTGTTGTTTGGCTTTGCAACAAAACTTATGAGATGAGTACGATTAAGCCAAATTTACAAAAAGAGAAACAAACTCAGAAAGATTATACAGCTGGTAAGATCACCTAGGTAGGAAATGGCAAAGTTAGACTCAAACTCAGGTTTCTAATTCCACATTCTGTGCCTTTCACTTTCCTTCCAGGCCATACGGAAGCCTATCTCTCACACCACATCTTTCAGGGTGGTTTGTCAACTGGGTTTATGTTACAATAAAATATAACTTTCCTGCACAATCCCTTGATCTTAAACTGTTGTAATTGATCAAGGCCTATTTGTTGCCTGAGTATAAATGGAGGCAAATAATATACTTTGATCTCCTTACACAGGATCTGCTTCCAAGTATGTTGCACATACTTGCTAAATAACATCTAATATTAAAGTGGCAGTAAAACATTTTATTCCATTTATTTTATTTTATTTTTGCTCAGCTAGAATGACCAAGAAGCAGCAAATGAATTATAGTCAAATTTGTATTTATAAATGTTATCACCAAGAAATTGTTAGATTTGATATTATCATTTCTTTAATTACAGAAGAAACATCCATTCCACTGGAAGTTACCACAATATGAGAGTAATTGCTATGCCATTACAGAATAGTTGCATGATATGGTTATTCTTGTCATACAAACTATAAATTATGTACTAAATGTAATATAATTTATAATGAAAAACTTAACATGGCTTAAAGTAGCTGCTGAACCAAGTAGAATTCTGTGGTTGTTGTAAAGTAATTACATAATTATTTGAGCCTCACAAACTTAGAAATTACAAAGTACTTATGAAAAGCATTACTACGAGAAGCTAAATGGAACTTAAAATAGTTACCAACCTAATTTGGGTGATGTTTTTTGTTGTGCTAAATGGCAATTCCATCATTATCTTTTTCTGAGATAGCATCTAATGTATTTTCCCAAATGCTTCCAATTTGTCTTTATTCATATAATCCTAGACTCTTAAGGTTAGAAGAAAACATTTAAACTAATTCTCTACCCAAACTATGATTCTCTTCTACAGCATTCAGACAACTAGTTATTGGGTTTCTTCCTTTAACCAATGCAGCCCAGAACTATGTAAATAAATACAGTGGGTGAATTGGCTAGAATTCTTCAGTTGCATGTGATAGGGGACCCAACTCACACTGATGTAAGAGAGAAAAGAAATTTATAAGCTCGTGTAATTGAAAAGCCCAAGGTTATTGGCTCTGAACCTGACTTGATCTAGGTGTTAAAATGATGTTCTAAGTATTAAATTTTAAAAAAGAAAAATCTGCTTCAGTTTCTCTGTTGGGTCTGTTCTCAGATAGGCCCTTAGCTTGCAGGGGCAAGCTGTTCATCAAAACCTCCAGACACAACCTACCAGCTTAGCAATTTCAGTGGAGAGAACTTCTCCTTCCCAGTGGTTCTGTGAGAGACCTGGAATGTTCTGATTAGGATGTTCTGTATCACATGCCCTTCCCTGAACCAGTCACTATATACAGGTATTTTCATAATCTAAATCTTGGTCACCTGGATATCCCTAGAACCAGCAGAGCTGGGTCATTGCCAAAGGCATACTGTGGTGTTAATGAAAGAAGAAAGAATGAAAGCAGATCAAAGAAGCACAACAGATTTCCACATCAGGCAAGGTTTATTATCCTTCCTCTAATAAAGATATTCCTCTTCTTTCTCTTTTATCATGGAGGACCTCTGGAAGATGAGTTCTGGTAAATATAAACTGGATCTGGCCAACAAATTGACTGCAGTTAGAAGCTGACATCCTTACTTTTGGCATTTACCATGAACACAACCAGAAGAATAATTACAAGTTTACAGAAGCCCTTTTATTTTTCATCCAAAATGCAGTTACTCTGCACACAGTGTTCTTTAGCCTCAATCCACAGAGTATTGATTCACTAGCACCAAGCTTTCACGAGTACTAAAATTTTTTTTCCATCTTCTTTTTAAATAGTAGCTATGCATGACTCAGGATCTCTGATGACACCATTCATAGTCCACAGAACACTCTGGTGAACCACAAAGCCCTGATATATACATACTGATGATCTGAGAATCACAGGGCTGAGGGTGAGGAGCATCATATACTCATGTGGATGAAGGAGTAAATTATATGGTGCTAGAAATCTTGCCACTCTCGTTCTCAGGTGTAGCAGGAATCTATTATTCCTTCTGGCTGCCATGCGTCTAATCCTCACCTCCATTTGGCAATATCCACTTTATAGGTTTTGGTGGGAGGCACAGATACCTATCACCATAGAAGCTAAAAATGCTCTAAACTCACTTTCCCAGTCCCCCTTGTTGGTCATGTGTGGGTGTGTGACCTTGGCTCCTCCAGTCAAATGCATCTTTGAATAGGGGACCAAAGATGAAAGGAAGCAAGGATTGAGAAGAATCTTTCCTGGCAGAGAAGGCCATTGCTATGATGAGATCAAGTTCTCGGGGTAACAGGAGCAGTGCCAGCATCTGTGTTCAGAGTCTGAGACCCATTCTATCACAGCTTAAGAGCAGGCCTAGGGCACAGTGACAGCAGCTCCGCGGCCATCCTTCCTGGACCCATTTTGCAGTGCAATTTTGGTATTGTTCCTGACTGCAGCACTTCTGGGCCTGGACTTTCAGCTTTTGCAAAGTTCCTATGGGCTCCTCATTAAGTTTTCTTTTTTCTGAAATAATCCAGAATCAATATCTGTTGCTTGCCTCCCCAAACCCTGGCTGACATTAAAGTTCTCACTGTATGCAGCCTCAAGGCTGGATGTCTGTCTAGAAAGGTTTTCCAGTACAGTGGTTAAGGGGACGAATGTAATTCTGTCTCTGTCATATAAGTCTATAATTTTACTTAAGATACATAACTGTTTTCATTCACAGTCTTCTTAGCTGAAAATGGAGATAATACTATCTAATTCCTAAGATTCAGGTAAGGCATTGTAAAGCATTTAGCATATCTCTTGAACTTAGTAAAGTCTCAATGTGGGTTTCTAAAATTATTAAAGAATTCTTCACAGTGTTGGGGCATGGCTTCTGGTTTACAAGAAGAGGTATTTACTATCATAGAGGGATAAAATGAGGAATTTATATTTAAAAGTCAAAATTCTGTCATCAATAGTATTTAAGCAGTTTTAAATTTTATAATTTTCTAATCTATTTAAACACGTTTACTAGAAGTAGTGGCCTTGATAAAAGGTGAGGGAAGCTCTGATTAGCAGGAAGGTGGCTTCTGTGGGCTTCTGAAGTATTTCCCTGTTGGGGGGTGAGTGCCCGTCACTGGCTTAGCTAATGGTTTTATTTCTATAAAGGAAAAAATTATTGAGATTGTGATTCTCATTATATACTGTTTAATGTGCTTAATGGGTCTGGTTAGATATGGGTGTATAGGTATGGAACAGACGAGGATGGCTTATGCATCCTGAGAGGTAGGATGACCTTGCAACTGAGTAGAGAGAAAAATAACACCACAGTGGTGCCTGGGCTACCCCTAGATGGTAGGAGGGAATTTTCAATCATACGTTCACCCTCCCAAAACTTGGTGATTGACTCCTGTTTTGCTATGGAATTTTACTGAGAAACCAAAAACGTATGTGCTTATTTTCCTTTTGGACTATAATTACAGCAGAAAATGCTCCCCCATCTCTTGCAGGCATACACCCCCAATACTCATGCAACTGTACCAGAAATTGGAGATGACAGCCATGGTCGAAGGATTGAGAAGGAAGAGAGAGGAAAAAGAAAAGCCCATGTTACTAAGTTAATAACCAGAAGAACATCTAAATAGGGGCAGCTCTCTTGCTATCCCACATACTATTTCTTAAACAGAGTCATTTTGTGGTTTGTAATCAAGTGTCTGAATTCAGAATTTATAGGCCCCAGGATGGTAAGTGTGGTTATATGGTATTTAGCAATTTTATGTGGTGTTGTGCTAAATATGGAAAAGTCAGAAAAGTATTTTGGTGCTTTTCCTTAGAGTCTACTCTGAAAGTTAGGTTGGGTGACAGCTAAAAAAACCACCAGTCTGGCAAGAGATATTCAGGTTTATCTGCTTTTGAACTTTAATTTTGTTTGAGAATCGTCTCTTTAGAATATGTCTAAATTAACTTCTTTTTGCTCATGAAATTGCATTTATTTTTCAAAATCTTGAACTACCTAATACATAGAGATGAACTTCTACTTAATATGAAAGAAAAGGATTTCCTAATAGTTACAAACTGCTCAAGGAAAAGTCCTGGGTTGAGGGTGTGAATGACTAAAAGGCCAGAGATATCTTTATCATCCCTGGAGGGTTTTAGCACAGCATAGAGTCTCACTAGGCAGGGCCTTGGGCTCTAAAATTATTTTCCAAAGTGTCTGGGGGCAAAGACATACAGTGAAAGGAATTTAGAGTCTGATAGTCTGGGGCCCAAAGGTTTGCTCTGCCACTCACTAATATGGTATTTGAGCAAAAAAGTCAGTGACACATATTAGTCCTTCTAATCTTAAGATTCAATGATGGAATTATAGGTTTGCTATAAAATAAAAATGTTCACTTTTTTATACCAAATATCACTCTTTCAGTATTTATGGTGGTCTAGAAATTCCAAAATCAATGATATTTGAAATTATCTTTTAATTCAGTTTAAAAACCACCCGAAGTATTCAATGTGTTTCCTCCAAGATAGCACCTCATTTTTGCTCCCCAGGCACATTAGTGTGCCTCAGCCTCCCACCATTTCCAACATACTTTATTCCAAAAGTCTTTTAACTGTCTTTAAAACTCAAATTCATCTGAAAGTACAAAGAAGTATTAGTGAGTACATTAGATGAATCTACCTTGGGTTTGAAAGCATTTCTCAAAAAATATTTTGAGTCAAACAGCAGAATAAGAATATGAACTTTAGTCTCAGATTGCAGTTGGATTGACCACTGGCTCTGGCACCAGCTGATCTAGCTGTCATCTCTTTTGGACAAGTTAATTACTTAGTTTTCTCATCTGTAAAATTAGGATAATAATGCTTACCTCCTAGGAATGCTGCGAAATTCGAGATTATAAAGCATTCATAACAGGGTCCAACGCATGGCAGACACTCAATAAATTATAACAAAACAGAAATGGCAATATCAGTATCCTAAGTATACAGTTGTCTAAGATAACTACTTTGGAGAAAAAAAAAAGATACTTGTTTACATGTATTAAGTTGTAGTGTTTTCAAGAATCAAGTTTATTCCCTTTTAGTTAAATCGACTACGAACTATTGTAGAAGTTATGTACTGCAAAGTTACATATTAGGAAAAAGGATCTATCAGACCTTCTTAGATGAGGATTTCTGAAGAGAAAATAGTTCCATTTCTGATTCACATATGCATTCACCAATTCAACAATACTATTAAACATAATCATTTCTGCAACTTATTCAGAACATTCATGCATAGTTAGCTTCATAGAGTATTGCTGAGTTGCCGTTCCCCCCTCCTGTTCCAATGAGAAGTCCTGGGAACTACTGAAATATGAAACAGGTTTTCTTACTATAGAATGATACAAATAACTGAGATATAAAACAATGTTAAATCTGTGCTTGTGATGTGAAATTGACAACTGCTCCTTCCCTTTCCCTGCCTCAAAGTTCCTGGCCTTAATACTGTTCGGTACCTGCCCTGAGGACGATGGAGAAGTTGGAAGTTCTTCCACTGGGTGCTTCTTGCTTGTATGGCTGCTCTCTTCCCCGTGTTCTGTCCCCTGGGTTCCAGAGGACAGGAGGAACTGCTGCCTGCCCTCAGTCCTTTCCTGTCCATCTTTCCTGGATTACAGATAGAGCCCTCTCATTCTTAAGGCAATGTGTCTTCATGTTTTTTTTTCATCTCTCACAATCACCATCACACTCATGGTCACCATCTGCTTTTCCTGTGACCTCTATGACATTTTCTTTGCTGGTCAGACAGTCATCCTTGTCTCCCCTTCACTTGCTCCATTCAGCCTCTTCCCATTGTCTTTCTCCATGGAATGTATCAAAGTCAGATGACCCATTGGTTGAAATCTGCCACATTTTGCAACATAGCATTCTAAGTTATGTGAGTGAGGAATATGTAAAAGTTTTGGATAATACAAAAAGTGGGAAAATAATTAGTTTGGCCTAGACAGACCTATGCAGATTTCCAGAGGAGCTAGGACTTCAACATGGATAAGAACACAACAAAGAAGGGAGGAAAAGGAGTTTCATGCAGACAGGATGAAAAAAAGGCATGAAAGCATGAAAATTCAGAAAAGAATATTCACTATTAGTGATGTGTTTGTGAAGAATAACTGAAGATGAGACCGGGAAGGGGAATTGGGACCAAATCACAGGCAGCTAAATAGGACAACCTACAAGGGTCACATTTATCCTGTTGGCAAGGGGGTCTGTTAGAAACGGGAGGCACATGATAGAGCTGCACTTTTAAGATGAAGATGACTGGGCATGGTGGCTCACACCTGTCACCCCAGCACATTGAGAGGCAAAGACAGGAGGATCACTTGGGCCCAAGAGTTCGAGATCAACCTGGGCAATATAGAGACACCCTGTCTCTAAAAACAAAACAAAGCAAAACAATTACGTAAAAAGAAAAAAGAAAATAAAGGATGACGGTGTTAGCCCTATGGGGGCAAAGTAGAAAAGAATATAGAGACAGGGAAATGTCTCAAGAGGTAGCTGAGAGATCCAAGCTAACAAAGAGGAGGTCTTCAACTATGGGTAGTGAGAAAAAAAACGGTGAAGACTGAATCAAGAGATGCTTCAGAGGAGAGTTACAGGATGAGATAATTAATTGAAACTGTGGAAATAGGTAGAAGAAGGAGTCAAAGATGATTCTGAGTCAACATTTTAAATTTCTGCACTCTCTGGATAGGTAGATAGACAAATAGAAGATAGATAGATAGACAATAGAGATTAGATAGATTGATAGATAATAGAGATTAGATAGGTAAATCGATAGATAGATGCTAGATAGATAGATCTATATTTATTCTACTTTCATCAGCACCCTTTTAAAAATCTACACACCTATATAGAATATACCACCATAACAATGAAGTACTCAGCCCTTGCACACTAGGGTAGAAGAGCTTCAAGGAACTCATCATTTTCTCAGAAAAGCTGGGCATGTGGAATAGGTTACAGGGAGGTTATGGAATTTCCTCCCCTGGGGGGCTTTTACAACAAGCTAGATACCTGTTTGTCCATGATATCAGGCTTAGGTGTGGTCCTTTCTGAAGCCTGGGAAGTGGCCTGTTTCAGTTCTTATTATCTCTTCTAGGACTATAATTCTATGCTTCTACATCATTTTATGGCTTAATGCTAAAGTGTATCATTCATTTGATAAAATAAATCATGAGATAAAACTTGGAATTTTCTGTGGACAGTGATATAGAATGTAGTCTGAAAATTCTTTACATTAATTAATCTACTGAATAAATTATAAATAATGTTATGGGTTAGGATTTCTCAAACCGTGTTTGATGGAACTACTCCTGCAATATTCTTACTCCAGAAAGTGGGAAATGGTTGAAATTCACAGTAGACATTAGCATATAAAAGCCCTAAGATGTCCTATAAGAAAGAAGCTTCTTCAATTTTTACCTAAAGTTTCTCAAAACTTTTAGAAGAATGAGATATATGTACCTATAACTATACATATATATGGCTATCCATCTACAGCTATCTGTGCATGCACCCATCCATCCATTAGCTATTTATCTGCTTTTTAACCTCCTGTGAAAACAAGGTTTCATAAAACACAGTTTGGTAAATATAATCTAAGCTTGCCCAAGGATGATCTTTGGTTAATGTGATAATTATTTTTAAATTACAGTTTGCTTCACCACAAAATGGAGATAATAACACCTACCTCATATAGCTGTTACAAGGATGAAATAAAATAAAATGTGTAAAGCACCTGGCATAGAGCCTGGTACCTTGTTAGTGCTCCAGAAATGTTAGCTTTCTACCCTCTGCACCTCCATTAAGGTTTGATATCTAATACATCTCACATGTACATTAGTTTAAGTGCAGAAATGCTTAAGCAATTAAAACTTTTGGCTTCTTCTAAGGAATGAATATGCTATTCTGTGGTAAATTATAATGCAGAAGGTCAAGTGTTTATCCTTCAGTAATCACAGCTATATAAAAATATATGTATATGTGCACAAGGGCCACTATTGGAGAATAAGAATACACCTATTTTTAGTAAGTGGTGGGATCATGGGTGGTTTGTTTCATTTTTCAAAATTAGTATATTTTGTCACGGAAGTTTTAGGTTTATAGCAAAATTATTCAAAAAGTATAAAGAGTTTCTATGTAACCCCTTCCACCACACATACAGACTTCCACACCATCAACATCCCCCACCAAAGTGGTACATTTGTTACCAGCAATGAACCAACAATGACACTTCATTATCAACCAAAGTCCATAGTTTATATTAGAGTTCACTCTTGGTGGTGTACACTTTATGGATTTTGACAAATGTATAAAGACATGTATTCACCCTTCTAGTATCATACTGAGTAATTTTACTGCTCTAAAAATCCCCTGTGCTCTACCTAATCTTTCTTTCCACCCCCAATCCCTGACAAACACTGATCCCTTTATCATCTGTCCACAGTTTTGCCTCTTTCAGAATACCATATAGATGAAATCATACAGTACGTAGCCTTTTTAGATGGGTTTGTTTCACTTAGTAGTATGCCCTTAGGTGATCTCTGTATTTTTAAAAGCTGTTTTACTATTAGAGAATATCACCTTTTAAATGTAGGAAAATGAAGTAAATTGAAAATTAACAAATAAATAGAAGAAGCCAACCAAAGAAAAATAAAGAATGAATGTCCTGAGACAAGGGCCTCTGTCCTAGAGGTAGCCGGCTGTGCCTGCTTCCCATTTCCCCAGCTGCCGAGTTCCACCTCCGGACTGACAATTGCAAGTTGCCCTACTCCTCTTGTTCCGTTCTTGCCTGCTGTCTCAGGGCTCCTGCTTTTCTCTCCCCGGATCTCCACTTTTAGGTGTCCCTTGTGGTTCTAAGGACAGAGCAGGCAGCAATCAGTGAATGCAGAAAAACGAAACAAAATCATGGAAATCATTTCTTGTATTTAGCACTTACTATGTGCCAGGTGCTGTACTAAGCATTCTACATACATTATTTCATTTAATCCTCACGTTGATGCTGTGAGATAGATAACTGTATTCCCATTTTAGAGATGTGCAAATGGAGGATGTGAGAAGTTTAATGACTTTCCAAATGGTACACAGGTAAGAATTAGCAGAACCAAGATTCAAATCCAGGATGGCCTGTGTCTAAATCCTGTGTACTTAACAATGCTTTGTGCTCAGAATGGTTACCTGAATACCATAGATCTGTGATTCCCAAATGTTAATCATGCCCTTAAAATTTTTTGCTTATGTGAACCACCCTGATCACTTTCTGAGCAGCCACATCCCAATATTCCAGGTATGAGAAGTCACTACGGGAGAGACAGAAGTCCCCTTTTACCCTCTCCCTGAATTTCTCACTGTCTGTGCTCCTGATCTTCACCCCAATCTCAGGGTTTTCAGGCCCTGGAGGAAAAAAGTGGAGGATGTTTGTGTGCCCCACACAGTTCTTAGAACAAAACCTGACTATTTAATGTAAAATGACCTTGAATTGGCTTCCAATTTTTATGTGAAATTTGACTTTTGATTTAAACACCAACAAAAAAGAGGTAAGACAGCATTGTGATAAGAAAACAAAGTTCTGCACCAAGACAGACATCAAGCTCTACCACAAGGTTCATTGACAAACACAGAGCTTAGAACACAATTTCACACAAATGTAACAGAGAACAACATTTTATGTTGTAATTTTCTGAATTAGAATTTTTAAAGTAGGCCTTTTAAAATATCAGTTCTTTCAAGGTATAATTTACATATACTAAAATTCACACATTTTAATTTAAACTTTCAGAATATTGATAAACAGTCATGGAACCACCACTGCAATCAAGATATGGAATATTTCTATCACACTAAAAAGTTCTGTCTGCTTTTGTCCCTTTGCAATTAATACCCTCTCCTTATCCTTGAGCCAAGGCAACCACTGATCAACTTTCTGTCACTATAGTTTTACCTTTTATAGAATTTCATATAAATGGAATAATATAGTATGTATTGTTTTGTCTAAGGCTTCTTAGACTCCGAATAATGCTTTTGAAATTCACCTGTGCTGTTGCATGTATCAGTAGTTCATTCCTTTTTATTGCTAAGTAGTATTCCATTGTATGGACATACCACAGTTTGTTTATTCATTTACCTATTGGTGGACATTCAATACTTTTCCATTTAGGGCTACTGTGAAGAAGCTGCTATGACCATTCACATATAAACCTTTGCAGGAATGTATGTTTTCATTCCTCTTGAGTAAATACTCAGCAATATAATTGCAAGTCATATGGTAAGTCTATATTTAACTGTACGAGAAACTGTCAAACTGTTTTACAAAGTGGCTGTAACATTTTACATACTCACCAGCAAAATATGAGAGTTCCAGTTGCTCCACAGTGATGTCAGCACTTGGTATTGTCAATATTTTAATTTTAACCATTCTATTGGATGTGTAGTGGAATCTTACTGTAGTTTGAATTGGAAATTCCCTGATAACTAGTGACAGTGAATATGTACTTTTTGCATTCATATGTCTTCATTATGAAGTTTTTTAAAAAAACTTTGTCATTTTTTGGTTGGGTTATGTTCTTATTATTAAGCAATGAGATGTCTATGTATTTTGTATACACATCCTTTATCAAATATATATTCTGAAAATATTTTATTTCACTATATGGCTTCCCTTTTTATTTTCTTAACAATGTTCTTTGGAGAGCAAATTTTGAATTCTACAGTCCAATTTGCAATTTCTTATTTTTTGGTTCATGCTTTTTATGTCCTAAATAGTTTTTTTTTTACAAACAAAAGGTTACAAAGATTCTCTCCTTTATTTTCTTCTAGAAGTTTTACAGTTTTAGCTCTTATACTTACCCCTATGATCCATTGACAGTTGACTGGCTTTTATTATTTATGACATAAGGTTTTTAAGTTCATATTTTCCATATAAATATCTAGTTATTTTAGCTTCGTTTGTTGAAAAGATTATATCCATTGAATTATTTTGGCACTTTTATTAAAAATCAGTTGACTATTTTTGTTTCCATTTATTTCTGAACTCCCTATTCTGCTACATTGAGCTGTACATCTGTATCACTTTGTCTTGATTACAGTAGCAGTACAATCAATCTTGAAATCAGATAATGTAAATCCTTCAACTTTTTTCTGCCATTTCAAGAGTGCTTTCGCTGCTCCAGGTCCTTGGAGTTTTCACAGAAATTTTAGAATGAGCTTCCTGATTTCTACAAAAGCCTGCTGGGATTTTTCCCAGGGAATTGATTCACTCTATAGAAAATTGTGGGGAAAATTTACATCTGTACAATATTGAGTTTACCAATTCATCACCTTGGTATATTTCTCCATTTACTTGTCTTCTTTAATTTCTTTCAATGATGTTTTATAATTTTGAATGTATACATCTTATACAGTTCTCATTAAATTTATCCATAGTTCATGCTTTCCATGCTATTGCAAATTATATTGCTTTTAAACTTTAATTTCCATTTGTTAATTTCTAATATACAGAAATACAATTTATTTTTGTATATTGACCTTGTTTAACCTTGCCAAACTCATTTAATAGCTCTAGTAGTATTTTGGTGATAAATTAGAATTTTATACATAGAAGATCATTATCACAATCTAAACAAGAGTTTTACCTCTTTTTTCAGCCTGTATGCCTTTCATTGGTCAAGCTATATTATCCTTTTTATACATTGCTGGATTCCAGGTATTAATGCTTTGTTAAGGATTTGGGCATCTGTGTTTCTGAAGGCTATAGAACTACAATTTTTCAGGACTATCTTTGAATTGTTTTGGTAACAGTTTAATGCTAGCCTCCTAACATGAGTTGGGACATATTCCCTTCTCTTTTGTTTCCTAGAAGAGTTTATGTAGAATTGGTATTTTTTCTTCCTTAAACGCCTGGTAAAATTCGTCATGAAGATATTTGAAGGTTTTCTTTGGGAGCAATATTTTAACTCTGAATTCAATTTTTAAAAAATAGAGAGAGAGCTAGTTAACTCATCTGTTTTGTTTTGTGTAAGTTCTTGGTACTTTATGTCCTTCAAAAAATTCCATCTGTTCCAGCAAAGCTGATGAATATACTGGCATAAATTTATTCATAACATTGCCTTATATTTCTTTAAACATTCTTAGGCTCTGTAGTTATAGTCTCTTACTCATTTCTGATGGTGATAATTTGTCTCCTTTTCCTAATCAGCTTGTTCAAAATTTTTATCAATTTTACAGATCTTCTCAAATAGCCAGCTATTAATTAGGTTTATTGATTTTCTGTGTTGTTACGGTTGTTTTGTTTTTCTTATATTTATTGATTTTGGTAGTTTATTTTTATTTCCTTCCACTTACATTGGCTACTGATATTCTCCATTTTTCTAGTTTCTTCAGGTAGAAGTTCTGATCATCAATTTTATAACGTTTTATCTATAATAATATGATTATTTAATGCTATACATTTTTTTCTACCAATACCACTTTAGAGCCATCCCTCAACTTTTGATGTTATGTTTTCATTTTCATTCATATCCAATTATGTTTTAATTTCACTTGTGAAGTGTTCTTTGAACCATGAGTCATTTAGAAATGTGTTGTTTAATTTCTAACTATTTGTGGTTTTCCCATAATCGATTTCTAATTTAATGTCATTGTTGCCAGGGGACATAGTCTATAAATATTTCAATCTTTTTAAATTTTTTGAAACTTGTTTTAGAATCTGGAATATTTTATCTCCATGTAAACATGATAAGATTATGTAGTATGGTGTTGTTTGTTGGAGTGTTCTATAAATGAAAATTAGGTTAAATTGGTTAATATCATTCAAGTCTTCTGTATGAATTTCTTACTAATTTGTTCTATGTGTCCTACCAGTTACTGTGAGAGAAGTGTTAAGGTTTCCAACTATAATTATGGATTTGTTGCTTTCTCTTTTCATGTCTGCCAGTTTTGGCTTCATGTACATTGAAGCTCATTTTTAATGTATACATATTAAGGATATTATATTTTCTTGATGAATTTATGCCATTATAATTAGGAAAAATTCTTCTGTATCCTTGGTAATACTCTTTCTCCTGACATTTACTTTTTCTGATATTAATATAGCCATTCTAGCTTTATTTTAATTATTGTTTTATGTTATGTATTTCTCCAACCTTTTAATTTTAACCTGTCTGTGTTAAACTGGGATTCTTACAGTGTATAGTTATATTTTGCTTTTGCATCCAATCTGATACTCTCTGCCTTTTAATTGAAGGCCCAATTCGGGCCAAGATGGCCAAATAGGAACAGCTCCATCCTCCAGCTCCCAGCGTGAGTGACACAGAAGACGAGTGTTTTCTGCATTTTCAACTGAGGTACTAGGTTCATCTCACTGGGGCATGTTGGACAGTTGGTGCTGGTCTGTGGGTACAGCCCGACCAGGGAGAGCTGAAGCAGGGCAAGGCATCGCCTCACCTGGGAAGTGCAAGGGGGAAGGGAATTCCTTTTCCTAGCCAAAGGAAATTGAGACACAGGGCACCTGGAAAATCGGGTAACCCCTACCCTAATACTGCACTTTACCAAGGGTCTTAGCAAATGGCACACCATGAGATTATATCCCACACCTGGCCTAGAGGGTCCCATGCCTACGGAGCCTCCCTCATTGCTAGCACAGCAGTCTGAGATCTAACTGCAAGGCGGCAGTGAGGCTGGGGGAGGGACGCCCGCCATTGCTGAGTCTTAAGTAGGTAAACAAAGCCACCGGGAAGCTCGAATTGGGTGGAGCACACCACAGCTCAAGGAGGCCTGCCTGCCTCTATAGACTCCATGTCTGGGGACAGGGCATAGCTAAACAAAAAGCAGCAGAAACCTTGGCAGAGGTAAATGTCCCTGTCTGACAGCTTTGAAGAGAGCAGTGGATCTCCCAGCACGGAAGTTGAGATCTGAGAACAGACAGCCTGCCTGCTCAAGTGGGTCCCTGACCTCTGGATAGCCTAACTGGGAAACATCCCCCACTAGGTGCAGACCAACACCTCACACCTCAGATGGCTGGGTACACCCCTGAGATGAAGCTTCCAGAGCAAGAATCAGAAAGCAACACTCACTGTTCAGCAATATTCTATCTTCTGCAGCCTCCACTGTTTTGCCTGATACCCAGGCAAACAGGGTCTGGAGTGGACCTCAAGCAAACTCCAACAGACCTACAGCTGAGGGTCCTGACTGTTAGAAGGAAAACTAACAAACAGAAAGGACACCCACACCAAAACCCCATCAGTACGTTACCATCATTAAAGACCAAAGGCAGATAAAACCACAAAGATGGGGAAAAAGCAGTGCAGAAAAGCTGGAAATTCAAAAAATCAGAGCACATCTCCCCCTCCAAAAGAACACAGCTCATCACCAGCAATGGAACAAAGCTGGATGGAGAATGACTTTGACGAGTTGAGAGAAGAAGGCTTCAGTCGATCAAACTTCTCAGAGCTAAAGGAGGAACTTTGTAACCAGCACAAAGAAACTAAAAACCTTGAAAAAAGATTTGACAAATGGCTAACTAGAATAACCAATGTAGAGAAGTCCTTAAAAGAACTGATAGAGATGAAAACCATAACACAAGAACTAGGTGACAAATGCACAAGCTTCAGTAACCAACTCGATCAACTGGAAGAAAGAGTATCAGCGATTGAAGATCAAATGAATGAAATGAAGGGAGAAGAGAAGTGTAGAGAACAAAGAGTAAAAAGAAATGAACAAAGCCTCCAAGAAATATGGGATTATGTGAAAAGACCAAATCTACATCTGATTGATGTGCCTGAAAGTGATGGGGAAAATGGAACCAAGTTGGAAAACACTCTGCAGGATATCATCCAGGAGAACTTCCCCAACCTAGTAAGGCAGACCAACATTCAAATTCAGGAAATACAGAGAACACCACAAAGATACTCCTCGAGAAAAGCAACTCCAAGACACATAATTGTCAGATTCGCCAAAGTTGAAATGAAGGAAAAAATGTTAAGGGCAGCCAGAGAGAAAGGTCGGGTTACCTACAAAGGGAAGCCCATCAGACTAACAGCAGATCTCTCGGCAGAAACTCTACAAGCCAGAAGAGAGTGGGGGCCAATATTCAACATTCTTAAAGAAAAGAATTTTCAACCCAGAACTTCATATCCAGCCAAACTAAGTTTCATAAGTGAAGGAGAAATAAAATCCTTTACAGACAAGCAAACGCGTAGAGATTTTGTCACCACCAGACCTGCCCTACAAGAGATCCTAAAGGAAGCACTAAACATGGAAAGGAACAACAGATATCAGCCATTGCAAAAACATGCCAAAATGTAAAGTCCATTGATGCTAGGAAGAAACTGCATCAACTAATGAGCAAAATAACCAGCTAATATCATAATGACAGGATCAAAATCACACATAACAATATTAACCTTAAATGGAAATGGACTAAATGGTCCAATTAAAAGACACCAACTGGCAAATTAGATAAAGAGTCAAGACCCATCAGTTTGCTGTATTCAGGAGACCCATCTCACATGCAGAGACACACATAGGCTCAAAATAAAGGGATGGAGGAAGATCTACCAAGCAAATGGAAAACAAAAAAAATCAGGGGTTGCAATGCTAGTCTCTGATAAAACAGACTTTAAACCATCAAAGATCAAAAGAGACAAAGAAGGCCATTACATAATGGTAAAGGGATGAATTCATCAGGAAGAGCTAACTATCTTAAATATATATGCACCCAATACAGGAGCACCCAGATTCATAAAGTATGTCCTTAGAGACTTAAAAAGAGACTTAGACTCCCATACAATAATAATGGGAGACTTCAACACCCCACTGTCAACCTTAGACAGATCAACGAGACAGAAAGTTAACAAGGATATCCAGGAATTGAACTCAACTCTGCACCAAGCGGACCTAATAGACATCTACAGAACTCTCCACCCCAAATCAACAGAATATACAATCTTCTCAGCACCACATTGCACTTATTCCAAAACTGATCACATAGTTGGAAGTAAAGCACTCTTCAGCAAATGTAAAAGAACAGAAATTATAACAAACTGTCTCTCAGACCACAGTGCAATCAAACTAGAACTCAGGACTAAGAAACTCAATCAAAACCACTCAACTACATGGAAACTGAACAACCCGCTCCTGAATGACTACTGGGTACATAACAAAATGAAGGCAAAAATAAAGATGTCCTTTGAAACCAATGAGAACAAAGATACAACATACCAGAATCTCTGGGACACATTTAAAGCAGTGTGTAGAGGGAAATTTATAGCACTAAATGCCCACAAGAGAAAGCAGGAAAGATCTAAAATTGACACCCTAACATCACAATTAGAAGAACTAAAGAAGCAAGAGCAAACACATTCAAAAGCTAGCAAAAGGCAAAAGCAAAAGGCCTGAGACTTTTCAGTTAGGAGAAGAAGAAGTCAAATTGTCCCTGTTTGCAGATGACATGATTGTATATTTAGAAAACCCCATTGTCTCAGCCCAAAATCTCCTTAAGCTGATAAGCAACCTCACCAAAGTCTCAGGATACAAAATCAATGTGCAAAAATCACAAGCATTTTTATACACCAGTGACAGACAAACAGAGAGTCAAATCATGAATGAACTCCCATTCACAGTAGCTTCAAAGAGAATAAAATACTTAGGAATCCAACTTACAAGGGGTGTAAAAGACCTCTTCAAGGAGAACTACAAACCACTGCTCAGTGAAATAAAAGAGGACACAAACAAATGGAAGAACATACCATGCTCATGGATAGGAAGAATCAATATTGTGAAAATGGCCATACTGCCCAAGGTAATTTATAGATTCAATGCCATCCCCATTAAGCTACCAATGACTATCTTCACAGAATTGGGAAAAACTGCTTTAAAGTTCATAAGGAACCAAAAAAGACCCCGCATTGCCAAGACAATCCTAAGCCAAAAGAACAAAGCTGGAGGCATCACGCTACCTGACTTCAAACTATACTACAAGGCTACAGTAACCAAAACAGCATGATACTGGTACCAAAACAGAGATATAGATCAATGGAACAGAACAGAGCCCTCAGAAATAATACCACACATCTACAGCCATCTGATCTTTGACAAACCTGACAAAAACAAGAAATGGGGGAAAGGATTCCCTATTTAATAAATGGTGCTGGGAAAACTAGCTAGCCATTAGTAGAAAGCTGAAACTGGATCCTTTCCTTACTCCTTATACAAAAATCAATTCAAGATGGATTAGAGACTTAAATATTAGACCTAAAACCATAAAAACCCTAGAGGAAAACCCAGGTAATACCATTCAGGACATAGGCATGGGCAAGGACTTCATGTCTAAAACACCAAAAGCAACAGCAACAAAAGCCAAAACTGACAAATGGGATCTAATTAAACTAAAGAGCTTCTGCACAGCAAAAGAAACTACCATCAGAGTGAACAGGCAACCTACAGAATGGGAGAAAATTTTTGCAATCTACTCATCTGACAAAGGGCTAATATCCAGAACCTACAAAGAACTCAATCAAATTTACAAGAAAAAAAACAAACAACCCCATCAAAAAGTGGGCAAAAGATATGAACAGACACTTCTCAAAAGAAGACATTCATACAGCCAACAGACACATGAAAAAATGCTCCTCATCACTTGCCATCAGAGAAATGCAAATCAAAACCACAATGAGATACCATCTCACACCAGTTAGAATGGCAATCATTAAAAAATCAGGAAACAACAGGTGCTGGAGAGGATGTGGAGAAATAGGAACACTTTTACACTGTTGGTGGGACTGTAAACTAGTTCAACCATTGTGGAAAAGAGTGTGACGATTCCTCAAGGATCTAGAACTAGAAATACCATTTGACCCAGCCATCTCATTACTGGGTATATACCCAAAGGATTATAAGTCATGCTGCTGTAAAGACACATGCACACATATGTTTATTGCAGCACTATTCACAATAGCCAAGACTTGGAATCAACCCAAATGTCCATCAGTGACAGACTGGATTAAGAAAATGTGGCACATATACACCGTGGAATACTATGCAGCCATAAAAAAGGATGAGTTTGTGTCCTTTGTAGGAACATGGATGCAGTTGGAAAACATCATTCTCAGTAAATTATTGCAAGAACAGAAAACAAAATACTGCGTGTTCTCACTCACAGGTGGGAACTGAACAATGAGATCACTTGGACACAGGGAGGGGATCATCACACACCAGGTCCTATTGTGGGGAGGGGGTAGGGCGGACGGATAGCATTAGGAGATATACATAATGTAAATGAGGAGTTAGTGGGTGCAGCACACCAACATGGCACATGTATACATATGTAACAAACCTGCATGTTGTACACATGTACCCTAGAACTTAAAGTATAATTTTAAAAAACTGCCAATAAAAAAAAGAAAGAAATGTTTGAAAATTTAAATTTACATTTGAATGTAAAAAAAATTTTAATTTAATTTAATTATCAATGAGCTTGAGTTTAATCGTCATTTTCGCTATAGGCTTTCTATGTATTTTATCTGATGTTTTTCTTTTTTATACTTTATTCTGCCTTTATTTTTATGAATTGAATATTTTTCCTTACTATTGGTTTGGTAGCTATATATCTTTATTTGCTTTCATTTATTATTGTTATTATTGATTGATCAAGATCAGAGGATGGCAAACTCTTTTTGTAATGTCCAGATAGTAAACATTTTAAGTTTCTGAGCCATATTTATGTATGGTTCATATTTCAGGTTTCTGTCACATCCACATGTAAAAGAATGGATATGGATGTATTCCAATGAAACTTTAATGACAAAAACAGGCCATAGGCCAGATTTGACCCACAGGCTATTGTTTGCCAACTCCTATTGTAAGATTTACAACATATATCTTTAACTTAGCATAGTCTAAGTTCAAATAACATTATATTATTTTATCTATAGTGTAACCACCTTATAAAAGGATACTAGTTTTTAAAAAATATATTTCCACTTTTTACCTCCCAAATATGTGCTATTTTAAATCTACATATGTTATATTCTCCCATGATATGTTGTTATTTTGCTTTAAATTTCAAATTATCTTCCAAATGAAAAGAAAATGTTTCTAAAAAAATTAACCCACATATTTCCATTTCCAGACTTCATTCTATGGTCTACTTTTTTCTCTAGAGACAGGGTTTCTAGCCTCAAACTTTTGTACTCAAAGGATATACCACTCAGCCTCCTGAGTACTTGGGACTACAGGCATTCATCACCACTCCCATCTAAGGTTTTAAATTCCTTTTATTTCTTTTTTTAGAGACAGGGTCTCTCTATATTGTCCAGGCTAGTCTTGAACTCCTTGCATCAAGCAATCCTCCCACCTCAGCCTTCCAAGTAGCTGGGATTACAGGCATGAGCCACCATGCCTGGCCATTTTATTGCCTAAATAAATATTTCTATTTGGTATCATTTTACTTCTGAAGCCTGCAGATTCCCTTTTTTTTTTTTTTTTTTTTTTTTTTTAGCATTTCTTGTGGCATGATCTGCTGGTGGTTAGTTCCACTTTTGATAGTTTGAAAAGTATTTACCTAGATTTTTGAAAGATACCTCTGCTGGGTATAGAATTCTAGGTGTACAGTTTATTGAGAGAGTTTGTTCCAATGTGTTTAAGCTTTTGTTGTTTATGATGAGAGCCTGCCAAAATTCTTTTCATTCTTGGTACAAAATGTGTTTCTGTTTTTGTTTTCTGGCTACTTGTAAGAATTTTTACCACTTTTTGAAATTTGATGTAATGTATCTTTATGTGATTTCTTTATGTCCTTCTATCTGGGGTTCATTGAGATTCCTATATCTGTGAGTTTATAGTTTTAACCAAATTATTTTAAGTGAACATTGTTTCTTCAAACAATTTTTCTGTATTCTATTCCCTCATCTTTATTATCTTTCTTGGACTCCAATTTTGTGTGGTAGGCCATTTGATATTGTATATTGTTCACAGGATGGGATAGTAATGTTTCTCTCCTCATTTCAGATAGTTTCTATTCCTATGTCTTCTGGTTTGCTGATCTTTAATTCTCTAGTGTACACTCTGATATTAATCCCATTGAGGGTATATCTGCAATTGTAGATGTTGTATTTTTTTCTCTAGAAGATGCATTTGAATCTTTTTTTAAAAAATGACCTTCACATCTGCTCTTATCATGTCATGTTTTCCTTTATATCCTTGAGTATATTTTTTAAAAAATAAATATTTTTTAGTTGGTTCTTGGTTCTTCTATACTAATTTCAGTCTATTATTTCTGATTCTGTTTCTATTGATCAGGTTTTTTTCTGATTATGGGTTATATTTTTCTACTTCTTTGCATGCTTTTAATTGGACCCTGGACATTCTGAATTTGAAGTGGTTGTATGCTGAATTTCACTTTATTTCTTTAAATAGTGTTGAGTTTGTTCTGGTATGCAGTTATTTGTTAATTAGTTTGATTACTTTAAGCATTGTTTTTATACTTTGCTATGATAGATTTAGACCAGCCTTCATTGTGAGAATAATTTTGTCTCAGAACTAATGTCTTACATTTATGACAACTCTATCCATGTCCCTATTTTTATGAGGTCTCTTTACTCGAGTCAGTGGAACTGTAAGCTATATCCAATGCTTGGTGAACTTTGAGAATTGTTTGTTCTAGCACTTTATACTCATTCTTTCCCTAGCCTTGAATAGTTTCATCCCATGGATGTGTGGATAAGTACTTGTCATGGACTCAATAGGAACCATTTGCAGCAATAATCAATTTGGTTACAAAACCAGGTTCTATGTCAGTTTATTCTCCCTATTCTGGGAAGTGATGCAGGCTGGGTTATCACACTGCTTATCTCATCTATTCCCTTCTCTTAGGAATCATCCTCCTGTGACATCTGCTGTCCAATATCTGAAATATATTATTTCATGTATTTTGTCTGGTTTCTAATTTTTAGCACTGGGAGAACAATTTCTGTGACAGTTAATTCTTTATAGGAGGAAGCCAATGCCCTAGCCTCTTTATGGTGTTGTTATTTTTGTGAAAATTTACTTTTAATAGTTTAGTTTGGTTTTCCCAACTATCCTACCGTGAGAAAAATGATGGTTTAGATATGTCACTAAAGGTACAATCCATGAAAGAAGGAATTAATAACTTATACTCCATTGAAATGAAAATTTTCTGCTCTGCAAAATACACTGTCAAGAGGATGAAAAGGCAAGGCGTAGACTGGAAGAAAATATTTGCAAAAGACATATCTGATAAAGGACTGTTATCTAAAATATTTTTTTAAAACTCAGCAATTAAACAGAAAAGCCCCAATTTAGAAAATGGGCAAAAGGCCATAACAGATACCTCACTAAAGAGGAAATACAGGTGGAAAATAAACATAAGAAAAGATACTCCACATCATAAATCATCACGGAAATGCAAATTAAAACAACAATGAGATACCACTACACAGCTATTAGAATGACCAAAGTATAGTACACTGACAACACCAAATGCTGGCAAAGACGTGAAGCAACAGGAACTCTCATTCATTGCTGGTGGGGATGCAAAATGGTACAGCTACTCTGGAAGACAGTTTAGTGGTTTCTTACAAAACTAGACATACTCTTATCATCCAGTCCAGTAATCACACTCCTTGGTATTTATTCAAAGGAATTGAAAACTTATGTCTACACAAAAATCTACACATGGATGTTTAAAACAGCTTTATTCAAAATTGACAAAACTTGAAATGGAAAAAGATGCCCTTCAATATGTGAATGGATAAATAAGCTGTGGTACATCTGTACAGTGGACTATTATTTAGAGCTAAAAAGAAATGCGCTATCAAGTCACAAAAAATACATACATGAAACTTAAATGCGTTTAGTAATCTAAGTGAAAGAAACCAACCTGGAAAGGGTGCATACTGTATGATTTCACCTATATGACATTTTGGAAAAGGCAAAACTATAGAGATAGTAAAAAGATCTGCGGTTGTCAGGAGTTGGATTGGAGGAAGGGATGAATAAGTAGAATATAGAGAATTTTGGGGGCAGTTAAAATACTCTGTATGATACTGTAATGGTAGATATATGTCGCTATAAGTTTATCTAAATTCACAGAATGTGCAAAACCAAGAGTGAACTCTAGTGCAAACTATGCACTGTGGGTGACAATGGTATATCACTGTAAGTTCATTGATTGTAACAAATGCACAATTCTGATTGGGAATGTTATTAATGGAGGCGGCTATGCACATGTAGGGGAAGGAGGCATATGGGAATCCTCTTTACTTTCCTCTCAATTTTGTTGTGAACCTAAAATTTCTCTAAAAAAACTAAGTCTTCAAAAAATTCTTGATTCTCAGATTGCGTTCTTCATCTTTTTTGTTAAAAAGTACTATCTTTATGAAACAATTGTGATAGTATATGTAGATGGTTTTTAATACCTTTACCTGGTTAAAAAAACTGGAAACTCTATATCAATTCCTTAATATTTTGCTTATTTTATTGGGTCACGAAACTAAAAAATGTTTTGTTCCACTGTATTAGATCACAATCTCACCCACATGGAGACTTAAGAAGGGAATAAAAGGAAATTGGTAGTGTCTATATGTTTGGTCAGGATGGGCAGTATAAGGTCTTAGTTCTACCCTCTAACTATATAGAAATGATATTAGAGTAGTTAATATAAACATGCCTCTGCCAACTAGCAATGTTGTAGATAGACTGTTTGTATCAATTCAGGTTCTTGCAGAAGCACACACCACGATGGAGTTAAGAGTGCCAAGAGATTTGGGAGTGGTAAGATCATGAATGATAAGGGGAGTGCCAACAGGAATAGCCAAGGAAAGCCTTTAGTCTGTTCTGATCTCCCCAGATGAAGATGGGAAGGGAAGAAGTAATCGGTAGGAAGAGGTCCAGGTTGTGCTAGAGCTCTGAGAGGCCTAGTCAGCCTAGTGGGGAGCTCCAATGCAAAGACTGCCCACAGAGGAGTTCTGCACTGGGTAGAAATGACTAGGTCCTGTTATGTGCTCAGTTATTGGCCAGGACTTCCCAGGAAGAGGGTGCACTAATGGACTGAGGCTGCAGGTGTGGTGGTCCTGAGAAAGAACTAGTCCAGATTATAGAAATGCATCCAATGAGGCCACCTTCCTATTTCTCAGGGTATGTTCTAGTCTTCTAAAATGAGCACAAGTTTGGTGCTGGAATAACAATTGTTACTACCGGTTCCCCAGCTGATGTTTTAAATTTGAGTTCTTGTACCACTGTGTTCCAGTTTTCTTACCCATAAAATGAACATTACAATAACGTCCTCCTAGGCCAAATATAAATTGAAATAATATGAGAGAGTGGGGTAGATGGAAAAGAAAACAGAATCTGCCTCTTTATTAAGCCAAGATATTTTATGGAAAATCTATGTCTTCATCAATTAGCATGGTTTTGCCCCTCCCCGCTCCATTCCAATTTCCAAATGGTTATAGAGATATCAGTGTTTTTCCAAAGTGAGAAAGAATAGAACTACCGCCTTCCAAGTTATCAGAAACATTCATGAAGAGTCTTTTCCTTTTTTTCATTTATTTGGACCCTTGATTAAGTTAAATCTTACATTACGCTGTGAAGAATTACTTGGGTTGCTTGTAGCCACAGTGTTGCAGCATCTCTGGACTTCCTGTTTATTATTAGTTTTCAATTAAAAATTTGCATCATAAATCACTCACTTCCTTAGCATTTATGGCTTGCTTCCCTTCAAGTAAAAAACATTTTAATCAGCTTTTCTGAAAGGTCAGGCTTCATTGTTTGTTCAGACCCAATGTTCTAAATTTAAAAGTCCTAGCAGACTGTTCTGCAAGAGAGAAACAGAAAACACTAAAATACTAACTCACAAGAGAGAACAACCCCGATGAAATCCAAAAACAACCCAAATTATGATTTTGTTAAACAGAACTTTCATCAGAGGGAGTGAAATTATTGAGATAAGCAAAAACACAATCTGCATGCCACTGCTATAAACAGTAGTTGAAACAAGCAGCCGGGTGACTTGGACTAAAATTTAGCTCCAGTTCAAAACCAGTTTAGATTCCTCTATAGTGGTCTCACCAAGATTTGTGGTTTAGGAGAATTGTAAAAATTCCATGATATTTCTGGCTGGAGGAATTACTAGAACAAAGGAGACACCTGTAGAAAAGAGAGTGCATCAAAAATGTATACATTGGGATGAATATTTCTGGGGAAATACCACAATATGCCTTTACTGATCCCTAAAGGTAGACTCATTGGAAAGTAGGTGGGTGCCTAGGCTTTACCTGCTTTCATTGCATTGCTGCATTCTCTTGCCTATCTAAAGGCTTCCATTTCTCTAGGAAATAAAACCGAGGATAAGGATAGGAAGGTGGTTGCATCGTGAACTATTCCTTCCATCAGCATTGTTCCCAAAAATATAGGCAAGGGTTTTTTTGTTTTTTTTAATAGAAGTTAGAAACAATAGAAAGTTGGTCAAGGCTCAAGTGTGCATCTATAGCACTGTTTAAAAACTGGGGTAATTCAAAGAAGAAAACTTAGCCTTTGCCCTTAAATAGTTATCTTCTCACAAAAGAGATGAAGAAAAAATACATTTGAAATAAGACTAAACAAAATAAGATTATAGGAATTCTGTTCTAAAGCATTGCTCTGTTAATCACATTCCATTTCATTTAATTCTCACAGCTTGCCTTCCATATACACTTCTCTAGAGGTTGAAATTCTCTTCATCCCTTTTGCTGCTTAAGAAGTTGCTATTTAAGGAGAAAGGATCACACTTCACATTTGCTTCTACCTTAATGCACTGTGTCCAACTTTTACATTTTGTTACATTATATATTTAAAGTGCTCAAGACTAATAAAAAGAAAGAGATTAATAGAGATGAGGTAGTAAAAAAAAAAGTTGAGGTAAAAAGAAATCTTGATCTTAGAACCCTAGGATTTAGCACTTAGAAGTCCCTTAATATATATGTTACAAATGAATGAAAGAATGGTTTGAAGATAAGTATTCCAGGAGTGGAAAGCAATATCATCAGAGAGAGGCATTAGAATGGCATATTGATGATCTGAGAGAGATTAGGCAAACTAGAGTTGAAGTTGGGTAGCATGAAATAGCAGGAAGTAAGAATCAGCAAGATGGACAAAATTATGGGTCTGGAAAACTCAGAACAGAAGCTTAGATTTGATATTCAAGAAAATGGAAATCTTTGATGGTTTGGAGACCAGTGACCTGTGGAATAAGAGGGTCTGAGGAAGATGAATAACCTTGACATTTAGGATGACTTAGGCAGGAGGGGGAAGCCTCACTTAGTCAGCAATGAGCCCATGCCAGCCATCCAGGTGTGCAGTGATGACCGAGGGGCTGGGGAGTGATGTGGAAGGGATGGGATGTGGATAACAGGCATTTCTAAAGAAGACTCAGCAGGATTTAATAAACACTTTTCGGTAGATCAAAATCTGTAGGCTTACTGAGGTCGCAACAGAAGAGATAAGAAAATGACTAACAGTTGTAGAAGTAGCAGAAGACAGATCTAAAAAAATAGAAGCCAGGCCTAGGAGTCAGCAACCCATGACCTTGTCCAATGCACTTGTTAATTCATTCCTTAAAACCAGGAG
The DNA here is from genome assembly GCF_037993035.2 of Macaca fascicularis. Lineage (NCBI taxonomy): Eukaryota > Metazoa > Chordata > Mammalia > Primates > Cercopithecidae > Macaca > Macaca fascicularis. The sequence continues at coordinate 121,486,532 of NC_088381.1, read as the reverse complement.
GTAGCCTCGCCATTACGGAACCTTGCTAGGCTCTTGCATTCTGCCATTGAGTATGAGATCTAAGTTCGAAGGAGAAAAGATACCCCAGCTCTGTCAATAGCAGCCTTTCCGAAATTTTCTGGATCCTGCCACTTCACAAGGCAAGCTTCTCCCAGCCTTGCCAAACCCTCCCCACCTAGTCCTGCTTCCTCTGAGGCTAAAGACACACTAAGACAAGCACCTAGACATGCCCTCACATACTGGACAATTTGGGTCCATGCAGAACATTAGGTTACAACAGGTCTCCGTTTTTTATTTCATCATTTAAAATGCTCAATGTGATGTGTAGAAAGAGTAAATTCACCTGACTAAAGAAATATACCTCAGAATACATGCAAAAGAAGATACAATATAACTAAAGGCAGAAAGTAGTACTAAAAAAGCATCATCTACCATGCATTTTCTTGACATGTTCTCTTTGTGAGACTCTCTCTTTGGTGTGGAGATTGTATTTGCTATGAATTCTGCCATCTGAGGGTCCTGTTAATACTCCAAGTATTTCTCTGTCTGTTCAGGAGGAAAGAAGGACTTCTGGGAAGAGATAAATTGTGCTATCCCTATCCAACATATAGTGGATATTACGTAGTTGAGCAGCGTGTGTGATAAAACTCATGATAAAATGTTATCCACATGGATAAAACTAAAAAACAGAATGAGCAAGTTGCAAAGGAATACATATATACAGCAAGATTCTATTTACATTGTCTCAAAATTGTAAGGAACACTATTTTTTGTTTGTTTGTTTGTTTAGAGACACCTTAATATATGAAAAAACTTAAAGACTTGCATCTGGAAGGCAAAGGAAGGTTGGGGGTATGGGTAAGAAGGAAATACAATGGGGATGCTCATAGGGGTTTACCCACTGTATTGCACTGATCGATCTCATTAGCTGGATACAGTGTACTTGGGTGTTCATTACATAATTCCTATGCCTTTCTGTAGCTTTAAAATATTTAACAATATATTTTAGTTAAGTCTTCACTTCCTTCCTGAGAAGAAGGGAGAAGCCTGCCCTGGCAGTGAGCCTTTTTCAACATAGAAGTAGACTCCCTTTCCCTCCTCCTCAGTGTAGAAGACACCCACACCCAAAGTAGGAAGAAAAAAAACCACAGGATCCCCTGCCTAAAGTGTTCAGCTATTAAAGGGACAAATCGTTTTTATTCAAACTTCAGTAGTAAGCTTGAAGAAGTTCATGTATGTTTTATTTTTTACTGCACACAAGTTCCATTCCAGGAGGAGGAGGGGCATCATTTCTTCACATTCCTGAGCAAGAGAAAGGGCTTCCTCCTGTTACAATGCTCAAGAAGGCAAACATGTGAGAGTCACCAAAAATGCTCAAATGCCTGAGCCTTGCTGGCCCACAGAAAGGGGATTAGTAAAGCACCATTAACCCTACAATGAAAACACATCAGTTTAGCGTTTTCTTTCATCCTAAGTCCACTTTATAAACACAGCCTTATACAGGGAGAATGTTTATCTTCATGTGTAATAAGTAGATTCCCAAAAAGCAACAGTAGCTAATGAAATTAAATATAATGTTGGAAAATATACGTTCTCCTTTTAGCAAAATGGCACAGTTAACAGTTGAGCCAGAATATTTAAGGATCATCTTCTACTCTGATTCATTTAGAAAGTTTGTTTATGAGTCGAAGAAAGTCAGAGGCTTAAATCTAGGAATCTCCTACTTTCCAGTCATCTAAGCCAAATTTCTAAAGCAAGTCAAGAATGAGAGCTTTTCATGGCTTCGTAGTGCTAAAAGTTAAGACACATTCTAGTAATTTATGATCATTTATCTGGGAAGTGGAAGTAGCTGATGACAAAGGAAACTTAATTACAGCTTCTTTTCCTTCCACTTTTAACTGCCCAAGAGGTCCTTGAGCTTCCTTGTTTGTTTCTGTTTATATGTAAACTTCCAGAGGCTAATTTAACTATAGACACTAACTAACCTTGACTTTCTCAAAGCTCCCCTTAAGGATTAATAACATGTTTGGATCCCTATCATCACTTTTCACCAGAGGGTCACATTTGCTATGCATAATTACTAACGAAATTATGAAACAAATGAAGAAGCAGTGCAGGCTCTCGCCCAAAAAGCCAATGTGCACATTTAAATGTGCCTCAGTTACCAAACATCAGTGCATATCCATTTGTACAGCATATGCCATACAAAATCTTAACAATGCAAGAATCACAGCTAAAGAAAGTTGAAAGCAAAATGTAATTTACCACCTAGTCTTTTCGCCTGGTGTTTGAGTGTGGGGTGGGGGCAAGTCAATAACTGAACAAAATGCATAGGATTTTCCACACCAAAATGTGGGTCACTTGGTCTCCAAAGAATCTAAGCAGTCAGAACGACAAGCGGACAGAATATTGGAAATGAGGACTATCCTGGAATGTTTGGGATATGTGGTTTCGGATCTCCTACTTTTCCAGTTCCTGATCTACTCATGGGTAGCTAAGGGTAGAAGTGGGGAGATAGAAATGTGCACATTAGGACTCATATGTGGAGAAAGGTAGCCTTTGAAATTTTCAATAACTGACAACTTTTCTCTCAAGTCTCCTCTGTATTCCTAGAAGAGACATTTATCCTATTCTATTCAGGTATACATAGTCTGCTCTAATGATTTTTAGCTAAATCTGAATATTATAATGTCAGGTAAAATCTAATTGTCACATATAGTTTATATATGATTCTCCCAGGGATTCTCCCTTTTTTTTTCTTTTTTTTTTTGAGATGGAGTCTCGCTCTGTCACCCATGCTGGAGTGCAGCGGAGAGATCTTGGCTCACTACAACCTCTGCCTCCCGGGTTCAAGTGATTCTCCTGCCTCAGCCTCTTGAGAAGCTGGGATTACAGGCACCCACCACCATGCCCAGCTAATTTTTGTATTTTTAGTAGAGACGGGGTTTCACTGTGTTGGCCAGGCTGGTCTCGAACTCCTGATGTAGTGATCCACCCACCTCAGCCTCCCAAAGTGCTGGGATTACAAGTGTGAGCCACCGTGCCCAGCCAGATTCTACCTCTTCCTTTTCTCCTTTGGAGGTCATCTAATTTCCCAGAGACTCTCATATTGTCCTGGCAGATGTCTACTGCTGAGTGGTCCCTGAATTGGGTTTCTCACTTTAGTTGGTCTCTGAGCATTGGCTTTTCTCCTTGCCATGCCCACTGTGGCATAGATTCAACCCGCTCTTTGATGTCTCAGGCTGGAATCCATAGACTTTCCATTACCTGTGACCTGTCCTGGTGCTCTGGGATCCTGATCCTGATCCTTTCTGATCCACTAATTCTCTTAACCCTTCATTTTCCTGCCTTCCTTCTGGGCCTGCAAATTCTCAGCTCCTTTCTCAGTACCACAATATAGTGAGTAGGATTCTGGGAGACTGCCCAGATCTACCTCCAAGGCATCCCCTTGAGACACTACTTTACTACTCCAGTCCCACAGGTTGGATTTCTTTGAGGGACTTGCAGGCTTGCAAAGAAAACTCAACACATATCCTGATATTCTCAGATTTCTTCCAAACCTATCTGGGAGTCATCTTCCTGACCCTAATCTGATGTGTTGGTCTATGAAAGGAAGCAGAGAATTAGGCAATAGCTTAAGGATAATAGTTGAGTTTGGAGAAGGATCATTCAGAACAGAGGATACTAAAGAAGGTTTTATTCATTCACTTACTTATTCATTCATTTAGAAATATTGACTGTGCTAAATACTGTGTTGATTATATTAATATAAGCAAGACATGGTCCATGCTTTTAAGGAATCCTCAGTCTGGTAGAGAGCAGGCATGTTAGCAGATATTTCCAGGGCACACAATGGGAATAAAAAATGTAAATAGATATTTGTACCAAATGACAGAGTTGCATAGGGTTTCAGAAAATTTTCCTTAGAAACACTGATGCTCCAGTTGTCTTGGAGGATGATTAGTATATCACCAACAGTGGAAACAGCATTTTTGGCAGTGGGAATAAAAATACAGAAGAATGGAACAGCACCAGAGTACTACAAGTACAATATGATTTAGTATAGTTGGAACAGAAAAAAAAATGAACTGGAGAATAGTAAGAAGTAAGAAGGGGAAATGGTCAGAAGAGAGATAATGAAACTAAGGAGTTGGGGTTTTATCCTGTAAGAACTGAGAAACAACTGAGTCTCTTAATAAACGTAGAGACAGAGCTACATTTACTTTGCGGAAAGTTCATTGTGGCCACAGTCTAGGGGGGTGTCTTGAGTATGTCAAGATTGGAAGTGGGGAGGCCAAACAGGACGTGATTTAAACAATAAATTAGGGGAGCAATAGAGAAATAAAAAGAAAGAATGGCTATAAGAAATAGTCAATAGACAGAACTGAGATTTGGTTACTGATTAGTGTTGGAGATTGGGAAAGGAAGAATTTGGTAATCACTAAAAGTTTTGTAGGTGAATAGTGGTGTAACTTGCTAAGATAAAGGGTGCAATTCAGGGAACAGATTTTATCAGACAGGTTGTTTAGTTCAATTTTGAACATACTAGGTTTAAACAGATTTGAGATATCCAGATGGAGTTATTCAATAGGTCACTGAATAGATGAGGAATTCTAGAGTCAAGGTCTGGCTTGAACATATAGATTTGGAAGTCATAAGCGTACAGACTATATTAATGACTGTGGCAGTCTTTGCATGCTGAAACATATCCTTATATTGTTTGATTAGGCATGAGTTTTTAGATGGAAATTATTAGGTAATTGATTCATGTTCTACAGGCTTGTTAATGAGGTGTCTAATTCCTATTTTAGTCTTATTTCTCTATAGGTGTGGTTTTTCTCCCACCTCTGGGAGAACTCTAAAAACAGAAAAGAGAACAAAGATGGAAAGTTGGTAACACCAGCATTTATTTCAGGGATTACAAGTGAACATGGAATCTTATGAAAACAACCTGAAAAAAAAAAAAAAAGGCCAGGAAAGTATCAAATATTTGAAGCCAAAAAATGAGAGATTTTCTAGAAAAGAATGATCAACAATATCAAATTCCAGAAAGATCAAGTAAAATAACCTAGAATAGACTGGTTAGATTTGGCAACTTGTGGTGCATAGGTGACTTTAACCAGTAGAGTATTAGACTGAAAACTGAATAGAGACTTCCAGCTCAAAATGGCAGACTGAGTATAAGTTCACCTCCCTACCCATTCTGTCAAGATAACTGAAAGACTTACAAAGGAGACTGACTTCATTAACAACTGAGAACGGGGAGAAGTCATTAATGTACCAAATATTTGAGAAATTTCTGGAAAACAGAAAAGAAACAGGATTTTTACATTATGACTAACCAGAGCCAACAAAGCTCAAAACCAGAACATATGAAGAAAGCTGCTCTTCTCATGGGACCTGGAAAGCCTCTGAGATTGGAGTCAGAAGGCCAATGACAAGTCAAATCCAGAAAGAGATATGAAAGATATTGTTAACGTATATCAGCAAATTGTAGAAATGTGTCCAGGTATAGCTTTTGAGGCACTGGACCAAGGAGAGTAGAATATAATTTTCAAATGAGCCAAATCTGTAGATATACAAATTTAGGTCAGAGATGCAATGTGCTAGCTAGAGCAACTTGGCATGCTATAATTGTTTGCATAGTTGAAGAGCTGAAACCTGGACTCAGTTATGGCCCGGGATAAAATACATTAAGATGCCAGTAGTTCCTCAGAATAACGTCGAGGAAAGAATCCAAAGACTTAGAAAAGGGAATTACTATGGACTATTTACGCACTGTCTGCTATGTGTTGAGTATATCCCCCACATTTTATATGTTGGGAACTTTATCCCCATATTCATACGTTAATGGCATTTGAAAGTGAACCCTTTGGGAGCTAATTAGAATGAGATAAGGTTATCAGGGTGGAGCCCCCGTGAGGGGACCCGTGGCTTTATGACTTTATAAGAGGAGGAAGAGAGACCTGAACTGGCATGCTCTTGCCCTTTTGCCATGTGATGCCCTCTGCCATGTTATGATGCAGAAAGAAGACCCTCACTAGATGTTGGCACCTTGATATTGGACTTCCCAGCCTCCAGAACTGTACAAAATAATTTTCACATATGTATGAATTACCCAGTCTCATGTATTAAGTTATAGCGACAGAAAATTGACTGAGACACTGTCCTTTTAAATATGTCCTGCAAGAGGGATTAGGAGGGAATTCTTTCATTTAGACATTGAAAAATAATTATTTTTTGTAGAGAAACTGCCAGCATCTTTGAAAAGTGTTACTCCAGCTATTCTTTATGCTGCAAAGGCGGTGGGGGATACTGCAGTAAAAATGGGTTTTTAATTTCAGTAGATGTCAAGAATTCTATATAGTCTGAGATTTACTCTACTTACAAGTTGACAAGTTAGCTTACTAAAATTTCAGAAGACCTGAGACTCCTGGGTCAAAGACAAGGGACTTTTCAATTCATGGTACAGCAAGCAGTATAAGCATCAACGTATTCTCTGGCCCAAAACTCTTCAGGAGTGATACAGATGGTCCCAAATGGATATCTGCACATGCAGTGTATTGTATTACAGGAGAGAAACCCTGAGCTGAGGGAACCTAAATCTTAAATAGTGAGCAATAAGCATGCCTGCTCTTTGATCCAAAGAAAGATGCTATCTCTATCTCCCAAAGCTATTTACTACACAAACAAAAAAATATAATATGAAACTAAAGTCAGTCAGTGTCTCACTCATAGATATGCAGAAATGCAAGGGACTCATGGAGAACTGTCACTCAACAATATCCACTTATAATTTCCACACTGTCTTAGCTTTTGGTAAATAACCCATTAATGTACAACTCTGTTGGCCACTATGATTAATCTGAATTATAAAAGTTGGGTACTCTGAGTAGGATAATGGGAAAAAAACGAAGCTGGGATCAAATCTATTCATATTGTCTCACACAGCATTTAACTGAGGCTACTATCAATAGGACTCCAAGCAGCAGGATGAGGCTAAACTGCAGTATTGATTTCAATTTGAGAAATAACTTTGTGTGATTACTTTTTAAATGTAGTAAGATTTATTGTGGCCTAATATATTGTGTATCCTAGAAAACGTTCCATGTACACTTGAGAAGAATATGTATGCTATTGTTATCGAGTAGAATATTCTATATATGTCTATTAGATCTAGTTGGTTTACGGTGTTAAGTCTCTTATTTCTCTTTCCTTCTGTCTGATTGTGCTATTCATAATTGAGAGTGAGATATTGACTTCTCCAGCTATTATTGCATTTTGATGGTTTATAATTAGATGTGTAAATTGTATTTTCTTGCTGTATCAAAACTGTTATTAATATGTAATGTCCTTCTTTGTCTCTTGTAACCTGTTTTGATTTAAACTCGATCTTGTCTGATATTAGTAAAGCCACCCTGCTCCCTTTTGGTTACTATTTTCGTGAAATATCTTTTTCTATCCTCTCACTTTCAATCTACTGTATCTGTGTCTTTGGATCTAAAAGGAGTCTTTTACAGATAGCTTATAGCTAGATCATTGTTTTTATTCATTCTGTCAATCTCTATCTTTTGATTGGATGGTATAATTCATTTACTTTTAGTTACTGATAAGGAGGGACTAACTTCTGTCATTCAGATATTTGTTTCTTTATGACCTTACAGCCTTTTGTTGCTCATTTTCTGCATTACTGTCTTTTTGTGTTTAGCTGACTTTTTGTAGTGAAATGTTTAAGTTCTTTTCTTATTTTGGGGCATATATTCTATAGCTATTTTCTTTGTGGTTACCATGGGAGTTATAGTTAACATACTAAAGTTATAACACTCTAATTTAAATTAGAATCTAATAATATTGTACCTGTACTAGCTTAACCTCAATGATATACTAAACCTCTGTCCTTTAAAGCTTCATCCTTACCCCTTTCAGTTGATGTCACAAAATAAATATTGTGTTCCCAAAAACATAAACTAATAATTCTTTTAAATGCAATTGTCTCTTAAATATGTAGAAAAGAAAAATATGAGTTATGAACTGTTCTTACAAAAACATTAGATTTAATAATTGCCCATGTATTTGTTTTTATTGAGGTATTTATTTCTTCATACAACTTCAAGTTACTATTTCTTTTATTTCACCCTGCAGGACTTCCTTGAGTATTTTTTACAAGCAGGTCTAGTGGTAATTAACTCCAACTTTTGTTTATCTAGAGACGTCTTAATTTCTCCTTCACTTTTGAAGCACAGTTTTGCCAGATTCAGCATTCTTGACTAACAGGTTCTTTTTTCCTTTAGCAATTTGAATATATTTGCCCACTGCTTCTAGCTTCCAAAGTGTTTAATGTGAAGTTTGTTGATAATCACATTGAGAATCTTTTGTATGTGATGACTCACTCCTCTCTTGCTGCTTTCAAGATTCTCTGTTTTTGCATTTCTAAAGTTTGATTGTTTCTTGTGTGGGTCTCTTTGAGTTCATCTTATTTAGATTATGTTGAGCTTTTTGGATGTATATATTCATGTCTTTTATCAAATTCAGTGAAGTTTTCCATCATTATTTCTTCAAATATTTTCTCTGCCCCTTCTTTCTCTTCTCCTTCTGAAACTCCCACAATGTATATATTGGTTCAGTTGATGATGTCCCATGGGCCTTTTTAGGCTCTGGTCACTTCTCTTAAATTTTGTTTCTTTCTATTCTGCAAACTTGATCATTTCTGTTGTCTTATATTCAAGTTCACTGATTCTTTCTTTTACCTGCTCAAATTTACCTTTGAATCATTTTAGTAAACTTATTTCAATTGTACTTTCAGCTCCATTAATACCTATAAAATATACATATTTATAAATAGAAATATTAATAAAGAGATAGAATACCTGCAGAGAAATATATATATTATATATATAATACCTACAGAGAAATATATATATACTTTTATAGATATATAGAAGATGTGGAGAAAGTAAACAACATAGGAACAAAATAGAAATATTAATAAAGGTATAGAATACCTGCAGAGACATATTTTGTGTTTTCAATAAATGGTGCTGGAAAAACTGAAATATTTCTCTGCAGGTATTTTATCTCTTTATTAATACTTCTATTATGTATGCAAATAAATATATATAGTTATCTGAAGTATTCTATCTCTGTATTAATATTTCTATTTTGGGCTGGGCGCGGTGGCTTACGCCTGTAATCCCAGCACTTTGGGAGGCTGAGGCGGGCGGATCACGAGGTCAGGAGATCGAGACCATCCTGGCGAACACGGTGAAACCCTGTCTCTACTGAAAACACAAAAAAATTAGCTGGGCGTGGTGGCAGGCACCTGTAGTCCCAGCTTCTAGGGAGGCTGAGGCAGGAGAATGGCGTTAACCCGGGAAGCGGCGGAGCTTGCAGTGAGCGGAGATAGCACCACTGCACTCCAGCCTGGGCGACAGAGCGAGACTCCGTCTCAAAAAAAAAAAAAATTTCTATTTTGTTCATATGTTGTTTTCTTGACTTTCTCCACATCTTCTTTTAGTTCTTTGAACATCTTGAAGACTGTTGTTTTAAAGTCCTTGTCTACTATATCTGCCATCAGATCTTTTTTAGGGACATTTTCTGCTAATTGATTGCTTTTTTGATCAGTCTGTACTTTCTTGTTTCTTTGTATGACTTGTGATTTTTCTGGTTGAAAATTGGACATTTGAAACTAATAATATCGTACCTATGAAAAGCAGATTCTTTCTCTTCCCCAGGGTTTGCTATTTGTGTTATTATTATTATTATTATTATTATTTTTTTTTTTTGAGACGGAGTCTCACGCTGTTGCCCAGGCTGGAGTGCAGTGGCGCGATCTCAGCTCACTGCAAGCTCCGCCTCCCGGGTTCCCGCCATTCTCCTGCCTCAGCCTCCTGAGTAGCTGGGACTATAGGCGCCCGCCACCGCGCCCGGCTAATTTTTTGTATTTTTAGTAGAGACGGGGTTTCACTGTGGTCTCGATCTCCTGACCTTGTGATCCGCCCGCCTCGGCCTCCCAAAGTGCTGGGATTACAGGCTTGAGCCACTGTGTTATTATTTTTATTATCTCAATTATTTTTTGTTTTTGTGATACATGAAGGATGACTCTATGCTGAGAATAAGCCTAAAATGTAGATCTAAAATATTGTCAGATCTTTTCTGAAACTTTCCTTGGGCATATATAGTCACTGTCTAATTTACTCAATATATGTAGGTCTTTTTAGTTGTCCTAGTCTTTAATATCTGGTACCCATAAGGAGTAAAAGAGCAAAATAGAAAAATACAGAGGGAGGAAGGACACTGGTACTTTAAATCCCCTGGAAGTCATTTCAGTCAAAGGAGCAGGGGCTTGGAACAGTGGGGAGGTTGTGTGACAATTGTCACTGCCTCTTTGTCTTTTCCAGCCTTTTCCTGGAAGTTGCAAGCTTTCAATAGACTCTGGAGTTCAACAATAGTTATATCAGACAGACTGTCTAGGTGAGAAGACAGATTCCTGGTGCTTCCTACCCACCATTTTCCCCAGCAGCCAGCTTTTGAGGCTTAAAATTCCAGAGGAAAGGAAAACTTATTGACATGAGCCAGGCATTCTCTACTGCTGTTATTATTGTTGTTGTTTTCCTGGAGGCATTCACAAGTAGTACAAACCTAAAGGTGAAGATTACAAGCAGAAAGTGAAGGTTTAAAAGCTGAGACATTAGCAGAACTATTAGTAGTAGTTCCACAATACAAAGGAGACTAAAATTGGAGTTCAGGACCTGCCAAGGCAGAGTTCTTTGATAAACACTCAAAGCTTTGGGATTCATTGAAGAACTACACCCCAGGAATAGGAACACCCTAGAAGTAAACCAAACCTTACAATGACTGAAACCAAACCTTAAATCACATCAGTCCCTGATTGAATTATGTAATATGCATAACATCATATGGATTCTCTAAGATATTTTACACAATATCCAACATCCAATTAAAAAATATTAAGAAACAGAATCAACGAGAAAAAATAGAAATAGATGCACAGGGGATTCAGAATGTTATGAGATAAAGGCTTAAACCAACTGTGATTAATATGTTCTAAATGATAAAAGGCAAAATACAAACTTTTACCAGAGATTCATTTAACAGAAAAATAAAATGGACTTAAGAAATGCAAAATATTTGTAGTTAAGAATAAAACAGATAGGTAATAAAGAAGATTAAATACAGAAGAAAAGGGGGATAGTGATTTGGTATATATATCAGTAAAAAATAATCCAGATTGAAACGAGGTAGGAGAAAGAATGTACAATATGAGACATGGCAAAAGATTGAACACTTGTGCAGTTGGAGTTATAGGAAAAGAAAGACAAATGTAGCAGGTGAAATATTTAATTAGATAGTGATAGAGAATTTTCCAAAAAATGAACAAAAGCCACAGATTGCAAGAAAACCACACCTAGGTAAATCAGAGTAAACTACTAAAAACAAAACAAAACTCAAAGACAAGAAGACATTCAAAGCAGCCAAAAGGGTGGGGGAAGCACTATTATTTTCAAAAGAGCAAAAGTAACCAAAAGGATAGAAGCCAAAATACAAAGTAATAGCATTCTTTAAAATGCTGAGGTAATAATCACCATCCTAGAATTCTATACATCATGAAAATCTTCTTCAAAATTGAAGATAAAATAAAGGCAGTTTCAGAAAATAAATGCACTGAGAATTTATTTCCAGCAGATTTGCCATCAAAGTAATGATAAAATAGATGTTTTCACTCATGAAAGAAATTGAAAAGAAGACAAAAAATTGAAACACATTCCAGGTTCACAAAGTGGAATAATTAATACTATTAAAATAGCCACACTACTCAAAGTAAGCTACAGATTCAGTGCAATCCCTATCAAAATACCAATGACATTCTTCACAGAAATAGAAAAAAAAAACCTAAAATTAACATAAAACCACAAAAGATCCCAAGTAATAAAAGCAATCCTGAGCTAAAACATTTAAAAAAGAAAAATCAAAGCTAAAATCATATTAGCTGGCTTCAAAATAGACTACAAAGGTATAGTAACCAAATCAGCATGGTATTGGCATGAAAACAGACATGTAGATTAGCAGAACAGAATAGAAAACCCAGAAATAAGTCTACATATTCACAGGCATCTGTTTTTTGTTTTTTTTGTTTTTTGTTTTTTGTTTTGAGATGGAGTCTCACTGTGTCACCCAGGCTGGAGTGAAGTGGCGCGATCTCGGCTCACTGCAAGCTCCACCTCCTGGGTTCACGCCATTCTCCCGCCTCAGCCTCCGAGTAGCTGGGACTACAGGCGCCCGCCACCACGCCCGGCTAGTTTTTTGTATTTTTAGTAGAGACAGGGTTTCACCATGTTAGCCAGGATGGTCTCGATCTCCTGACCTCGTGATCCACCCGCCTCGGCCTCCCAAAGTGCTGGGATTACAGGCTTGAGCCACTGCGCCCGGCCAGGCATCTGTTTTTTGACACAGGTGCCAAGAACATTCACTGGGGAAAGAACAATCTATTCAATAAATGGTGCTGGAAAAACTGAATATCCATATCCAGAAAAATAAAATTAATTCTCTACCTCTCATTATATACAAAAATAAACTCAAAATGGATTAAATACTTAAATGTAATGCCCAAAACTGTGAGACTATGAGAAGAAAACATAGGGGAAAGCTTCAAGACATTGGCCTGGGCAAATATTTTATGGAGAAGACCTCAAAAGCACAGGCAACAAAAGCAAAAAATAGACTAATGAAATTATATTAAACTAAAAAGCTTCTGCACACCAAAGGAAACAATCAACAGAGTAAAGAAACAACCTACAGAATGGGAGAAAATGTTTGCAAACTATTCATTCAACAAGAAGTTAATAGCCAGAATATACAAGGAACTCAAACATCTCAACAGCAAAACAACAAATAATTCATTTTAAAAATGGGCAAATGAGTTGAATAGGCATTTTTCAAAACAAGACATACAAATGGCCAACAGGTGAATGGAAAAATGCTCAACATCGCTAATCGTCAGGGAAATTCAAATCAAAACCACGATGAGACATCATCTCACCTCAGTTAGAAAGACTATTACCAAAAAAGCAAACAAAAAACAGTAACAAAAAACCAAAACAGATACTAGAGAGAATGCAGAGAAAAGGGAACTCATACACTGTTGGTAGAAATTTAAATTGGTATAGCCATTATAGAAAACAGTATGAATATCTTCAAAAAACTAAAAATAGAACTACCATATGATCCAGCAATCCCGCATATCCTAAAAAACGGAAATCAGTATGTCAAAGAAATTCCTGCACTCTCATGTTTGCTGCAGTACTATTCACAATAGCCAAGATATGGAATTAACTGAACTGTCCATTAACAGATGAAGAGATAAAGAAAATGCAGTACATATACACATAATGAAATATTGGCTGGGCACGGTGGCTAATGCCTGTAGTCTCAGCACCTTGGGAGTCTGAGGCAGGTGGATTACTTGAGCCCAGGAGTTCAAGACTAGTCTAGGCAACATGGCAAAACCTCATCTCTACCAAAAATACAAAAAATTGCTGGGTGTGGTAGTGCATACCCGTAGTCCCTGCTACTCAGGAGGCTGAGGCAGGAGGATCCCTTGAGCCTGGGAGGTGAAGGCTGCAGTGAGCTGTGATCACACCACTGCAATCCAACCAGGGCAACAGAGTGAAACTTTGCCTCAGAAAAAAAAGGAAAGAAAGAAGAAGGGAAGGGAAGGGAGGGGAGGGGAGGGGAGGGAGAAAGAGGGAAACAAAGAAGAAAGAGAGAAAGAAAGGAAGGGAGGAAGGGAGGGAGGAAGGAAGGAAGGAGAGAAAGAAAGGGAGAAAGAAAGGAAGGGAGGGAGGGAAAGAAGGAAGGAAGGAAGGAAGGGGGGAGGGAGGGAGGGAAGGAGAGAAGGAGAGAGAGAGAGAAAGAAAGAAAGAAAGAAAGAAAGAAAGAAAGAAAGAAAGAAAGAAAGAAAGAAAGAAAGAAAGAAAGAAAGAAAGAAAGAAAGATTATTCAGCTATTAAAAAAGAATGAAATCCTGTCATGTGTAGCAACATGATGGAATTGGAGGACATTGTTAATTAAAAGCAGCCAGGCACAGGAAGACAAATATCACATATTTGTCTCTCTTTCTAATATCAACTTTTTTAGCTCCCATATATGAATGGAAGTAGAGAGTAGAATGATGGTTATCAGATGCTGAGAAGGATGGGAGTTGGGAATAAAGAGAGGTTAATGGCTACAAAAATACAGTTAGAAAGAATAAGTTCTAGAGTTTGATAGCATAGTAGGGTGATTATAGCTAATAATAATTTATTGTATATATCAAAATAGCTAGAAGAGAAGATTTGGTACACTCCCAACACAAAGATATAATATTAGGTTGGTTCAGAAGTAATTGTGGTTTTGGACAATAAAAGTAATTCTTTTCGAACCAACCCAATAAATGTTTGATGTGATAGATGATTTCATCATTACACGTTGTATGCATGTATCAAGATATCACATGTACCCCCATAAGTATGTATAACTATTATGTAGCAATAAAAAACTAGCCTTTTAAACCAGATAAATTTGATTGAAAAGCATGAAATGAAGGAAGAAATAAAGAGTAGAGAATGGAATAATTATGTCAGTAAATTTAATTGAACCCTGACTCTTTCAAACAATAATCAACAAACAAATAGAAAAGAATAAAAAGTGCTTCATTAATCAAAAATGCAAAAAAGATTATGAATTAGGACAAATAGAAAACCAACAGAAAAATGGTAGATACAAGACCAGATATGTAAGTACTTATATTAAATGTAAAATAATTCAATAATCTAATTAAAACATAAAGATTTTAAGAACCAAATTAAAACTCCAAAACTGAAGTATATGCTACTTTAGGAAAACATATCTTAAATATAAAGGAAGAGAAAAATTGAAAGTAAAATAGTGAAAAAATATAGATATAATGTTAACATTAATCAGCAGAAAATGTTGCAGCTATAATATTTTTGAAACAGAGGACTAAGAAGCATGACTAAAGAGAAAACAGATAGAGGGATAACTAATATATATATTAAAGTGTCAATTCACAGGGAGGATATTACCGTTCTAAATCTGTATCTGAGAGCATAGCTTCAAAATATGTAAAGAAAAATTTCACAAGATTAAAAGGAAAAATAGATACATCCATAATCATAGTGGAATACCTTAATACAGTGGTCCCCAACCCCAGGGCCATGGACCAGTACTGGTCTGTGGCCTGTTAGAAACCAGGCTGAACAGCAAGAGGTGACCAGGAGGTGAGCAGCAGGTGAAGGAACATTACTGCCTGAACTCTGCTTTATGTCGGGTCAGCAGCAGCATTGAATTCTCATAGGAGCACAAACCATACTGTGAACTGTGCAAGTGAGGGATCTAGGTTGCATGCTCCTTATGATAATCTGACGCCTGATGATCTGAGGTGCAACAGTTTCATCCTGAAACCATCCCTCTGTGCTCCTTGTCCATGGAAAAATTATCTTCCACAAAACTGGTTCCTGGTGCCAAAAAGGTTGGGGACTGCTGTTTTAATACCTCTCTCAGAAACTGAGAGAACAGAGAGTAAAAATTATGAAAAATGTAGAAGATCTGAACAAATCTGACCTAGTTCTATCTATAGAATGCCAAATCCAATAGATGCAGAACATGCATTTTTTTTTCCTCAATTTTTTGGTAAATGCTCAACCCACATTGAACATTTACCAAAATTGATCATTCTGGACCATAAAAGAAGTGAATATATTTTGAAAGATTGAAAGCAGCAGAATATATTGTCTGACTGAATTGGAATTAAGATAGAAATTAGTAACAATAGGGTAACTAGAAATGCATACATGTTTAGAATATAAGCAGTACATTTACAAATAATCTATGGGATAAAAGATTTTTTTAGTGGAAAACAGAAAATATTTTGCACTAAATGACAATGAAAATATAGCATACCAAACTTTGTGTATGGTATTCTGACAACTAAATTAAATTTGTGATCCTCTTATCAGATCATCTGTTAGATATTATAAACATTAAAAAGATAATATAATATTATTATAGATAACTATGTGACAACCAATTGGAAAATTCTGAAAACACAAAATTTCTAGAAAAAGTTTACAAAAATAAGCTCAAGAAAAATAAACACATCTCAATATATGTATTCAAGACATACAAATGGCAATTTTAAAACTTCAAAGACAGAAAACTTCAGGCCCAGATATGATCCCTAGTGAATTCTTCTAAAATTTAAGGAAGATAAAGTATTGGTCTCC
Organism: Macaca fascicularis; assembly: GCF_037993035.2. Classification (NCBI taxonomy): domain Eukaryota; kingdom Metazoa; phylum Chordata; class Mammalia; order Primates; family Cercopithecidae; genus Macaca; species Macaca fascicularis. Next base: position 121,470,231 of record NC_088381.1, on the reverse strand, counting down.
AAAGATTAGAAAACCTAACAGAAGATTACAGAAACTGAAAATAAGCAAGACCATCAATGTCTCAGAACTTACAGGTATGAAGATATAGTTTAACCCACTGAATAAAAAACTGCCTGAAAGCATAGGGAAACGAATAACAGAACAAGGAAGTCATAAACACTAACTAGAGCTTTTTCATCAGCTGCAGATAGGTGGACTGTAACCTCTACCTGTATTTTATGTTTTTTCCTTGATACATGATATGTATGTTTCTATCTTTAAAATAATTTTTCTCATGTTTTACCCCTCTTAGTTTATATAGAGTATACTGGTCATCGTTAACCTCGTAACGATACAGGTTACTGAGTATACAGACCATACCGTGGCAAAACGGAACGAGGAAAGGACATGATCTAGAAATTTAGACTTGGTGATAAACACAGTGGCCAAGGAACCATGGTGAAGGATAAGTGAGTAGGAAGTAGACACCGACCCAAACACTGGACTTCTTACTGCTGGGCTTAGGTTTTTCTGATTCTGAGAAGTACTCAGAGTGCTTCTCAGTCATCCTCTCCCAAGGGCTCACTGGAGCAGCTGAAGCCCAAAATGGTGATTTGTGCTAACATGGTCATCGTCACTGTAGTCAAGGGTATTGTAAAATAAGAGTTGTAGGTGGCATATGTAGTAAGGAGAGAATGAAACAGTGTGAGCTCCCTCAGGTCACTGAGGATTATAGGCAGAGGCAAAACATCTGAGTAATTCCTTCTGAACAAAGCATAGCTCAGTGCTATTCCTGGATCTGGGCCTACTAAATATCTTGGGTTTTGATAACGATCAGGATTACACATCAACAGATAGTTGAGTGAACAAATGGATTAATATCATGCTGTAAGTATAAGCCCAAGAATATGTTTGAAAACAGCTGCTATGAGAAGGACTGGAACAGAACCATGATAACAGACCAACACATTCTGGCCCCCAGGACAGAGTCAGTTGTTTGATGAAGTTAATAAAAGTGTCATGTTTTCTAATACTGCTGCTCCAACAAGCTCAAATCCCCCAAGAGCAGACAGAGACGCTAAAGAATGAGGTTCTGGCTGGGCACGGTGGTTCACGCCTATAATCCCAGCACTTTGGGAGGCCGAGGCAGGTGGATCACGAGGTCAGGAGATCGAGACCGTCTTGACCAACATGGTGAAAACTCATCTCTACTAAAAATATAAAAATTAGCTGGATGTGGTGGCACGCACCTGTAGTCCCAGCTACTCAGGAGGCTGAGGCAGGAGAATCACCTGAACTTGGGAGGCAGAGGTTTCAGTGAGCCAAGATCATGCCACTGCACTCTAGTCTGGCTACAAAGTGAGACTCATCTCTAAATAAATAAATAAAGGCCTCACTAAATCAAATGGGAAGTCCAAGTCCAGGAAGGACAGGCCAATTATCAACTCTGAGACATGGGTGGTTCCCCATATGCTGCTTAAAGTTCCATTAGTTTTTTGGCTCTGTTCAAAAGCAGTACTTCTGGTCACCTGTCATGAGCAGGAGATTTTTATCTCAACAAGAGAAGATTTTCATGTACTTGGAAAATTCCCATCTTGTTACAAATGTTATGAAATAACAATGGATAGCACATTTTCTTTCTCCCTAAGAAGCTAAAGTACTTTGATATATATCTTATCTAATTTCAAAACAGCCCCTTGGGGCTATGGGAGGGAGGGATTAAATATATTTGGCATATGGAATACTCAAGGCTTGAACGGAAAGTAAGTGTCAAAAATAGTCAATAATATAATGTAGTGTCTTCAGCTCCTAGCCCAGTGGCTTTTCTTAGACTTAGCCTTACTTTGGTGACTTTCTGGACTCAGTTCTAGCCACAGAAAACTGACTTCACAATCTAGACTTCTAGTCAATCAACAAACACTTGCTGACATTCATTAAGCACAACTTATTAACTAGGTGTTTCGAGGGTAGGGTGGCCATGGTGGTCCATTAGGCAACATCCAGTGCACACCTCCCTTCTTGGTGTCTTATTCTGTTTGTGCTGATATACATAAACTGATTGGCTTATAAACAAAATAAATTTATATCTTATAGCTCTAGAGGCTGAGAAGTCCAAGATCAAGGTGCCAGCAGATTCAGTGTCTGCTGAGGGTTCTCTTCCCTGCTTTGTAGACAACAGCTTCTTGCTGCATCCCTACTTGGTGGAAGAGGCAAACAAGTTTCCTAAAGACTTCTCTTATAAGTGCACTAATCCCATTCACGAGGGACCTAATCACCTTCCAATGGTCTTATCTTTAAATACCATTGCCTTGAGGATTTGAAAGGGACACAAACATTCAGAACATAGGAGATAGGACCAAGCTGTTTGGGGAACTGGCTGTAGCTCAAAAGGTAGATGTGATATATCTAAAGAGTTATCCTGTACCCCATGGCAGTGACTGGTTTAGGAATGGGCACATGACCAAAGAAAGACTTTCTGGAGGCTTCCAGGGAAGTGCTTTCTCACTCCTAAGGGAGCAACAGGAAAGCAGACACTCCCCTGCCAATGGCTACTGGCAGTCTTCCCACAGCCTCAGGAGGAACTGCCTTAGGATTAGACTGATGCTGTGGACAGCAGCATGGAAGATGAAAAGACACTAAGTCCTTGATGACATTATTGGACTTCTGGATTACTAAGGCCAAACACTCTTACTTCTTGTTTTCATCTCATATGTAAGCTAAAGGAAAATCTTATTGCACAAGCCAGTTTGAGTTGGCTTTCCTGTTGCTTATCGCTGAGAACATTCTAATGCAAAAGGGACTGAGAAAAAAACTATGCTGACACGCAAAAGGAGCCTACGTCTCTAGCTTCAGATCCTCCTTTCTGGCCTTCATTCCATACAACCAGGACCTTGTAACCCCAACAGGTCCTTGTAACCCAACAGCCCAGGGTGCATACATTTCATTTCCAACCAACCCCAAGCTCTCCTCAGCCAACTTCTCCTTATACCATTCAGTAATCATGGTCCAAGCCACTAGATACCTGGGCTTATGAAAGGATTCATCCTCATTACAAAATCCTCTATGTGAGGTAGGTCCAGGGTCATGTTGTAGGGCAATGAACTGTTAAATACTTTTTAAATTTTATCCCTGGCTATACCCCTCTAGCCCCGCTTTGAGCCTTCCTCCAGGTATTTTGTCCTTGGGGGAAAGAGAAAGAAGGCAGCAGGGTCTTCTCCATTGCTACTTTCCAGTCCCACAAAGAGATTTCATTCTCCTTGAGTTTTCCAGTTGCAGTGTACACAGACCTACTCCTGAAGCTTCCCTGTGCTGAGTGTCCCTGACTTGATGGTCTCCCAAGACCAAGCTTAAAGAGGCTGCAGGTGTCTGGAGCAGATTCCCAAAGAGAGGCTTCTCATCCTAAAACAAAGGCTCCATTGTGACTGAAACTGCCTGCTGGGCAGGGGTGTGGTGTTATCCCAAGCAGCCCCCAAGAAGCTCAGGGTCTAAGAACTGGGAACCATCGTGGAAGGGCAGGGAAGGGCAGATTTTCGGTAATTTCCCAAAGCCCACTCAGGAAATGGGTTGAGGGTGGAAAACAGGGCAGTTTCCCCAAAGAAGTGAAGGAGCATTGACTTTGAAAATAGATGGACTCAATTCAGTTGTCACCTCCCAAATTGACTAGCTTTGTTACCTTTGACAAAGTCCTTAACTTCTCTTTCTTGTAGAATGGGATCAATGATCCCTACCTCTTGGGGTTGTTGGTTTTTAACTATTTTGGTAATTTATATATAACAATTGTGTATATTTATGGGGTAAAATGTGATATTTTGATATACATATACACTGTAGAAACATTAAATCAAGCCAATGAAAATATCCATCACCCCTACTTATCATGTTTCTGTTGTTGTAAGGGCAAAGTCTATTCTTTTCGCAATTTTGACATACACAGACCATTATTATTCATTGTGGTCACCATGCTGTTTGAAGATTACAAAGACAAATCACCTAACACAGACCTTTGTTAGTGCATCTTTTAGGATCCTGTGCCCTCTTTCTCTTTGCATGAAGTTTAAAATCACTCAGGGAGGTGCCCTGCAGAGGGGAGGGACTGGGAGCTCGGTGACAGGATACTATCTTATATGAGGGTATGTGTCCAAAGGGAAAAAGCACAGGTAAGGAATCGAACAATTAGATTCAAGACCTAGCTCTGTAAACTGGGTGACTGGGTCCTTCATTCATCCTCTCTGTGTTTAGCTTCCTTCTCTGTAACAACAGAGTGGGACCAACTCATCTGTAAGGTCCCTCTGAGGTTTCAGGACTTCAGGAGGAGGAGATAAGCACCCTGGACATGCCTGGTAAGGATGACAGGCAGATGTGATTTCATCTACACAGTTCCTTGTCAGACCCGCTGAGTGCTCCCTGCAGGGTCTTTGTCCTTGGCCACTGGCCTCACAATGCCTCATACTCATCCTCACCCTCACCCTCCTGTTTCACACTCCTTCAAGAAGCAAATGGTAGCACCTTCACCACTCCTTGCAGATGGCCAAGTATTGTGTCTGATCCTATAGTTCCACAATTCTCTAAAGGCTGAATTCCTACCTAATTATTTCTTCTCTTTCATTCTGTCAGTTCCAAATTAGGGGTTTCGTATTGCTTTAGGACTTTTCACCTTGAAATTCTATGCCAGAACTGAAACAATCCAGGAACAGCCCTTTCAACTCTGTCGCTTTAATATTCTGCCGATGTTTCATCTTCACCATTTTCATGGAAACTCCTCCTCCTCTGTGTTTGTGCCCATCTAGACCTAAATGTCTTGCTCAGTTTCATCTTAAGCAGTTTAAATGACTTCCTGATAACTGTGCCATGGTCTGTCTTGTTTCGAGAAGGCATCTTTCTCACTGGCTGCCCAGGGTGAGGTCCCATTTTTCTACTTCTTTTCTAATAGACTCCAGGATTGAGCTTTCTTCAGCAGAACTGCATACTTGGAAGTTGAGTAAGAATGGAGAATTCAGGCCATGTGTGCTGAGAAATCCCAGATGAAGTGTGCTAAAAATGCAGATTTCTGACCTCAGGCATGGTGCCAGAAAGAAGTTTTAATGTCCAAGGGTTTTGTGCTTAAAAGATAGACCCTTGTGATTGTTGGTTTAAACCTGCATACTATACAGGAAGCAATCTGATATCCCACTGACTGGAACACATAAGGTAAGTCAAAAATTACTTCGATTGAGGCCAAGAACTTTGCTGAAGATTTGATACCCTCTAGAGATTATTGCCCAAAATAGATGAGTAGAGGAACAAGTTGCTCCAACCAATTGTACATTCAGCATATTTCACATATTACAGGCAAATTTAAGAATTTAAGTATTAGAATGACCAAGAATTAAGAATAAGGATTAGTCTTTATAGCACTTCCTGGTATTTGACAGCTTTTTGAAAATTTATAAACTCTCAAATTAAAAAGATGGATAATAATTATCATTTGTTAATTACAAAGCAAATGTATTTCTCCAGCAAAGAAAACCTGTCATGGTTTAAATAATGATATAGCATTGCATTGATGATCCCCTTTCTAGGAAATACTTCAATTCCACCTTGTGAGAAGGTGACCCAACCAAATTGAGATACTCTTTTAAAGTATCATTTAATCCCATAAACTTTTATTGAAAATTTCCATGTGCAAAACACTAAAGAGGATACCAAGATAAGGCATTTTTTTCCTTTGAGACTTACAGGTGAAAAGACAAAGATAAACAAATAGCTACATGTAATAAATAAAATATAATAAAATATATCTTAAAAAATAGATAACATAGAGTGAAAAGTAGTCTAGGAGGAAAGTAATGACCCTTTGAGAATCTGGCAAAGTCTTATGGAAGAAGTGGCATTTGAGCTGAGCCTTGACCAACGGGGCACACTCCCACAATTAGAGGTGATGGGGAGATGTTTCACCTGAGGAGGAAGAACAGCTGAGCCAGAGTTAAGAAAGAAGGCTAATGCACACACAGGCGAGAGACAAAATGTGGTCTGAATAGTGCATCTGGGGAACGTAGCTTTAGTAGATACTCAGAGACCAGGGCAGAGGACCGTGAATGGCTGTCTGAGAAGTTTTTGGTTTTTTTCTGTTCTAGCTGGTCTCTCTGGGGTTGCTCAAGGGAATCATTTACCAACATTGTATAACCAACCCCAGCAAACGCTATATTGAGTTGTCCATGAGAACAGCAACTCCAAGAAAAATCAACACCTATTGCAAATCAGCATCTGCAATTCAGAGAACTTGCCCTTAAACATTCAACTGGGGCTCAGAATGGAAACCATTGTTTTCTTTGTCCATGGTTGATGTTGTTAGCTGTGTGTTTTCCATGCAGGAATCATGCAAGTCCCCCTTACTTCAGTTCCAGCTGGTCTGAAGTTAGTGACCAACACCATTGAGATGCCCTCCTAAGTGCCTTCAGTGGAATTTTGTGTAGTCCACATAACTTCGCATTCTAAATCACACCGTCCTAAACATATCCTCCACATTTGATGAAAACTCTTCTATGCATATTTATGTGATGCAGTAAGACTCAGACAACTGAAACTCAATTTTATTTATCTAGGTAAGTAAAAAGAAACAGCCAGATTGATGGCACGCTTTAAAAGGCACACTCCAGTGGCAGTGGGTTTATGGATAATAGGATGGGTCTGGGCTGTTAGGAGGATTTTACGATGCTCCAGGCAAGAGGTAACAAGAACCTAAATTAAAGCGGCGAGATTTAAAAGAAGCGCAGATATGGAAGGCAGGTTGAAGGTAGGATCAAAAGGATCTGGCAAGTGATTGAAAGTATGGAGAGAGGGAGGCAGAAATGCTAAAGTGACTTTCCAAAGGCATGAGGCTGAGTTCACAGGAGGATGACAATAGCATTACATAGGGAAGGAGAACCCAGAAAGAGCAGGGATTCTGGGGCTCAGGGAAAGACGATAACTTATTTAGAAAATAACAAGAATATGCTTAGCTTCTATTTGCTGAAGTACTTAGAATTAGGGTAACCCTCTAATATTATTCACCAAACTGGGACACTGTCAAGAGAGAAAGTGGATGATTTTATAATTGCAGCAGGACAACAGGTCTACACCAAGATTGCTCCAAGTGCATCCAGATGTTTGGTTCCCTTATTTATAACACCTTTTACTATTCACTCAGTCGGGGCTGGTGTTAATGAAGTTGGCTCATGGTTTCTGGAATCTTGGGACCTCAGAGTTATAGTGAACGCCCCAAAATCCATATAACAGTGTCTCAGGACTCCCAGAAGGTCCTCTCTACTCCAGTCCCTATGTCCAGCCTCTACTGGAACAATCCCCAGGACTGGGGACTCACTATGACACTCAGAAGCCCATTCTATTTTTGGACAGTGCTAAGTATTCTTTCTCATTATACTTAGCTAAAATTGGCTTCCCTGTGAATTCTGCACATTGGTACTGATAATAGTTCTAATAATAATGATATCACCAATATTAAAATAGCTAACCCTTATGGAGCACGGACAAAGGGCCAGGCCCTTCATGAATTGTTTTTGAAGCTCTCCAACAAATCTATTTACACTGTAGCATCCCCCTTTTACAGATGAGGCAACAGACACTGAGAGGGAATGTTAGTTCCTGGGGACATACCACTAATAAGTAGTAGAACTAGAATTGGAACTAAGTTCTATCTTCCTGATCTTAAAGCCCATATTCTTTCCACAATAACACCCATCTTCAGGTCAAAACAGTTTGCTCTTGGAGGAATGCAGACCAAATTCAATCTCTCTTCCATTTGTCAGCCTTTATGATATTTGAAATAATTATCATCTCTTCCCTTGATGATCCTGATTCTTATTTCATCCTCCCCACATCTGCCCTACCAACAGGCACCAGCTTTTTCTTTTTAGCATTTCTGGATTCCTCACTCTCCACAGGTTTCAATGTAATAATGTACCTTTTAAAATATGATGCTCAGGACCAAAACCGATTTCAGGTGTTTTCCAACCAGCACAATGACCAGCTACCTACTTGCTCTGCTCTGGGCACGAGGCTTCGGCACAACACAAAGTCTCTGAAGGTAGATTTTCCCCTCATTACCATCTCCTCTTCATTGATCAGTTGTCCGTCACAGGCATGTCAGGTTGTCAGTCATTTACAAGGGTTCAGCATGGAGGGTGTGGCATCTTGATGCAATTCATCACCAACTCTAAATGTAGATTTTGCTGATGGATGTAGAAGATATCTATTTTTTTTTTTGAGACGGAGTCTCACTGTGCTGCCCAGGCTGGAGTGCAGTGGCACGATCTCCGCTCACCGCAAGCTCCTCCTGCCAGGTTCACGCCATTCTCCTGCCTCAGCCTCCCGAGTAGAGTATCTGGGACTACAGGCACCCGCCACCGCCGCCCAGCTAATTTTTGTATCTTTAGCAGAGACAGGGTTTCACCCTGTTAGCCAAGATGGTCTCGATCTCCTGACCTCGTGATCCACCCGCCTCGGCCTCCCAAAGTGCTGGAATTACAGGCATGAGCCACCACGCCCAGCCTTGAGCCACCGTGCCTGGCCTTGGAATCTTCTTTAGATAAAAGTGTCCTTATTTCTTTGCCCTTTCAGTCTTTATTTCAGAGGTGAGTCAGAATCCATCACTGGATTCTAGAAGCAGAACTCATGACCTAGACTTATTCAATCACATACCAAGCCCTTGCCTTAGAGATTGGTATAGGAATGGGCAGAGTGGGCTAGTGGATTTTATCAGTTACCCATTGCTATCATAATGCCATGTAACAAATTATTACAAAACTCAGTGGCTTATAATGACAAGCATTTATTTCTTGCTCAAATTTCTGCAGGTGGCTGAGGTTTGACTAACAAAGGGTAGGCTTGGATGATGTTGGCTCCAAGCAGATGACTACATCCAGGGTTGGTCCGTCTTTCATCCTCCTTGCACAAAAAGGCATTCCCTTCCCATGGTGAAAGGCAGGTGTGCAGCAAGAGGGAAAGCCCACCTGTACACTTCAAGATTCTTTTTGAAGAATCTTGTTTGGCTAATGGGACGCTAACATTTGCTAGTGTCCCATTAACCAAACAAGTCACATGGGCAAGTCCATGGCCACTGAGCTTGGACAATGGTACACTGCCTACCATGAGACTGTGGCCATAAGGGGATGTGTAATGCTGCCACAACAGAGTAAAGAATTGTGACCAAGAAATAACTCAATGTACCACAATGATACTGTCTAGGTGAATAGAATTCAAATCCTAGCCTTCATTTGAGTTCTTTTTGAAACTACTATTTCTATTTGAAACTACCATTTCTATTTGAAACTCTATTTCCAGTAGGCTGGGTGCTATAATGCAGTAAGCCTAAAGTTTGGAACCACCACCCAGAGACAGAACTGAGCCACCACAGAGAAAGAAAAGCCTATAGGTGGAGCCTGGTGGCAGGAGTTGAGCCCTAAATGAAGCTATACCTGCAGTCAGAGTGCCTGTTGAATATCATTCAGTGTTGTGAATCAATACATTCTATTTTGCTTAAACCAATTGAGTTACGCTTTCTGTCACTTTGCACACAAAGGCATACTAACAGCTGGTGAATGAGTGAAATCATCTTTGCAGCTGAGTTATAGCACATGATTATTGAGCCTATAAATACTTTTGCCAGAGTTTTTATAATGCAGTCTTCTAGCCCACCCATCACTGTCACAGCCCTGCCTAGGCGGAGTGATAGCATACAATGCCTGGAACTAGGCCATTTCATCTTGTCTCTCAAACATCTTTTAAAACCACTTCTAATCATTAGTAGTCTAGGTTGATATTTAATGATATATTATCCCATTAAAAAGCTCTTTTCACCTTAAGTGACTTCAGTTTTTTGTTTTTCACGGAAGAAATAAAACTGAGCAGAATTATTGTTTTTTTAGGCCAAAAAAGGGAAGAGTTTTGTAATTACATTGTGTTCCTGGCCTGTGTGATTGAGTTTTTTGCTTTGACTTTTTAAGAAAAGAAACGACATGGTAAGGTTGAAAGAGCACTTAATTTCAGAAGCCATCACCTTTGTCCAGGCTCATCACGTCAGTCTCTGAGTCTTAGTTTCCTCATCTAAATAAAGGGAATAGTTTCTGTCCTATATGACTTACAAGGTTGTTGCAATAATCATGGTAGATAATGAATGAGAATTAGATATTATATTTTCCTTATAATAAAATCATTTTCTGAACATAGTACGTTTAGAGAGAGACCATTTGATTTTAGCTACTCAGATGTATTTTATAATGATTTTGTACCCTGTAACTAGACAGTTCCGAGTATTACAACCACAACATTGGAAGAAAGGGGGGCCATATTTCCTAGTGCTTTTTAGGAGCAAGAAAGCCTCTTCTGCAAGTTCCCAATGATACCCCTCTCCTGATTCATTTGTCAGAAGAGGCTAACATGTCCAACCATTAAACCAAACATTGGCATAGGGGAACAGGACAGCTAAAATTGGCTTAGACATATTTCCTTTGCATCCAACACCATGTTCAAGAGAGTGCATACCTGAACAAGACCAAAGTTTATTTCCCAAGAAAGAAATGGTGCTGAGGTTGGAGACCAAAAGTATCTGGTACAGTACTTACCAAACTCCACTAAAAATGGCCTGCCTACATGTCTGGATCCATTACTCTCTAACTTCTGGGGCAAGAGAGGTAACTTGCTCCTTATATCCCAAGCACCCAAGACAATTTCTAAGACACGCTGGGAACTCAGTGAGCACTTAGTGAGTTTTATTACCAGATTTTAAATTCATTTTAGCTCTAAGGCACTATAAACATGTTTCAGTGGTAAGCTGACAGTCATTTCTATACTCTTTTGGTGCTCGTGGAGACTTGGTAGGGAGGAAGAAACACTCCATGGTATGTATAAAACTCCTGATAGCCTTCTCTGATTCTTTCATTTTTAGGATGATTCCATTTCCCTGCCCCCTTTACATTATTATCTAAAACCTTTAGAAGTAATTAGAAGTGGGAGGATCAAAGATGATATATTTTAAATTTGCTTCCCGCCTCACCCACTTAAAGTAAAAAATCCTGCATAGCCCATTAAGCTGGAGGTACTTGCTGACAGGAAGGAAACCATCTGGTGAACAACTTCTGTTAATTATGTTGGAACATACTAACGAGAATAAAGAACAGCCCTTAATGACCTTCCCCTTGGTGGCAGAATCCACTACAGAGTAGACAGTCGTGGCTCAGAGCCAAAAGCTAATGGTTAGTATTGGCACCGAACACTCAGGCTCACTAGGACTTAATCATCTCCCCTCGGTGGAGAAAGTATTTTAGGCATTCACAGCATAAATCCTCCTACCACCTGCATGTAACTGAGCTCCAAAATAGTCATTTAGGGCATTATTTGGAATCCCTTAGTAAATGTGAATCTGGGTGTTACCTTCTCTGTATCTTTGGACACATCGAATGAGGCCAGACAAAGGTTTGCATTTTGTTTCAACCAACAACAATATTTAAATGTTTCCTGGCAAAGAACAGACACAATTATTGCATATCCCAGAGGGACAAAGATACACAAAAATAATTATCCTCATTATGACCTGGATGAGTTAATTATTTATAACAATATTTCTAATTCCACTTTACCCTTGGAAATCTAGACAACCCCATGTTGCCCAGCAAAAAGGCAGTTAAAGCTGTGGCATTTATATCATGAATTAGCTGTAGGTATCAAAACGTAGGTATTTTTGTTTCATTCATTTCTACTTGGTTTCAGAAATATTTTTAAAGTGGCTTATGCAGAATGACAAGATTAGGTAAAATTTAAAAGAAAGTTGTTTAAAAATTAAAAATTTAATATTACACTTTTAAAAAAGTTAAAAAGGAAACAAGGGGTGAGAAAATAAATTATGAAAGCTAGTACACAAATATGCATGTCATGAAATACTATTCCTTAGTGGAAGTGGGCTACAAACTTGGCTCTAAGCTTCCTAGTAGTCCACTTAGAAAAGGCAAATACTTTAGTGGACACTTGAGGGGCTTCAGAAAATGTTTTTAAAAACATCTCAAGCATAAGAGTTTCCCAGTATTAAAAATACTTTAAGCTGACTATATCACCTAGTACATTCAGGATATGTATGCATTTTTTAAAATCCTAGAAACTGCTGCTTCAAATCAGGTGGAAAATGTTATTTCAACAGATATCTTAAATAAAAGGTCTGTAACTATGAACTGTCAACATTTAGCTTCTAAATTATAACAAATCTGTAAAGAATAGAAATCTGTAACATATTAAAGTTTAATAACCCTAGATATTAGCCAAGAAAGGGCTTTATATATAATTTCTCGATGTATATTTAAGGCTTTCATATGTACATCAAGAATATAATTTTTATGAAGGCAGGTATGTCCCAGAGAGTGCACAGAAGTAACAAAATAAAAGTTGTTTGTGCCTAAATCATCCCATCTGTGTCTCTTGGATAATACTCAATCTTCTTTGCAACCACATGCATCAAGCTATTGGCTAAATATCCCTGTAGACAGGATGTCTCCTACTTGCATTTGAACTACTCTTTTGTCTAAAATATAAATGCAATTAATTTGCATTATTTATTGAATCTGTCTTTGCATACTAATGTCACAAAAACTGAAAATAAATATTAGGTCATGATCAACATGCCTCAAAATATCTTTGTGTTCACTGAATTTAAATAATTTTTGGCAAAGAAACTAACCCCGACTTTCTTTGAAGCTTTTGATGCTTCCCCACCTCCTACTATCTTCTGCGCCGCCCACCACTATCTTTGAAGTTGGCTCATCTGGTAACAGACTTACTGCAAGCTGTAGTGCACACCTACCATTCGAAGAGTTAGATTGTCCATGTGACAGATTTAATCAGTCCCTTGGTCTCTCAGACATGCAGCTGGTGGTGAATTCTTTTTTGCTAGTGTAATCTTGTAAGTGTCTTAAGTTAAAATTAAAGCTGCCATTAAATTTTCATCTTGTTCTTCAAGAAGACTGTTTTCTGGAAGTAGCATGTGTATATATTTTCATGTGGCAGTGCCAAAGAGATATTTTATACTACATCAAATCTTTCGTGTTCAGATTAATAGAAAAGTCAGTAAAGAATCCAAGTTGTTGGATCTGGGCTAAACGAGGTCACCTAGAATTATTGGTAAAAATAAAAATATGACCCTCTTTGGCAGTTTTATGCTACAGATGCTGCATTTAAGATGACAGCATCGAAATACAGAAAATCATGTGGGATTTATAGAAATTCTCTCCATGTCCGAATTGCCTGGCCTCTACAAGTCAAAATGTCACTTCTGAAACACATCATTTACCAGTCCTTCAGCAAAACAAACAATCCTTAGGATGTCCCCCATGGAACCAACAAGGTAAAAAGTAATAGAGTTGGAATGTTATCACAATGAGGAGAGGATGGAGCTTCAGATATTGCCAACTTTTTATAGAAAAGTCAAAAAACAGGAAAGGGAACTAAAATTAAACACAGGACAAAAAAGGCTTTGAAAGGACAAAATGAACTTTTGACAACCACCAACACATATGTATCTGCAGGAGATGGTGGATGTGGTTGGGAAGATAGAGGATACCAACTAACAGTAGAATATTTACCCTATTCTGCAAAGAAAAATAAGAACCCCAGCAATCAGAAAAACATTCTAAAGATTAATGGTTTAATGTAGTCAATTCTAACCCTCCAATAAATTCTATATCTAAGTCTATAAGCAAGAGTCACTTTACAAATTTTCACTGATATTGTAATTGGGTAGAAAAGTATGTTCATGTTTTTAACCTCTTTTTAATGGAAGCTAAAGCTCAAGAAAAGACTTAGGAGGGGACTTCAAAAAGTTTCTGGAAAGTGGAATTAAAAGTTAAAATTAAAAATATAAACTTTATTTTATTTTACTTAAGTTCCAGGGCACATGTACAGGATTTGCAGGTTTGTTACATAAGAAAACGTGTGCCATGGTGGTTTGCTGCACCTATCAACCCATTACCTAGGTATTAAGCCCCACATGCATTAGATATTTTTTTGATGCTCTCTCTCCCTCCCTGACTCCCCACAGGCCCCAGTGTGTGTTGTTACCCTCCTTTCTTTCTCAAAATAAGCTCCACCAAGTTTAAGACACTCTTATAAGTACCCAGTCATTTAATCCATCCTTAAACAACTGAGAGTCCTGAGAACTTAATCATGTCAATGCAGTCTTTTTCATTATTACACTGAAGAAAAATGGGTGCTCTTTAAAGACTTTTTTAAGATTAGAAAACAAAAAACAAACTCAGAAGGCAATCAGGACTGTAAGGTGCATGCCTAATTATTTTCCATTGAAACTCTTGAGAAATTGACTTTGTTTGTTGAGAAGAATAAGAAGGAGCATTGTCACGGTGGAGAAGGACTCTAGCGAAGACTTCCTGGGAATTTTCTGCTAAAGTTTTGGCTAACCTTCTCATAATAAGCACATGTTATCATTCTTTGGCCTTCCAGAAAGTCAACAGGCAAAATGCCATGAGCTGCCCCAAAAAATCTGTTGCCCTGACCTTTGCTCTTGACCAGTCCTCTTTTGCTGTGACAGGACCCCTTCCCTCTCTTGGTAGCCATTGCTTTGATTGTGCTTTGCCTTCAGGATCATACTGGTAAAGCCATATTTCATCTCCTGTTACAATTCTTCAAAGAAAGGCTTCAAGATCTTGATCCCATTAACTTCAAATCTCCACTGAAAGCGCTGCTCTTGTCTGCAGCTGATCTGGGCACAACAGTTTTGGCACACAGCAAGTGGAAAGTTTGCCTAACATTGGTTTTTTAGTCAGAACTCTGTGTACGCTGAACTAATTGAGATGTCTGTGGTGTTGGCTATTGTTTCTGCTGTTAATCATTAGTCCTCCTCAAGAAGGGCACAAACAAGATGAAATTTTTCTCTCACAGATTGATACAGACGGTCTGCCACTGCATGCCTCATCTTCAACATCATCTCATTCTTTTTAAAACAAGTTATCATTTGTAAACTGTTAATTTATTTAGGGTATTGCCATCATAAATTTTTCATAAAACATCAATAATTTTGCCATTCTTCCACCCATGCTTTACCATAAATTTGGTATATGTTCTTGCTTCAATTTTAGCAGAATTCGTGTTGTGCAGACAAAGGCTGTTTTTAAATTGGTGATTATCCTTCTTAGTGTCTCACACTAGGTCCTGTTTGACATTCTGTAAGTTAATGTGAGTTTATTTTGGTTCAAAAAATATTTGAAATCTATGCTTACTTTTTTCATGATATGCATTTTCCATGACATTTTTGAAGTCCTTTTATGTATTAAACTTTTATTATCCTTTAGGAAAGAATTCTAATGAGCTCATTTTGTGCTTAAGATTTGATACTCAGAATAGTGAGGTTGTGGGTCAGAAAATCTTGGGACAGATTCCAAGCTCTACAGACTCCTAAGTAGGTTATCTCTACTGAGCAAGTTTGCTAACCTATTTAACCTACAAATTTCTCATCCGTGAAATGGAAATAATACCTTTTGCAAATAAATACAAATTACATTGAGACTTTAGCACAGTGTGTGTCACATAATAAGTGATTGATAATGTATAACTGATATTTCTGGTGAAAACACTTGAGAACCCTACAGCCTAACAAGTGTTACAAAATTATTCTCATCTAAGGCAGCAGAGTACTGTGTTAGGAGCATCCTAGAAGGCATAGATCTAAATTGCAGGATAGATTTAGAATACATAGAGTATGCTAGATAATAAGAAAACTCCATGCCTTTTTTCTTTGAAAAGATTATGATACAGTTCCAAATTAGGTAAGTAACAAAACACTATGTCCTGAGGTTCTATTAAATGATGAAGAAACAAATTCATATAGGTAAATATGAGATTCTTTCTTTTTGAAAAATACATATTTTTTGTTTTGGATGATCTCTAGATTCTTGGGTAACTTAGGAGTGAAAAGCCATGATTCAATTTTGTACCATCATTCTAAAAGAATAAGTAAAGGCTTTTATCTTGGTTTAGCAATTATTGCGTTCATCTCAGAGGATAGAAATTTGACTCCTATATCAACAGACTCACTTTGTTGTAGGCAAATTGCTTAATCTCCTTTTTAGTTATCTTCCTCATCCATAAACCAGCACAATAATATTCACCTGTCTCATAGAGTGTTATGTGTCTTTATTAATTAATGTTTGGAAGATTAATATCCTTAGATGAAAGGAAATGTAAAGTGTAATTGTCATTTTATTTTTGCATGATACGTTATGGAATGAGACCTTAAGATGCTGTTCCTGTGACAGAGGCCAATAGAGATATTCAGATCTGTGCATCTGATGGCCAACAAACAGCCTATAGAGAAATGATACGAAAGGTTTTATCAGACTCTAATTTCAGAAAGTTTCTTATTTTTTATCTCCAACTGCATGAGTTAGGCAGTGATGAAGGAAAAGAGAGTCTTCTATTATCACAGCATTCTACCTTCAGTTTTTACCTGTCTCTTAATCAAACAATCCTACCACATTGAGAATTCATTCTTTTCAAAGTCAGGTTAAGGGGAAGGGTCTCTAAGAATAAATCAGCAGTTAACAATAGGAACATAAATAAAGTATTTCTCTGTGTTCACCCTACTTTATCTTTGATTTTTTTTCCTTTCATATATCTTTTAGATGAACCATTTGTTGTTTTTGTTGTTTTCTTTTCAATGAAATTGCCACAAACCTCAGCATTGAATGTGAAATTTTAGAACCCAGAGGTACACCAATTAGAATATACCCAATTACACAGTGACTGTTTCCCTCTTACATTTTCAATGGTTAGGACTGTTTTGAAAGACTATTGCAGGGTTTGATGACGCTTGGAAAACACTTTAGACCCCTGAAGGAAGCAGAGAGCATACCAAAGGATTTCTAATCAAGTAACCACCCTACAGATTTACTTGCTGTAATGAAAATACACACTAGTCACATCCCTGGTCTGCTTAAAACCACCTTTTCATGGCTCCCCACAGTCCATAGGTAAAGGTCATGATTTAGGAGCACTTTACAAACCAGCACCAATCTTCATTACAGTCTTGCTGCCTACTGCCCTCGTTACTTCAAACCCTCAGCACAAAATGCTTTTCCCTAACCTCAATCTAATCTTTCAGGACTCAGCTCAAAAGTTCTCTCTCTCATCATCCAGGAGGTTTTTATAGTTACATCTCTGAGTCTCCATATTATTCATAAACACATTTGCATTAACAATTGTTGCATTTATATATAAAAATTACATATATTTGTTTATTAATAAATTATTTAATGTGTTATTTAAATTTAAATTATATTACATTTTATTATGTATTTATGTTTTATTTATGCTTTATATATGTATATATGTTTATTTCTCTAATTTATATTTTGTCTATATATTTATATAGTTATAGTGTAAACATTAATTAAATATATGAAATATTATTTAAATGTATTTATGTTTATATTAATATGCAGATTCATAGATGTATATGCTTTATATATATCCTCATTACTATTTATTTAGAAATTTATTTATATGTTTATATTTATTTGTATTTACAGTATGTTCAATTAAATATTAAAATTAAATAAAATTATTTAATTTCATTTCTACTTCAACTACTAGGTTATAAATTCTTCTAGGTCAAGTATTCAAAATAAGATTCAAACTCAACTCAATACAATGATAATACCTACCTTTACTGAGCACTAACTTCATGCCAGACCCTGAGCTAAGTGGTTTCTGTACATTATCTCATTTAATCTACACAATCATTGAAGGATATTGCTGTTGTTTTTTTTTATTATTTATATTATTTATATTATTTTTTTCATCCATGTTTAAAGATGAAGAAAAGCAGTAACTCACCCCTAGTATTGTGTGCTTAGTTAGGCTTTGAACCCTGTTTTGGTCTTGACTCCAAAGACCTGGCCTTTGACCACTGGGTGATGGGAAAGCAAAGTGAGCGCCATGCATCCTGGTGGGTAAGAGCCAAGCAAGGTTTTGGGAGTCAGATAACCGAGGCACAAGTCCCTATTCCATTATCTCTTAGTGGCGTGGATCTAGAATATTTCCTTCTTTCATGACCATATTGTGTGAGAGAGACCCAGATGCAGAGTGAATGCCAATTGGCAAAAGGAAAATGCATCAGTAGTTAGTGACAGAAAATTTAGATTTTGTTAAAAAATGGACATTGTTACTTCCCCGACGACAAAACTAAAAAGAACACTGGCTAAAAGTTAAATTCCATTATTTTCTATCCTTTAAATCCTTGCAACTCAAGAAAAGGTAACATTAGCATCACCTGGGAGTTTGTGAGAAATACAGAATCTCAAGCTCCACCTCAGACTACAGAATCAAGTTCTGTGTTCGGAGGAGAACCTCCAGTGGTGCCTACATAGAACATAGCTTGAGAAGTGCTTGTTTGTATCATTCTCTCCCTGACCAATACAATTAAATTGTGATTCCAAATAAGACTTGTTGATTCTCCAACTTTATATCTAAAAGAAATTCAAGGATTACAGGAGAGAAGTAAGGGTGCAAGTAAACCAAGAGTCAGAGTCTAACATCAGGTTGGCTGCAAGCAAGCCATGTGATCTCAGCAAATTATTTTCTCTGTGACTTAAATTCCATCTCTATAACAAGTGTTTTTGAAGGAAGGAGGAACAGAAGGAGATAGAAAAGAGGGAAATTAGTATAGATTATTATAAAGGAGACTTTCTAAATTTAAATATTCCTTAAGTATAAGATTAATAAAGTAAGACAGACCTGACTAAAAATTGTAAGGATTATGTGTCTGTCCTAACTACTGCTATATTTTCTAGTACTTAGTTGGTGCTGTGTAAATATAAATGAACTAATAATGAAGAAGTGATCACTCTCACACTTAAAAATACTCAGAACTCTTTCTCAAACTAGAAGCACCTTCTTCTGTACTCTTGTCATAATTTTTTGCATCCATTGACAATTAAGACAATGTAACAAATTTATTAAATGACATACAATCATCCATAACCCTATCTACTAGTAACATTTCTGCAGATTTTCTACCCCCAGCACACATCTTTTACGTAGCTAATATCATAGAGTACATAGATTTGCAATCTGCATATTTCTTTACTATATAAGGGCACTGGCATATGGCAGCCATTCAATAGACATTTGTGAATGTGCATAGCTTTCATAATTATTTTAGGACTGCATAATATTTCTTCAAGTTAACACGACCTCATTTTTAAAACAGGGTCCATAATGTTGAACATGTTGGTGGTTTTTACCTTTTTTTCCTTTTACAAAAGAATTCTACAGTGAACATCTCTGAGAATGTACATCTGTGGGTCTGTCGAGTGATATTTCTTTGACATTCACAGGAGTGGATTGATTGGAACAAAGAGCACATCATTATGGCTCTTGTTACATACTGCTGAATTTTCTTTCTAGTTCCCAGTCTTTAGAATTGTGAGAGAGTCCTAAATTCTCCAGTGGCTGCAGCAAAAACTAGAAGCCAGAAGCCAGCTACTGGTGTCACCACAGTCCTTGAAATGGCAAGACAGACTTTCCCACATTCTTTTCTTTCATAGACAATTTAAACAAAATGGAAACCCTGCACTAGAATTTGGCTTACGGCATCTAATGGATGAAATATCGTGTTACACAAATGACCAGACTTGCTGGATAAACAAGATACATTCAGGGTTGCATTCTTTCCCAGAATCTTTGGAGCATAGATTCTCAATTCTATTTCTAGCCTATTTTTAAAATATCAAAGAGAAGGACCAGATGTCACAATGAATTAATATCCTGGACTTACAAATCTGGAGACATAGGTTCAAATTCTCCCTAGTTGAAAGTAAATATGAGTTTTCTGGCTTCTTGGAGCTCCCTAGTGAATATTTCATTCACCCCCAAATTTGACAGTTTGACAGGATGATCCCAGCATCTTCTTTTCTATCGTGACCTGAGGGCTGAAAGCTCAGATGAAGTGAGGCAGGTGCCATAACTGAGCTGAAGGAAAAGCCAGCCTCATCTCCCACTCCCCTCACCACACAGGCCTCTAGGGATTCCTCTCTCCTGTTCAACATTTCCCCACCAAGAGGCACTGAGTTACACAGCTGTTGCTTAAGAGAGACAGGAAATAAAGGGGGAGGAGCTCTGGCCCTTTGACTGACTTAGTGATGGAGAGTCAAAGGCCATCAAAGTGCAGCTGCACAGTCCATCGGCATGGCCATGATACTGTTGCAGTCCATCTGCGCAGAACTCATGAAGGCTCTCCCTTGATGCATTTCCCCTCAGCGACTACTCAAGTCAGTTTCTGAGACCCGTCACAGAGACTATGGCAATGTTATTAACATATTTATGCTCGATGGCCTTTTCTTCTAGGAGGTCTTCCTGCTAAGTGGGGGTTACATACCCCGTTGTCATGCTCTCCTGGCACCTTTCTTCCCATGCCAGCACTGCTTTTACTGCCTGCAATGGCCTGTACCTATCTGCTTCCCTCTGGGGCGCTAGATTCTACGAGAGCAGAGGATGCACCTACCCACTTCACTTCACTATTTAAAGATCTCAGTAAGGTCTTCTAGATATCCTAGAAATCACTGGAGACACCTCTGGGAAAAGAAGAGTGGCGTGGGAGAGGCAAACTTCGTGTAGGAGAGGCCCCCCTGATGGGACCTGGGATGAACACGGAAATGCCCCAGGCTCACTGCCAGCTGGGCACCTCACTCAAGTGAATTTCCCTAGAAACCCCAGTGGGTCCTCACATGGAAAGTGTGGCTGGTGTGATGATAGAAAATGGCAAATGATCTTTTCCTCACAAAGGCAAAGGAAAGGGAGGTAGCATATTAAGCATCAATGCCAAGATGCAACCCAGAATAATTGGACTTCAGGAAAACCTGAACTTGGGAAATTTTGATTAAAAAAAAAACCCTACATGTACAATCTTACTTCACATCTGCTTTTCTTTCAAGTTATGTTGGATTTTCAATTTAAAGTACATTTAAATGGGCATTTCAAAAGGCAGAAGAAGCAAATTCACACATCTCTCCCAGCAGCTTGCCCATGGGATTCGCCGTGGGGAGAAAGCCTGGCTGATCCTGGGCTATCTAAAGAGGTGAGCTGTCCACTTTTCATCCCATATGAAGATGCCCTGCTTTTATGTGAGTTCAGCTCTATCAAATTATTAGCATATGTTTCAAAAACAACAACAACAAAAACCTATGTCTTTTAAGGCATAGTAGAGACAGTTGAAACATTCTTTCTCTCCCTCCAGAAACCTAGGAATGAATTCCTCACCACTAAGGCAGAGTCCAGGGGAGAAAAGCGCAACCAGCCAGAGAGGAAAAGGGAAGCCAGAGAGAGCCGATCAAGTCAGGCCAAGTTAATAACAGACCTGCAAAGACCAGCCTCCAAGACGCTAACCTGCAGCCACGGGGAAATCCCAAGGAACCTGTCTCTTTCTGTTTAATTTTTTTTCCCTGAAAAATATTATCTGGAGCTCTTCCTCTGAATCTCTCGGCACCCTGATATTTGGGATAATTGCACCCACCGCTCTTAAGCTTGGGTGCTAAAATCCCCTCCTGGAGTTGAGTTTTTAAAGGGAGCAGGTTTAAAGCTGTCAGCAAGAGAGGAGAGAAGGCCAAATGGCTCTCATGCTTGAGCCTGTGGCCCAATTTGTTTGTAATTGGATTGGTATGCAGGGAAGATAGAGTTGTCTGGGGGAAATGCTACATGATTCCCTTTAGTAGAGGATAGTACCGATGCTGCTTGTAGCCCAGCTCCAGTTCCTGACTGGTGGGGGAGGGCAGTGAGACCCTAAACTCAGAGGAGAAGGGCCAATTCCTTGTATTCACCAGATAAAAGGACAGCAGGGGATGCCCTTCACCAAATTCAACCCAGAAATCAGAGCATACATTGTAAGGTTTGTGTGCAAAGTTAGGGAATGTGGGCCAAGGAGGAAGCTTGGATGACAGAAGGGAGGAGAAGATGAAGCTGGACAGGATTCCAAGAGTCTAATAGCAGCCCTTTACCAGGAAAACTTTTTTTTTAATAAAATGAAATTGCTGCAACTTCCATTGCCTTCTCAGTTGAGTTTACATGGCCCAATTGTCAGCCAATAATATAAATTCCATCTGCAGGCCATCACCAGCTGCAGAGCCTGAAAAATGTAGGCTTGGGGAGAAGGAGATTTCAGTTCTACTCTAGGTTTTGCTACATACCATCTATGAAACTTTTGGCAAGAGACTTAACCAAATTGAAGCTCAGTCTTCTGATCTGTAAAATGAAAATAATAACTCCTATGAGAATGCTGACTTAAAGGGATCTTGAAAGTCTGAAGAGCCCTATTGGGTAAAATTCATGGTCAATCAGCATTATCCCCACCCCTTTATATATGTTCCCCTTTATCTCAGGCACCAGAAACCTGGGAACTACATATCTCAGATTTGCTTTCCACCAAGGTTCTGAATTTGACTTATATTTGACAATGAAATTCATTCGTGAGATATTTGTAAAGGGGAAGAGAGCAAGAGATGCCTCTTCCTCTGTCAACGGTGGTGGTGGTGACTTGAGTATGAGCTTCCACAGATGTGACCAACATGGTAGCCGGCTGGTCACCTCTAGGCACCAGCCTCAAGGCTGTGGGTCAGTTGTTACTTCCTGATCTCAGGTAGCAACCTGTGTGGCATAACCTGAAAGCTAAGAGTAATCCACCTTACTTTCTTGGTTCCAGTCTTTTCCACAATGTAGTACTTTCTTGGTTCTAGTCTTTTCCGCAATGTAGTAAGCACTTATATTTGCTTTCTATTCCTATTTGTTTCAGGCAATGGAAGTTGCAGCAATTTCATTTTATTAAAAAAACTTTGTATAGCAAATTCTCACAAACTTAGCACCTTAAAACAACACTTATCACACACAGTTCTGTAGAGCAGGTGAGCTCAACTTGGTTCTCTACTCAGGGTCTCACAGGGCTGAAATCAAGGGGTCAGCCAGATTGAGCTCTTATCTGGAGGCTCTGGAAAGAATCTACATCCAAGTTCATTCATGTGTTTGGAAGAATTTACTTCCTTCTGGTTTCAGGACTGACATTCCCCTTTCCTTGCTAGCATCAACCAGGGGCCTCTCTCAACTCCTTAAAGCCATGTATGTTCCTTCCCACAAGGCCTCCTGCATCCTCCACATGGAGTCCTTCTCACAACATCACAGCCAGCAGCAGAATCCTTGTGTCAAATCCAACCCCTCACTTTAACTCTGATTTGTTTTTCTGCTCTCATCAGGAGAAAGCTGCCTGCTTTTAAGGGCTCATGTGATTAGATCAGGCCACTTAGATAATCATCTTTTCTTAAACTGAGTCATATAACGTATCACAGGAGTGTTATATTAGCATACTTACAGCTTGTAGGATTACAGTATAAGATCTTTGGGGAACCAATTGATAAACTCTGCCTACCATAGCACTTAATTCCCTCTACTATATCACATCCTGCATGAAAAACCTAGAGTGGTTTCTGTTTTCCTGTACTGAGCCATCAGTGATCTGAGACCACTGTCCGCAAACAAACTCTAAAGTAGAGAAAATATCCCTTAAGGTTTGACAATGGTCTTACCCTTGGAACATGGTGGACCTTTACCCAACAAACATCAGTTCAACAAACAATTATTTAGCAACTGTTATGTACCAGGTTTTGCTACATTTAAGGCAATCAAAAAAGAATAAGAAACCCTCCTACCCTTATGGTCTAATGGGCAAAATAGCCACATCAATAGAGCATTTCAGTGGAGTATAGCATCAGAGATTACAAGAAAGATTAGGCTCAAAGTGGAACACTATCATTTACTCAAGAAATAGTGTTTAGACAACTACTCTGGGTCAGGCATTGGCTTAGGTGCCAGCGATTGGAAGACTAATAGAGCAGGTTCCTCCATGGAGAATCTCAAGTCTGGTGGAGGAATTGGATATGTAATTACAATAAAATATAATGTTATAATAATGCCTGCAATATTTACACTTTTTACTAGCTACCCTACACTATGCTAAATACTTTAAGTACATTATCCTTTTTAACTTTTCCTTTAAGCCACGGCTGGGCATGGTGGCTCATGCCTGTAATCCCAGAACTTTGGGAGGCCAAGGCGGGTGGATCACCTGAGGTCAGGAGTTCGAGACCAGCCTGGCCAACATGGTGAAACCCTATCTACTGAAAATGAAACTTAGCTGGGCATGGTGGCTTGCACCTGTAATCCCAGCTACTCAGGAGGCTGAGGCAGGAGAATAGCTTGAACCAGGGACGTGGAAGTTGCAGTGAGCCGAAATCCCACTATTGCACTCCAGCCTGGGTGACAAGAACAAAACTCTGTCAAAAAAAAAAAATAATAATAATAATACTTACTTTAAGCCTAAGAGGTATATACAATTATTTTCTAAATTTGACAGAGGAGGAAAATGAGGCTGAAAACAATTAGGTCACTTTTCTAGGAAAAGATAGATCTGAGTTTGCAACCCAGATAGACCCAATTCTATGACTCGTACCCCACCCCCTCAGGGGATCACTCAGGATCATTTCTCACCATTTCTGTACCACCTACCCCACCCCACCTCCACAACTTACTGCCATTCCCACACACATGGGTTTCACTTCCCACAGCCAACACCTGCACTTTTTCTTGGAGAACTATCTTTTAAGTCTCCTTTGCCCACACAAATGGAGAACCCAAAGTGTCTTAGGAGTGTATGTCCCCTGGGGTGGTTCTTGACCTGCACCTGCTGGATATGAGGGTATGAAAACTCCAGTTCCTTTGCCTTAGGTTAGGACAACTCTGAGGCCTGATTTATAATTACCGACTGCCTGCAGATTAGGCAAAAGCTGATCGACTTTGTCTGTGATTGTACACTCCCTTGGCTTCTTCCTTTCCCTCACCTCTGCGTCCCCCTCCCCACTACTATCCCAGTTTCCTTTAGGAATTTCCTCATTGTGATGGTTAATATTATATTGAGTGTCAACTTGATTGGATTGGAGGATGCAAAGTATTGTTTCTGGGTGTGTCTGCGACGGTGTTGCCAAAGGAGACTAACATTTGAGTCAGTGGACTGGGAAAGACTGACCCACCCTCAATCTGTGCGGACACAATCTAATCAGCTACCAGGATGGCCAGAATAAAAGCAGGCAGAAGAACATGGAAAGATGAGACTGGCTAAGTCTTCTGTCCTTCATCTTTCTCCTATGCTGGATGCTTCCTGCCCTCGAATACCAGACTCCAAGTTCTTCACCTTTTGGACTCTTGGACTTACACCGGTGGTTTGCCAAGGGCTCTCTGGCCTTTGGCCATAGACTGAAGACTGCACTGTTGGCTTCCCTACTTTTGAGGTTTTGGCACTCAGCCTGGTTTCCTTGCTCCTCAGCTTGCAGATGGTCTATTGTGGGACTTCACCTTGTGATCATGTGAGTCAATTCCCCTAATAAACTCCCCTTCATATATGCATGTATCCTATTAGTTTTGTCCCTGTAGAGAACCCTGACTAATACACTCATAAACACTTTAGCACAGATCAGAGGGTCTACCCTGAGACACCGCTGCTCTGACATTTACACTATACCACTATGAGAACAAAGAGGAGTGACTATATCCATTTGGGGCAGTTGGCATGGCATTCCCAGAGAAAGTCATATTTCTGGGTTATAAGCAGAGGTCTGCCAAGGTGGAAAAGTGGGAAAAAGAGCATTCCAGCTGGAGAGGATGGTACACACAAAAACACAGAAAAATGAAGGATGAGGGCAAGTCGAAGGATGGAGAAACAGGTTGGATAGCTGGAGCCAAGGGTAGAGGAGGCAGGGCCTGCAGCAAATTGGAACCCTCAGGCCAGGAGAAGTACCTAAGAGTATTAAGGGAAATAGACCATGGTCACCTTTATCTTTTTGATTCAGCAAATAACTTACTGAGAGCTTACAATGAAGGTAGGAAACCAACCTAGTCACATGGGGATATTACAATGACAACCACTAAATACATGTGCATATTTAAATTTAAATTAATTAAAGTTAAATTTTAATTTCCCAGTCACACTAGCCACATTTCAAATGCTCAGTAGCCACATGTGGCTAGTGGCTGTCACACTGGATAGTGCAGGTATCGAACATTTGCATGATTGCAGAAAGTTCTATTGGATGGTGACAGTCTAATCACAGGAGAGGATAGCTATTCACCTTCAATCTAATTTTTCATTTTATGTCTATTTCCTTTTTAGACTTTTTAAAAAGTTACTTCTTCTGCCTGTCTCTTTTAGTCAGAAGAATCTGAGGATTCTTTTGATTGCACAGTGTGGCGGCTGCACAAGCACCTGCATTGGGCAATCAAATCGTAGTAGTAGTTGTCAAAAGATTGCAAAAGGGATTGAAGAAATCCCTTTGAAAATGCACGTGGCCTTTTATGTATTAGATGAGGGAGATATGCTCACACCTGCCTAGAGAATCCAAATAGTAGGGTCTGCCTGCCTCAATCTGTTTACCTTATTCATTCTGAATGCATGTAGCTCAAAGCATGTCCTCCCAAAGCAAAAGAATATTCACAAAGGAGACACCAACTGAATTCCTCACCTGGCACTCTGTCATTTCCAGTGCCACACAAATGAAAGGAAACCAGCCACTAGCAAAAGTCATTTCTGAAATCCAGTGGGGAATTTAAAACTCATGATTTTATGAATTTTACATAATAAATTCATAAGAACTGGAATTTTCTTTGAAGAGTTATTTCCTTCTGCTTCTTCATCTTCCATTTGATTACAGGAACCAACCAACCAACCAAGTTTTTACTGATATCTAGAATAAATCTATCATAAACAGAAACACTGACCTGTGTTTAGTAAGTGTCACTGCAGAGAAATTTAAACCTAACACAGTACAAATCATAATAATTATGTATTTAAATATTAAATTCACCCTAAAAAGGCAATTTAGTATTTAACTGAGAAAAGAACATGTGTCTCCTTATTTCTGGTATGGTACACCTTTCAGGGTTCAAACAAATACCACCCACTTTATGAAAGCTCTCCTCTTTATTATAGTAACAAGAGGAGTTATAAGAGAGGAAAAATGCTATTTTTAAAAATAAATTATCAACTTTCATTGATCGTGATGCCTGTATCAACAGCTTAACTCAGTCTGCTTTATATGACTTTTAGTAGTCAAATAAAGCACAATATTTTTTAAAAGCTTGTAAACACTAGTAGACCAGTTCTTAAAGGCCTGGAACAGTTACTTGAACCAGAAGCTACATAGAAAAGAGATTATATTTTTTCTGGGGCAGAGAAGGCGTCATTGCAATCAATAAGATGTCTTTTACAGTTTTTCTTCTTTTGGGGTGTGTGTGTGTGTGTGTGTGTGTTTAGGGCTTGGTTAATTCTATTGCCCTTGCACCTGCAAGCAAAAGGGTACAGAATATTCCCACTCTCCTTTTTCTCTAATTCTGCAAGACTAAGGAAGCAATAGCGACCAAGTTCTTAAAGTTTTCCAGCTGATTATAGAGAGGTGGGTTGTGTTCCACATTTTATTCTTACAGCCCTGCCACCAGATGAAAGGAACAGCATAAAAGCATCAGCAAAGCCTGGACTCTGCTTTTCCTGCTCTAACATGCCATCAAATAGAGACAGAGCACTCCACTGATGTAGGCATTCTGTTGTTCGTATTCGCCGAGTTCAGCTAAGAATGTCTGAGATCAACAGGTGGCCTTGCTAATGGAACAGATTCACTCATTGTTTGTGTGTTTAATGAATCATTGAGTTACTGATCAGCAGTGAGCAATGGAAGCTGTTCAAACAGAAAGGAAGCCCAGCAGTGAGGTGGTGCCGCCAACACACTCCTTTGAAGCTCGGCTGGCCCCTGTGGGGAGTGCAGGAGGCTGGGGGTCTACTCCCTACAGTTCCCAGAGAAATGGTAGCAAGAAGATGGTGTTATTTCTAATTGGATGATGAAAGTCAGCCTAGGGGACAGAGACCAAAGGGCCAAACGTAAGAGGAGGAGGAAGTGAAAACATCTGAATCAAAGGTTGAGGTAAAACTGAGAGACAGGTGTTTGCAGTGAACCATGCAGTAACCTTCATCTTGCCCCCTGGTCTTCAGGAAACAAGCAAGTGGGGAAGGACCAAAAGAGGTAAGAAAAAAGCAAAGCTGAAGATGCAGATGCTGATTTTTTTACAAAGAGTTCATGGTACAGTGGAAATTCTCTGTCATTGTGAGAGGCGGGGCTGACCTTCATTGTGGGATTCCTAAGTTACACCAAGCCTTGCCTGTGAGTGGAATTGACTTACGGTGGACTAGAAGTGTAATTAATGAGATGTGCTTTTTAAATTCCCTACAAATAATATGTTTTATTTGTCACCATTAAAAGTTTGAATTTTTAAACAGATTCTTGGACTTTTATCCATCAACTCTTTTAACTTTAGCATCTGTCTCACCCCCAGTAGCTTTTCTAAAACCACTACCTTCACCATGAGACTCCCTAGGTTTTCCCAGTTCAGAGTTGGGCATCTTCAGCTTCACTTTTCTAATGAACACATGATGGAGAGGATAACTAGACTGGCAACCCTCTTCTATGTCTTTCCAGTGCTTTCTGCTATCAATTCAATGGTCACTTCTTCCAAGACATCCGTCTGTACCTCCTAGGTTGAGATTTCTATCATCTTCTTTCAGGCTTGGCAGGCCTATAGTTTGCTCAGTGTAGGAGGTCATCAGAATCTGATTGTTGCTTCTTCTTCTTCTTTTTTTTTAAGTAAAACCAACACAGAAGAGATGAAGGAAATAACCATCAATAGCTCTGACATTAACGTAAACTTCATACCTGGTCTGACACTTTTTAACCATTGAGCACATTTTTTCATGGGTGAAATCCATGCCGTGGAAGTTGGTCAGGCAATCTTTGCCCCAAATATCCTCAGTGATGAACCTGAATTTTCTAAATTCAACCTCATTGTTCTGTAGATCAACAAGGCTCACTTCAAAAACATGACCCTTAAGGCCATAGTATGTAATTTGGGTTTTTGGTGTTTTTCTATATTATATTGAACATAGCTGGTGTTTTCACATCACACCAATCTTAGAAAAGGGCTCAACCACTTTCTCCTTGGATCCCTTTTCAACACCTTTTGTGGGCTGTGTTTTTAAAAGGGAGGGGACATATGAGAGATATGACCAAGTGTGGTCTGGTGGGGAGAGCACCATGCTATGGGTTAAGCAGTGTGTGTCTTAGTTCCGATTTGGCATCTATCTTTGGAGCACCATTGGTCCCATACTGTCTGTGGCAGAGACTAGCTAAGCTATTCATCAAACCCGTGTCCTTTTTTCCCAACACAGCTAAACCTGTTTCTTAGCCTTTCTGAGAGTCAGATGTGCCCACGTGACAGGTACTGACCACTGGACTATGGACCAAAGTGAGGCACTTTACAATCAGGTCTGAATCATAAAACCTCCTAGATGGTCCTCCATGCTTGCTTTTCCTCACCTTGAGCTGCATAGTGATACCTAGGGCTGGCCATGAAGATCACAGAGCTGTCAATCTTGGGTCCCCTTAACCCTCAGGGTGGCGAAGCAGGGTCTGGGGCAGCTGGAGTACCTGGGCTGGGCACCTCAGTTGTAAGAAATCTCCATTTACCCTAGTGTGCTAACTCCTTCTACACATGCCATGAAAGCTGAAAAGTAAGGCAATTTCCCAATGGACCCTGGGATTATTTCCAGTCCTACCCTCCTCAGTTGGAAGTCATCATTGTGCCATTTATACTCTCATCCACCCTCAACAAAGATAGAAGGATGCTCTTCCTGTGCATTCAAGATCTCCTGGGGGAAGGAATGGGACTTTGCTTCCTTGTATTCTCCCTCAGAGATAGAGATGAAGGGGAAAATACAGAAAAGAAAGAAAACAGAATGTCTGTCATAGTTCACTAGCCAGTTAATGAGAGGGAATCATGAAGGGGCCTCACAATAAGGAGCCCTACAAGGAAATAGCATGACATCTGGGAGAGCCACAGGCCAGAGAATGAGGGTGCCACTTGCCACCACATCTGACTGGTGGCAGATCCTTGGGCTGTAAATCCTAAACAAGAGCCAGACCAGTGACAACAAGCTCCTGTTCCTCCAGCACATCTCTTGCTATGGGTTTGTGCTTAATCAAACCAGCCTCAAATCCTTTTAGAACTAAAAATCTCAGCTATTCCAAAATGAATCTCCTTCCATATGCCCTCTTCAATAAAGCCTTCTTTTCAATTCAAAGAAGGATGTGAAAGCTATTGCTCCCTTAGGCAATGCCATTGCTGTTTGAAAAACCAAGATGTATATACACATATGTCCTGTGTATACATAACTTACAGTATAATTGTCTGATTCTGTATGTTTGTATGTATAGTGGAATGTTAGCTCCTTCTGGACATAGAAGCTGCACCATATGTCCCTGTGGTAGGAATGTGACCTACTCCTGGAATGAAGAGATTGCATTTGATCTGTGACATTAAATAGCCAAACTAAGCACTCTGCATTGAGACGATACAAAACTGGTCCATCAGGATATCAACTAGACCCCCACGTTTTTACAAAGAGAGCAAAAGATAATTCTACGATTTTATAAGCCTTTTAAAAAAAATCTTTGAAACATTTCTATGGTGTTTATTAAGAACAAACATAGTTCTAAATGCTTTTGCAGCTATTAATCTAATTCTCCATGAGAAGGATATCATTATTATCCCATTTTACAGGTAGAAAAGCTGAGGAACACATGAAGTAATGTGCCCAAATTCACACAGCGAGTTAGCAGCAGAACTGGGGTTCCAACTCATGTAGTCTAGTGTCACAGGCCGTGTCCTCAGTAATGACACCATGCTGCCCGGTGGCTTTATTTATTTATTTATTTTTTGAGACGGAGTCTTATTCTGTCACCCAGGCTGGAGTGCAGTGGCACAATTTTGACTCACTGCAACCTTCACCTCCTGGGTTCAAGCAATTCCCTTACCCCAGCTTCCCAAGTAGCTGGGATTACAGGTGCCTGCCACCAGGCCCGGCTAATTTTTGTATTTTTAGTAGAGACGGGGTTTCACCATGTTGGCCAGGCCGGTCTTGAACTCCTGACCTCAAGTGATCTGCCCACCTAGGGCTCCCAAAGTGCTGGGATTATAGGCGTGAGCCACCGCTCCCAGCCTCAGGAGCTTTAATAATGACCAAACTTCATCTGTGTTTTCCTCATACCCACCCACACTCTCTGGTCCTCCCCACATTGGAAAAGTGCATAATAAGTCTCACCCAGTCATTTCTCCAGTCTCCTGATCTTATGGATCAAAATCAGCCCATCTGAAGTATGGCCCTAGCTAGGAAAAGCCTTCATGGCAAGTATATAACCTGAACATGGGCTCTTGGTGAAAAACTTTTAGACCTTAGAAAATTTAATTCTTAATGGAAAGCCAATGTTCAAGCTATGGAAAATAGGAATCTATTCTACAAGATTGACTTTGGCCTCCATGATTTTTTAGTTGTGTGAGTCAAAAAGACACTATGATTGTGACATGTTTTAAAGAGTAGGTGCTTCAATATTTAATGACGTTCAATAGTCCCTGTCTTCTAGCATTCAGGAAGAGTTGAGCAGAAATTGGCAGAAACCATGTCAGAAGTTCTCCTGTTCAGTCCCCGCATTACCATGCTTGGCTGGCGGAGATAGAGTGACAGAATTTACCCTTCTAGGCTCTGTTTCTCCGTTTTTGAAGTGAGAAGGACAAACTCTATGACTTCTGGAGTCTGATCCTATCCTTGCAGCATTTTGAATTCACTATCCCCATGGCTGCAAGACCACTAGTGATCTGCCTCCTGACAAGCTTTCCAACCTCATCTCGGATCCCTGAGCTCCTGGCTCATGACACTCTAGGCACACAGGCTTCCCTTCTTCCTAAGAACACTAAGCCCTTTCCTGGCATAGGGCCTTTCCACCAGCAATTCCCTCTGCTGGAATGCCGGATCATCACCTGTCTCTTTTGTCATTCAAGTTGCTGGTTGACTTCTTTAATCAACTCTTCTGTGAGCCTGTCCCCAATATCTCAAGCTAAACTAATCTCCCCATCCCAGCACTAGCTCTCCACCAATCGCTCTGATTTATTATCATCTATCACCATCTGATATTCTCTTGCTTATTTCTTTTGTTTATAGTCTGTCTCCCCCAATTAGATATAAACTCCATGTCTGTCTTATTCATCATTTTATCTCCAGTACCTATGTAAGCACATAGTAGCCACTCTTTGAATATTTGCTGAGTGAATAAATTGAAGAAATGTAGGACTCCTAATGCAGCTAAAATCAGAGCCTAAGAGCGAGAGGCAGTAGGATTCCTTTCTAAGAGTCACATATTGGTGCTACACTTCCCTTTTTTTTAATTTAGTGATTTCAGAATGAAGGTCAGAGTAACTATACACAGATCCACATTGTAAGAGTTAGGCTTGTGTGCCCTTTCTCTTCTGTGGATGGATCTCCTACCTCTTGTGAGTAGTTGGAAGTCTTCAGTGGCACCTTGTCTGGTTATACTACCTGCATCACAAACAGAAAATTGCATGTTCCCTCTAGGGAGACCAGCACCTCACTGTGAGGACAGCTGTGTTGCTCTGGTTCTGCAGATTCTGGGTTCTAGATCTCAGTAGAGGTAGGTTCAAGTCAAGCAGCCAGCTGGGCAGAGAAAGGCTGGATGCTAAACTCTCAGGGGTGCTTTTATATTGGCTTCAATGTTCCCTGAAGCTGATTTGACATTGGCTACTGCCCTGGTGCAAAGGTGTTGTTTCTCTCTTAACAGAAGGACTGAGTACCACACCAGATGATAGTGGATATTCTGTCTTGTATCTCTGACCAGACAGAGAAAAGCCTTAGAGGCTTGACAAAGCTGTGTGGAGTTTCTGGGCGGGACACCTACAGAAGCTGCTCCTCCCAGCTCAAAAGGGAGCAGCTGCCTCCTCAGGGCCAAAGGCAGAGTCCCCACCCAGGTGACTCACCAGGGACTAAAGTAGAATGAGGAGGAACAACCCTGGTGAAGTCACGGGACAATGTCAAAGCATCACCACCTGGATTTCAGAAGGGAAGGCTTGGCCCTGGTATGTGAGGAACCATCTGAACACACCCATGACCCAGGGGTAGAGAGCTGGCTTCACAGTTTTTAATGGTTAATTGACTTTGATTTTTCCTTCTCCCCTCCAATCAGTTTCAGAACCTCCAGGTCTGTGAAGAGACAGATCTCAAATTCCTCCATTCACTCTCCCCAGCCTCCTACATCAAATATGTTATAAAGTAACAACTCAGAACTAGTGATTTTCTATTCCACTGTAAACAGATTTCAGAGTCGGAGACTTAAGCACTTCGTTGCCCCAATATTTGGTTGAGAAGTACTTCCTTAAGTATTAGCAACATATCTCTTGAAGCAACATCAGCCCATTTCTTCCTATTCAATCTAGTGTAAAGGAGCAAAATAGTGAATATCTATATTCTTCATGATCCTTGAAAACAATTAAATCAACCCTTAGCTTTCTGTCTTTATTCATCAAATTTCATGAGAACATCCTCCCACCATTATAATCTTTCTGGTCATCCTTTTACAAACTTTACTTCTTTGCATCATGTTTCTAACTATGAAGTCAGAATTGTACATCAAGCCCTTATAAGGTCCTTGGCAAGTCTTGGAGCAACAAAAAGTTTCTTTCCAATTTTTGATGTCACATTCCTGTCCTTTTTGATCTGGAAATGCATGGCTGACTTACATTCAACTTGAATTTAAACTTCAGGTCTTTTCTTGTCATATAGCCTCACCTAATTCTGCCCTAGACAGCATTAACTACATTAGTTTTTTGTCTGTGGATATACTGACCTTGTCCCAGTCTTACCTCTTTTCAGATGGTTGGCATCCTACATTTCCCAAGGTTATTTACATTTATTTTTCAATCATTGAAAATTTCAGAAAACTCAGACTGCTAAGAAGAAATACCTGCACATCATCTGACAAGAACATGGAACCATCTTGGCACCAGGAAGATACAGATGTGGCCAACCCAGACTTGCTCCCTAACTCTCACCCTGAGCTTGTGATACACATAAGTTGTTTCAGAGTTCCCATAGTGATGTTCTCACCTGTTATTAGATCCATTCAGGCCTCACCTAGAGAATAGTTGTTGGAAATCTATTCTCAGCTTCATTTGTTCTCTTGACTTATTCTCACTTCCATATTGCTCTGCCTGTCTAGATACTTTTTTTAACCTTATATAATGACAACTCAGGATGAATGATTTTCTATGCTATTGTAAGTAGATTACCGGATCAGAGACTTAAGCACTTTGTTGCCCCACTATTCCGTATGTCATACTACTTGCCCAATTCTTTTCTAAACATTATTAACTGTATTAGGTTTCTATCCCTAGGTAGACTGTCCTTTTCCCAATTTTATTCTGTTTCAGATCATTGTCTTACCAAATTTATTAAGTTTACTTACACTTTTTTTTTTTTCCTTGGAGGTTTTCCAGACTCAGAAACCTAAAACTGCCTGGGGTAGTCCCAGCTTACATTTGTACTCTCAGCATAATTATTACAGAGTTTCCTTTCACTCTCAGAAGAATCTTACTTTGGATGGTAAATTATATGGTCACCCTGCTGGGCTTTCAGACTGACTCGGAACCACCCCACACACCTGACTAAGGGTACCTCAACTTCTTCTAGAACTTCAATTAGAGACTACATGTGGTCTTTCCTCCAGGACCAGCTTCTGGTGGTCTGGAAATGAGTATCTGACTCCTGGCAGGGGTGCTGTGGCACTGGCTAGGACATTAAGCTGAGCTTCTCTCTAAGCTAATGGAGTACAGGAGGGTTAGATGATGATTACTCTGATTCTGTGTGTACATCATAAAGATGCAAAGGAGTGGAGCAATTAAAACCTGGAACTTTGGAGCAGGACTGCTTAAGTTCAAATCCTGACTCTGTCACTTTCATTTTATATCATTTAATTGGGGCCTATAAACCCATGTACATGTTCTTTATTAAGAGATCTTTGAAACAGAGTATTTATACATGCACAGACCCACACTCATTTAGTTGTATTTGTGCTCTAACATTTGCAGATTTCCCATGTCACAAGATCTAATAACATGGACGTGGCATGGATGACTCAGCTCCAAGCCAGTTTGTCATATCATGATAATTCATGGGACAGTAAGCTTGGCAAAATTTCTCAGCACTATGACTGCCTCTCCACAAGACAGACACAACAACTATTCCCCCTCTGGATGTTCAGAAAAAGCTGAATTATGTCATTCATTTATTCACTGACAAAGCATATGTTCTTTATGGAGCTCTCAGCCATACAGCATCAAGGGCAAGAAAGAATCTGAAGAAAATAATGTCCATGCTTAACCTCAAGTAGTTTGTCACTGAGCTGGAAATAATAGAAGTATGAACACAAAAATTGAATGACCATGCAAGACAATGAAGCCAAAAATGCAAAACAATGAAAGCAAAAAGAAATATAATAACTAAATGTCAGATGACCTCACATAAGACCTGTAGAAGCTCAGAAAAGAGAACCTAGGAATGAAGACACCAAGAGAGTCAAGACCTGGAAGAAGATGGAAGCTATGAATCTGGGAAGAAAAACATAAATTTTAGACATGCATTAAACATCAGATTCAGACTAACTCTAGTATCTGGCATCAGCTTCAACCTTGGCTTCTAGAAAGCCAAATAGCTACTTCAGTATCCTTTTTTAGTACCCTGGAACTTGTAAATGGTCAGTGATACTGTGATTGTGCAGCTTAAAATCTTATCTGATGAGCTCAACAACGCTAGGAAGATGACAAAGCCATGTCATTTGGAGTAATTTTTAAAATAGATGTGCCAGCTTTTTATTCTGAGAAGTAAATATGTTAGAAAAAACAACCCTTATTATCATTTCATAAAAGGACATTTTACACCAAAACATAGATATGACATGATCAGATTTAATTTTAATATCTCAATATTCACTTTCAAGTATGGGTAAGTATTCTCAATATCACTGGAGTTTTTAAAATACATTGTTTTGTTTTATGCTATAACACATAATATAAATGCTATAAGATTAATTAGTAAAGCAACTGACTGTACTGAACAACTTAATATCAGTACATTGAAATATAAAAATATATTAATGATTGTAAAAGTAAAATGCTTTACTAATTCATTATAATAATAGCTAACAATTTCTGTAAAAAATTAATTATCACTTTCTACTGTATAACTATAAAAGAATAGAGTTTGGCAGCATAAATGTTAAGAGAAAGTACATTTCCTCAGTAAATTAGGAAGAATGCTGTATCTTTTTCAAACGCATGCTTATAAAAATTTAAATAGTCATATAAGACAGAATAAAAGAGATTGGGTTTGTTATAATTCTAATCTTCAAATAATTACTGCACTAGTGAAAAAACTTTTTCCTAGTTACATTCTCTTCACAAAAAGTGATATTGTTAAATGTAATTCTTCTGTGTCTCATGTAGCAGTCATTTAGACAAGCAGAAACAACCAAGAGTCTTATTTTTAAGTTTGGCAGCATTTAGGATTAATTACGAATTCAAGTAGGTTTCTGCTTTACCTGGTTCCTGAGGGATTTCTGGTTCCCAAACAGTGATTACTGCAGTAAATCTTTTCAAAGACACATTTACAGAATGAAAAAATTAAGAAAACATGGTGTTACATAATTGTCATTATCAATGAAACAAACATGAAGATGCCATGAATGATTTAGAAATCACAGCATGTCTCGTTCACACAGTTCATGTGTGTGCTCAGAAAGAAATTAT
This sequence comes from Macaca fascicularis, assembly GCF_037993035.2. NCBI lineage: Eukaryota > Metazoa > Chordata > Mammalia > Primates > Cercopithecidae > Macaca > Macaca fascicularis. The sequence continues at coordinate 121,433,442 of NC_088381.1, read as the reverse complement.
GGGACAGGATAATGCAGTAGGAAAACTGGTAATCAGCAGGAAAATGGTGAGCTACGGTGATCCGCTTTCTTTAGCCAAAGACAGACTCCTTGATGCATGAGATTTTAGAAGTGCTATCTACTTATACAAGGTATGCAAACAAGATGGAAAGATGGGATAATGGCTAATACATGCCCCTGCCTCCCCCAAAAAAGAGTTGCTTGACAAAAGAATGTCTAACCCTCTGTTTTACAGAGAGCAGTGCCAACATCACAGGACTTCCTGCCACCAAAGACTTACTCCCTGTCTGCAGGAAGGGTAGTTTGTGTGCTGAAACCTTCTAAAGAAGTAGCAGATGCAGAGGTGCCTTGAGAGGGCAGCAGCTGCTGCAGGGTACCTTCTCCAGAGATCCCCAACTATTCCACTCCAGGATGTGCCTAAAACGAGAGCAAAAACACAGATGGAAATTCTGAAATGCTTTTATTATCTAGAAATCCAAGTATCTTGTCCCACTGACACATTTTTATATCCAAATGTTAAGAAAAAATTTTTGTCTCAAGTGATTGTGGGAAGCAGCACAAACACGCAAAATACTGGAAATAATTTAAATGAGAACAAAAATCTTAAATTAGCTTTCAAAGAGAGTCAGAAAGTAACTTCTGCAAATGGTTTTTTCTTTCAGTAATCACTTATTGAGTACCTATGTAGGATGGAACCTGGAACCATACTGCCTGGGTTCAAATCATAGCTGGGTCACTTGCTGGCTGTATAACCTTGGGTTAGTTATTTGTCTCTCAGTTTCCTCATCTGTAAAATGGGACTAACCATAATATTCACCTTATATGGATGTCTTGAGGATACAGTGAGTTAATATTTGTAAAGCACTTAGAATAGTGCCTGGCACATAACACGTGTTATATACTGTCTTTTAAAATAAGATGTACCATGCACTGTTCTAGATGTTTGGGTTAGAACAGTGCACAAAGCACTTTTTGTGAGATTATTTCAAAGAAATTAATCATCACCATCAATCAAATCTTCAAGTCCAGGAGCTGAAGGGAACATAATTCATTGTTTCAGCTGATTCGTTTTAGAGAGAAAAAGCTTAATAATTTGGTGACAATGTGACTATCAGCTATACGTCATACTGGCAGATTAGCCAAAAGATATCTTGATTTTTATCAATTTCAGTTGAAATGAGCGAATGCTGAATAAATGTTGATTAAATTAGATTGAAGACAAGCTGCTAAGAAGACAGAACCATGCAGTGCCTTGGAAGAGAAAGTAAGGAAAAAGGGACACATGACAAGGACATGACCATCAGGAAAACTAAGAATGCAAGATAAGAAAAGGACAATGGTTTGATGGCTTAGGGGACCCTGGTGGCCTTCAAAAAACCAATTTCAGTAGAAGTACTGGGGAATGAGATTACTGGAGGTTAAGGAGGTTGCTTTCTAGGGAATTTGGGAGGCAAACAAAGAAGCAGATGATACCTGAAGATGTTAGCAGGTTTAAAAAAAAAAATCCTCACTATATGAAAAACACAACTGATTAGAAAGGAGGCATTGGAGAGGAGAAATTTTTTTAAAAAATATATAGAAAGTAAGGGATATAACTGATGAAGATTCCAGAGGAGTTTAAAGGGGCATGAGATTAAAAACCCTGGCAGAGTAATCATGGGAAACAGTGAATGGGAAGGAGCTCAGATCAGATGTTTTTTATTTTCTCGGTAAAGAAGTCCATAGGAGTAAGGAGATAGAAGTCTCTTTGGGCATTTAAGGAACATGGGAAAATTTATTACTACAGTTATGGGGGATATGATACAGCATTAATTCTCCATGAAGAAAAGGATGTCCCATTTAACCCTGAATGCCCAAGTGAGGTCAGATAGCAGGGATCTGTGTTGGATCCAAGCACAACTTCTTGTAAGGATTCACTTCCTGAAATGGTTAACAATAGTATGTATAGGGATCATAGGCTTGGAGGAGTCAAGTCTGGAGCAGGGGACTTTCCACACCAAAAGATTTTTCCAGCTGACTCAGGCTAAGAAAGAACAAAGTGAAGACAGAGGTGTGGACAGATTTGGGAAACAGGTACGGATTAGGAATTGGAAGACATACAGTGGCTTGGTGGGCATGAGGTGGGATGACAGGGCATTATTTTCAGAAGGACAGTCAAGGAGTATAAGATCCTGGAGATGCCAGAGAAAAGAGAACCAAGAATCAAGTCTTGAAAAATGTGCAGAAGATAGGGCAGAAGGGAGTCTACTGAAGATGCTACAGTGAGAGAACTGTCAGAGAGACAGAAAGGCAAAACACAGCTACGCCATGGAGGTCAAGGAGAAAGAAGACTTTACACAGTATACTTACAAACAATAATCCTAACAAACATGTGATGTTATATAATAAATGATTACTGAACGCTAGTGGTGAAGTTAGCAAAGTACACTTTTATAGGCCCTGCCGTAGTAAGTTTTCTCAGCAACCCAGTTAGGCAAGTACTATCACTGATATTTTACAACAGAAGAAAGCATAGCTGTGGGAAACATCTTATCCAAGGTCATACCACATGAGCTCCTAACCTTGACCATGAACAGCTTTCTATTTTAATAACCAAACATTATGTCTGAAGAAGTTGCTGTATTACTGCAACTGTTTTTGCAAAAACTGTACCGTATCATGTGTATGTATTACCATTATTATATTTCAGAGCAGATAACATAGAATTCAAGGAGGACTGAGACCAAAGGTTATCACTGGATTTGTCCATTAGGAGATGGTTAGAAACCGGCAGAGCAGAGTATGGGGATAGAGCACATTATTGAAAGACAAGACTGGGGAAGGACAAAGAAGCCACAGGGGGTGGGGTCAGGAACATGGGGATTGAAGTTTGGCATACGTGGATTCAAATCCAGGCTGAGTCACTTAGTTGTGTGATCTTGGGCAAGTTACTCCTTGTTAATTAAGCTTCATTTTCCTTGAGTGTAAAATGATAATGATAATAATATCTACTTCAACGAGATTGTTCTAAGAATTAAACAACACAATTTCTATAAATATTTTTATTCAGTGCTTGGCTCACAGTATGTACCCAATAATGTTTTTACTATACAAACTGCATATATAATTATACATTTAACTGTAATTACTATATAACCTATACTATTATCTGTGAACTTTAAAAAATTCCTTTTTCTAGGTGTTCATGATATAGCCATGTTTTGTTTATCCTCCTACTGCCTCTCTGATCTCTGGTTTCTTGAATTAATGTAGTTAATGTTATGTTTCAGAGCACTTTCGTATAAATTAGTTTTTTTTTCAGACAAAACTTTGGGAGGCAGTTAGAGCAAATTTAGATACCTTTTCTAGGTGAAGAATTATCTGTTCTGATTAAACAAATATTCTGCTTTATAGAGAGCTATCATATGTACCATGCACCAATAATTATTTTTCAAATAAATATTGAATAGAACACATTTACTAAAACTGTGCTGCCCATATAAACACTTGTAGGTGATTTGGAAGGTCAATTTAGGAGTTTTATTATCTTCACTATGTATTCATCATCATTATGAGCAATAATTTTCATCTTCCCATAGATGTTCAGAATACCAGTTATACTTCTGGTAACAGAGTGTCTAACACCTGTGAATATAAATATGTATAATATACACTTACATGTGCAATGACTTCAAAAAGATGAAGTCCTTAAAACACTAAACATATTGTAGGGAGATCAACTGTACTCATACTCAAGGCTAGCATTTGGGATTAAGGAAATACCTGAAGTCACGAATAACTTTTGGAGATCAACACCAACCTTCTAGGTTCAGGGAGGTATGAGTTCAGCTAGGTATGGGAAAAACAAAGGATGACCTAGAAATTAAGCACATCTGTTATATTATTGAGACATCAGTATTTAACTTTTGGAACAGGAGGCTACGTTTCAGATAAACTTCATTTTTTAAAAATCCTTATTAAGGACCTCTAAACACAGGACCAAATTCTGTCCTTGAATTTTTAAACAAATCTGGGTCTGAAATCAATATAGGCACTGTTAGAAAGGATTTGAGGATTGAATTAGGGAATAGGATTTGGCTCCTAGGACACAAACCACGCTACTAATCCCAGAGAAAGGATTTGCCTGTTTAAAGGATTATAAATTTTTGAAACGCATATTCTGTTGATAATACTTTTCATTTCCTGCAAATCAAATTACTGAGGGATATTTTCATTGTGAATGAAATTGGACAATGTTTTTATTGTTGTTTTAATTTTCTTTGTTTCAAAGGGTACTAAATTTCTAAATGATCAGACGTGAAGTTTCATGGCCCAAAATGGCTACACATTTGTAGACTCAAGCAAATAAATTAGAAATACAGCCTACCAGCAAACCAAAAGAATTACATCTAAAAGCAAGTCTCCTTGATTTCTGATACTTACACTTATGAGAATGAGAAAATGACGATAGCACAGAGAGATCGTGGGCATGGAGGACAGGTCCTGTAGGCTCACTTCATGGGCTTTTTCACACCCTGACTACTTTCCACGCTGGACTCATTTTACTTTAGTGAAACAACTGGCTGTAGATAATGTTAAAAGATAGGACTTTGGTAACAGGAGAATTCATGGATTCTTGAAATTCCTGAATGGAACTGGCTCTCCAGAAGCTACTTGCAGCTCAAATGAGATAGAGAGAGAGAAAGCAAGCCAGAGAAACATTTGAGGTCATATAACACTTTGTCTCCAATGTTCTCAAGGCCTCCCTCTGTGCACAGACCTCACTTTGAAATTACCACCTGTCACAGGCCTAGCAAATCCACTCACCAGAGACCATGTCTAATTCTTTGTTTTAAAGGGCACCCGATGGTTTTCTCCAGAGAAAACCATCATCAGCGGCAGCAGCATCCTATTTTATTTACACCAGCTTAGCATAGGACCATCCCCACAATATAAGAAGAAAGATTTGACCCTGTGGGCTTTTTCCTGTTCTAAATTTTCTTCTGTTGCTTGGACAAAAGGTCCATCATTTCTGAGAAGCAAAAAGGGAGGATGGGGCTGGGTAAGGAGACTGCCAGAGTAACAGTGTAATGCTATTAGTCTGAATTCTCCCATGACGGAGCCCTCGCTGGGAAAGACAATTACAGGCAAAAGGGTGATAACCTCACGAGGCAATAACCTCCTGAGAGATCCTGTGCCACATGTACAGGTTATTAATCTCAGGGAAGGAGCCAAACTTCAGGGGCCCTCTCAGAACCAACTCTTTCAAGGTTTGCCCAACTCTAATGAGCTGGGTCTTTTTTGCCATCATCTAACCACATGATTTCCTTAATTCTTAGCTGATTGCCTAACGGCAAAGATAAATGTGGCTTTTTCCAGCTGCTTCTAAAATAGGTTCAAGGTTGAATTAATATGAATGGAAATATTTCTGTTCATGTAAAGGTTTGGAAGAAACCACATGTGTGGGATTTGCTGACACCTGCTAAAATGTACACCGTGTGTCCTACATGGAGGACACAAGAGTGGCAGAGGTGGAATAATGACTTACTGGAGCCCAAGATTCCTAAGATGGTGAAATTCCACCAAATTCATTCCATTTCAGCAGGAGTTGGAATATTCAAAAATTCAAAAAATTGGACTTTGTTATGAAGGAATCTTTTCAGAAGTCTTGACTCTCATCACATACTCAATGTTAATTACCACCTGTGTATAGAACAATGTGAATTAAAACTAAAGAAACAAACAAAAAACTTGCCTTGCTATTCTGCCAAAGGACCCCATAATCTAACGGGGGAGAAGTGGCAGCCACAGACCAAAGAACACACAAGTTTTCGAAGATGGTTATTCCAAGTGAAAACACACAACTGAAAAACAAAGTCCATGAGGGCTGAGTGGAAATTGACAAGAGCAAGGGGAGTCAGTCAGGAACAACTTTTCCAGAGAAACTTGAGGTTCAGATTTGAGAGGATAATATGGCTGAGAGAATAGGAGAAAATAAGTTTTCCAGAGGAAATGAAGGAAGTTAAGACACGGAATCACAATCAATTTCACCTCTTTGTTCTTTTCTTTTAACCTTAACTGCAACCTTCCCCATAGTAAGCAGAGGAAGAGTAGATATTGTTTCTGTGGTTAAGTTACAGAAAGTGCGTTGCTTGCTAGGTACTGCAACGCACTTTTCTGTTAGTGACAAGCAAATCATCGAAGTGTTCAAACTCAATTTTAGCTCTTATAAGAGGATAGACATGGGTTTTTAGGAAAAGGTTATCATTTGCCTTGTTATTAGCTCATCTTTGAGCCCCAACGTGTGCCTTTACTACTTATCCCAGTGATTCTTTCAAAAAATTATTTAATAAATCAAAATATCCCATAAGTCAGAATATCTTCAGGTTGCTGATTTACCTTTGACTTTCATCTTAACCAATTGTTTTAAATTCCCCCCTTCTCCTCTCATCTATTGTGTATAAATTCAGATTAAAATTTAGTTAAATTCATAAATGCTCATTTGATGTTCCTGTTATTTGTGTGTCTAAGACTGATACTAATAATGACAACAATGCATTTGACAATTTCCAAACTGCAAGCCCTAGGCCCAGTCGTTTGTTTTGTTAGTTTATTTAACCCTTATAGCAAGGCTAACCAGTGCTTCCAAAATCCCAATGGATATTAATCTTTGGGAATTGAAAACAATTAGAATTCCCAGAAAATCTTAGAAATTTCTGAAATCATAAGTTATTCTGTATTTTAGTAGTGTTTACCAAGGGAGAAGTAATATTTAATATTTTAATAGTTGTTTAGATTTTTTGGTTTAGTGGTGTTTTTTGTGAGTTGGTGGGATTGTTTTGTTTTGTTGGCTTGTTTTTATTTTTTAGTATTTTATAGTATTTATGAAGAACTGTGGTTTATAGTTAATATTCAAAAATTAGAAAATGCCTGCAAAAATTAGTAGATAATGCTAACAAACCTAACGTTTGGATCCCCTAGCAAGATTAACAACTCACACAAACTGATGTGTCAAAATTGCTAATTTAAGGACTTATTTTGTTTCCAAATGTGTTATTTCTTGAAACACCGTTCATAGGATTTGTATAAAGTATACGATGCATATGAACTTACAGACATTTATTTATAAGAATGACTCACCCTTAGTCACAAGAAAGATCACAAACAAGCTCTTATAACATGGTTAGTTGGTTTTCTATTACTGCATAACAAATTACCACAAATTTAGCAGCTTTGCACAACATAAACATATTATCTCATGTTTCTGTAGGTCAAGGTCCACAGGGCCAAAATCTAAAAGTGTCAGCTGAGACTGCAGTTCTCACTGGGAGCTTGGGGTCCTCTCCAAGTTCACTGGATGCTGGAAGAATTCGTTTCCTTGGGGTTGCAGGACTTAGGTCCACATTTTCCCGCTAGCTGTTGGCTGGGAACCACTCTCACCAATTAAAGGCTGTCCACAGTTTCTTGTCGTGTGGTCCCATCAGGCAGCTTACACCCGATATTTTTCTTTCTTCCAGACCAGCTGGAGCACGATTCTCCACCTTCCTTTCCAGCACCAGTCAGGGAGAACTCAGGTTTTAAAGGGTTCAGGTGATTAGGTCAGGCCCACCTACCTAATCTCCCCGTCTTTCGGTAAGCTGATTTGATTCTTTAATCGTATCTCCAAAATCCCTTTACAGTGGTACTTTTACTGAATAAGGAAAAGAAGGTGTGTATTGGTGCCATGGCTCACATCTATAATCCGAGCATTTTGGGAGGCCCAGGCAGGTGGACCATTTTGAGCTCAGGAGTTCAAGACCAGCCTGAGCAACATTGTGAAACCCTGGCTCTACTAAAATGACAAAAATTAGCAGGGCATGGTAGGGCACCTGTAATCCCAGCTACTCAGCAGGCTGAGGCTGGAAAATGGCAGGATCCCAGGAGGCGGAGGTTGCAGTGAGCTGAGATCGTGCCACTGCACTGTAGCCTGGGCGACAGAGAGAGAATCTGTCTCAAACAAACAGATCAACAAACAAACAGAAGGTGTGTGCACACCGGAAGCACGGAAATTTGAGGCTGTCTTAAAATTTTGCCTGCCACACGTAGCAACAGCCACCAGCCACAAATGCTGGCCACCTCTATAATTTTAAATTCTTTAGGAGTAACATTAAAAAGGAGGGAAAAGGCAAAAATAATATGTCTTTTAGCCTAATATATCCAAAATATTATAATTTTGATATGTAATAATAAAATAATTATTAATGAGATATTTTACCTTCTTTTTTCCATACTAAGACTTTAAAATCTAATTCATATTTTATGCTTATAGCACATTTCATTCAGGCTAACCACATTTCAGGTACTCAACAGCCATACTTTGCTGATCAGGATTGGATGGTGGCTGCTTTTCTCCTGCATGTGACTGTCTCATTTCCAGAAAAGCCTACCTTAATTTTCAACTCTGAGGGTCAGCGGTTCTTGTTCTTGCTTTCAGTGTGACATTGGTGGCTGTCTTCAAGCTCATAACACGTCTATGTTGATTATTAAGCTTTAATTCTCACAGAAGAACTATGATAGTTTTTCCTGTTTTTCTGATTTCTCAACTGATTTTTATGGAATGCAAGATTAATGAAAACACACATTTACTGAGAAATTCTGAGAAGGAATTTCTACATGGAAATACTATGAGATACACACTGCAAAAAGTAACTAAGGCTCAAAGAGGCTAGATTGTTGCCCCAGATTTTTATACAACTAGTATGACTGTCTGATCATCCTCTTGGCTACTGTATTGTATTGTTAATTCTTGTGTAACTAGAAGGACAAGCCATCTTTCCTCTTCACTCCTCATTCCCAGTGTGTTAGAGGGTAATTCTTGTCTAAGACTTTAGTCAGAGGCATACTTGTGAACAGTATTTTCTATGCTTCAGCTAAATCCTTAGATGTGCAAAGGAATATCCTGAGATAAATTTTGAAGTGAGGGCTGGAGATTGTGGAATTGTTCTGCTTAAGAACATAGAGGTAAAGCTATACATTTAGTGGTTAGTCAATTTTCAACAAGAGTGCCAAGACAATTCAATGTGGAAAGAAAAGTTTTGCAGCAAATAGAGCTGGGACACTAGATATCCACATGCAAAAGAGTAAATTAGACCCCCTACCTCACACTACCTACAAAAATTTACTTAAATGAAGCAATGACCTAATTATAGGAGCTAAAACTTATAGGAGCTAAAACTATAAAATTCTTAGAAGAAAACGTAGGCATAAATTTGGCAATTTCTCAAGAAGTTAAATAGCGACTTTAACTATTTATTGAGTAGAAAACCAGGAATTCTACTCGTAGGTATATACCCAAGAGAACTGAAAATATATGTTCATACAAACACTTGTACACAAATGTTCACAGCAACATTATTCCAATAGCCAAATGTTGGAAACAAACCAAATGTCCATCAACTCGAGGTCCAGGCCCATGTCAGTGTATTTAGCAATGGTTTTACACTTACAGCATGTTAATTTGCAAAATGGAGAAGGATAACTTGTTGCATAAGAGGTTTTCTTTTCTGCTTTATCAACTTTAGTAAATTAGTAAATAAAAAATTAGTAAATAAATGAGGTATGTCCATACAATGGAATATTATTCAGTCATGAAAAGGAAATAAGTACTGATACACACTACAATGTGGACGAACCTTGAAAACATTATGCTAAGTGAAAGAAGCCAGAACCAAAAGACCAATATTGAATGATTCCATTTATATGAAATGTTTAGAACAGGCAAATCCAAAGATAGAAAGTAGATTAGTGGTTGCAAGAGCTGGGAGCTAGGGGACTGAAGACTACTAAAGAGTATTAAGTTCCCTTTTGGAGTTATGCAAATATTCTAGAATTACATAGTAGCGACTGTTGCACAACTTTGTGAATATATTCAAAACCATTAAATTGTATACTTTAAAATGGTGAATTGTATGGTATATGAATTATGTATCAATTAATAAAAAGGGAACATAGAAGAACATGTCTTTCGTTCCTGAGAGAGACTTTTAGAAAAGGAAACAGGAGCAGGAAGAGAAAGAAAGAGCATCTAGGACAATGTGGCTGGGGACTCAGGCTTACTTGCAACAAGGAGCAAGGGGCATTTTGAGATGAAGACTGTCCAATATTCAGTGTTAAGATGTTGCAATAATAAATCATCTCAATCTTACCTAAACCCCAGTGAAGTCTGATAAATCCATAAAGACCTTTTATAAATGAGTGTTTTAATATTTTATTTGTTGCTTGCTTGGGTCTTTTTCTGTGTGAATGTGGTGGGGGTAGAATTATGGCAAAACTCTGAGTTCCAAGTGTAGGCCAATATACCGTGGAGCAGTAACATAATGTGAGGGATGATATGACTATCCTCAAATGGAACTAAGGTGAGCAGCTGGAACCTGGAGTCAGTGGTGGGCATAAGAATGTGAGCCCTGGAAATGTGCAGACATCCTGGGAAAGGAGCTTGACTTCCCACAGTGATGGAATGGAGTTTCTAGGTAATATTTTCTAAATCATAATGATGACAGTGACTCCAACAAACGAGTGAGTAATCAATAAAACTTAGTCTAAGAATGGTTAATACTGATTCTTTCCTATGAGATTTAGACCATACCTGCCCTGACGAGAGCTATGTGTATTTCAAATATCTAGACCTCAGTTTTTCTGTTTCTATGAATTAAGAAAGTTGGTCTAGATCCTTTTTCATCCCCCAAATTCTTGTACACTGGGCAAATAAAAATTTGCAGCTCAAGTTTTACAAGCCCAAGCTTTCTGGATTAAAAAATACATATATGCTACCAACAAATTACCCTCAGATCCATAAAATTCAAATCAGTTAGTTGGGAAAGTCACAAGGATGCCAGCAAGTACTTGCTAATAGAGAAAAAAAGCTAAGTTCTTTTTCAACTGGACACCCAGCGTAGGGGAGAACATCCTCCTTACCTACAAAGGAATTCTTAACAACTTGAGGTCCAGGCCCATGTCAGTGTATTTAGCAATGGTTTTAGACTTACAGTATGCTAATTTGCAAAATGGAGAAGGATAACTTGTTGCATAAGAGGTTTTCTTTTCTGCTTTGTCAACTTTCCTCTATCTGAAGAATGATATCTTACAGACAGCCTTGTTCCTATAACCAAACACTCTCATATGAACTAATTCTAGAGAAATTCATATTGTGTTGATTTCTGTCCCTCTCTACTTAAAAACCACAAAAAAAATGGGTACAGTGGTCAAGAACATGGCTCTCAGGTCAGAAAGGTCTTCTTCCATCTAGAATGCCAACTCTGTGAGAGCGAGAGTTCTGTCATTCATCATGACATCCCCAGTATCTACCATAACGCCTGACGTAAGTTGTTTAATAAATGTTTGTTGAATGAATGGTTCAAATATCAATTTTACCATGATGACTTCATTGGCTGAGCCTCCATTTCCTCATCTGCAGAATGGAGATAATAGTACCTCCCTCATAGAACTTTCTGTGGTATAGGCTATTCAAGGAGCTTAGCACAGGGCTGGCATGCAGCACTCATTCATGGTGCCTATTGTTGCTATTTTTAGAGCAACCTGTCTTTGAAACATTTTTGGGAACTCATTATGAAGGAGTCTTTTAAAAAGTGGACAGCTTGTCACATGACTCCAACTACTAGAGGATTATAAGGGTAAAGTAATGTATGTTCAAATCAAAGCTCAACCTAAATAATTCAGAGGGAATTATTTAGGTTGGGAATTTGTTAATGAAGAAGCCACTGTTTGCACACAATGAGAGACCTAAGACTGAAGGGGCAAAAAAATACACTTTAAATTCTGTTCTCACATAGACCCTCAGAAAGTACTCTGGGGAGAAAACAAACACCATTCTCTTTATTCACCTCCTAATATTAGCATGGACCCTACAACATCCTCCAGACTTAATTCCCGTTTTATGACTTCAGAAACTTCAGTAGAAATCAGGGGTTTTGATGGGATATCTATGAATGAAAGAATCTCACTGCTTTAATTTATACCACAGAATGTCTGATTGTTCAGTTTTGCAAATTAGCAAGTGAACAAACCAATTTAAAGAAATAAAGACAATACCACATAAAACACAGTCCTCTTATTTATCTTGACGAGGCATGGTTCCATTTTAATGATTTATGTTAATGTTTTATTGTACAGTGGTTATGCCCCCAAGTGCATTTTATAAGACTAATGAAGTCTTAGTAATCCCAGGCGTCTTCTCCAATATGTTCTTATTATGTCTTTGCTGAGAACGCTTGTGGGGAGACCACCACCACTGTGTGAGTAAGGAAGTTTGTGAATTAGTGAAATGAGAATCAGTCAAGTTCTACAGTAGTGAGGGATCCACAGGCAGTTCCAGTGGGATTCTGCATTTTCACACAAAAATGGTCTATTGGTCTTCATTACAATGAGAGATGAGCAACTCTGCTGTGTTTAGGGTTCATCAAACATCAAACCCTTTTTTTTCCAAATGTTTTGGGTTTGCCAAAATCCAAAACACGTTTTGCCCTCAGCATTTTTCCCTTCATTTTCAAACCCCTGTGTATTTTAAGGGAAATTTAATCCTTATGTTTCTGACTCATTTACACTTAACACGTGAACATGTTGTTTCATAAGACTTATTTGAAGTCTATGAAGCCTTGTAAGTCTTCTAAAGCCCTTTTTCCATAGTGGCAGGAAGCTGTGTTTTGCAAAGTTATGTGAACTTGAATCCTCAATGAGTGGAATTGGTTTGAAACATAAGATTTTTTAAGACACAACGTTAAATTGAGTTAAACTTGGTAAAACCCATCCTCTCTCCCATAATTGCTATCCTATGTTTTGGTGCATAGCTTTTAACAATAAAATAACTGAGGCTACACAGCAGTTATTCTTGAAATTTCTGTGCTATATCCGGCAAGCTGGATTTCTATAGAGGAAGAAGGAGCTGAGGTCATTTGTTGCTGTGGCCAGTGAAATGCAGTTTAAGTTCTAGACTTTCTAATTTCTAATCACACCCTCCCTGGAAGCCACTGTCTCCTGGATGTTCAGCTAAAAGACTCCCCAGCAAACTTCCCCCAGCCTTACAAAGGTCTGTAGAAGCCCCTGCACACTGGCATCTACCAGACCTGGGTTCAAATCCTAGCAGCATTACTTCTTGGGAGTCATGCAAAGTAGGGAAGGATTCCTGCCTAGACAGAGAACATTTCCCACCCTAGAGAGTCAGAAAAATGAACCAAAACAGTGATCTATGCATAGAATTTTAATCCAGATACTGTGGCAATAGGCAGAGGTGGGGAAAAGTGGAGGCTTCAGTCTCTTCCATGTTTTTATGTTCAGCCCTCTCATTCATCCTTTCTCCTCTGCAGCTTTTTCCACTGCAACAAAGCTCCAGATGGGTCTGCAAAGTTGATATGGATGGGGCATCCGGAGCCATTTCCAGACTCTTCTGGGAACAGATAGAAACCTCGGGCCTCCTGAGGTTTCTCTAGGTTAGAAATGATTTAGAGTCATTGTGTAAGGAATAAGAATTTTAGAGTTAATCAAATCTAGCGCTATATCTTGCCTCTTCCACTTCTTAAGTTGCTTCATGCTTGGGGAGTTAACTGTATCTTCTGTGATAAGTTCTCTGAGCTCTATTTTCCAAGCATAAATGAAGATTTAAAAAAATACTTATAAGGTGATTGTACCAATTAAATGAGATCAAACATAGTAAGTGATTAGTGAGCATTTATTAAAGGCACAATGAATAGTCATTGCATTTGTTGCTATCATTGCATTTGTTGCTATCATTGTTGACATCATTCATTTTGGCAAATGACCAGCTCCTACAAGATTTATGGTATCTGAAATCCTTCTCCTCCACTGCTTATAATCCCTTTCCCCATCCCAGTTATTTGGACAGGACTAAATATCCAAGTGTACTATTTTGCACTATTTATTTTTGTCACTATTGAATCTCTTTGGGCATCAAATTAGCGGCGCCTTCCTTCTGCCTCTGCCACCATGGTCAATCATGAACAATCCTACTCCTAATTAGATGAGGATAATCTTTAATCTAACCTTTAAACAGTAGTCTTCAGCACCATCTATTTTCAGGCACAACAGGTTGAATTCAAATATATTTGCCTTTCCTTTGAGACTGTCTTCTACATTCCTCCTTTTCAATAGAGTCCTTCTCTCTAGTCACTGCTCTGCAAGCAGATACCTTTACTGATGGCCTTCTTTCTGCCTTCATGCCTTTCCAGTTAATTTCCTTGTATCTTTCACGGAGTGCTTTCTCATTTCTTACTCCTCCAAGAAGTATCCTTGGTTTAACTCATGATCTTTATCTCAAAACTAATTCCTCCTCCCTCTGTAGATTAATAAACGGCTCTGCTACTTTCCCAGACACTCAAGCCAAGACTCTCGGGTCATTTTGGCTTCTCCCTTTCCATCATCCCCCACATCTGATCACTCTATGGATTCCACATCAGCAACAAATATATGTCTCCATCCTCTTCTCCATGTTCACTGCTAACACTCCAGGCTAACCCACTGTTATGTGATGCCTATACAACTGCACCACTTTTCCAGTTGCTGATCCTCCCCACTTTTGTTTCCCCCCCTTTTCCCCTACAACCCGTTCTCCAATGTTTGTAGGATCCTACAAGGTTCACCTAAGCCAGCATATCTTGCTTCACTCTCCCTCCAGCTTGCCATGCACCAGACACACTAACCTTGCAGTCCTTCAAAGGTTTCCATCTGCCTTCCACAAGCAGGTATTTTCTCTGCCAAGAGCAAGGTTCCCTCCTCCCGTAATCCAGTCAATTTCTATTCTTTCTTCTTGCCAAAGCTGAAACCTCACTTTCTCTGAGAAGCCTTTCTTAACCTTCCTCATACACCTTCACAGCACCCAAACTTCTCCATTGTGACACTTACTACAAACATCGCTAAATAATTTGGGTGGTGACTATTTGTTTCATAGCTCCTAATTGTGCCGTAAGCTTAAACTCCAGGAGGGACTGTGTCTGTCTAGTATACTGCTATATCCCCCCTGCTAGAAAGAATGCCTCAGCCTGGTTTGTTCTTCATAAAAATGCTTTGAATGAATTAACCCCTTCCAACTCTGTGCATTCTTGTCCTACATCCCTTCCTGTGTAAGGTTTCAGTTTGCACAGCTGAAATTTGTACTAGTCTTAAAGTCCTTTGGTGGTTGTAGTCAAGGTACTAGATCTGGTTCAGGATGAGATTGTGAGCTCTAGGTGGAAAAATGCCACATTTTCCATTTCTTTTGTTTCACCACAGTCTCTTCACTCCTGCTATTATGAAATCATATTTATTGGTGTTCACAGGGTGACTGATAACTCACACTCTTCCTGAACAACTGTTAGATTACCTTTGAGATTCCTCTTTTCTACAAATCAAGTTCTTGACTTGACTGTGGTTTATATTCTTCTATCAATCGAGTGGCAATATGAAATCAATGTTGTTAAAGCTCAGGAACTGTTTTACATGTTTAATAGATTATTAGTTGAAAAAAATAGATTATTAGTTGAATGTGAAGTAAATGTATGCCTTTGATAAGCTGCGTTGATTTTCAGGTCTGACCCAATGACATGAAAAAAAACTCTAGAAAACAAAAGCATTTAAAACATTCTTTTAATTTGTTAACAGGTACGTCAGTAATTACATTTTAAGAATAACAATTTTTTTTAACTTTTATTTTAACATGATTTTAAACTTACAGAGAAGTTACAAGAATTGTATAGAGAAATCAAGTATACTTTTCACCCAGATTCCCCAGTGATAACATTTTACATTCTTTCTCATTTATTGTTCTCTGTCTCTCTGTATATACATTTCTGAATCATTTGAGAGTAAGTTGTAGATAGGATACTCCTTAATATTTCAGTGAATGTTTTTTAAAAACTAAGACATTTTCCTACGTATCTATAGCAAAACAATCAGAATCAGGAAATTAACATCGATACAATAATACTATCTAATCCATGGATTCTAAACAACTTGTGCCAATTGTCCCTTCAATATCCTTTACAAGTCCAGGATCAAATCCACGATCAGTCCTGCATTTCATAGCCAAGAGTGCTTGCTTGTTTTGTCTATTTTGACCTTAAGATTTTTGAAAGTACACAACAGTTGCTTTGTAGAATGACCCTCAGTCTGGATTTACCTGATGTTTCTTCATGATTAAATTCATATTAATGATTTTTAGCAAGAGCACTACAAAAATGATTCTGTAGTCTTCTTAGTGCATAACAGAAGACACATTATGTCAACTTTCCAATTTAAAGATTGTGTTGACTTTTTTCCTTAAGATGGTATTGACCAGATTTTCCACTTTAAAATTAATTAATATACCTTTTATACTTATTTAAAAACTCATTAATAAGTATCTTCTGTGGCTATATTTTGAGACTATGTAAATATCCCATTCCTCATCAAATGTTATCCACCAGTTTAGCAACCATTGATAAGTCTTGCTTTAATCAATTATTATTATTATGGTTTTTAAATTTTTTTTTTCTAAATTTCATTATTCCTTTTACATTCATTATCTGGCATTCTACTGAAAGGTAGAATTTTTTATATTTATCCATTCATACATTTCTATCATTACTGTTTTTTGATGCCCAGATCATTCTACATGTGGCCAGTGAGAGTTTCTTCAAAATAACTCTCGTATCCTTTTGACATGTCCCCAATATTCTTTGTAGGCTTTCTTAATTTTTAGCACACAACGTTTTCCAGTCATCTTGTACTTTTGCTGCTCCAGTCCCAGAATCACTTATTTCTCCAAGGAGCCCTGTTTCCTTTTAGTGGAGAATGATATTTAGTAATCAAGATATGGGTATGAGGTGTGCTCATTGCTACTGGGTATCATTGCTTCTACTCCCTCTGATACCCACAGGTCTATACATAAATCTATATTTGTTTCAATATCTATATCTATCTCTCTATAAATTCCAAAACCCATGACTCATGTATGGGTTTTCTTTAGGCTTCCTTCTTTTTATTGGTAAATCCTTTCTATAAACGAGAGAAATCTGTCACCCAGGCTGGAGTGCAGTGGTGTGATCTCGGCTCACTGCAAGCTCTGCCTCCCAGGTTCACGCCGTTGTTCTCCTGCCTCAGCCTCCTGAGGAGCTGGGACTACAGGTGCCCACCACCACACCTGGCTAATTATTTTTATTTTTATTTTTATTTTTTTATGTTTTAGTAGAGACAAGTTTTCACCATGTTAACCAGGATGGTCTCAGTCTCCTGACCTCATGATCTGCCCGCCTTGGCCTCCCAAAGTGCTGGGATTATAGGCGTGAGCCATCACACCTTGCCTCTTCATTCACTTTCTTATTAATCACATTACTTTTTTATTCATCATGTTATTATAATTAATCACATATTAACACCAGAAATTTCCCCTACTCTCTAGCTCTATGACCACAGTGGCTGTATTTCACTTGTTTTCTACCATAGCCTTAAGTCCCAGCACTGTGCTTGACCTAGAGTAGGCACTTGATAAACATTTATTGAATTGAATTGATTTTGTCCTCTCTCCTTGGTATTATGGTCTTTAAGTAATTATTTTCCAAAATTGTATCCATGCTACACTGAAGCCCAAGTATAAATGATGACAATCCTCTCCCCATCTGTTTTTTACTGAGCAAGGCTACCATGACAAACTTTTCTCAAGTTTAGAGTCTAGCAAAAATTCATATTGAGTCAAACAACCAAAATTCTGGATCTGTTGTTCATTCTTTTAACACACAATGGTGGTTTCAGCAGCTATAACCCAGCCTGTCATTGTCTAGCCACACTACTCTCAGAGAGGAAACCCTCCCCTCTTAATGATCAGCACAATTAGGTGATTGTGGCTACAATTATTTGTCAATTCTGCTTTGAATCTCCAGATGAACTCTAGTATCAAATGAAATAGACAAAAAAAACAAAAATAAAGGAAATTCTGATGCAATACTGAGATAGAACATAACCTGGGGTTTCTCCCTCCTAAAAAAGTTGCAATAATGAGTGTTCCATGTTTAAACTCTAAACATCATAAAGTTTCTTTGCAGTCATACTATATTTAAACCATAGCTGCGGTTCCATTTTTATAAAAGATAAAATCCTAGCAATACCCTAGTGTACATTCATTTTTACAAAGAAAGCTATGACAGCAGTCACCAGTAAAATGCTGCTCTAACACTTCAAATGTCACACCTACAAAAGTAGCCGTTTATTATTTCCCTCTCTTTCAGCATTATAGCATAGAGGGAATGAGGTCAGCCTAAGATTCAAGAACCTGTGTTTGATTTCTAACTCCATCTCTTACTAGCCATGTAACTTTAGCTATGGAGTCATTGATTCATAAAATGAAGATGGTAATGTCTTTGCTAGGTATTATAAAGAGTGGATAAACCAAATGAGATATCATCTGTAAGCATACTTTATGAAGTGCTGTACACACTAAGCAACCATCAATGCCACATTAGACAAGTAAATTTCATTTTAAAATAAAAGATTCCTAGAAATGAAAGAATTTTCCATTAAGATATAATTTATAAATTATACTTTTAAAAACATTTTCTTCAGTTTTTATACTTAACATTTTAAAAGCAACTTCTTTTAACCCCATAGGACACCTGGTATGTGATAGATAAAGGACAAATAACTTGTTGGATGAGCAAATAATTGCTTCATCTTTTTGGGTGGGTAGTTACTTTGGTGAAGCAACACCTTCAGTTAATTCCATAGCCCCTGCACATACAGGCAACAGCAATTTTCAGGAAGAGCTTTAAACTTTGGGAACTCAATGAATTGTCTTCAAGTTAAAGATGCTTCAATAGGAAGTACCAGTCAACATGGCAAAGAAGAGGCAATGCTGACACCATGTTCAAACGTCCTAGTGAGGTTTCCATCTTTAAAAAGGGTCCCTTGATGGTTTGTTTCCACCAGGGCATCAGAGACAGCAGCCTGCTCTCACCATCTGGGTATAATAAATGAAGAATTTGAGTCATAAAAATTTCTACCCAATTTAAGATGCACAGTATTGCTTTTCTCAAACTAACTGCCCCTGGCAGTTCTAGTTAATACTTCCGTTCAAAATAAAAAACCTTAAAAGCCTTTTAAACTGACATTTAAAATAATTTGGGAAACAATGCTAAGGCTTAATCTCTTTTACATCAAACCTCCTGTGAGATATGATTGTAAAAATTCTCCCATCCCCCAATTTCTCCTCATTTAAGGCAGACCTGCCGAGAAGCAATGCAGAGGATAGAATCAGTCTCCTTAAGAAAACAAATGATGAGATGATGTGCATTTTACATTTCTGCACTGAGGAGGTTTTAACCAACATCAACAACAGCAAACTCAACGAAGTGGATTCTGCCAAATCATGAGCACACTGAGTCAATAGCAAACCAATTTTTTAAAACTGCTATGTGCCAAAGTTTTAATCTTTATCAAGCAATGCATTTTTAGGAAGGTAAAGAACAGATACTTCTATAGCCCTCAGTGGAAAATAATTTCCACTTAATGTGACTACTGCACTTATTGCAGACTCTACAAGAAATGGGTGTGAAACTAGAGTAGAAATTTTGGAATTGAGAAAAATGTGTTTTCCCAAAATTAACCATAAATGACTTTAATTATCATAGATTTGTTTGAAGAAGGAAATGAAAGAGCAGGAGAAAAGAAGCCTGATGATAAAAACAAAATCCCCCCTACCTCTTCATGGTAAACATTTAGCTTTTCATACAAATTTTTTAAAGAAAAACAAACAGAAATTCACGCTTTCTAAACTTAAAAGCTGTGGAAGAAATCACAAGTGGAAATAACTTTAAAAATTGACTACATAAGAATAGAAAACTTACGTGCATCAAGGACAGATAGAAATAATTTGGCACAAATTTGACAAAAAGTTAATGCCACTACTGTGCGAAAAGCTCATGCAAGTTGATGCAAACAACAACCAAAATCCTCTCCCCTCAAAAACTGGACAAAGGGTACATTTGGATGATCAGTGATGGAGAAATCAAAGTGAAGAAACATTTTTTAAAAGTTCATAACATACAGTCTAGTGACTACAGTTAACAATACTGTACTGTATACTTGAAATTTGGTAAGAAAGTAAATTTTAAATGTTCTCACCAAAAAAAAAAAACATTGATAACATGAGGTGATTAATATGTTAATTAGCTTGTGGTCATTATTTCACAATGTACCAATCTATCAAAACATCATGTTATATACTTTAAATATATAAGATGTTTGTCAATTTTACCTCAATAGAGCTGGAGAAAAGTTCAACTTCACTAGCCAACGAATATTGCAAATTAAAGTAAAATGCTATGTTTCACCTATTAAACTGACAAAGATTAAATATGATAGTACTAATTTTAATGAATATACAGTGAAATATACTCTTAAACATTGCCAGCAAGAGTATAAATTAGTTTAGGCCAGGTGCAGTGGCTCATGCCTATAATCCCAGCACTTTGGGAGGCTGAGGTGGGCAGATCACTTGAGGTGTTTGTGACCAGTATGGCCAACATGGTGAAACCCCATCTCTATCAAAAATACAAAAATTAGCGGCCGTGGTGGTGGGTGCCTGTAATCCCAGCTACCCTGGAGGCTGAGGCAGGAGAATCACTTGAACCAGCGAGGTGGAGGTTGCAGTGAGCCAAGATCATGCCACTGCACTCCAGCCTAGGTGACAGAGCGAGACTCCGTCTCAAAAAAAAAAAAAAAAAAAAAGGGTATAAATTAGTTTAACCTTTCTGAAATCATTTCAACTACAAGCAAGAAGAAATTTTAAAACATCCATAATCTTTAACCCAGTACATTTACTTCAGGGTGCTTTCTCAAGGAAACAATCAAATAACCTCACAAAGATTTGGGTAGAAAAATATTTATTATATTTTTTATATAATAGTGAAAAGCTGTGACATCTAAATTATAACAGTAAACAAACAATGATGAATCATATGATGGAAGATGATCCAAAATTGTTACCAGAAAAAATACAGGGTTTGTTGACAGGGCAAGTAACAAACAACTCTCCACAAGAATGCAGGTTTTGATCTATAGGAGTTGTATTACTTGTCACAGGTAAGGAGAGCACTGAAAGGATTCTCCAAAGCAGCATCTCGCTGAGGGAAAGGGAGGGGAGGGTTTTGTGGAGCAATGGAGAGGGTAGAGGGTACATCATTACACATAGAGGAGGGGTCCCAGGGGTGCGGATGCAGTGAGTCATCCTGCCAGCACATAGGGCACGTGTTATGATAATAAAGCTGCATCTCCTCCTGGGGTGGAGACTTTGGCATGGTAATGAGGAAAGTTCATTCTGGTTCACCTATAAGTTGCCTGAGTCTGTCAGGACCTAGCTCCAGCCCACTAGGTTACCACATTCCACACAGGGTTAGGGAAAAAACAGGCTGCAAGGCAGGAGGCTGTAAAACAAGCTGATTGCTCGAGTTGATTAAATTCCTATAGTCCCTGGAGACCCTCCCTGTCTGCTTACATAATCATTAAAAACAGTGTTTTTCAGGAATAATTGATTACAATGGAAAATGCCGTCCTAGTAGGATACAAAACTGCCTGTATAATATGACTACATTTTGGTTAAAATACGTGCATAGAAGGAAAAAAAAGACAGGAAGGAAATGCAACAAAATATCAACAAGGGATAAAGTAGAATTATAGTTTCTACTTTAGAAACTATTTCAGGGTGTACTTGCATATTTTCTAAATGTTTTATAATAAACATTTTATAATTTAAAAATTTCTGATTATGGAAAGACAGACCATTATGGATGCATTCTTGCCAGAGAGGTCAGTGGATATAAACATGGCTTCAGAAAGGAGTCAGTAACTGCAAATATATTTTTATGTTTATAAATATATATATATATATTTCTACTACTTTTGAAATTCACAGTTCAACTTCTACCTGATCCATTAAGTGGTCCATGAAAATTCCCCTAAGTATTCATACTCAAAGAAACCTCTCCCTTCAAAAATTCACACTTTATTTACATACATCTTCTTAAGAAATCATAAACGTGGACCTCCTGTCCTAAGACCCTTAGATGTGTTAATTAACTTTTTATTCTCATTTTACAGATGGGAAAAATGAGACACAGAGTGATTGAACAATTTGCCCAGAATCACACAACTAGTATGTGGTAGAGTGAGGACTTCAATATGGTTAGTACTGTTTCTATGCCATCCCTCTTTACTGAGTTTTAGTGTGTTCTACTTGTTAGATCACCATTTTATGTGTGTTTTTCTCCCAAACAAGAGTGCAGTTGCTTTAGGGGCAAAGCATAAGACCTTGAACTTTTCAACCTGTCCTTAACAAAACTGAGGAAGTGAGCCATATAAATATGGACTTAATTGTATTAAAAACAAAACGAACAAGTCAAATGTCTTTACAGATTCACTGAAAATCTCAGGAGTACTTCAGTGATTAATATTATTGATTTTTAAAACTTGTTTCCTAAACAGATATCTATGAAAAGCAAACCATAGTGGGTCTATATAGCCATATGCTCTGGTCTTAATTTCCCTGATACAGTGACATAGAGACTAATAAAAAAAAAAGTTAATGAAAAAAAATCAAGATGTGTTATGAACTGCCTTTTATGCAAATCAATGTATTACCTGTGGAATTTGTTTGGACAAATGCAATTCAAAGGTAGGAAATGAGGAAAGATGGAATGAAAGACCCTCCTTTTGTAGCACTTCCAATGGGATAACATTTGAAAGTTTACATCTATTGGATCCCATCTGTTCCTCTAAATCCCAACTGTGTAAATAGCACAGTGCCCAGCATTTGGTAGGCACACCATGGATGTTAAACTCTTGGTTCCTTTTATTGTCCCTTAGGCTTGGCCTAACATAAGAATCTCCTCTCCCAAAAACTCTTTAAGCCCATTCCCCATTTGATTCAGTCCTTTCTATCCTGACTTGTGAGCATCTTCTACATAAGCATATTCCCCTATTGAAAAATATTTTGTTAGGGCGTCTTCAGCCCTGGTTGTTTACTACAGCAGTCAAACTGTACCTTCTGTACTGGAGCTTCTACTAGCAGGGGGAATCTTCAGGTTGCTCAGCAGCTTGGCCCCTTCTACTTAACCATGTCTGCCTCCTCTCAGCCAGGCCTCTCAAACTCCCTTGTGAGTGGTTCCCCTCCATTTCTCAGATTGCTTATGTACACAAGTGTTTATATCTGCAGGAGACGGAGAACTATTTCCTTATCTGCCAAAGTGCATATTTTTTTGATTTTCTTCAAGGAGTTTTGAGACATGAACCCTAGACTAGGATTTAGAAAACCTGGTTTCTAGTAGCGACTGAAGGAAATCACTTAACCTCTGTTTCATTTCCAAAGAGGGAATAAAGATCCCCATTCCAGCTATCTCATAGTAGCAAGGGTCAGAGTCTTCGAAAGTGCATACACACATATGGAATTATGTGAATGAAAATATTAATGCATACATGCAAATTCAAACAATTTCAAAAACATCAGTTGAATTGTAGTATGAGTTAATCTTACGGCCAATCAAAATTTACCTGCAAATGGCCAAATCCATTATATTCAAATTTAAAAAACCTTTTAGTGCTACTCAAAAAATTTAAGAGTATTGCCCTAAAAACAAAAAGGCTGTAATAGGTCTTTGAAGTAAGAACTGGTTCTGCTGCCTTTCTCTCCCATTCCAGCCCCTTCAAAGTCATCAAAGTGAGGTTCTTAAAGTGTGAATGTCTTACAAGAAGCCTCTAATGGATTCACCCTTCACTCTGTTTCTCACTAATCAGAGGTAACTTGACTTTTACATTCCTAATTATGCCTCTTTCAAAGAGCATTAAGGTTAATATTGGTTTTAAATGGCCCTAAATGCATCTCTGCTTTTGACCTGGGCTGCTCTGACCAACACACATCCTGATGTTAGAGCAATCCCAAGGACAGTATGTCCCAAGGGCATCTAGCCAATAGGGTTGTTTTCAGGGTCACTTCCCTTTCTTTATCCCTAACCACCTGTAAGCTGTTCCCTAAATGGTTGATTCCCTTAGTCCCCTCCCAGAAGAATCCAAAGTTTTTCAAAGACTCAACATTGTCTACAAGAGCGATTTTCAAATCAAATGCAATTTTTAAAAATCCTTGGAGAATATTGTAAAAAATGAAGATCCCTGGGCACCACAACCCAGATATTTTAATCTCATTGGTTGAGGTGAAGCTGGGAGTATATGTTTTCAATGAGCAGCCTCCAGTTCAGCTATAGGTGATCTGCACTTGGAAAAACTGTTCTACAGAATAATGTACATTTCGGGCCCAGCGAACTTCCTGGGCTTATGTCCCATATTAACTCCCATCCTCAACGTTCGCTCACACACGAGTCAGGCCAAGATCTAGCCTCTCTGCTCTTCCTTCCCCATCCCCCTGCCACATGAAATCTGTATGTTTTCAAGGTTGTGCACAGACACTGGCTCTGATGTCTGTCCTAAGATCCCATTTGGAGGTCTCTCTTTGAAGTTTTAACAGAACCCCCACTTTTTTTTTTTTTTTTTTTTTTGAGACGGGGTCTCACTCTGTAGCCCAGGCTGGAGTGCAGTGGCGCCATCTTGGCTCACTGCAAGTTCCGCCTCCCCGGTTCACGCCATTCTCCTGCCTCAGCCTCCCGAGCAGCTGGGACTACAGGCGTCCGCCACCACGCCCGGCTAGTTTTTTTTTTTTTTTTTTTTTTTTTTTTTTTGGTATTTTTTTAAGTAGAGACGGGGTTTCACCGAGTCAGCCAGGATGGTCTCGATTTCCTGACCTCGTAATCCACCCATCTTGGCCTCCCAAGGGGTTGGGATTACAGGCGTGAGCCACCGTGCCCAACCAGCAGAACCCATTTTTTTATGTCATTTGTCCCTCATCAAAACATTTCCTGTATTGCATTTATTTTTTAGCCAATCAGTGTTTGCTATTAAACGGGTTTTTGTTTTGTTTTGTTTTGTTTTAGCCTATCAGTGTTCACTATTATACTTAAAGGTAAGGATTATATTTGATTTATCTTTTAATCTTAGAGAGGGGCTGTGAACATAGTAGCTGTTGAATACATGTGTATAAAATTAAACCTACTTAAATTATGTCTATCAGATGCATTTAAGGTTAGTTAAGCACCTCTCCCGTCTTCCCTCAGATAGCTGAAGTAGAAAGCATCTCTGACCTGGATGTAATACACAGCCCAACCAGCCAGAAATAAACGTTGTTATAACCGCCTTCTGACCTGGCTGCTTACCATATTTATCAACTTTGAGCTCCAGAATCTTGCCCATAATAGATAAGCTATAATTACGAGTATCTAAATATAAAAATATTTAGAATTGTTCTTTAATGAGAAACCTTATAAAGGTATAAAAATATTAACTCAGAAATTAAATAATCCAATAATCAGAACACTCTTTATGCTTATCAAATTAGCAAAAAAAAATTAAAAGGATTGATAACACTGTATATTACTAAGCAGATGGGGAACTGCACACTCACATATGTGGTAAGAGTACTGTAAACCAGAAGAACAGTTTTGGAGTACAATCTGATAGTTTCTATTCACATGTAAAGTGACCCAGAAATTCTACTGTTTTTGTGGTCTTTCCTAGAGAAACACACACAAATACGCAGAAAAATGCATAAAAATATTCATTGCAGCATTGAATGTAATAGCAAAAGTTCCACCAATAAGGGAATGGATAAATTAATGTTGGTATGATCACACTATAGGATATTACACAGTAGTTAATAAGAAACATCTACATATACATTATGAAAAGATCTTTAATGTAACATTGAGTTTAAAAGTTGCAGAATCTATATTGTAGAATACTATACACATACTTTTAAAAATGTGGCCCTAAAAGTTGATAAAATAGTATCTACCCTTAACTGCAATTGAAAAAGTAAACATAGGTATTAAAAGGTGTGGAAGGCTGGGCACAGTGGCTCCCTCCTATAATTTCAACACCTTGGGAGGTTGAGGTGGGAGGATTGCTTGAGCCAGGAGTTCAAGACCAGCCTGAGCAACATAGGGAGACCGTCATCTCCACAAAAAAATGTTTAAAAATTAGCCAGATGAGGTGGCACACACCTGTAGTCCCAGCTGCTTTGGAGGCTGAGGTGGGAAGATCACTTGCACCCAGGTCAGGGCTGCAGTGAGCTGTGATTGCACCATGGCACTCTAGCCTGGGTGACAGAGTGAGATTAATTCTCAAGAAAAAAAGAAAAGAATAAGGTGAGGAAGAATATGACACAAATTGAGGACATGAGTTACCCCTCCTAAGGAGGTGACTGTTATTGATATGGTGGATGTGGAAGAGTCTGAGTGTGTTTTAAATAAATTTGTATCATATGTTACTTATGTTAAGGAAATGTCTTATATGAATGATTTGTGCCATGAAATGACAAATACATTCTACTTCATATTTAGTATAGTAGAATACTATATTATATGGTTAGCTTACTATACAGACACAATGTAGTTAGCATAAAGCTGCAGTTTTCGAAGTATGTGCGGTTTCTGATACTAAGTCCCAATTCTTTTCACAAAAGACTGACACAGACACTTAACTAGCCTGTTGAAAACAGAAATCTGTATTTGGTGTGGTTATACTCATTTTCTTCCTGTTCCCATGGGTTCTCAATGTTCTCATGCCTGCATGTTGCACTTGTCCTGTATTATTATCCTCCTATCCCAGGATTAATGACAAATTACAAAAGTCCTTATTCTCTGCATCTACATACCCATTGCTTTGCTAATTAACCAGGAACACAGTATTGCAGCTCTCTGCCTCTCACTAACATGAGCTGCAGGTAATGCTTCTGAATGCAGTGTTCTCTGCACATGGTGAGGAACAGAAGAATATTTTAAACTATCTGTGCCTGGAAATGACACCAGGATTGGGACTTAAAGCTTTCCTTTTGCTCCTACTTCTCAACAGAAACATAGATGCCAAGATATCCCCTGTTTGTGTAAGGCCTAAGGCAGATACAATTTTGGAAAGCCCTATTTAGGAAAAAAATTAGAAAGTTACAGGTAAAAATTGCCAGAGTCCCTCCCAGGTCCCTGGAAGGAACATGCAAGTACAGGGACCTGAACTTTAAGTTTCATTAGCTTCTTGCTAAGTCTCTTCTGCTCAATGTGCAATATCAGTAAATCTGCACCTAGGCCAAGAGTGCAGGGGTGCTTTCATCGTTTTCATTTCCACTCTCAGGTGAGTTGCCTAAGGGTATATATGCTAAACATACTCAGGATATGTTTAGGTATTAAGTCCCGATGATGATGGTGAAAAGAATGGTGCCAAATTGAGTTACATGAACATACATTCTACCCTAGATTATTTTAAGATTAAAATGTACATATTGTAGGTCATTGATAATATAAACCAAATCCCATTATGGCACTAAAAGTGTAATGGACTGAATGTTTGTGTCCCCCACAAAATTTATATATTGAAATCCTAACTCCCAAGATGATGGTATTAGAAAGTGGGGCCTTTGGGAAGTAATCAGGTCATGAGGGCTCCACCGGCATGAGTAGGACTAGGGCCCTTGTAAAAGAGGGCCCAGGGAGCTCATTTACTCCTTCTGCCACTTGAGGTTAGAGTGGTAAGACGATTGTCTTTGAGGGAGCAAGGCCTCATCTGTCACCAAATTTGTCCATGCCTTGATCTTGGACTTATCAGCTGCCAGAACCATGAACAATAAATTTCTGTTGTTTGTTAGCCAACCAGTTTATGGTACTTTTTTTACAACAGCCTAAATGGACTAGGACAAAAAGAAAGAGGAAATAAAAAAACCATTTCTTTCAAAGACCCACAAACTTCATGTGTATAGGTAGTTTCCATTTTATGACAAAACTTCACACAAAACTATTTCAAACAAGATAGGAGTCATATTATTTGTAGGACTTCATCAATACAAATTTTACAAATGTTTTAGTCGACAAAATTTTAAATTTTAGATTGTTTATAGAAAGTAGAAAATTCTCCCTTTACATTATAAGTGTGATTAATGAAGTTAGTGGCATTCATAGCACCCCATGCTTCAGGGTCCTCTGAAGTCCTCTGAAAATCATGGGCAGTAGAAATAGTATTTTTGATTTGGTTTAAAGAAAGCTGCTTATGTCTGAGAGGACTGTTTCATAACACTGTGTTCACATAACAATGAGCCTTCACATTATCATACAGTAACAGAGATGAGGGAAAAGGGGGCTCAAAATTCACTAAAAACCCACACAAGAGCTGTGAGAGTTTGAGAAAACCCTAAATTTTAATAGCACACATCCTTTTTAATATTAAGTGGGGAAATTTAGGCAAATTTTAAAGCTCTTCTTCTCATTGTATTTGCAAAATCATTTCCTGACCCAGTCTTTAACAATCATAATCACCATCATCATCATCATGATAGCTACAATTTATAGGAACTCCCACTCTGGTCAGTCATGCTACTGAACACCACATGCATCAGTGCAATCCTTGTATGAGATAGATGAGATCCTACAAAGATACATATTCCTAAAGGACAGTCTTGAGAACTATGCCCTAACTGAACAGTTGCTACCTTTCTGCTTTCCTGCTGTATTAGTTAGGATCTTTCAGTTACAAGTGCCAGGAAACCTTAAAATGAGATTTTTTAAAAATTTTCCGTTTGACTATAAGTTCAGGTAGGATTGCCTTCAACAGAAGCTTGATGAAGCAGCTCATTCCACGTAACAGGAAATTTTTTTTTTTGCTGTTTTTCCATGCCATTTCCTCGATGTCAGTTTTACTAGGTGCTCCAGTTTCTTCCCCTTAAAATTAAAAAAAAAAAAAAAAAAAAAAAAGAATAACTGGTAGGTTCTCAAACATAGCACATTGAAAGGCAGCATCCCTATAAGCCCTTGAACTCAATCTCATTGGCCTACGTTACTCATGATATGCCCATGATATACCACCACTGTCACCAAGGAGCAGGTAGAATAAGGTGATTGACTTAAGCTACTCTTTGGGTTCATATGATATGATA
This sequence comes from Macaca fascicularis, assembly GCF_037993035.2. Classification (NCBI taxonomy): domain Eukaryota; kingdom Metazoa; phylum Chordata; class Mammalia; order Primates; family Cercopithecidae; genus Macaca; species Macaca fascicularis. Next base: position 121,404,435 of record NC_088381.1, on the reverse strand, counting down.
TTCATCTCATGGATGAGAATAGAATAGGAGTAACTTCCCCAAAAGGAAAATCTTGGTGCTATTGGCAGAAAAGGGGGAGAATAGAGGCTGGGGGAGAGGGGTATCAGCCCAAAAAATAAGTACACTATACATACTACTACACATGTCCACTGCTAAGTGTTATTCCCACATAAGTAAAAGAATTTAAAACTTTGATGTAGCATCTGTTTACAGGTATTCAAGTAAAAATAATAAACAAAACTATTGGTTTCCCATTCTCTCTCTACTCCTTAAACAAGAGGGAGCAGTTTGATCATTATCTGCAATTTAGAAAATCCTACTAAAACATATTTAATTAATGGATATATGGATTTCCTTTCCTATGGGAAAATTATAGTGACCTAATGACCATAGGATGCAAAATCCCCCCTAAAGCAAAGACCAAATCTATGTGAGAGAGAAATGGGGACCAAAATAATGACCCAAACAATAGAGCTTTAGTGTTCTTCATTCTTCTCATTCTGTTTTTATTTTTTGATACGAAGTCTCGCTCTTGTCCCCCAGGCTGGAATGCGATGGCGTGATCTTGGCTCACTGCAACCTCCACCTCCTGGGTTCAAGCAATTCTCCTGCCTTGGCCCCCCAAGTAGCTGAGATTACAGGAGCCTGCCACCACATCTGGCTAATTTTTGTATTTTTAGTAGAGATGGGGTTTCACCATGTTGGCCAGTCTGGTCTAGAACTCCTGACCTCAGGTGATCCACCCGCCTTGGCCTCCCAAAGTGCTGGGATTACAGGCATAAGCCACCGTGCCTGGCCAGTGTTCTCATTCTATAGAGATCTCCAAGTCAATCAAACTGCTTATACCCATGCATGACTTCATTATATATATATTTAAATGTTCTTACACAAATATTTTTATCCCTTCATCAAGATTTTATTGGATTGCCAAAAACATAACTATATTTGGAATTATTCAAATGTTGTGAAAAAATTAAAATATGTTAAATCTTAATACATCTGAATTCAAGATTGTTATATTTATTGCTAATAACATAGCAATATTTCATAATAGTTATGAGACCAGGATAGAATACTGTGTCATGTGTATTGCTGAACCAGTTATGGGTCTGAATTTTCACCACACTTCACAATAAAAAATGTTAGACTTGAGGAAATAACAAAAAAGTAAAAGTTTTCTTTTTTTCTATGTTAACAGAAGTCTTATTTGGAATATTCTTTGTAGTAGTAGTCAGCTTACCACAAAAAGTGCTGTTCTACTTGCATTGAAAAGGAATGGTGGAAAATGGATTGGGAAGAAAGAAATTTGAGTTCTAGTTTAAGCTCTGTGGCTAACCAGCTGTGAGACCTTGGGCAAGTCACTATACATCTCTGTTTCACATTCCTCATTTGCACAATGAATAGGTTGGTAGAGATTGTCTTTACAAGTTCCCAATCCTGAACTTCTTAGAGTTTGGTGAAACAAGTATACCAGACAGGGAGCTCAGTTTACCTATACATCCAAAATGGAACATTACTGTCCAACTCCTCTCTTGGGATGTTAATATCGAGTGATAGAGACAGAAAGTTTGGAGGACAATTCTGGGTTTCACAAACAAATTTCCAAGTACCTCTTTAATTTGCGATTACCTTAAGTAAGCAATTCCCTTTACACTTTTATTCAAAAATAACAAGCTGTGTTTGAAATGCCAGTATACACCATTTATTACGCTCTCCAACCCAAACACAAAAACATTTTTACTTATGTTATGACTTCACCTGGTGGCTTTCATTTTCCCCAACATAAAGACAGGGTGAAGCAAAGTAATAGAAAAATAGAAAACATCTTTGTCGGAAAATGAGATTGCAGCTGTGTAACTGGAGCACACAACCATAAATCAGAATGTCAAATCCAAAACACATGACTTTTTGCAAGTTCCCCATGTGCGCTCTAATGTGATTACAGCCTGGTTGCTATTATGATTTAAAACAAAGTCTTTCATGCTAGAAACAAAATGCGGAATGTGAGCCGCCTGGGGGAGAGAGCTGCGAGCTAGCTAGTGACATACCCCTTGCTGTCATTGAGGTGGGCTACAGTATTTCACGTACTGGTTTGTCAGGTGTGAGAGAGCAAGAGGATACAAGAGGAACCTTGGCAGAGGTCTTAACATGAGGGACAAATTAGCCAGCAGTGTTCAGCTCAGCTTGACAATCTGAAATTAGCTTCTTTCTTCCCCCTCCCCATCTTTTTTTCCCCTAAGCAGAATCCTGCAGCCAAATAGAAAGATTACAGAAGTCATTCTTTCCTGCCTATCACATAAACAAATGGCCCAGCTGTTATTGCTAAGATTCCAGTTTTAAACTTGGACTTTCTTGTATAAACTTCAATGTAATGGTATTTAAAGTGTCATAGGCAATAAGCATCTAATCCTACTCAATAAATTGTAGGCTCATTGCATGAACTCCTAGAGCTGTTAAAGACAGCTGTGCTTTTTTTGTAATTTAAGTCATTTCCAAATTGGGCAGTTCTCCAGGTGTATTTTCAGACAAACAATGTGTGCTAGAAAAAGTAATGTTCTGACTCTTTCAGCAATGGAATAAACACAAAGAAGTAAAAGCTGAGGTATAACACAATGAAAATATCATTCCTGATCACCCCAGGAGGGCAGGCATCAAGGTAGGGGTGCTAGGAAACCACCCTTGTTTCCTTGGACTATTAAAATATGAGCCAGGACATTTTTCCTCAAGGACCTTTTGCCAGCCCCATCACTTTTGTAACCGGTCTTTGGGCAAATGCCATAGATGAGTACCAGGATAGAGGATAACAAGTTAGTATGTATCAAAGTAGAACCATCAACTTGAAGAACAAAAATACAAGCCTCAAATGGAAAAACTCCTCCCGTAGCTGATATTTAAAGGGTCCGGACAAAACAGTTTGCACTTCTGTAATGTCATTGAAAAAAGTCATCATAGGCCCATAGGATAAGAAAGAATTGACAAGAGGTTATTTCATCCAGCTAACTGTCTCTAAGAAGCCCCACGATGGAAGAATTTCAAGCCTATTAGTTGATTATTATTTTATATCCAAGTTATCCTTAAGCATCAAATGAATCCTCTTCCAGTACATAAAACCTCTGAGTAGACAGGGTACTTTCTATATCCACCCCAAGTTGAGTATTCGACAGTCAGCTGATGGACGTGAGTAGGAAGCAGCCCAAGTTCTTTCTGACCACGGTTTGATGATGGTGAGTCATTTTCACGGAGGCCGTTGCAAAGTTTGCCTCTTGTAGCTGATTCCAGAGCACAGGAGTGCTGCTGCTGCTGTTGTTTCATTTTGACGTCTTATCATCAACAGTTGGTTTGTACCTACAGTCTTACCCGGTTTTGTTCTACACTGTTATGAGATACTGTGCATTATCTTTTGGGCTAAACACATGTGATATCTACCTCATCATTGACAATGCAGAGTAAACAGAGAAAAGCACAGAGAAAGCAAATCCCAGACCTAGAGCCCACAGTGTAGTTCCCCTGAGTCCTCTGTGGTGGGTTGAACTTCATCACAGAAAGAGTAGGCCTGAAATGAATCAACACCTCTTTCAGTTGCTGGAACGTAACACAAGCACACAGGTGGAGGGAGTTTCAGGCAGTGACTCAGGATTACTTTTGGCCTAGGTGGACAACTGGACAGCTAGACACAGTCCCAAAACTCTGAGAAATCGCTTTCTGGATTCTTGCCTTCCCACAACCCCAAAAATGACAGCTCCACTTGAATTTCCACTGAAACTTTGAAGTTAAGGCTCGATAATTAGAACTCCCCTGGGATTGAGATAGTATTCCTACTGTTCCCCTTTGAGAAATGACAGCTTAGACCTGTCACCTTAGGGGAACACTTTACTTCAGGCAAAAGCAATGGTCCACTTGTTTCTAGTCCCAGAGAGCAAAACCCTTCAGGCTTTGTTCATTTTTGAGGTGAAACTCTACAGCTCTGCGTACATTAAAGACTTAACCAAAAAATGTCTAGAAACAACTAATCTCTCAGTGTCACTTCAAACAAGTATAGCATACCAGGCACATGGTATTTATCAAGCAACATAGACCCTCAGCTAGCCAACACATTGAGTCCCATTTCTCTCATTTAAGAAGTCTCTAAAAGCCTACAAAAATATTGTCAAAGTTATATATATAGTATTCAGAATTTTGTTCTGAAGGCAATTTACCCAGTACTACAGGTAGCATTTTTCAATGTGTATAACCCCCACTAAAAACTGTTTGGTTTTCATGAAAGTGTCTTGAAAGGAAGGACATGCCCCATAGAATGGAATGGTGGATTTTTTTTTTTTTTTTAAGCTAAAAGCTGGAGAATGAAATTATTGAAACCATCTTCTGTTCTACTTTAATTTTCACCAGCTTTTTGCTAGTTTACTTTAACAAGTAATGTTTGATTGAATTCAGGCCTGCTTTTGTTTACAAAATGAACAAGAGCCAGCAAGTCGTGGCCTGGCTAATTTGCACATCCACTGCCTTGGTCTCCTCCCCTTTAAACAAAAATCTGGAGTTTGTGATTTATTGTTGATTTGGTTAGCTCAAATGATTTTGATGGCTAAAATCTACCTTCCACCCCATCCTTGAAATTTTCTCCAAAAGCACCCACTCTATTTTTACCATACAAGGCAGAATTGACACTCCTACTCCCCCAACAAAAAAAAGAAAAGAAAAACACATCTTAACTCCCAAGATTTCAGATGCCAACAAATGAAGCTGAGAATAAAAATCCACAGATGGGAGAAGAGGAAAGCAAGATCCTGTACATCTATAGCTTTAGAAATGAAACTGGCCCATTCAGAAGAATAATATGACAGCAAAGCAAAATGGTAATTGTTGATAACACATCTGTTTGAGGCTTTATGAGACATCCTTGTTTGACAATCAGGTAGACCAGATGTTTTCAGATTCAGCAGCTCCTCACAATCTTCTTGGAAGCCCTATTCCTAAGTATCCTCCTTTAAAAAGTCTGATTTTAAAAGTCTAAGGTAGAATCTGTATGTACACAAAGTACCCTCAAATGGTTCTGGAGGTCCACCAAGCTTTGAAACTTAAGTATAGTCTTTATTCATGTGTAATGTTACCCTGTCCAGCTGATTTATCTCTTTCTCTGCTTGAATTCTCCAATCACAATCTGGAGGTCACATAGGATAAGTATGCTGTGAAATTGGTGTGCAGTTCCCTGTATAATCAGGAGAGGGGAGGTGAGAGGGCAATGCTCCCTGTCACTCAGGCACAAAATCCACACACATGCTTCTGTGGGGGCTACTTCAGCAAGATCACTACCTAATGCTAAAAATCATTTGATTCTCACATGCCTACCATCTATTCATAACGTTCCACCTCCATTGAGCCATCCATTCTCCTAAGAGCAAGGCAAAACTCATTCCCAGCCCCATTTATCTCCATGAAATCTGCTGCTTTTTGGTGATTTGCCCTCTTCCCTCAGGCTGTTCATTTAAACATAATCTCATTTAACATAAAAATTAAATTTATCCAATGATACAGGTATTGAGGCAATGTCTAGTCACTCTGATGGAAGAAACCATACCCATCTTGCTTATCCCTGCAATCCAACTGAATAATAGGAAATTCAGTTCCAACACCTACCTACCCAGAGTTAGGTCAATTCCAACACCTGCCTACCCAGAGTTAGGTCAAATTTCACAGGTTAAAAACAGACTCCTCCACAAGATTCTTCTTACCTCAGATACCAGCCACAAGCTCTGGGGTTCCCAGGCTACCTGCATTTCTAACTGGTTACAAATTCTGGGGTTCTCATACTCCCTCCATTCTGTGATTCATTTTAACAACTCACAAAACTCAGAATAGCACCATATTTATAACTACAGTTCTATATGAAAGATACAAATTGGGACCAACAACGAAAAGACACATGGGGTGAGGTGTGGGAGGGTCCCAGATACAGAGCTTCCACGTCTTCAGGACCCATCACCCTCCCAGCACATCAATGTGTATCACTAACCAAGAAGCTCAGTTGAGCTCCAGGTGTCCATAGTTTTTATTGGGGTTTCATTATATAGGCATGATTGACATTAGCACATGATTGAACTCCATCTCTAAGGCTCCTCCCCTCCACACAGGTCAGGCTGTCATCACATGGATCAAACGCCAATGCTCTAATCACATGGTTGGTCCTTCCAGAATAGCCCATCCCCATCCTAAGTAATCTCATTAGCATAAACTCAGTCGTGGTAAAGGAGAGGATACCCATAAATAACAAAGACACTCCCCTCACTCAGAAAACTCTTTAGACTGAGAGGTTACCTCCCAGGGACCAAAGTTTAGCCAAATTCCTTACTATACTACAGGTCTCTACTTGAATATAACTGCTCTTATTGTCCTCAGACCATAAACAGTACCAGGTCAGCTCCTTTTGCTAAACAGGCCTTAGCTCTCTACTTCTGCCTTTTGATACACTCATCATACTCATAATCACTTGCTCTTCATCTCCCCTCATTAGGCTTAAGGTCAAGAACCATGTCTGTCATATTCATTACATTTCACCGGTTCCTCACACTGGTTAAGGAACATAGTCAACATAATTAAATATTTGTTGTTAGGTAAGTTCTATCTGCATGCCTTTATTCATAGATGTGAAAAGGACATTTACAAACATAAAGCTAGCACCAGGGACACAGTAGCTACAGTAGAAACAGGTATACATATACATGAGATAACCAGGGAACACCCCAATCATTGAAAAAACTTTCAGAATAGATTTGAAATGTCCTTCACCTCAAATCCTGTTTTGTCTACCAGAGTCCTGGGAAAATGTGAATCAAGAGGCACAAAATAACAGGACTTCTATATTTTTCATCCTGAAGGTGCTGATAATGGTGGTGGGGGAAGGGAGACATTGATTGATTTTCTTCTTTATTCAACTTCTAGTTGAGTTTCATTAACCTTTTAGCAAACAATCATGTTCTAAATAAGCAAAGTGTTTCTTTGAAGTTTATTCCCCCCTAAATATATGGTAATAGTATTTGAAAGTGGAATTCTATTTCAGTTGCCACATAAGCATCCTTTTCTCTAGTCTCTCACCAAAAAAAGAAAAGATTATATATATGATCTTTTTTAACAAATGGAATTCAAAATTTAAATTTGCAATGAAAAACACAATCATGTTAGTTCAGTCAATAAAAAGAAGATACAAAGTGAGCCTGAGTATTTTGATCCACCCACTTACTGCAAAGTTCCACATAACTTTGACTTTCAGATGAAAATATTTTCAATAAACATTGGTAGAATCAAATTGAAATCTGATTCCTCATTTGTCTAAGTCTTGTTCTCCAGCAATCGTGGTTTGTAAACTCAATGGTAGGAAGTAGAGTTTATGGAATGTCATAGCTGGAAGCAATATGCATAATCAGAAAACAGAGATCCATAGAGGACAAATAACTTGCTCAACTTTCCACATCAAGTTAATGGCAGAGATGGGACCAGAATCCCATCTCCTGACTCTCTACTTCCTAACATTTTTTCTATATCACGTTACATTAATATTTCTTTTCTATGCCCCAGAGTTTACAATAATGTTCAGCACATAATAAATGCTCAGTGAATCATGCTGATTTTGATTTCTTAAAGTGTTTTGTCTAACACACTGTGAAGCATGATTCCATACTTTCCTTTCATATATTCAGTTATACTTTTGCACCTACACAGATGACATATGGCTTGGTCACACATAGCACTGCTCTGCTGAGAACTCAATGTGTCTGCATTTCTTCTGTCATCCTTCTTCCATCTCTCCCCAATCTGTGCACTTAAAAATACACATACAACATACTCCTTCACGGATTGTCACTATCTATTCGGTGGTAGACTTGCTCTTTTAGTTCCAGTCTTAAAAGCAAACAACAGTATTCGTTGTAAATGATTTTAAAACTTGACTTGTGGGTGGGAAAAAAATTTCATCCCTCTCAAGACATTCAAACTTTATTTTTGGTTTCACTGGACTTCAAAAAAGACTACAGCTAGCATTTATTACATTCATTTGCCTTTTAAACCAAAGTGGTTGACACATGTTAGTCCCTCAAATGTGTGTTGAATGAAATGTGTGTGAAGACATGTGATGTGAATTAATCACCTTAAACTGCAATGCAATGTGTTCTTTTGCCTTCTACATTTGGGTACCTTGGAATAGAGTGTTTCTTTTCAGGTAACTAATTAATGAATATTGGAATTTACACAGCAGCCAGCATCATCATTTGAAAAGACAAATCATATCAGATCTTTCCTGCTTGAATTCTTTCAATGGCTTTCACTTAGAATAAAATCAAACCCGTAACATTAGCCTACATGTCCCGCATAATCTTGCTCTAGGTTCTTCCCTAGCCTCATCTCTATTGAAACTTCTTTTCATTCATCATCAGCCACCGTGCTTTCTTTTCATTTCCTCTTATTTCAGCTCTTTGGGAGTCTTTGCACATGCTGTTCCCACTATTTAGAATATTAATTGATATGGTTTGGCTGTGTCCCCACCCAAAACTTATGCCAAATTGTAATCTCCACGTGTTGAAGGAGGGGCCTGGTGGGAGGTGATTGATTCACGGTGGGGCAGACCTCCCCCTTGCTGAACATCGATGCAAAAATCCTCAATAAAATACTGGCAAACCGGATTCAGCAACACATCAAAAAGCTTATCCACCATGATCAAGTGGGCTTCATCCCTGGGATGCAAGGCTGGTTCAACATTCGCAAATCAATAAACATAATCCAGCATATAAACAGAACCAAAGACAAGAACCACATGATTATCTCAATAGATGCAGAAAAGGCTTTTGACAAAATTCAACAGCCCTTCATGCTAAAAACGCTCAATAAATTCGGTATTGATGGAACGTACCTCAAAATAATAAGAGCTATTTATGACAAACCCACAGCCAATATCATGCTGAATAGGCAAAAACTGGAAACATTCCCTTTGAAAACTGGCACAAGACAGGGATGCCCTCTCTTACCACTCCTATTCAACATAGTGTTGGAAGTTCTGGCTAGGGCAATCAGGCAAGAGAAAGAAATCAAGGGTATTCAGTTAGAAAAAGAAGAAGTCAAATTGTCCCTGTTTGCAGATGACATGATTGTATATTTAGAAAACCCCATTGTCTCAGCCCAAAATCTCCTTAAGCTGATAAGCAACTTCAGCAAAGTCTCAGGATACAAAATTAATGTGCAAAAATCACAAGCATTCTTATACACCAGTAACAGACAAACAGAGAGCCAAATCAGGAATGAACTTCCATTCACAATTGCTTCAAAGAGAATCAAATACCTAGGAATCCAACTTACAAGGGATGTAAAGGACCTCTTCAAGGAGAACTACAAACCGCTGTTCTCATAATAGAGTTCCCAGGAGATCTGGTGGTTTGAAAGTGCGTAGTGCTTCCCCGTTCACTCTCTCTCCCACTCTGCCATGTGAAGAAGACACTTGCTTCCCCTTTGCCCTTTCACCATGAAGGCCCTCTCAGCCATGTTTCCTGCATAGCCTGCAGAACTGTGAGTCAATTAAACTTCCTTTCTTCATAAATTACCCAGTCTCAGGTAGTTCATTATAGCAGTGTGAGTATTGACATTGTGCTCCCTATGCTCCTCCTTCCACCTCCCCCTGCCAATGAATCATGTCTCTTTGTGTCCATACTCCTGTGTAATGATATTTTGCTGCACCTCCCAGCAAATGGTAGAAGCTATTTCTCTTCTCCTTAATCTGGACAAGACTAATATAATGCAATGGAAGTAACATTCTAGAATTTCTAAAACCAGGTCTTTAAGTGGCCTTATAGCTTCCACTTTTGCTCTCAGAACCCAACTGCTATGTAAGAAGTTTAAGCAGTCTTGCTGAAGAGAGAGGGCATATGCAGAGAGAAATCCTAGAGGATAGTAAACCAAGTAGAAAGAGATGCCACATGGAGAAGAACCAAGGTCCTTTGGCTAATAGCTAGCATCAAGACCCGGACACAGTAGTGAGGCCATCTTGGATTCTTCAGTCCCAGCTGAATTGACACCACATGGTCAGCTGAACCTGGCTGAACGCTGCCAAATTCCTGACTCAAAAAATTGTAAGCAATAAAATGGTCATTGCCATTTTAAATTTACATTTTTGTTACACAGAGTAACATTTTGTCTTGTTTACAGTTATATGGGTTTCAGCACACACATAGATATTTGTAGTCACCACCACAAGTGGATTTAGCTTAACTTCAACATCCCAAAGCATGTTCTTGTACTGACCATCAAACGTCAGAACTCTATACCCACCAACCCTAGCAACCACTGATCTATTCTCTAAACCTACAGTTTTGCTTTTGTCAGAGTATCATATAAACAGAATCATACAGTATTCGACATTTTGAGACTGGTTTCTTTCAATTACCATCATATATTTGAGATTCATTCATGTTGTATGTATTGCTAGTTTGTAACTTACTATGACTGAGCAGTATTCTATTGCATGGATTACTCATCCATTGACATATTTTGGGGTTGGTTCCAGTTTTCAGTGATTTTGAAGAAGGCTATTTTAAGTGTATATGTAGAGGTTTCTTTTCAAAAATAGGTTTTCATTTCTTTGGGCTAAATAGTTAGAAATGGGATTGCTGGATCATATGCAAGGTCTACGTTTAACTTTTAACTCAGAAACTGCCAGAAGGGCTGTACCATTTTGCATTCCCACCATCAATACATGAGAACCCTAGCTGTTCCACACCCTTGTCAGCAGTTACTATTTTCAGTGCTTTTTAATCATTCTAATAGGCATGCAGTGGCAACTTGTTGTGCTTTTCATTTGCATTTCCCTAGTGGCTAATGGTATTGCGCATCTTTTCATGTATTTATTTTCCACCTGCATATCCTTTTTGATGAAATATTATCTCATCATTTGCCTAAGCTTTTATTCGGTTGTTTTCTTATTGTTGAATTTTGAAAGCTTTTTCTATATTTTGGATACAAGTCCTTTGTCAAATATGTGATTTGCAAATATTCTCACCAAATTTGTGGCTTATGTTTTCATCTTCTTAGCAATATCCTTTGAAGAACAAAATTTTTAATTTTGAGAAGTCCAATTTGTCTTTCTTTTTTTCTTGGATTGTGCTTTTGGTGTAGGATTTAAGAACTCTTTGCCTAGCCCAAGATCATGAAGGTTTTCTCCTATGTTTTCTTCTAACAGTTTTATAGTTCTATATTGTGTATTTAGATCTGTATCGAGTAAATTTTTGTATAAGGTATGAGGTATGGGTTGAGATCTTGCATATATTTTTATTAGATTTATACCTAAAATTTTACTTTTTTGAAGGTACTGTGAATGTTACTTTAAAAAATTTTTAGTTTCTACATGTTCTTTCCTAGAGTATAGAAAACTAACTGATTTTTGGATGTTGACTTTGTAGTTCGTGACCTTGCTAAACTCACTTAATAGTTTGAGGAGCTTTTTTGTAGATTGCTTAGGATTTTATACATCTTGAAGTATAGTTTTATGCTTTCACTTCTATCTGAATGCCTTTTACTTATTTTTCTTGCCTTATTGCACTTCCTAGGACTTCTAATACAATATTAAGTAAGAATGCTGACAATAGACATCTTCACTAGTAATAAACTTAAAAGAAAATCATTTGGTCTTTTCCCATTAGATATACCATATTAGCTGAAGGACTTTTTAAATGTATTTATTTATTTTTTGATGCCCTTCTATTTATGGCTTGCTGAGAGTATTTAATCATTCTTTTTTCAAATTTTGCCAAATGCTGCTTCTTCATCTATTGATAGGATCACATGGATTTTCTTATGTATCCGTTAATCTGGTGAATTATATTAATTAATTTTTGAATGTTGAACCAGCCTTGCATTTCTAGGATACATGCCGCTTGGCAATGGTATAGAATTCTTCACATATGTTGCTCAATTTAATTTGCTTATGATTTGTTGTTTTGCTGAGAACTTTTATATCTATGTTAATAAAAGATATTAATCTATAGTTTTCTTTTTTTCTCCTTCTTTCTTCTTTTTCTCTCTTCCTTTCTTTCTTCTTTTATTGTAGAGACAAGTCTCACTTTGCCACCCAGAATGCAGTCCAGTCCAGTGGTGTGATTATAGTTCCCTGCAGCCTTAAACTCCTGAAACTTTACACCCATTGAACAACCCCCCATTTCTCCTACTCACCCAGCCCCTGGCAACCACTATCGCATTCTTTGCTTTTATGAGTTTGACTATTATAGATACCTCATCTATGTGGAATCCTACAACTTCATGGCAAAAATACCCCAAATAGCTGGATTTTAAAATGTGCAAAAAACCTGAATAGACATTTCTCCAAAGAAGACATACAAGTGGCCAACAGGCACATGAAAAGATGCTTACTACAGATTCTGTATTCCCTTTGCCTTCAGCAAGCACCTCAGCAAGTTGTGTTTTTTTTCCTGGTGGAGTGATCCAAACCTTCATTCCTGAAGGGTCTGGGTCATTTGTAGTCCTGCCCGAATTGGGCTGTTGTAGTTTCCCAACGACCTTAATAACAGGGCACTGTAACTCCCTCCTTATCCTGTTGACTTAAAGGTAGGAGAAGCCCTAGGTGTCCAGGTGGCAATCTTGACTTCCAGTTTAATTGAATCATTGTGTCTCCTGGTGGCAATGTTCTTCTCTCTGAAACTAAGACCTCTAGGCCAGCAGGACGTAATGTCATGGGAATAGGAAGCAAAAATGTTGTTAGTGGATCACTAGTGGTGATGGTGAGTGGTGCCACCATCTTCCACCTCTTGATTCCTAGACCCGTGAAACCTGGCTATGGGATAAACAGTACCATATACTGGACACTGATTCAGAGCATACATAGCCTTCTGGAGAACTTTGCTGCAGCCCTGAAAATTATTGTCATCTAGTTGGCATTGGCATTGTGACTTCAAAAAACCATTCCACTCTTCTATCAATCCAGCTGCTTCAGGATGATGGGGAACATGGTAAGACTAGTGAATTCCATGAGCATGAGCCCACTGCTGCACTTCTTTAGCTGTAAAGTTGGTTAGAGGCAATGCTGTGTGGAATACCATGATGGTGGATAAGACATTCCGTAAGTCCACAGATGGTAGTATTGGCAGCACTGCTTACAGGATAGGCAAACCCATATCCGGATTGTCTATTCCAGTGAGGACAAACCTCTGCCCTTTCCATGATGGAAGAGGTCCAATATAATCGACCTGCCACCAGGCAGCTGGCTGATCACTCAGAGGAATGGTGCCATATCAAGGGCTCAGTGTTGGTCTCTGCTGCTGGCAAATTGGGCACTCAACAGTGACCATAGCCTGGTCAGCCTTGGTGAGTGGAAGTCCACATTGCTGAGCCCAGGTGTAACCTCCATCCCTGCCACCACGGCCACTTTGTTCATGGGCCCATTGGGTGATGACAGGGTGGCTGAGGAAAGAGGATGAGTGGTGTCCACAGAACGGGTCATCCTATCCACTTGATTATTAAACTCCTACTCCGCTGAAGTCACCCATTGGTGAGCACTCACATGGGATACAAATGTCTTCACAGTTTTTGACCACTCAGAGAGGTCCATCCACATACCCATTCCCCAAATTTCTTTGTCACCAATTTTTCAATCATGCTTCTTCCAAGTCCCTGACCATCCAGCCAAACCATTGGCTACAGCCCATGAAACACTATATAATTGCATATTTGGCCATTTTGCCTTCTGTGCAAAGTGCACAACCAGGTGCACTGCTCTAAGTTCTTCCCACTGGGAAGATTTCCCTTTGCCACTGTCCTTCAGGGATGTCCTAGAAAGGGGCTGTAGTGCTGCAGCTGTCCACTTTCAGATGGTGCCGGCATATCATGAAGAACCACCTGTGAACCAGGCCCCAGTCTTCTCTTCCTCTGTCAACTGATCATAGGGAACTCCCCATGAAGCCATTGGTGCAGGCTGGGGGAAAGAAGGCAGAGTGGCAGGAGTGGAGACCATGGGCATTTGAGCCACTTCCTTTTGTAACTTAGTTGTGCCTTCAGGACCTGTCAAACCTGATCAGTCATATGCCACTTCCATTTGATGATGGAATGCTGCTGTGCATGACCCACTTTATGGCTGGATGGGTCAGAAAGCACCCAGTTCATGATAGGCAGTTCAGGTCACATGGTGACTTGATGACCCATAGTCAAACGTTCAGTTTCCAACAAAGCCCAGTAATAGGCCAAGAGCTGTCTCTCAAAAGGAGAGTAGTTATCTGCAAAAGATGGCAGGGCCTTTCTCCAAACTCCTAGAGGCCTCCACTGTGATTCACCCATGGGAGCCTGACAAAGGCTCCAAACAGTATCCCTATCTGCCACTGACACCTCAAACACCATTGGATCTGCTGGGTCATATGGCCCAAGTGGCAGAGCAGCTTGGACAGCAGCCTGGACCTGTTGCAGAGCCTTCTCCTGTTCTGGACCCCACTCAAAACTGGCAGCCTTTCAGGTCACTTGATAAATGGGCCAGAGTAACACACCCAAATGAGGAATGTGTTGCCTCCAAATAGGTGTGCCTCTTTCTTGGTTGTAGGAGGGGCCAAAAGCATCTACTTATCCTTTACCTTAACAGGAATATCTCGACAGGCCCCACAACTGCTTAGACCTCTAGAAATTCCACTGAGGTAGAATTTATTCAGATTTATTTCTCACCTCTGGCATGCAAATGTCTCACCAATAAGTCCAGTGTGTTTGCTACTTTTTGCTCACTGGATCCAATCAGCATAATGTCATCAGCGTAATGGATCAGTGTGATATCTTGTGGAAGCAAAAAGTGATCAAGGTCTCTCTGAATAAGATTATGACATAAAGCTGGAGAGTTGATATACCCCTGAAGTAGGACAGTAACGTATATTGCTGGCCTTGCCAGCCAAAGGCAAATCGCTTCTGGTGGTCCTTATGGACAGGAATGGAGAAAAAGGTACTTGCCAAGTCAATGGCTGCATACCAGGTGCCAGGAGAGGTGCTAATTTGCTCAAGCAATGAAACCTCACATCTGGTACAGCAACTGCAATTAGAGTCACCACTTGGTTAAGTTTATGATAATCCACTGTCATTCTTAAAGATCCATCTGTCTTCTACATAGGCCAAATGGGAATGTTGAATGGGGATGTGGTGGGAATCACCACTCCTGCATCTTTCAAGTCCTTGATGGTGGCACAAGTCTCCACAATCCCTCCAGAGATGCAATATTGTTTTTGATTTACTATTTTTCTAGGTAGAGGCAGCACTAATGGCTTCTGTTTGGCCCTTCTCACCATAATAGCCCTCACCCTACCAGTCAGGGAGCCAATATGGGGGTTCTGCCAGCTACTAAGTATGTCTATGCCAATTATGCATTCCGGCACTGGGGAAATGACCACAGGATTAGTCTGGGGACCCACTGGACCCATTGTAAGTCAGACCTGAGCTAAAACTCCATGAATTACCTGACTTTAACTGGAGGACAACAGTGACATTTTGGGTCCCCTGGAATCAACGTCAGCTCAGAGCCAGTGTCCAGTAATCCCCGAAATATTTGATCATTTCCCTTTCCCCACTGCACAGTTACCCTGGTAAAAGGCCTCATGTCTCCTTGGGGAAGGATGGGAGAAAGATTCACACATAAATTGTCGGTAATGTAGTGGGGTCCTTCCTCAAGGGGACCCTGCCTCCCCTTCATTCAAGGGGTTCCTGGTCTGTAAACTGGTTCAAGTCTGGAAATTGATTGAGGGGCCACGATTCTCTGTTTTTATAATTCAAATCAGTCTTTTGCTCATTCAACCTAGAAGTTTTCTGATTGTATAATTTAAGTTGGAATGCAGTATGCTTCTTATCAATTTTACTTCTAGGAATACCATGATTAATTAGCCAATGCCAGAGCTCTACATGAGTCAGACTATTCTGAATGCCACTTTGCCTCTGATGTCCATCATGGTAGCTATGCCCGCCTTGACTTTGACAGCTGAGTCCTGCCACTTGGCTCCTGCCAATTATTCCCATTGTATTTAAATGTTGTAGTTGAGTGACTGTGGTTCCCACTGTTAAATCTGACATACAGAGAAGAGCAATTACAAGGTTCTTCAAAGATGCAGGTGCTGCCCTCACAAATCTATTTCTCAAGGCATTCATCCGGGGTATATCTTCTAGACCCTCCCAGCTGGGATGAGTAGGTCTAAAGTGACAAATCCACTCCATTATCCCAGTCTCCCTAAGCCTTTGGATCCCTTCCCCTACATTAAACCAACGGAGATCAGGCATTTCCAGCTCACTTACAGTGGGCCATCTTTTAAACCATATTTCAGCTAACCAAGCAAGTAAACTGTTAGAACACTTTTAACTCCTTGAGCAGCAACATTAAATGCATATTTTCTACTTAGCTGTCCCAAATTGATAAATTCAGTCTGATCTAACTCTATGTTCCTTCCACCAATATCCTATACCTTTAATATCCATTCCCATGCCTGTACCCCAGATTTCTGTTTATATAAATTAGAGAGCTCAAACACTTATTTTCAAGTGTAGCACACCTCTTCATGGGTCACACTCTCAACCTCCCCTCTAGGGGCCCACTGGGACTTCAGTCTATTTATAGATCTAGAAACAAACAGAGGTGTTGAGGGTGGCTCCTGAGGAGAGTCAGCATTATCTTGCCTGGCAGCTGCCTCAGGGGAGGTCATTACTGTTGCCTCAGGAGGCACAGGGTTTATCTCCTCAGACAGAGGTGGAAAGGCTGATGGCACCATGGGTCAGGGACAGGGTGTTGCCTCTACTGGGGATGGGGAAGCTGTTCTTTCTGGCAAAGAAAGGTTCATGAGAGTTTATAAACTCAGTGTCCCCAGCTTCACCAGGGTCCTCCCACACGTCCCCAATACAAGTTTCAGGGTCCCCTTCTTTTCCAATCAATCCCCTCACTTACAT